>NC_052503.1:80411724-81116897 GCF_016617805.1 Bactrocera tryoni
ACCCATACATGCACCTCTATCTGCTTGTATATATTTATACAGTTCTGTTTGCAAACATTGTTGTTTGTGCAAATGAAATGAAACACGCGAAACAAGCGATTCCGTTATTTTTTATGCATTCAGCCATTGACTTCATGTCGCAGGCGACCACTAACGCGCCACACACACACACAACCCGCCCACAACAGCAGCGTACACCTTTTGCTAGCTGCTGATGCATACCATTAGCCTGCTTGCTTCGTTGTTGTTTCTGTTGTGCGCTGCCCACCTACGCATTGTTGGCGTTTAGTGCTCGTCGTTTCGTCATCGTTATTGGCAATTTTTTTATTGTTTACTTTGACGTTCGCAAAAATGCTGGATAATGAAATTTCGGCCATGCCTAGGACACTAAAAAGGACAATGACAAAGCCAACGGCAGCGGCAGCGGCAACGGCAGTAAAAGCACGCGTACGCCACCTGGTTTCACATTTAAAGCGTTTCATTTTTCATCTGCGGCGCTTTTCACTTACAATACATAAATACATACATACGCGCTTACAAATATCTATGGCGTTCGCAAGTCATGCTTATTTGTTGTCTTTATTTTACGCTGTTGCTGTTTTTGTTTTTGTTTTGTCATCACATTCGATTTATCTCTTTCAGCTGTTTTGAATGTTATTGTTGTTGCTATTGCTTCGACGCCCATCTGCGTAACAGCGTGTTGGGATAAAAGCAAATTTACATAAACTCGCACGAATTTGAATTAATTTTTGCTTGCTTCGGCAATACCGTTATTTTTATTATAATCGCTATTGTTATTGTTGTTATGTGTTTTATTGTCCTCTCTGCGGCGTGCGGCTTGCGTAGGGAAATCGCTGTGAAATGGATTTTTAGTAAGCTTTGCGGCGCGAGTGTATTGCTTTGCTTATGGCACTTAAGTGAGCGCTTAGGCGCAGAAACGCGCCACATTTTTGTCTGCGCTCGCTTGTAGCACATGTTTGCTCACATTGCGGTGTGAATATGTGTGTGTGTAGTTGTGTGCGTTTATTTTATACTCTTTATAGCATATTTTTAGGCTGAATATGAAGTGACTTGATTTATGTCGGCGTGTTCGCCGCGGCGTATGAGTGATATTGTAAATATGCATTCATGCATAAAGTTGCCAGATTGCTGATAATTTAATATTTTTGTGCATACTTTTGCAGTTTAATAATATAATGTAGTACTTTTAACTTTTAAAATAAGGTGGCAATGTCATACAGTTTTATTTTACTTAAATTTTTTATAAAATTCTTTATTTATTGTTCTCATTGCATTTTTTAAATTTTAAGGCAACATATGCATTCTTATTTGCACATTTAATAAAGGTGGCAACCACATACTGACTTATAATTTGTAAAACACAAAATGAATAATAAAAAAGTGGCAACTCCACAAAAAAATTTAAAAATATTTTTAATATCACTCAATGTATCAATCTATCACAGTTAAAACTTCTTAATTAATACATATTGAAATTTTTCAATAATTTTAATAAAAGAGTGGCAACTCCATTAAATAATTTTTTTTTAATGTACTTTTGATTTTTTTCAGTGGGTACAGATACTACAATTCTTAACTTTTTCCAAATTTATAACAAAAGAATGGCAACTCCATAAAATACATTTTTTGTAAAAATGTAATTTTGATATTTTTCAATGGGTATAGATATTACAATTCTTAATTTTTTCCAAATGTATAATAAACAAAAAAAGATGTCAACTCCATCAAACAATGAATAAAAGTAAATTTAATATCCCTTAATGGGTAATTTTTGCCTAAGTGGAAACTTCATATTTAATACATACATTTAGTTCTTTTTTTTATTAAAAAAGTAAAAACTACATAACATAAAATGTTTGTGAATTTACTTTTAATATCTTTTTAAGGGTCCAGATATTACAATTCTTAACTTTTTCCAAATTTATAACAAAAAAGTGGCAACTCCAAAAAATAAATTTTTCATTTTATCTTCCTCTAAGTAGAAGAAGTTAAAAAGAATTATGCGAATATCTGAACAAAGTTAACATTTTTCCACAAGTAGGCCACATGTTCAGTTTTCTATAATGTTATATAAATATTACCAGACATTATTTTTTTGATTACCAAAATGTTTATTTATAAAATCAGGCGAAATTTATATTTGAATTCTCGGTTTAACGCATCTGTCTTGCGCTACGGTTAACGTTGAATCGCAGGCATTATAAATTTTGAATCGAGCACTGTGTTGAACTATAAAATGATTTCGACACAATATTCAATCTGCTATAAATGTTTTGTTGTTCTTGCGGCTATTAAACTGAAGCGCTGTAAAAGATACGCATTTTTTGAGAATTGAGTGTTGATGGTAAACATAAAGTTAAATAAATATATTTGGGAAGCTATAAAAATTTATAATAGAAAACAAACCCGAATTATTCGCCAGACTCCAATTTATATTATAGAAAAAATGTATATGATATATGTATATATTTTTAATATAGTTAATATATGTACATACATATATATATATATATATTTTTTTTTTAATTTAAAAACGTTTGAATTTATCTAAATTCATATTTACATTTAATTCTTAAATTTTTAATAAAGTCCTAAAATTTTATATTAACGAAATGACAAAGCACAAAAAATAAAAAATTGAATGATTTTTCAATTATAATTTCTTATAAAGAGTTTCCTGAAGGGATAGCTGTCAAATCAACTGTTAAAATACACATCTAACTTGTAAACCTTTAAAAGAGCACCCTGTATACATATACATTTAATTAAACCTGAACTGCAAAGATTAACTAAAAACTGTCCTCCCTTTCGAGCACGCGTCTATTCTAATGAAACCAATCAGCTACCAAATACTCTTGTGTATATTTTAGATTAACAACAACACAAATTTGTCATACGGCGCCGTGTTCCGGATTTTGTTCTTGTGTGCACCATCCTTTGCGTTTTAATCAACGTAACTTTAATGCATGCAAATTTATTGGTTGCTCAAATAATCAAAATCAGAGAATGAAATCAACCATGTAAATCCGGCTTATGGAGGCTGGCAGCTGAAAGAAGTTTTTCTCTGCTGAATTACTGTTAATTGAAATGGTATTCTACCGTTTAAAGTTACTAGCTTGTTTTAGAGTTTGTGAGTTATTCACCACCGGTATAATTTATGCTGGAGTTTGATTGTATTTCGGAATACGGAATTCATTAAAAGATATAAAAATTAAAAATTAATTTATTCCATAGGCAATTTGAAGCTGAGGTAATAGTTTTATAATTGGGTGTATGTCTTCGCTAACGTAATCCTAAATGTAGGCAACATTTTTCTTTAAATACTGGCATGCCGTTTTTGTTACCAGAATTCTGTAGACAGAACTTTATCTTAAATAGATGTGAACTCACAGCTAATTCGTGGTTTTAACAAATTTTCTACATTTCATCCATCAATTTTCGAAATAATTAAATAATTATAATTTCTGGTATGTATCTTGGCTAAATATCACTTAAATGTAGGCAACGCTTTTGGAAATTTCTGCAATTTACTTTTTATAAGTTTTTATGTTTTCTGCGATCAATTTAGTGCTATGCTTGCCTATCGTAATTATTTTAGTACATTTTAATTATAAGTTCTGGTATGTGTCTTTGCTTAAAAGCGTCTAAATGTAGGCAAAGGTTTTCCTTAAATGCCGAAATACCATTTTTGATACCAGAATTCAGTTAATAGGATGTGAAAATACCAGTTAATTCATAGCTTCGGCAATTTTTTCTCTATTTCTTCTATCAATTTAATGCTCGGCTTGCCTTTCGAAATTATATTAGTACATTTTTCAGCAATTTTTTCAACGTTCCCTTTGCCCTTCTAACAATTTAATTTCCTGTCTGCATCAAATGCTTAACTTCTTTAATCTCATAGTTCATACATGCTGACCTATAAGGGAAAAGCACCAAAGCACTCATCATTTATGCCAGTCTGCTCCCACTACTTTCACTTAAACGTTATCCATACTAATTAGATCTTATCACAAGTATAACAAAAATCGCTAAACTTTGCGAAATCTATGTTTATGTTCTTGTATGATAACTGCTGCCAGCGACGCTTTTTCTCAAGGAAAACCTAACGCTTAAAAAGCCATTATCACCAACAAAAACAAGAAACATAAATAAATGACAACAATGCTAATAAGCAGCTATGATTTGTGCGACTGACTGTTGGTGCTGGAAATTGCGCTTAGAACGCCTCTCCCCAAAGTGAGCAACGGAAAGACTTTAGTAGCGTAGTAATGTAACTTACAGCTTTTCGGTAAGCGCTTCAAAGGAAAAACAAAGAAACTGAAAGAAATGCTGAAATTCCTGATGTGTTTAGGTGTGAGGGAAGACAACAAGAAGTGGACGGCGAAGATAAAAATAGAATCAGGCATAACGAGTAGTAAAGTGTTTGCGAAAGAAAAAGCGAAAAGATGTGGAATCAGTGTCGAAGCAAAGCGTAATATGGCAAGCATATTTAGTGCTTTATCGGAAAATATTCCTAAACAACGTAGTCAACATCTCGTCCATCTCCAAGCACTATAATCCAAACGTGAATCTCCATTGCAGTGAGATAAATCTGTGACTAGTTGCTGGTGTGTAATCTCAGTTGTGATTTCAGTTGAAGTCTGAGTAGGTGAAATCTGTATTTTAAGGTTGTTTTCGCCACTATATGTTATCAGATGAAGTGAAGCTTAAATTGTGTCTGTAAAATTGAGTAAAATTTACAAAATAATACATTTAAATGTGGCGAATATTATTTGAGGTTGATACACAAACCCAATTCCCATAAACAATACTCTTGTCTAAGGCTTTAACAAGCTCAAAGCTAGTTATTTTTATATACGTTTTCTTTGTGCCTTATAATTTTTTAATTCTGTAAGTATAGAATAGATGTATTTATACCCTGAACAGAATAAACTAAGTTTGCCACACCCAGAAGATGAGCTGACTCGACTTACCCTTATCAGTCTCTCTGTCTGTATATACGAAAAGCCCTTAGTTTTTGAGATATCGATCTGAAATTCTTCAGGCGTTGTTTTCTCCCCAAGAAGCTGCTCATTTGTCGGAACTGCCAATATCGCACTAATACAGCATATAGTTCCCATACAAATAGGACGCTCAAAATCAAGTTTTTGTAAGGAAAACTTTTTTATTAAAGGAGATATCGTCAAGAAATTTGACATGTGCTATTGTCCAAGGCAAAAATGCAATCTCCGAAGAAATTGTTTGGATCGGCTTACTATATCATATAGCTGCCATACAAACTGATCGAACAAAGTCAAGTTTTTGTATGGAAAACTTTTTTTTTAAACGAGATATGTATATTCTTTTTATTCCTCTTATTTTCCAAGTCCAACAACATTATACTTAGTAAAATCAATACAAACGTTAATATATTTATGCAGTCTATAATAATACTTAGCAGTTAAAGTATGGCAACAACAATTATGAAACTTTTTGTAGCTTCGCTATAATTAGTGAAAATACATTTGTTTCTGCCTGCGCTTGCTTAAAGTTGTCGCATTACGGATTAATTTAATTGCGCTGCTGTCAGTAATAAGAACTTTGTCATGTTTTATGCTCGATTTAGCATGCTTTTTGGCGCCACTAAGTGGGCAGTTGAGCGGAATTGTTCACTTATGTTTTTTCATATCTGCTTTAAGTCAGGTCACAAGCCGGCAGATACTTTGGTATAGTTCAAGCAGTGAATTTTAAAAATCTAGTAAGCTAAATTTAAGTAAAATTTAATTTTTTTTTATTGTTATTTATTATTCGTAATTATATGTTAACTTATTTCTGGCTGCTATTTGAAAACAAATTATTTTTGTGCTGAAAGTCATTTCCAATCCAATCCAATAAATTTTTGATTTAAATAAATTATTTGTCCATACCCCACACGTCCTACAAATCTGCAATCTCATCCACTTATAGCTAAGTGGCAGCTTTTGCTATTTATTTTTGTTGTTTTATACTTTTTTTTATTTTTTGCCAGCAATCTTCCCTTGTGATATTTTCAAAATCAGCAACCGTGTAGATTGATGGACACAGTGTGAACATACATATACAAATAAAATGTCAATATACTCTTGACAGGCCATGGCGTATGAGTGACATTCCTTGATTGTCGCTGTAGTTGAGTTTCTGCGATAACAGTACAATAACCCACACGTACATACGTACACGCATGCACAAATTTATAAAAAAAATCCGATTGCCGAAATATATAATGCAAGCTGCGACGTGCTAAATTGTTGCGTGATTTCTATTTTTTAAATTTTTTTTGTTGTTTTTTTTTTTCAATGTAATGTGTTTACTATATACATGTGGTATTTTTATGCAATTTTATTTAAGTAAAACATATGCTTATTGCCGATTTGTCTGTTGAAATCGAAATCGTGCACTAATTTAAACTTGCTTGCTAAGTCGACTTAGCCATGGCTGTCTGTTTATACGCGCACTAGTCACTCAGTTTTTGAGATAACGAGCTGAAATTCTGTATGCATCCTTTCCTCCCCAAGTAGCTGCTAGTTGGTCGGAATTGACCATATCGGATCACTATAGCTTATAGCTGCCATACCAAGTGGACGATAAAATCCAAGTGCTTATATGGGAACCTTTTTTATTTAAGGAGGTATCTTCACGAAATTCGGCTTGGGTTATTGTCAAAGACAATAGTACAATCTCCGTAGAAATCGTTCAGATCGTATCACTGTAATCAAAATCAAGGCTATCAATCAAAATCAAGCCTTTGTATGGAAAATTGTTTCATTTGGTCAAATATCTTCACGAAATTTGGCAAAACTTATTGTCACAGGCAACGCTACAACCTCCGAAGAAATTGTTCAGATCGGAGCATTATAGTATACAGCTGCAATACAAATCAAATCATTGTATGGAAATATTTTTATCTAACAAAATATCTTTAAGAAATTTGACTTGGATCATTGTCCACGGCAATCTTACAAATTTCGAAAAAAATTTTCAGATCAGACCACTATAGCATATAGCGACAATTGTTTGACTATTTTTTTTTGTTTTCCTTATTTAGATGCTCTGAATAATACAATCACTTAATTCTAAAAAAATCTTTAATATTTAGACAATAAAGTCTGCGGCAATTTATTCGCCATGCCTCTGCATTCCGTGTCACATGTGGCTTAATCAAGCTAAGAGCATTCAACCATGCATTTTTCTGCAGTTTCTTAGCCATAAACACAATCAACCATACATTAACACGTTGCCTTGCTTCCACGCTTTGCTTGCTGCTTAAGCCTTGAATGACTTAAGCGGCATTCAGCTGCAGCAGTATTGCGTCAAAATTCTGCAAATGATTTTCATTCACTTAGCGCATATTGCTATCTGTGGGAATTACTGTTGTTGCGCCAGCTTATGATTTTCTCGCTATGTCAATTTCAAGTACAATCGATTTTCCCCCGACATACCCACACACACACGAAGGCATGTTAAACTGCAAATGTGCCAGCAGACAGCTGTTCGTATAGATATTGCATATTTTCTACAACAATAAATAAGCATTATATCTTATCTAGGCATGTACCATATATACTCAGCTATACATATACAATTGAGTCAATGCGCGCTATGTTGTTAAATTGCTCGCTGCTATACGCTCCCCATCTCGCCCCACTAAACTTTTGCGCTTCAGCAGGCTTATGTCTCTTTCATTTTTCTTTTTCAATGGCTTTCTTTACTCAGCATACCGGTACAAATATATAATACTTTAAGCAGCATCTACAAGGTTTTTCTAGTCTAAGTAGTTTAACAGAAATGTTGCATACTTTAAGGCATTAAATGTTTTGCTGGCGCTACTGAATGTTACGCGCGTCTTCTGAGAATCGTCAGCGATTAAAGTTCATGACCTTTGAGCATGCTCTGTGGTGTTCAGTATTTAGTTATGTACATAGTTATGCAAATAGTTAATGTCGAAAGCTTTTATAAGATGGAAATGTCCACTTTGTACGACGCAGAACGCTATTAACAATGCGGTCACCCGGCAACCTCCTTCTTTTGCTATTTGGGGACAATTTATTTTGTTCTGAGAGTTGCCATGCTATATTTGACAAATAAATAATAGCATTAAGCGGATATTTAAGTATTTATAAATACTTTGTACTCAGGGCCACCTAGCAGTTGTATACTTCGTAAGCAATTTATTTCGCTTAAGATATATTGGGTAGTCGAAAAAGTCTTTTCGTATTTCGTATATGAATACAATAAACAAATTTGTACAATTTTGGTCGACCACTTTTTGCCATTTTTCCGCTAGATACATTATTCCATCAGTGTAAATCGAATTTTCTACTAATTTGCTACACGAACTGAAACAGCATCGTCACAAAAACTTCACAAATTTTTGGTTTGCGTGGCATTCTTCCCTTTTTTATACAAACATCTTAAAATATTGCGAATTTCTTCATTATTTTCACCCATTTTTGAACAGCTGTAACTTTTTTTCAACTGCCCCGAATTTAATTTGTTTGTAGTTAAATGAAGCTTAAAATCTCACCTTTCCAACACTATATGGTATGTCACACTGGAGATATACGACTGTAACGACATCTATTGCCAAAATACGAAAAGACTTTTTCGAGTACCAATATATACATATGTAAAATAGACTATATTTTACTTACAGTTTATTTAAAGTGCAATACTTTTCCATGTCTCGAATCTTTTATAAGTTTCAAATTAAAAGTTCCAACACAATTTTTAAGTTCAAAATTCTACAACGACTACAAATTCTTCAGGAAGTTTAGTTATACGTTTAGATGCTTGAACATAGAAATTTTAAATTCACATCACTAGCTGCCAAAGACTGCCTTCGGGTGCATTGTAGCCTGTGCCATTTTTGTAAAAGAAGCTAAAATCCGAAAGCCTTCTATGCCCTTGCACTGCATCAGCGATTTTGTAGTCTTCATCGGTGCTGCATAGACTTTTGTACAGATTACTGGATCCTGACAAGCATCTAGAGGCAGGGCGTCCAAACTTGTATAACCGCGTACCCGCTTGCACGTCTTTCGTATAGAGACAAACCAATAGAAAATATTTATCCGATTTCTTCGTCCATTCCGATGCTGCGCAACCCACTTGATTATTGCTATCCGTTATGGCACGAGCGAAGAAGTCGACATGACTGAAAAGAAACGACAAATAGCAAGATTACTTAAAAATTACGCTGTCCGTGGCTCAGTTATAAGAAATGTAAAAATATAGATACATTTTTCGGCTTCAAACAAGATCTAGAAACATTAAAACGAATTAAAAAATATTAGTCTGGTTGTTGTATATGAAAAGCGACGAACTTTCTTGTTTACGGACGAACCGTAGATAATTTTTTTGAGAGATTTTTCAAACTCACTGACCAAAAGTACGTTGAAATTGAATATACCACTATCACTCAATGGCAAAACTGATTAAAGAGTAGAGCAAGCTCCTTCCTTACATACTTACCTACTCGTACTTACTATACATAACATTTACCTACCCGGGTACATCTTCTGGAAAGTTAGCTGCTATTTCTGCTGTACACTCTGTCGCTGTATCCAGCCAATTAACTACGCGTGAAGCCACTAACTCCTCGAATTTGACTTCTGTTTTCTCGTACTTGTAAATATTCGCACTACGTCCCGGATTTCGTAATGCTGGTGTAGTGTAGCAATGCGGATCGCTTATGAGACAACGTCTTACACTATATTCAGCTAAGTTGGCCAACTCTTCGTCCCAGTATAGTTCACCCATACGTGCAGCGGGCGGTAGCAATTCTTCCTTACCGCTTGCCACAAATTCACGCCGCTCATTGTGTAGCTGTAATATGACATGCTGCATGTCATCTAATGATAAAATCTTAGTGTCCTTTGGGCAATTCGCAATTAGTTTCTTAAAAGAAATTATAAATATTATTAAGTGCATAAAGAATCTTTTTTTTTTGATATTTCCTGCTCACCTTAGCGCGATTAGCACAAACAGCATGCTGCATTTTGGGTTTCGCACAACCAAGTTTGCAATAATCGATGTCAGTTTTTGTAGCAACTTCAGTCGCCATAAGGAGCATACTTAAGATAAGAAGTTCTAATAAATTCATTTTAGCAATTTTTACTCTGTTCTCTGCAGGTCTAGCAATTATTTTGTAAATTGTTAAGCGCTCGCCGGCTCAACCAAAAGAAAACTAAACTCGAGTTGTAAAGGTTACTGCAGTTGTGCATAGATCAAGTTTAGTTGAGTCGATTTGTTTTATTAGTTTGTGTAATTACAACAAAAACATATGTCATGTATTGAATTTCACTTCTAGTTAACTTTGAAGCAGCTGCATTTAGAGGTTATATTTCAGGCCTCACTCCAAAGCAAATACTGAGTAGCTTACCATATATTTTTTTGTGCTTGGGCTTTCATTTGCTTTTTTTAATACTAGTGGACTCAAATCATCTAATTTTTAAAGAACTTTTTCCACAATACATAAATCGTATTTCAGAGAAGAGCTGAGTCGTGCTGTATACTCGATTTTTTTATGAGAAAAAACAATAACTTTGGTTGAACCTATAGAACCAGTTATAATACCCTACACATATATGCATTTTTTAATTTAAAAAAAGGATATAGAAATAACTTAATCTTGATTTGGTTCGGTCAGTTTATATTGCAGCTATAAGCTATAGTGGTCCATCATCCGCAGTTCCAAAAAATGAGCATTTCTTGGAGAGAATGTACGCACGTTTAATTTAATACCGTTACCACTAAAATTGAGTGACGAATTCGCGTATATGTAGACGAACATACATGGCTTAATCGACTGAACTCTTCTTCTTCTTTATGTATTAGTGTAGATACCGTTTACGTGGTTATAGTCGTTCATCCGAGGCTATTTCTTCTTTTCATTGGGGGTGTTTTTTATGTGGCGCTTTCAAACAGATGTTCTTAGGCTACCCAGAGGATAAATGGTCTAAAACCAGAAGTCGTGAGCTGGTTGAGCAATATGTAAAAGAATCGTTTCTTGCCTCTCCCAAGAGAATGGTGCTCTGAGAACTTTCCTCACTTGGGTGAACTTCAACACATGCCTCCATCCTTCGACTCAACTCACCATAGTCATTTATATACATAAATACTTTATAGAGTCTGTACCATTTTCTTCTGAGTGTTAGATGTTGTCTATGGTAGTTCAAGGTATATCAAGGTTCAAGGTATATCAAATGAGTTACTGCTTAGTTTTGGTGGATATTTTTAGGAATTGGTGGAATTATACACCCATATTTTATAAACTTCTATAAAAACTTTTTTTTTTCTTTTAATAGCGTTATTTAATAATAAATACAGGTTCACCAGGTTGCGTATAGCTTCCAAGAGTCGGGAAAGCAGCTAACCTCATCTCAATAAACACTTCTTGAGATTTTTTTTATTGAAATAAGTACCAATACAAATATAACAAATATATCAAACATAGAGTTTACATATAATGCAATATATAAGTAATATTAAGCTTTCTTTTCACATCACTAGCTGCCAAAGACTGCCTTCAGGTGCCTTGTAATCTGTACCATATTTGCGATACGAATTAGAGCCGGAAACCCTTCTACGTTCGTGCATTGAACTATCAGTCTTGTAGATTTCTTTGCCACTGCATAAATTTTTATACTGACTACTCGACCCCGATAAGCAGTTCGAGGCAGGTCGTCCTAATTTATATAAACTTTCACCCGCTTGCACGTCATTTGTATAGAGACACACTAAGAGAAAATATTTATTTGATTCCTTCACCCATTCCGATGCGGCACAACCAACTTGGTTATTGCTATCCGTTATGGCACGAGCGAAGAAGTCGACATGTCTGAAAATGAAAAAGTGTTAGAAATGTTTTGACTGCAGTTATATACTAAAGGAACCAAGTTTTACAAGCGTTATTGAAAGAAGCCACTGCCCCTAAGTATCTAAGATAGCAGTTTTGCTTATCTACTTAGTAAATATAACAAATAAATACCCTTGTGGATCCTCTGGAAATTTCGCAACTATTTCTGGCGTACACACTTTCGATGTGTCCAGCCACTCAACTACGCGTGACGGCACTAACTCCTCGAATTTGACTTCTGTTTTCTCGTACTTGTAAATATTCGCACTACGTCCCGGATTGCGTAATGTTGGCGTAGTGTAGCAATGCGGATCGCTTATGAGACAACGTCTTACACTATATTCAGCTAAGTTGGCCAATTCCTCATCCCAAAATAGCTCACCCATACGTGCAGCGGGCGGTAGCGTTTCATCTTTGCCGCTTGCCACAAATTCACGTCGTTCATTGTGCAACTTTAATATGACAGACTGCATATCGTTTAACGAGATGATCTTAGTATCCGATGGGCAGTTCTCAATGAGTTGCTTAAAAGTAGCAATAATAATTTATATGTGTATTAAGACAAGCATTTTCTACTCACCTTAACTTTATTGGCGCAAACGGCATGCTCCGTGTTGGGCAACGCACAGCCGAGTTTGCAGTAATCGGTGTGAGTTTTGGCAGCAGCTATAAAAGCGATTATTAGTACATTATATAATAGAACTCCTAAAGTATGCATTTTAAAAATGTTTATGATTCACAGGCTTAGCACTTAATAATATTTGTTAGTCCAATTTTTTATAGTACTGTTTAAGAAGTAATCTTTGAAGGGTTGGTTGGCTCAGCCGAATTTAAACTGAACGCACTCAAGCTTTCGATATTACTTCGATTGTGAACTTTTTATAAGTGAAAAAATATGAAATCTGATTCTTTATTATTTCGCATATTTGCGAAATGCAGTTATAAATGTCTTGATTTCCACTTTGGCATATCTTTAAGCAGTTGCTTTTACATATTTTAATATTGAGTATACATTTTGTTTGCTTATTTGATAAATTACTTTTATATTACAATGGAGCACTAGCCCTAGTGAGTCATAAGAAAATAGTATTTTTTTAAATTGTTGAGCCCACATCTTGCTGGCACTAGCCATGTTCTGAAAAAGTTCTTAGAACTATAAATCATATATCCAATATGAGTTGAGTTGTCGATTGCGCTTTAATAGGCTGTAAATACAGCTATATGTAAAGGCAATTTTTACTCAGTTGTGAGCCAATCTCATACTAACTACCAGTTGCCTCCGCTTTAATTACCAGAACCCAATCTTAGTTGAGAGCCTACTATATATTATAGTACTTAGTATGAAGCCAGCTCTTTAATGTTAAGAACTCATTTTCTCTCCATATCAGATCCGTTCAATGAATATATGATGGCTCGATGGAAGCTCGATGAATGCATCTCTATTTGCATGATCATTAACTCTTCTTTGAGTTTCTTGAATCATCAAAGACACATTTTCTGTGCTTCCAATGATGTCAAAATAGTTTATTCAAAATTTGAAGAAATCTGCTCATTATTTTATAACCCCTTAACTAGGTTTAATCACCGCTTTCGGTTTTTTATTAAATTCTAAGCAAAAAAAAACACATCCTTTGGAAGCACTCACATTTCACTTAATATATATGTATGATCTCTCTTTAAATACTATATAGCTCTATAATGCGATTGCTTCGAAGTGTTAGAGTAGTAATTAACCTCATCGCTGTAAAGGGTTTTGTGACATTTTTTATTCAAAAAATTGAAGTAATCAAATATACCGTACATAAAATATATAATACGATTTATAAACTAAGATAATTAATATACTATTTTATTTTCGCTAATCTCTCTTCAAAGCACTGACTGCCACAGACTGCCTTCGGGTGCATTGTAGTCTGCTCTATTTTTGTAAGTCGGGTTAAAGACGGAAAGTGCTCTACGTTCGTACTTTGCATCAGTGATATTGTAGTTTTCATGGATACTGCATAAATTTTTGTACTGCTCACTGTAGCTAGTTAAGCACCTCGAGCCAGGTCGACCAAATTTATATAAACGTTTACCCGCTTGCACGTCATTTGTATAGAGACACACTAAGAGAAAATATTTATCTGATTTCTTGACCCATTCGGATGCCGCGCAACCAACTTGATTATTACTATCCGTTATGGCGCGACCGAAGAAGTCGACATGCCTGAAAAGAAAGAAGTATTTCCACACCTATATTCTCAGATAAAAGTGTAAGAGCCTTAGTTATGTATTGAAGGTTCGTAATTTTGAGCCGCAAATGATGAATAAGAAAACAACCAAAAATCTCTAGTATCAGATATGCTATTTGTCTAGCTATACTATATACTATAATAAGTACGCACCCTTCCGGATTCTCTGGAAAGTCCGCTGCCATTTCCGCTGTACACTCTCTCGATGTTTCCAGCCAATCAATTATGCGTGACGGCACTAACTCCGCGAATGGAACTTGTGTCTTCTCAAACTTATAAATATTTGCACTACGTCCCGGATTGGGCAATGTAGGCGTTGTATAGCAATGTGGATCACTGATAAGACAACGTCTAACACTATATTCAGCTAAGTCGGCCAATTCCTCATCCCAAAATAGCTCACCCATACGTGCAGCGGGGGGTAGCCTTTCATCTTTGCCGCTTGCCACAAAGTCACGTCGTTCGTTGTGCAATTTTAATATGACAGCCTGCATATCGTTTAACGAGATGATCTTAGTATCCGATGGGCAGTTCTCGATGAGTTGCTTAAAAGTAGCATAATACTTTATATGTGTATTAAGACCTCCTTTATGTATTTCCTACTCACCTTATGTTTATTGGCGCAAACGGCATGCTCCGTGTTGGGCAACGCACAACCAAGTTTGCAATAATCGGTATAAGTTTTTGAAGCAGATGCAAATGCGATTATTAGTACGTTATATACTAGAATTTCTAAAGTATTCATTTTGAAAATTTTTGATGTTTCACAGGCTTAGCACTTAGTAATATTTATTTGTCTAATTTTTTAGCAAGTATTTTATAATACTGCCGAAGGAGTAATCGTTTGTTGGCTCAGCCAAATTGAAACTGAACCCACTCAAGCTTTCCATATTACTTCGGTTGTGTATAAATGAAAAAATATTTTAATTAAAATGTGTTTCCGTAATATTTCGCATTCTTGAAAAATTTAGTATGAAATGTATATCTTTAAGCAGCTGCTTTTACAGTGTTAGGGAACGAATAAAGCTGTACTGAGCGCTAAATAATATTGAGAATACATTTTTTTTTTTCTTATTTGATAAATTATTTTTATAATAGAATGGAGCACCGGCACTAGTAAGTCATAAGAAAATATTATTTTTTTAAATTGTTAAGCCCACATCTTGCTAGCACTAGCCATGTTCTGAAAAATTCTTCTAAGAAATATAAATCATATGTATATCTCTTAAAAGCTCGTCGATTGTACTTCAATAGTTTGTTGACTACATTTACATGCAGCTATAGAGGCAGTTTGGTACCAGCTCTTTATTATCAAGAACCCATTTTCCCTCCATACCTAGATCCGTCCAATTAACATATACATATGTTGGCTCGATGGAAGCAGCTCTATTTGCATGACCATAAAGTTCTGGTTTGAGTTTCTTGAAGTATCAAAGAGACATTTTCTGTGCTCCCAATGATGTGAAAGCAGTTTGTTCATAATTTAAGGAAATCTGCTTATTATTTCATAACTAATATCTTTGAATTCTAAGCAAAAAAAAAACTTCCTTTGGAGGCACTCACATTTCACTCAATATATATGTATATATGTATGGTACAAAACAACCAAAAATCTATAGTAGCAGATATGCCAATTGTCTAGCTATACTCCATATAATAAGTACGCACCCTTCCGGATTCTCTGGAAAGTCCGCTGTACACTCTCTCGATGTTTCCAGCCATTAAATTACGCGCGACGGCACTAACTCCGCGAATGGATCTTGTGTCTTCTCAAACTTATAAATATTTGCACTACGTCCCGGATTGGGCAATGTGGGCGTGGTATGGCATTGTGGATCACTGATAAGACAACGTCTTACACTATATTCAGCTAAGTCGGCCAATCCCTCATCCCAAAAGAGCTCACCCATACGTGCAGCGTCGTTCATTGTGCAATTTTAATATGACGGCTTGTATTTCATCTAATGACATAATCTTAGTATCAGGTGGACAATTATCGATTAGTTTCTTGAAAGATATAAAGATCATTAGAAAATTTACCATGAGTGAAGTGAACTGCATTTATATTTCACCTTTTTCCGCAGACAGCATGCTTCTTTTTCGGGTTCTCACAGCCTAATTTGCAGTAATTAGTGAGGGCATTAGGTTCCGTTGCAGACACCATCATTAGTATATTTAAAATAAGCATTAGCAAAATATTCATTTCAACAATTTTTTTTCTCGACAATTTTAGTAAAAGACTATTTTGTTTTTTCTTCCCAATATTGCAGTAGAAGCGAGTCTTCGAAGCGTTTGTTAGCTCAGCCAAATTTAAATTGAACTCTCTCAAGTTTTAAGTTTACATCAGTGGTGTATAAATGAAAAAAAATGTTGAATTAAAAATATGTTTCTTTATTATTTCTGATTATTTACAAAAACCATTACTAATTTCTTGAATTCCACTAACATTATATACACTTAAACAGCTGCATTTAGGGCACTATTTCAAAGTATTATCTTTTTCGTTAAATTATTGTTAAACTGGACTTGAGTACAAGTGTTATTGAGTAATTTTTAAGTAAGTAATTTTTAATTTTCGAAACTCTGTTGTTAAGCATTCCTTTTAACTCAAATAAAGTCTTGAATCAAATATGAGCTTAATTGTGGAATATATTTTACTTTTCAGCATAACTTGTCTGTCACCTATTGTAAAAAAATTGCAGCGGGAACTTAGGTTAATTCGGTGTGAGTGTAGTCTACCTGCCAGCCATTAATTTTATTTGCTGCTATGAAAGTCTCACCAAAGTAAGTAAAGAACTTATAAATAATAGTCGACATTTTATTGAGTACTTGACTCATACAAGTATGTTTGTTACAGCTAATTCCAAAAGAACCCATTTTTCTAAACCCTCTATCTTAGGCATAACCATATATTGAGATATTTTACTATGGGCAAAAAATATTACTATGGGCAAAAAATAGTAAGACTTTGTTGATAATTTTAAAATTCTTAATTTATTCCTTAAAATCTATGTCGTCCCCCTCGAAGTAATCCCCTTTGGAGCCAATACACTTGTGCCAACGCTTTTTCCAATCCTCGAAATAGGTGAATACGGTGGTTGCGGCACGATATTGGTTAAAAATTTAACGAAAAACTCACGAAGAATCAATGCATAATGCGAGGGTGTATTATTGTTGTGCAAAAACCAAGGGTTGTCGGCCCATAATTTCGGCATCTTTTTACGGATAGCTTCGCGCAAAGGACGTTTTACACTCAAATAGTATTCTTGTTGACAGTTTGGCCGATCGGAAGGTATTGGGAGTTGCACCACACTTTGATAATTGAAGAAGGCTGTCTACATAACCTTATTGTTGACCTGCTTTAAAGTGTTTTTTTCGGCTTCGGCTCACTTTTACCACGATATTCGGCCGGTTGATCGCCTGTTTCCGGGTCGTAAGCATAGATCCAAGACTTATCCTAGTAATAATACATTTTATGAGATCCTAGTAGTCGGGAAGCATTGTTAACGTCACGCTGTTTTTCGAAAAAATTGAATGCTTTTGGAACCAATCATGCTTCCACTTTTCTTAGGCCCAAACGATTTTTCAAAATGGTTTTCACCGATCCTTGCAATTTTTCAACGATGCCAGTAAGATCTCTGACTGTTAGTCGTCGATTCTCAAGCACTAATTCCTTTACTTTTTGGCCATGTTGATCATCAGTTGATGGTGATGGCCGTCCTGGACGTGATTTCAATTATCCAACATTCTGAATTTTTCGACACCAGAATTTTGAGAGTTATAGCGTAATTTTTACTAAACCATTCTAAATGGTTTTTCATAAAAAAATTTTTTTCAAACTCATTTTATTGTATAAAAAATTTACTACAATATTTCATAAGTAATTCAAAAGAATTTATCAATTTTATTCCGAAAAGAAAATTATGCTAGTTAACTACCATTTGTAGACAATCGCGAGTTGCGTATCGAACAAGCAACGAAAGTATTAATGAAATACGAATAAAATAGATATACTATATAACAGTTCTGCTACTACAAACAGTTATACACCACATCTTTTGTATTGTTTTCAACTAGCACACTTTTAAAGTAGAGCTTAAGCATAGCAAGCGGAGAAATGGCGAAACGAACACGACTATCAAATCTTGTTTTAACCTCTATGGATTAAACTCGGCAGAGAAATGGCGAAACGAACACGACTATTGATACTTGTTCTCCACCATGAATTGCTTATCCACTATGAGTTGAACCCGTTCTTTTATAGAAAGGCACTGCAACTGTTGCATGTGTATTTATACCCTGAGTTAGGCCTTCAGAATAATCATAATCCTCATTAATACTGCATAGGTTTCTATATAAAATACTCCATTTTGAGAGACATCTACTGGCCGGTGGACCCAGAGAATATAGTGGTGAATTGTTTTTTAAATCGGTTGCATAGAGACAAACCAACATAAGCGTTTCATTGGCATCTTTACTCGTCCAATGCGACAAGGAGCAACCAATGCGATTATTTTCCTCGTGAATAATGTGTGCGACATTCAAAACTTTGCTATAAAATTAAAAAAGTTTACACAAAATTATATGAAATCTATAAACAATGCGATTTTGTGCTGCTCACTTCGCATGCGGTGGAAATAAATCCTCGAAGGCGTTGGCCGTTTCATTGATTTCCTTAAACCATTCACCAATTTTCAATTTCACATTAGCTGGCTTGACTTCACTTTTGTTAGGGAATTGAAATATCTTGGCAACACGTCCCGGATTCGCCAGCAAACCAGTGCGATAGCAATACGGATCACTTAGACTGCAACGTTTGCTACTAAAGACAGAGAGAAAACCCAATTGGCGGTCCCAAAAGACCTCGCCCATTCTATTCGCCTGCGGCAGTTTAGCTACGCGGCCAGCAGCAATTGTATTGCGCAATTGATTATGCTGATGTAGTAGGAATTTCTTATAGCCATTCGTATTCATGTTGAGTATTCTAGTCGTTGGTGGACAGTCGCCGCTTAGTCGCTGAAATAATTAGTTTTTTGGTATAAAATTAATAATTTTTGCGTACAGTAAGCACTTACGCCATTCGGGTTTACACAAGCGCCGTGTTGCACTCCAATTTTTAGACACTTTAGTGTACAAAATAAATTTGCCGTCGAAGCAAGCACAGTTATTGCCAAGACAATGAAGCATAGTCGGAACATAGCTCTCATTTGTAGAAGAACGCTTAAGTGAACTGAAAGTAGAAAATTTTAGAATTTTATTAAAGTAAAACCAAAGTATTCTTAAGATGTTGTTGCAGCGGTAGAAAACATTACTGAAGTAATTTCGAGGGACCCGATTGTCGTAGGGACGATATTCCTAGGATAAAATTCGCTGTGTTGTTGCAATAAACCCTCTTTAGGAAGCTACAGTGAAAACATGTCTTGGTTTCCATATAACTTTTAACTTTTCAACTAGTAATTGAATGCCCTTGCTCTTAAAGTGGCTTTGATATTTTCAATGCTGTTTCTGTATAGACATGTTATGCAAACGTTTTTTTTCGTTTGAAAGCCGTCCCTCTCTTTTAGGAGAGCTCTTAATTCTCTTCCTCACAACTTTTAAATTAATTTTCACGTACCTAATTGCTATCAATCAATTCTCAACTGTCCACTTCAAGTTGTACTACAGACTGTCTGACTTGTGCCTTCAATTTTCTACAAAGAAATAGTGTGTGTAAAGATATATCTATATTTACTTTGAAAATGAAAGATACTTCTTTTGGGATTATATTACCCCAACAGCTGTTCGTCTATGCGTTTCAAATTTGCTTTTCCAGAATGACGCCTCACAGTTGGGTTTTTACAAAAATACTTATGCAGAACATGCAAGGAATGCTTCAAGTAATATCGAGGAGTGTAAATGATGCGAGTTGGAATGTGTACATATGCTGCATATATATTTATGTCAGTGGTTGTAAGAACAAGCGAGTTCTGCCATATGAGGGTAATGTTCTACGGATCGTTCTGAACAGCTTTGCCTCAGAAATTATGTGTCTATAACCCGTTTCGAGCCAGCGATTCTTATTGCGAAGTTTTAAAAATCTAAATAATCGTTTGTATGGGAAATATGTGATATAGTTGTCCGATTTAACCGATTCCGTATTAATTTTCATTCAGATATCTCATAAACTGACAAACCAAGTTACCGGTTTAAGACCCATAGTCACTTAAGCAAAGCTTTTCAGAATGAACCCTAGAATATTTCCGTATTTTTCGTATTTCTAATCAAAGTTCAACTTATTTTTTTATATTTATACTAATAAATATATAAACAAATTTGTACCATTGTGGCCGACCACGTTTTGCCATTTTTCAGCAGTGTAAAACTTTCATCAGTGTAAATCGAAATTTCGAAATTTCCAGAACGGAAGCGAACGAATCATTGTTGTGCTACACGAACTGATACAGCACCGTCTCCGTAAACTTCACAAATTTCTTTGATGGCTTGCATGACATTCTTCCCTTTTTTATTCAAAAATTTCAAAATATAGCGAATTTCTTCTTTACTTTTACTCATTTTTGAACAGCTGTAACTTTTTTTCAACTGCCCCGAATTTAATTTGTTTTTGGTTAAATGAAGCTTAAAATCTCACCTTTCCAACACTGTATATAATATGACATAGCACTGGAGATATACGACTGCAGCGACATCTATTGCATCCAGGTTTAAGTTGTTCTTCATTATTCACTTGTACTTCAAATATTTTTGATGTTATAAGGCAGTGAGTTGGGTTGATTAAAATTTACCGACTGAGCTGGGAATTTCTAGTACTTATGAGATATGTGTGATAAACATAAGTACTGGGATTCAAAATAAATACCTTCAATGAGCTAAAAAAAATACTTTAATTGGTTTAAAAAAATTTAAATAAGTTTAAATGAATTACTATTGCAATTTAGTATTTTACTATATTTTGTGATTTCAAGTATTTTTAGAAAGTATATTGGGGTTCATACGTTGTTGTACTAAGTTTCATGCTTATGCAAGTGAGAGATCGTTCTTCATGATGTCTTCTTAGAATCTCATTTTATGTTTTTAAGATTTTTTTTGTGTTAAATAACCTTTACTGCAAACAGAAACTCTAAACTATAATATTAAAATTTTAGAGAGGTCTGGTAAAGTTGGGAGGTTCTCTTCTTTCATATAAATGTATACCAACGACTATTTTGCAGTAAACTGGTTATAAGCCATCTTTCGTTCAGAAATATACCAGTTAAACACCAGCTAAAAACTCTATATACATTCAGATATGTACCAGTTAAATATTAGTTAAAAAATCCTATATATCTATAAATATGAATTAGTCTTAGATTTGTATATTGCCTGTGTACTTTGTTGCTTCATTACGGGGTATTTAGTTTGGAACAGTGCTTCCACTTGAGTAAGCAATATTATGGTAGTTACAACCATAAATATCAAACTAAAAACGAACATCCACATATGTATGTATGTCTCAACTGGTGTTGTCCTTTAAAAATACAATTTTTTATATGTGTAAATCACAACTCATTACAAACAAATAAGACCAGGATATAAGCGAGAGCTTGACTCTCTAACTGTTCTTAACATAGTATTTTTGGTTCGTAGGTGTAGTTTTCACATATACTTCCAGTATTCAACATGCACAACTTGGCACAGTGTAAATTCATTGGAAGACAATTAAGCAGTTTACTGCCTCTATAGTCACATTAGTCACATGTTCAAAGGACAATTAATCGTTTGTTTATGGTTTATTTGTAAGCATTTCTTTTTTCTTTTCTTGGAAAATATTTTTCCTGGGAAGTAAAATTTTTTTGCTGTAACTTGTAGTCGTATATTAATTGTTTGCAAAGAAATGAGTAACTAACCAAATTTATACCAAATTCGTTTACCAATACAAATGTGCAAAATTATCGTTTTTTCTATATAAAATCTGCCAAAGGCACTGAGGCCCTCATACACCGTCCTCACGACAGTGGGGGCTAAGTTACCGGAACGGACCGGGATTGTTATATGACCAAGGACTGTCAACTTGTCACCATTCCTTGAAATTGCTTCAGGAATGTTTTCTGCCGCCATAACAACAACACGTTTTCATACTCAACAGCTGACGTCCTTGAAAAGTTATGGTCCGTCGTCGAGCTTTTTTGATAACAGTTGCCACACCTTAAAATACTATTTCGATATCTTTGTTCATGCTTGAATGAGTCCTTAAATCGTTATATCAGATATATGAAGGCTTGTGAAGTACTGAGCCAATTTTATTTATTTTTTACTTCAGACCACATTTTTATATCAAAAAAGTGTCCACTTCATTTCATTGAAAAATCTCTAAAATTTTCGTTTTTTTCGTATAAAAAAAGTTAGCACCAATATCCTCATATTCATAATCTGTGATTCTTGAAAAGTTATGGCACAACTTCGACTTTTTTGGATAAGATATATTCCAAAGTCAATTCGAATTTTAAATGAAGTTATATGGAAAGTAGGCGTGGTTTTCGTTCACATTAAAAATATATTAGAACTATGTCAAGCGCATGCTATGCTGCCATGTAAATGGAAATTGGTTCAGCATTTGCGGAGATATAAATTTTTACTAAGAAGGGGATACTGTCATGCTAAATGTCCAATTTTTGAAATGATCCAGATTCCAGCATGTTTCTGCGATCTCAACAATCTACAATACCAACTTCCTCAGACAATCAAAAAATATGTGTATCAAGTTTTATCACGATATTTCGATATTTACTCAAGTTATAGCTTACACGGACAGATGGACAAAAGCACATGCCGAGTCCGTTTGCTATGTATAGCACTATGTAGATATCTGCTAGTATTTGGGTATTTTAAGCAACTGTTAGATGGACAGATTACTGTTACACCGAGCAACATGTTGCGACAGTATAAAAATCAACTGCACGTATTTAACTGTAAGTCATTACAGTTGCAGCTGTACCGTAATCATACTAACACACATACAAGTGGTGAATATTCTATTCATACATATATACATACATTGCAGAGCCGTTTGTATTTATTATATTAAGCTGTTACGACTGAGCCAAAAAGTATGCTTCATTGAACGTTGCGCTTGAATAAACGCTAGCCAGACGCTTGAACCGTTAAATTGGCAGCGTGGTTGTTTTGGTGTTTTTGTTTTTGCTATTGTTTTGTTTTTTTTTTCTTGTTTTTTGAACACGTCCACAACGCAAACAGGCATCAAGTTACTCAGTCTGCATGTGGGCGTTTATTTAGATATACAAGTTCACAATGTATAACAAATGAGTGTTATTAAGAGTGAATTTCTCAAAAAAGCGCACAAACACTTGACAGCAATTGAGCGGCTTTATCGTTGTTACATTTTTAATGGGCCGTTATAAAGCGATTGTAACAGATCAATACACTCGGTGGTATAAGTGTGCGTACAAGCGGTTGGAGTTATTGAATTTTGTTGCTTCGGCTGGCATTAAACGGCATACAGCGCTTCAAAGACGCACAAATGTGAATAATTTTATTATATTTAAAGTGGTTGGTTAACAGCTTTCATGGAAAATTCTTGAGTACTTATGTATATTTACAAAGTTAACATAAAGCCTACACACATATGCACGCATAAACTCGAATATGTATGTGTTAAACGACTTTTCTGTGAATACATGCCTTTAATTGGCCTTTTGAAGAAATCCTTTGAACACACACACATACAAAACAAGTGTATAAACCATGTGTATACATAATTTATGTGCTGTCTGTGTATGCGTGAATTATTTCCTTCATTAAATACAGTCAAATTGCGCATGAAATTCATCAAATTTGTTTGCCAAACAAAAACTGCATTGCACACGTGCATTAATTTAACGCTCGATTGAATCGGCATTTAATCACGCAAGGCGCGCATATGCTTGTGTGTGTGTGCGGGCTTCGTTAATATTTGGCATTGTTGAAAAAATTGGTATGCTTAAAGTTTAAATTGCTTTAAATACTTGCGTAGTTAGCGCCATTTATTTAATTATTAATTTGCCAATAATTTTTCAATAATTTGCTAATGAGTTTTGGTTTGTCTGTATTGACTTGCTGGCATATTTGCTGCCTACATTCAGGCGCCTAAACCTGCTAATGCAATAATGATATTATTGCAAATCACAAATAATTTATTTAATTTGTGTTAGCAGTGTCGGATTAGTTTTTGTTGTTATTTCCGATTTGTTTTCGCAATAATTATTGCCAAGGAGCGCTTAGGCTGAGCGCATAGTGGCTGCACGAATTAAATAGGAGTGTAAAACGTTGGCAACAAAAAGCTGTTTAGATTAACTATAGAAATGCTTGCGATAACGGTGAAAGCAGTAGAATTGTATTATGATTTTTAACAATTTTATGCTGATTAAGGCATGAACAGGGTAAATTAAGGGGTTACGTGGGTTTCCTTGGGTACAAAGCAACCTTTTTTTCAACAATTTTTTTCTCATATAAAAAATTAAATATTTTATTAGATTTTTTATTTTTACAAACATACACTATTAACAAAGAAATTCTGAAATTTTGAAAAAAAAAATATTTTAAACTTGTATGCTTACAGGATTATCTGAAGTGACTCAAAGACCTGTGTAAAATTTCATGAAGATCGGTTGAGTAGTTCGAGAAATCTTGCCAACCGACTTCAAATACACATGTTCGAGCAGCCTGTATCTCCGAAACTATTACTCGGCCCAACATGAAAATTTAGGACGATATTCAAGAGGTGTTGTAGAATTAATAAGACAATAAAAAAATCTATTTTTTGAAACTCGTAAACCCACGTAACCCCTTAAGTTTGTAACACCCAAAAGCAAGCGTCTTCCATAGATTCAAAACGGTTTCCCCGTTCGTTTGAGTTTGCTGAATAGCCATAAGTCACGTTAGACGAATACGGTGGTTGCAGCATGATATTGTTTGAAATTTGACAAACCGTCAACATAACCTTGATTTCTGACCTTTTTTCTCGTTGTTTTTTCCCCTTCTGTTCACCTTTGCCACAATATCGGGTCGTAAGCATAGATACAAGATTCATCGTCGGTAATGATACGTTTCATGCCATCCTGGTAGTCGGAAATTATTGTCTCACAGACGTTAGTTATTTTGGAACCAATCGTGCTTTCAGTTTTCTTAGGTCCAAATGAACTTTCAAAATGGTTTTCACTGATCCTTCCGATATTCCTACGATGCCAGTAAGATCTTTGACTGTCAATCGTCGATTCTTAAGCACCTCCTTTAATTTTATTGACGTGTTGATCACCAGTTGATGTTGATGGCCGTCCTGTACGTGGTTCGTCATCAACGCGTTCTTGATCCTTTTTGAATATTTTGTACCAATCAAAAGCATTTACTCGTCACAAACAATTATCGCTGAAAGCATTTTCCAACATTCTCACCGTTTCGGCACTAGAAATTTGATTCCATACAAAATTTAATTGAACTTCTTTGTTTAATTTTTTTTCTAGAATTATTTTTGGAAGATCATATATTTTGCAGTTTTTCTCTTAAATTTTACGCGCTGTTACCATCAGCCTCAAATATTTATTTATAGACACTATATCCCACTTACCTATACAAGACTTTATTTAATAAACAGCTACATAAAAACATTTTTAGATATTATAAAGTGTTAAGCACACACGACCAAGTGTACATGTGAAGTTGAATAAGGGACTGTCTCCTTTATCGTCAAACACACCAGTTCTCAAATACAAACCATTTAAGCAATCGCATGTAATTTTTTCACCCGACGCGGCTTAGTAGGACATGTGTTAAGGCGTCGGCATCAGCTTGAAAGCGGCTTACATCCTTAAGATATTACTTAGATTTTTGCAAAGCTCTTCAAGACTTTAGGCAGGACAAAAAATTGTACAATAATTCTGCAGTTGTTATTATTTTTTTTCAATTCACTTTTCCTTGCTTAATTCCTTTTTAACTTATACCTTATTTTATGTATTTTGTGCTGTTGTTGCGCTTATTTGTCCATTTTCAATTTTGCTGCTTCACAAACATTTCTCTAACCTTACTTTTGCCACAAGCAATCTTTCCTGCAATTCTTTGTTGCATACTTTGTGGAGGCGTCTGTTTCTTTCGCCCCCTTTTCCGTAGGACGACTAAACATTTTACAATGTGGTTATGTTGTTCAGAAGCTGCAACAATAATAAGTATATTTCAATACATTTTGTATCACTTCCCTCGAGATATTCAAAGCAAACATAACCTCTGCTAAAAAGGGAGTAAAAAACCGACTTTTTTTGAAGTTAGAAGCATACTTTTAGCGGCGGTAGGGAAAATGTTAACTGTGGGGTTTCACAAGCGCAGCTGTCAGTGCTCCAGCCTTGCCACTGCTTCCGGGGCGTCTGCTTTATATGTATATTTGCCACCTCCACTAAGTAGAATTTCTTGCTGAGCAAGCTTTTGCGAAAAACGCCAGCAAAGTTCGAAATGCAATTCCACTGCCTTCAGTTGCTCCTCTTCTTACTGCTTCTTTCTGCTCCTTCTTTTATATAACTATGTGGCTGCGGGAAAGTTGAAAATGTAATTTGAGCAATTTTTGCAATTTACTGTAAAATCTTTTAGCGAATTTTCACTTCACAAGCACCACACACACACACAAGCACACACATTCGTGAACATAATTGAATTATGACAGTCAATTTGGCGTAATGACAACGGTGTTAAAGTGTAATAAATAAACTGATGCATATGAAAATTGAGTGCTTTAAAAGTTTTCGTCATTTGCCAGCAGAACAACAAAAACAAAGCAACCAAACCAAGCAATATAAAATAATAAAAGCGAAATTACACCCGCTGACATTTTTGACGTCGGGAAATTATTGTTAAATTGTAAAATTTCATCAGGCAGTATTGGTGAGCGGAGTGTGAAAGTATATAGGTGAATGCGAGGGTAAAGTTAGCTTATCGACTGTTTGCGTACGAGTGAAGTGTTTGTAGTTTATGGCACATTTCTTTCGTGGAAGTTGGTGCCGAGGAAAAATAAGGGTTTTACTTGCCTTTTTCATTTGCAATTGATTATTTTCGCGATAACACTATGTTGGGAAGTGTTCTCTAAAGACTATATAATTTGTAAAGAAAATTCTTCTCTAATTTGCTTAGAAGTCGTTGAATGAGAGTAAGGAATATCTATCCTAAGGATGTTGAAACGTTACAATAGTTGTTTAGGATATGGTTAGATTTGTTTAGCTTTAGCTTTTCAAGCATGACGAGAGAAAGCTAAAGAAGAGCTTGTACCAACTCTTTCGCAGAAAAATATTAAATGAAAATGTTTTCTCAGCACGATTACTGAAAATCATGTCACTTAGAGTTTAGAAGTTTTTTTACAAAAATTGACATTGCCACAAATACTCAATCCATCGCTAGAAATATTTGTAAAATGAAGAAACATGTTAAATAAAGTATAAATTAAAAAATGAAAATGAAAATAATCTTGAATCTTTGCGAAAGGTCAATGCAAAAAATTAATTAAGTCCAGCATCAAAAGTGGACACTATTTCGCATTGAATTTTTTTTTGGTTTAAAGAAAATTTTGTGTATACTCAATACTACACACGTTTCATAAAAAAATCATTAAAAATATCAGTTTAAAGAAATTAGTAACAGCGACATCTATTGGAAACTTTCAACTCGGATATTTTATGAATTTTACGTAGTCTAAAAAATATTAGTACCAGCGACATCTATCGGAACACTCAAGATCCCCAATAGCAGTAACACTTTGGAAAATTAAGTCAAATCTTCGAAAGTATTTTGAATTAAAAAAAGGCTTAAGCCTCAAATAAGTGAAATTTGAACCTTACCAACCCATTCTTAAATGAAGTATTTTCAAATTTTAATGTAATATTATATAATTTGAAATTCATTGCTATAAATACAAATTCCTGCCGAAGTGACACTTTTTCACTTTGAGAAAGACGGAGGAAATACTAGAATGCAGACACGCTGAGCCAGAAAGTATTGAGACATAAATAAATGACCAGACATTTTTGCAGGCCAACAAAGTCGCTGACATGAGCTGCTAACAAAGGGAATCACTGTCACTGCGAACCCTACTCAGGGCATTAAAAATTGAAGGGTGAAATTGGTAAAAGAATTAAAAGACACTACTGGCAAATGGTATATGGTAGCAGAGCAGAAAATAGCAAAACAGCATAGGTCAAGGCAGTCTGGAATACGGTGGATCAATGAATCCGCACTTACAAATGTATACTTTTTTATACATTAGGGTGGGTCAAAAAAAATTTAAATTTTTTATTAACAATATTAAAAGATTATATGTGACCATATAAAGTAGTTGATTTCCTGAAAAGCCATAAGCTTCCTCATTTCTAATGATTTTTTTTCGTTGAGTTATAAAACTAAAAAAAAAATTGCTTTAACATAATTAAACATGAACCGTTAATATCTTTTGAACGGTTAGGTCTATATTAGCATTCGAATTCCTATCTATGAAACGAGATACATCTTCAAGTTGTTGGAAGCGAGATTTGAATTTTTTGTCTGATAATATGAAAATATAGAGAAATTTAAGGCGGTGGAGCTTTCCCTTACAGTTAGACTGATATTTGTAGAAATTTTCTTATAGGTGTCTATGAACCTTTTTTCAGAGTATTAAGCCAAAAAAATATAAGTTTCTATTGAACCACCTTAATATACATACATACGTAGAAAAGTAAATCGAAACAATTGTTTCGAAAATATGCCAACACTGTTACATATGTGTTAAAGTGTGGCGTATCTGTACCCAAAATACTATCAAATACGCGTTGTGGCACACGCAACTACATATGCCGCTAAATACATACATATATGCCCATATCATATACTCTGACACATTTAACTGCGCCACCGACATTTGTAATAAAGTTTTGACAAACGAACTTTTCAGCAACAAGTTTGCAATTTATTATGCAAGTTGCTGCGAGCTTTCTCGTTCGTTTTGCTCACATTATTAGTTGAAGTGGACTAATGCCCTCCGGAGTAATTGGCGATTGGCGCAGAAACAAAGGTGCAAAGCAAGCACATAGTGATACACCTAACCTGTACGCTTTTATGCGCTCACAACAACCACACAGCCAGACGCCTAACACACATGCATGCATACATATGGCACATACTCGCGCTCGCAGAGCCCCGCATGTGGTTAACTAACTGCATTGAGTTGTTATTTTAGATTTGGTTGGGAATTAAGTTTCCATACCAGTGCACGTGTGGGCGTTGAAATTGAAAATCGACTAGTGAACACAATGAATTTGAATTAAAAAAAAAATAAAAAATAGCAAAATTGTAACACGAGAGGGATGCGCGTTAACGGTTGAGTGCACAACAAATTATGAATATTGTTAGTGTTTCAAAGCTTACTTTATGGTAAATAGTTTGGTATATTATTTTCAGTATTTTTAAATTCTTGAAAGGTTATAAATAAGTTCGTGCGGTTGATCTAGTACAATTTGGAAAAAACTGGCCAGTGTTATGATTGGAATTTTGAGAGCACAGACCACTACTGAATCTGTACAAAAGCTCAATGAAGAAAAAATTTCAAATCTAATTAACGCCAGCAACAAAATATCGTACTTTGGCTGAAAATTTATTTGGTTTAAAGTATGTTTTTGTTTACTTAATTATACTTATAACTCTTAAAAATATCGGTTAAAAACGAAATCAGCAACAGTGTCATCTATCGGTAACTTTCAACTCTGATATTTTATGAATTTTACGAGCTTTTAAGATCTACATATTTATAAATCAGGAAGGCAAATTCTAGAAGTTATAGAAAAAGATTTCCCCAATAGCAGCAATTCTTCGGAAAGTTATGTCATATCTACAAATGTATTATAATATGAAAAAATTATTTTTGTTGTTATGTAAAATAATTCTTAGAATACTAACCAGGAAGCAGTTTCTAATCAAATAAAAGCCCCGCTCTCGCTATCAATATTACCGCTTAGAACGTGAGACATTGTTTCTGACCACGATGAAAGTAGAGCCTATGTCTCTGGCACCGAAACTATAGTAAGCAATATCAGCTGGTATTAGCGGAGGAAAAGGGACGCAAAGATAGGGACTGGATAAACGTTACAACACCAACAAGACAAAAAGACAAGTATCCTCTTTAGTACAGCGCTAGCGGCTCGGTTGAGCTTACCTGAAAAGTTGCTGGCAAATCATAAAAAATCTGTCACGAGAGCTCATTCCTAAATTTAGCTATATCTTGCTGCTGTTACAGCAACAACAATACTTTTTTGCAAGTATTTACTTTTACTTACTTCGCACAACATTTTTCTTCACAATTTTAAATTTTATTAAATTATATGTATAGCTTTAATCCTGTAGAAAAGAAAAAGTTAAACAACAGCTTTGTTTTCCAATTTTCGACATCATTTATATATGCTTTTCTTGCACCAATTCTGCACGTCTGCTGAAGTAAATTTTTAACATCTGCCACAGTTTAACCGAACTTTCATGCTCAAGATAAATCAAGAAAAATAGCTTCAATAGAAAATCAGAAGAAATAGTTTAAATAATTTATGCGCACACACGTCGTCCAAACTGAAAATATATGCGAAATTCCTATGCTTATTGACACAAAGCTTAGTGAAGACATCTGAGAATATGCAAAGTAGTGTAGAAGAAAGCTGCAAAGTAAAATATATATATTGCATTTTAAACAGGCACATATTGTCACATATGTGAATAGATACGCATGTGCCTGCGTACATATGTATGCAAAACGTGCATTTGCATGCTTATTAGTTTTTGTTTTGAAAAAGAAGCAAATAAAATGAATTTAATTTAAATCGAGTTATTCAACATACAAATGTGTGTGTTTATATATAATATGCATGGATATTAGGATATATTAAAAAACACGATTTTTCTTCGCTTGGTGCTTTGAAAAATATATTCTTAGACACCTTTAAGAAATTTTTTACATGTAAATATGAGCGTTTTATTGAGCGGAAAGGTCTTTCGCCTTACAGTTTTCTATTTTTTACTTTTTAAGAGATAGAAAAACTCATATCTCACCTACAACTACTTGAAAAAATATATCGTCTTAGAGATTTTGTAGAAAGCAGAACGTGCTACAAAATGGTCTCCTACGATTTTTTTCTAAACCAAACTGTTTAAAAGATATTATCATCGTAAATTTTATCATTTTAATGTAACTTTTTTTTATGAATTTGATAACTCAATGAAAAAAAGAATTATTTCACAAATTTAAGTTTTGTAGGAAATTCAGTGTTTAAGTAAAGTAGTCTGTATAATTTATCGATTAAGTTATAATCCAACGTCTAACACCAATGAAAAAAATAATACAAAATATATCAAAAAAATTTAAAACAATTAAAAAAAAGTAAAAAAAAAATTTAAAAGAAATTAAAAAAAAAATTAAAATTAAAAAAATTTAAAAAAAAATTTAAAATTTAAAAAGAAAACAAGAGATAATTTTTTTGGTGCTCAACTAAAAGGGTCTGTATAATTTATCGATTAAGTAAGTTAAACGTTTACGCCATATCCATCCTCAAACGCGAGTGAAAAAATTATAAAGAATATTAAAAAAATTAGAAAAAAGAACTAAAAAAAAATATAAAAAAAATTTTTATAAAATTAAATAAAAAAATTAACAAAAAAATTAAAAAGAAAAATTAAAAAAAAATTAAATTAAATTTAAAAAAATTAAAAAATAGGAGACCATTTTTAAGACAGTAAATTGTTTTCGACCCACTCTAATATACACACATTGTAAGTGAACTTGTCTGAAACCGCAACAGGCGGTCATACGTCGCGTATGAGTAATATTTTAAAATGCTGTTTACTCACTCACATAGCATTCTATGTTAAATATGCATGTATATTATATACATATCCACGTATAATAAACTCTATATATAGTGTGGAATATGCATATGCTTAGTTTTTAATTTTTCCACATTTTTCTGCATTTTCAAAGAGCTTCACAGTTTATTTGCACAGCAAATTTCGCACAAGCAGCTACGCGCATGTTTGTTGGCTCGCAGCCAATTTGGGGGAAATTGAAAAACTACTAACATATGTAGTGTGCATGCAAATTAAAAATATTAAATAAAAAGTTAAGGAAAAAATATTTGAAAATTAAAGTTTAATCTACTGGCTTAAAATGCCGCTGGTGGCGCTTAAATACTCAGTAATATTTTATTAGTTTCCAGAGTAGCAAAATTTTTTATTGTTGGCTAACTCATATGAAAATAATGGGTGCAGTATATAATTTAGTTGCTTTGATAGCGCAGTATAGTAGTTTAACAAGTCGATTATGGCATGCTTGATGAATGAATGATGTATTTTTAAACATACCATAATGTACCTACATACATACATAGTAAAACACATTTTTTTTGGAAAAATTCGTTTCGTTTATTCCCTTCAAAAGTAATATCCCGATTAAAGCGACCCTTCAGCTTTTCGACAAAATTTTTGTAGTACGATTTGTCTTTTACTTCAAAATAGGCCTCAGTTTTGGTGATCACTTCTTCATTCGACGAAATTTTTTTTGCCAGGGAGCATTCTTTTCTTCATTGAGGGCAGGAAATGGTCGCTGGGGGTCCGATCTCTAGAATACGGGGGCTGCGGAAGCAATTCGAAGTCCAATTCATGGATTTTGGCCATGGTTTTCGCTTACTTGTGACATTGGCGAAACAGTACTTTCAGTTTCAGATTTCGTCCTTCTTATAAACATGTATTAAATGCTGGTATTCACAGAGATAGCCTACTTTTAGGCGATTTGCCAAAATACTATAAGTACTTTAGTTGCATTTTTTGACACTTCGTCATCTTAAATACAGTTCTATCTTTAAATTTATTTTCAAAAATGTTTCGTTTTTGCTTTTACGTTGAGCTTGTTAACACAATAAGGAGTTTTTTCACCACTTTGCTTTTTGATTGTCAAATAAATAGCACTGTTATCTTATAATGAAAAGAAAATTTGACATAAACTTTTCGCAAGAATTTAATCCCACTGAGAGCCAACGGAAATTGCCAGTTGCTTTGAAGTTTAATTTTAAGATACACACACAGCAACCTCAAAAATATGTACATATGTATATATATATAGACATGCCGATGTTATATGTGACTAACTCGTATGAAGAGTCGCCGCTTGTCTGCAGGTCAAATAGCAGTACACCAGCATAACACTGACCTACCACAGCAGTTGATTTGAAGAATGTGTGCGCGCAAGCGAGGCTGTAACTACGCCTACAGTAGCCACCGTGGGTTCAGCAACAATGTTGTGATGAGTATGGTAAAGCCATAAAGGCATTTGGCATTTGTCATGCTACATCCTTGAAATGGGTCCTCAAGGAAACGGAGATCGAGGTTTGCTGGCTACAACGGGCAGCCAAAAGCAAGCGTCTAACACATGTGTATATATGTTGTATGTATTTCAGTGTGCGAGCGCTTGATTTGGGCAGCGCTATAGACAACCGCGAGGCAGCAGCACGCGTGTAGAAGCGGAAGCACTTGTGGACGTTTGCCAAAAAGCGCTCGGAAGTGGGTTTATTACACAAATACCAATAGAAAAACTGCGGCAGAGCGAAATGGTAAATGGCAGGCAAGAGCGTGTGGGTGAACTTGAACCCAACGAGCCTCAATCCCTATGGAATTGAGTAATTGCTTAGTGTATATTAGCACACATGTGTCGCTTGTATATATGTATTCTGACCTTCGCATGTAGTTAAAGTCGCCGCTCCAGCACCACTTTGCCACTGCATAACAATTACGCAACATCAAGCAGTTAATTTCCGCTTTTATTGTTTGAACTTTTGACATTTTACTGCCATTTTTGGTCTTGTGTGTAATTTCCCCGCCAACCTAGACTACTTGTGGTATTATATATAAAGTATATAAGCTGAATTAAAGTAGAAAACCAAAACTTGAAAGAAAATTAATAGTTGTGTCTCACTGCAAAGCATGTAGTTCATCATCGGCCAAGAATTTTACGTTAAGCGTGTTGATTTAATGCTGATTTTGTTATTATTTTTTGTATTTTTTGTTTGGTTTTATAGCTTTTTGTTGTGAAAAGCCTTGGCTTAATCACATTGCATAATTTACTTGGTCGCAAACGGCCTTGAGTACACTGAGATCCATTTTAGTACGCCTATGCATGTATATATGTATGTATTGTGATACATATATACGTAAATACACTTGAGTGCGTGTGTGCACACTAAATAAACCCGAAATGCGCAACTCTTGCTCAAAACCAAAAAAATATATTAATACAAAATCCCAACTAAAATTTGAAGCCGAGTTTTGAAGTAAATTTCTAGCATTTGGGTCTAAGAAATTTTTTGTTGTGTCTGGAATTTAACTTCAAAATAAAAATTTTCCTTATTTTTTATGCATCCTAAAGTTTTTCCTGGAATTAGCTTGCTTTGTTTGTAAAAAGTAGTTAACTTTAGCCTAAATGTATGCAAGGTTATATTTGAAATCAAAATGACAGGATTAAAACTTTTAGAGAATATTTGCATCCATTAGGCTGTTGTTTAAACACTTCAAATTATAAAATAGTGATGAAAAGTCTCTAAAATAAAAGCTTTAATTCTGGAAAACAAACAAAAATGAAGAATTTTACATGAAATGGTTGAAAAAGGTGATTTTCTATTATTTTGAAAAAGTTGTTGCCTACATTCAGGCGTATAATTACATACATTAAATATATTTGTACGCTTAAAATATGGTTTTGACACCAAAAACTTTTAAAAGAGGATAATAAAAAGATATTTTTTATTGGTTTTGAGTGAACAAAAATCATTTTAATAATTTTTTAAAAAGCAAAAATCAAGAACAATAAAAAAGGAGAATCGTTAGTTTTAGCTACCGAAAACAAATACCCTTCACAAGTGTATTTCTTGTAGCATAAAATGGCAGAAGATGCTCTTTACCTTCAATTTGATCGGTCACTTTGTACGAAAGCTATACGTTATACGGAAGCTATAAGTTATAGTTGTCCAATCTGAACAATCTATATAAATAACGTAGCTTTGCTTTAGACAATAATGTCTGCCAAATTTCGTGAATATATCTAGACAAATACAAAAGTTTTTCCTGATTTTGATCAGTCCAATTTTGTATGCTTCGTATACATCTCAAAATATTTACTGGTGTTCACAGTTATTGCTGATGCGGGTGTATAGTTGCGCGTAGACATATCCCATTTATTATTATTTACACAATCAGTCAATTTAATTGCTTGCGTGTGTTGTACATACGAGCATTTTATATGCCGCGTGAGTAATAACGCTACTACAAAAATAAATATCTGCTGATGTCGGTCCGAACGCATCCGTTACGAATTTGATCAAGCTTTGTCACAAATGTAATTTCAACGTTTTCGTGTTTGTATTAAATATTTGATGACACTCTTGTATATTCTTTGCAGAATATTTTACTGCAATGCTTGAGATGCTTCGGTAAAAACGTGCATAATTCAGTTGTAATGCGTTGCAGGCGTATTAATGCTTTTCGTAGCAGTTATTTGTCAATTCCTGCTTTATGATAAAAAACAATATATTTTATTTTTCATATACAGCTCTTTGTAATATTATAATAATTAATTGTTGGCTCTTAACTGTTCCCATTGTTTCGCAATTAAGCGCAAGAGTAAATTTAGCGCAAAATTTCACGAACCAAAAATATTGTGATTATTTCTAAATTGTATTCAATTACATATAATTGAACTAAAACTAACATTTACTAACTGTAAAAGGCTAACAATGTGCATTTATACAATAAAAATTGCAAAAATTCTATGAAAAGTATGAAAAGCGAAAATGTTGCGCATACGCCGTGGCGTATAAGTCTCTACTTAAAATTCGTTGCAGCACTTCAAAACCAGCTTGTTGAATAAGTTTTGGTAATTTTGTGCCAAACCACACAATGAAATGTTGTTGTGCATTGCTTTATATGGTTTTGTCTAATAAAATTTGTAATTAACCAGCGGAAACATAAATTTAATTAACAGATTATTTGCATTTCGGTGCCCATTTCAATTAATATTCACTGAATAGCATTAAGTGCTTGTCATTTGGGTTTAACTAGCATGCTTTGGATCCCACTAATTTAATTTGTATGCTATTGTGAAAATCTGCCTTAAATATATCTGCCGTGGTATTATAACTGCACATATTACTAAATTATTGGTATATAAATCAATGCGTAGGCATATACATTAATGTTGTGAGCTGTGAGTCGTTTGTTGGAAAATAGAAAGCTCAAATAATTTTTGAGTTCCAGCCAGTTAAACCGCAGCCGCTAAAACCAAAATTTGAAGAAAACTTCAACTTTTAATACGAAATTTAAAAAAAAAAATTATTTTTCGTGTTTACGGAGGATATCTTCTAGTTTAAAGAGAAGTTTTTATTTTTAGATTTCATCCATGTAGAAAGCCGGAATCACTGCAACAGTGGCGTAACTTTTTTCTTAACGACGTCGAAAACCTCGTATAACTTGCAAAAATATTTAATTTATTTTTTCAAAAATTTCACTATTTATTCTATATATGTACATATGTATATACCCTGAAAATTTCTACAATCTATAAAGTGGTTTTTCACAAAATTTTACGTTTTTTTATGCTGTCACACTAGGTGTGCTCCTTAACAGCGAAATGTTAGCTTTGAGTGCTTACAGAGTCACTATAAGTACAATTTACAAGATTCAAAACATTAACAGCAAAAATTCTTAGATTTAAAATTTCGCCTAATGAATTTAATAATTTTATTATAATGTTTTTTAACTTACATTAAACAAATGTGTAACCCTTCAGTTACTTAATCATAGATTGATAGAGAAATTTCGTGCTAGACGGCTATTTGTACTATTAAATTCAAAAATATCATATAAACTAATTTACAGTATCGTGTATTACAGAGAAATGTTAGCCTTGTATTTTGCTTGTACATATTTCAGAATCATGAATTGGCAGTGAAATGTTTGCAAAAATATTGCATGTAATGTTAACTCACATACTCATTTAATGTATATAATTTATTACAGAGAAATGTTAGTCTTGAATTTTGCCAGTAATAATAGTTTACAGAATCATGAATTAACAGAGAAATATTTACCAAAAGTGTATATGTAATAATAACGTTACAGTATCATATATTATACATATAACATACATACATATTAATGTTATATAATCACATATTGGCAGAGATAATACTGTTAAGTTACAAAATGACATATAATTTGGCCAAAGAGGTGTATATACTATTATGAATTTAAATCATACAATATTAGCAGACAACATCAACAATCTAATAAATTGAAATCCAAGCCGTGTTCAAGATTTACAATAAATACTACTTTAACTATTTCTACTGATATCCGAATGCACTGAAAGAACATACTAAGTAGTGCTAGCTCATTAATCTACATACAGAGATATAGAGATAGCGACAAAACACGGCAAACGAAGATTGAAGTCACATTGACTGCTGCACAGACTACATTAAAAATGATAACTTCTGATATGCACACCACATCCAATAACTGAGATCATTACCGTAATATCAAATTATACACATAAGACTCACCTATTCGGCATCACCTAAATATGAACATTTTCTATAGCGCGCTTCTGCGCTTTAATGTCTCAAAATATAATTAGTACACGCACGCAAGCATCTCTCAGCTATTCTATAAAAGTAAAAACCTTAATTAAGCAAAACTGTGTGGTGTGGCAGGCATTTATGCGTTCAATAATACGCATTAACGCTCCTCAGACTTATATAGGTAAGCGTAAATCACTTTCATTAGCACGCGTCTGGTACTTAATATACCAACACACGCAGCCGCACCATTTGTACCGTTAATTTAAGCAGTGTTCGAAAAGCAGTATGCGTAAACATACTGAACTCACACATACTTACTTCAGAAAGCACTCAGATGAGTGAAATTACACACTCACACTTTTCGTGCGTCAGCTTCTAATCACCTTCCATATGTATGTGTGTATTACAGCAACCATCAACGTCTCAAGCATTACTTGCGTCAGGTGCTTAACCTAGTCCGCTGCAACATTTTCCACGTTTGGTGCCAAAGCGCTCTTAAATGCTTTTGCCATTAGCTGCTCAGCAGTTGCTTGCTTTACCTTTTCTATGTAATTTAAATTAGGCATCTTAAAGACGTTAGCAGGCTATCAGCTGTCGGCGTTACGTTACGTGTGGCGCTCTGTGAGTGCCTGTGTGTACCTGTCTTTAATTTCACATTCACGCATGCACTATGTCGGCGTGAGTGGCCATAAAAAACTTGCACATTTAATGTATTTCGGAAATTTGATTTTCTCACCCATCAAATAGGCATAAATATATACCTAACGGTAACCTAGTTGAATGTCGTTAGTATGCTTATAAATTTACATTGTACTTTGTCGTTTTCCGCTCACAAAAGCGTGTATGTGTATGTTTAGTTTGTATGTATGGCTTTGCCTTCACATTTAGTTAAATGAGCTCACTGCTTGGAATCTCCACGTGTGTTCTGGCATAATATCATCGTATATGTCTATATTTAACGTACAAATGTGCTTGTATTGTCGTGTTTGCACATGTGTATTCCTATTTAGGCGGCTTGTAATCGGCTATGTGTCACCTCTAAATTTTGCATCGAAATAATCGCAAATGTCGGAATTAATTAAAAAAGCAATTAAGCCTGTCGGAATTCAAATACCAATTTTTGTGGCAGGAACTGCTATTCTGCATATTCGCGGCTTGTTGTTGGCTAGGCAATCAAAAGTACGGGGTATGTTCAAAAAGTAACGCGAATTTTCCACTACTTTATATAGTGTTTATTTATTCATGAATATCTATTTTGTCCCCTTCTTCTTCTTCTTTATTGGCCAGTCGGTCTTCCTTTTCGCTGTTCGACGCCAATTGGAGATGCCAAGGGTAGCCAGGTCCTTCTCCACCCGGTCTTTTAAACGGAATAAAAGTTTTCCCCTTCCTCTGCTTTCCCCGGCGGATACTGCGTCAAATACCCTCAGAGCCGAAGTGTTTTTATCCATTCGGACGACATGACCCAGCCAGCGTAGCCGCTGTCTCTTAATTCGCTGAATCGCTCCCAGATATATTTCACTTCTGCCAGCGGTTTTCCCAATTCTCAAACACTTTTTTTGATCTTGTTGAACCCTTCTTCGATAGAGTTTTTATATCCTCAATCGTAGCGGAGTGTCGTCTTTTAATGGGCTTTTCAATTTAGGGGTCAAAAAAAGTCACAGTCCCTTTGGCAAGAACTCATGATCCACGGCGTCCGCGAAATCGAAAAAAAAAACCATTAACAAAACTTTCGTATTCGGCTTAGTGCTTGTCTTGGCTCATGCGACAGCTTCCATTGAGATAATTGAGCTTTGGTTTCCACGTCATAACCATAAACCTTCAGCAGTTATGAATCCAACATCTCCTGCGTCAAGGCAGTACATATAGTGGCTGCCGAAAAGTAGCTACATACATATATACGGGGTTCCGGGTCACAAAGGCGCCTATTTGCCTTTCGTTAGACTACCAGTCAAGCTCAGGAAATACGCAAGCAAGGCATTATTAACGATGACAGATGTATGTAGAAAGTGCAGAGAAGTAGCCATGTGAGAGTCGCTGGAGCACCTCTTCTGCTTATGGTCGGCTTTATTTAGAACTCGCTTAAGATATTTGAGTGCTTCACAGTTAACGGGTCTGGAGGGAGAATCAGAAGTAGATATCGAGTGTCTATTAAACTTCGCAAAAAGCATTGACGTCTTGCCTACAGCTCGTATAATTAAACCTCCATCTGGCATTACTAAGGACCAGGTAGTAGCTCTTTGTATGGCATAAAACCAGCCAGTGTAACCTAACATAGCCTATTTATACACTAACTTGCCACTAAGTATTACATCCTGCAGGGTATTATAGTTTCGGTACAGTCGAACTACAGGTTTTTTTCTTGTTTTTTATGTTCTTTCTACTCACACCAGGTCACTAACGTCCCTTGAATGTAATAAATTATATGATTACAATAACTGCGAGCCGCTTAAATACTAACTCCAGCAGCTTAGCTCATGCAATCTGCCACATGTACTTAGCTGAGCTTGTACCAGCTATTCACGAGCGCTTAAATGCCGCAGTCAGCGAGTGTTTAACTAAGCTTCGAGTGTTGACTTTGGCATACGCCAGTTGGTGTTGTTGGCTCTCCCGTGCGCGTGACAACAATTAACGCACAAACAATTACAACGTCAGTCGGCAGTCGACAGCACAGATATACCTAATGCTCATAACGCATCCGCAAAGCTCTGATTATAACGTCTTTGCTCGAGCTCTCGTGCATCCGACTATCACTCAAATGCAGCCGCTGCTCTGGTAGCATTAGCGCTTATTTAACTTAATTGAACGTAACTATGGTAATGGGTGATAAAGTCATTAGCCGTTGCGGTGCTCCACTATTTCTGTGGGCGCTGTTGACGTCCATGGCGTTGACAATGACAATGCCTGTGGCTTATTGGCTTTTTGGTCAGTTAGCTGGTTGATGAATTGATGAGTTTGTTACCCAACGCGATAGGTGCATTGACACGAGCGCGATGATTGCTATTGTTGTTGACGTGGGTATTGCCGTTGGTTATACACGTTGGTAGGTTTTAGCGAGTGCGTGTCATTGTGCTGATAACCAGAATATGAGTCGGTTAATCATAGAGATCTAGGCATATTTTAGAAGAAGCAGCATGAGAGCCTTTTGTATTCAACTTTTGGGACGAAAACTCTAGAACTTGTTGGGGGTTTGAGTTATTTTGATTATAAAAATTGGAAACTACAACTTAGATATAAGTAGAAAAATAGATCTTACAATACTCTAACTTGGAATAGATAGAGTTATATACTGTGAAAGACTAAAGTGGAATCGTGCTTTGAAAAATGGATCGATTTGCGAACTTGTTTGTTGCTAAGAACCTCCTCCTTGGGACTTTTGAAACCCATATAGCTTAGATTTGGATCATGCTGTACTACATAATTTTGGCTTCTTCTCCGCCCAAATTCTTCTAATCTATCCAAATTATATGGGTTTCAGCAATCCGAAGAAACCTGAGCTTATAGCTACTACTACTTCAAAATCTAACATTCTCACAAACTACATATTTCAGAAACATTCTGGTCTAAGATACAAATACTACAGGATTTTTGCTATGAAAATAATAAATAGGTCTCTGTTCCGATTAAATTTTGGTTATGTTCACTGACGTTTAATTTTCACTTCTGCTCTGTGAAACACAGTGTTCATGAGCGCATCGGCGACTCGACTGGCTTCGATTCACCTACTACTCCCACACGTTTGCCGTGGCTTGAAAAACAAGTCAAAAAATCTACATCAGAAGTCAAGTGGTTTATCAAATTTCAACATAGGCACTTAAAATGCTGATTGGCCGCTCTAAGACGACGGCAGTATTTTATGTGTCTGCAACGAGACGCAGACGCAGACACAAATTTATGTGCACGCATAAATTCTCGCTTTTTATTTCAATTATTTTTGGCTCATTTAATCAGCGCACAGCGAACATAATGAGCACATTTATGGCACTACCCGAAAGTACTTGGTTCGCAGTTAAAGGAAAAAATAAAACTGCAACTGGCAGGAAAGCGAATAAAAACCAGCAACCAACAAATAAAAATGTGGAAAATATGTAAATGTCAAAATAAGGCCAGCGCCACACTGGCGAGGCCGCGTGGAGGTGGACAGGCATTCAATCAAAACACAACCTAAATCCGGAGCAATGTGTTTGGACTAACTACCGGTGCGTTGAAAAGGACACATACCGGCACCGTAAATAACTTTTTTTAAAAAAATTGTTTCGCGGCATGTGCCGTGGCCGCCCGATGGTAATCGCATTTCCGTTTAGCGGCTGAAAAACTAGCCGGAAGTTGAAAAAGCGAGAATCGTGCCGTCAACGCAATGAACGAATGCGTGAAGGATAGCGGCGTTTAGGGAATATTTAACGATACAGTCGTTCGGAGAAGTATGCGTAAGGTTTCTAGGTTAGATTTGGTTCTGGTGGCTGGCTGTCAAGCCGTACATAGACCTACTGGTGCTTAGCAAGGTCAGATGGAGTTTCTGTTTAATTTGAGATGAAGTATTCGTCATAAAGACGTCGAGGCTTTTCGCGAACTTTAAGAGTGACTTGATATCTAATTTTGGTACTTCATCAAGTCCCTTGCACTATGAAGCTACTAGTTATTTAAGACGAGTTAGAAATAGTTCTGGACAGCGGCATCTCATGCCCAATTCTCTGCTCTTTCCATCAATATCAATATAATATTTACTAAACCCATTAAGCATTATCTGCGGATGTGACACCAGGAAAGCTGAACAGCTGACAGCAGACGTCCCTCTTGTTAAACGTTCTTCTTTCTACAACTACCGTCGCGACCATCGATCTGAACGGGCGTGTCTCATCGCATAGAAATAAAAAGTTTATTCGACTACGCTGTGGCACATTAACTGTTAAGTAGCGTTCATTAATTGTTCTAGTTTTGTGTGCAACTGTCCATTCAACGCATGCTTTGTTCGCGCCACTAAAGTAGCTTTTGCGTGAGTTCTTTTATGCTTGCTATGGCCATGAGTTGGCGTGCGCTTAATGTTTTACTTTTGCTTTCATTCTCGACACTTTTTCGCGCTTCAGCTTATCAGCCGTCCACTGCGTGCGTTCCAACCAACTTAATAATCCTTATTTCACCTTTTGGCCAAATCGAAACTTCCAACTATGTTTTCGCTGCTGCGCTACAAACGCCGATAAACTCTTCACGCGGCCAGCAGCATAAGCGGCGGTTCAACATTTGTGCGCCATATTACCCAAAGCATTGCCTTATCCGCTCCGGCCACACACAAGCCCACAAGCAAACCTTTGCTCCAAATGTTTTTGAAATTTTGTAACAATTTTCATTGTTATACCGTTGCTTTGCTTGTTTTACGTTGTATTGATTTTTCTCCACCATTCATACCTTGCGCCGTTATGCCCTATTTAACGCGGTAACTTTTAAGTGGTGCGCCAAAAATGTTGCTGGAATTGTTTTCTAGGTTAATGGTGTAAAAATTGTAGGTATTTGTGTGTGTGTGATTGTAGGCAAGGATTTTGGCTTGTGTGTGTAAATTTAGGGTAACATTGATTTTATTTACGCTTAAAGTTGGTACTTAATATTATTCCGGTCACTGTTTTAAGGTTTCAATTTTGTAGGACTAATTTTTCGTTTTAACTTTTTTTTCAATTTGAATACTTATTTCACTTGCTTTGAAGTGGATATACATAGTTCGAGTATTTTAGTATTAGGCATAAACTTTATTTTTCTAATTATTTAATTGATTTTTCATTCTGATTTGTGGTGAAGTTCTCTCCGACCTCTGTCTTTTTATAAAGTATAATTTTTTTTGTCTAGAAAAATAATTTTTTTACTTAGATATTTGGATTCTTTACCCTTTAGTAACAAATATTTTATTTGAAGCGCCAGAAAGCTTTTCAAACCCAGTAAAAAATTGCGTTAGTATGAGAGTATACCCGGAGTGGTCTTGATATAGTACAATTGTGAATGAATTAGTCTAAAATGTATGTTTTGAAATTAAAAGCTAGTTAGATTAAAAGAGCTGACTAGTCTGTAAAATCTGAAAAATGATTGTCATCTTTCGAACATAAAAGGGTCAAATTGGTATCTTTGTAAAGCATATTCAAACAAAAGAGATTAGTCCGTTTTATATAAAACGATTGAAAGGGCCATTAGTAACATGTTCCTTTGTGACTAACCGTGAAAGTATTCTAGGTTTTTCACATTCCATATATAAAAATGAAAGTGACTTTATTCACACATTTATTCCTCTTGGACTTAGCAAGTGAACTCCATCTGGTATCGCAAAGGACCAAACTGGTCTATGCGTGGCTTAGTAGCCTACCAAATTAACCTAACCTAATCTTATTCACACGTTTCTTTAGGTCTAGTAGCGCATTTACACCAGGAGTTATACCATCATTGGAAAAACTTTTTATTTTCTTAGGTTAGGTTGGGTAGTAGGGTTGATTCAAAATCGGTGGATCTCATTTTGTCAGATATTTGTCTCTGATGTTTCCCATAAGCTCTATAAGTGGATCATCAGATCCTCATAGATCGACGAAGCGTTTTGAGCTTACCACAAATTTACTCAAAGAGATTAATAGCAATTCCATCAAATTTACTAGGTTCGCCGAGATATTTCAATCCAAGTCTGACAAAAGCCGGACAATAGACAGATATTGTTACTTTAAGATGATTTCACCTCGCTTTTCTCCATCCAGCTTTGACAAAGAGTGCCCGGCAAAATATATATGTAGCTACACCGCTTTTAATCCTTTGGACAGTGTCCAGACAGAACATATACAGTTGTGGCAAGTTTATCTTTCTTAAGAGCCAGTAGTTCGGAAGACATCTTATAGTTCGCTCTGGATCAGAAGGACAGTCGCACTGTCACAAAACAAAAACCGACTGGTTACAAATGGGATGAATTTGGGAAAAGCTGACCACCCTAGCAAGCCCATCAGCTTTGCAGTTTACGGCGAACCCGCTGTGACCGGGCAGCCATACAAGTAATATTTGGAAGAATCTTGAAGCTATTATTAATAAGATTATGCTTTCCTTGACTAGTTTTGAACGCACAGTCAACGAGCTAAAAGCCAGTATAGCCGCTCAGCCTTCGGAGTATACATACATCTCTCTAAAAGAACATCCAATGTCACCTTGATAGCAGCCCCTACGCTTGAAAGACGCTACAAGAAACCTGAAACTATAGGTTAGGAGAGCTCTCGACAAAAGGTGTCTAGCTACTCTCCCTCTTAACTTCGATCCATTCGTGAACAAGCTTACTGCACCCCTTGACCAATGGCTTCGCATTGCCAACAAGTCCCTCGCAGGTATGAGAGCGATGAAATGCAAGTTGGAGCCTCGAATATTTTAGTAAAAATAACTTGAGTTTTTCCTCCATTAACACAAGTCGACTTAAGTAATTAATTGAGATCACAAATGTCATTTAATATAGCCCATAAGTATGTATCTCTTCAAATTATTCAAATATTGAAATTATTTTAAATCTTACAAAATTATATTTCTTCCTTTTTCAGCTGACAATAAAGACTTCCAACACATCACTGAATAATTAATGAGTTAAATACCGCTAAATGAGTGATTGACATAAATATCTAATGTGATTATCTACCGTAATGACAGAAAATGTAATTGCCGCGTCAACTTGTAAAATAAAAAAGTAATTAAAAATTTATTTAAAGCAAAAATAAGCATTACGCGGTTTACAGACTAATACATAGTGAGATATAAATCGACTGAATAAATTACTAAAATTGTCTTGTGTGTATATATCATGCACATACATGTTTTTATATATGTATGTATGAATATATGTATGTATGTATCTGCATAATTGTATAAAAAATATTAAACGTGTTGTTGGTTGTTGGCTTGCGGCATTTTCGATGCTACTTTTACACAAACGTTTTACATGAATATATATTAAATTATATAAAAAACAACAAAGTACATAAAAATGCGCATTTTTCCCAGCGAAAATGTCAATTAAATGTATATGTTGTTGGAATTTGCGCAACTGCCGTATTCGGACCCTCTAACATGTGGCAGAAAGCTATTAAATTTGTAAGCCGACAATAATTGGAAAAATGTTTTTGTAATTCAGTTACAAATTTACAACAATCACAGGCAGTTTAATATCTGTACATATGTATGTAAACAATTACTTACAGTGTTCGACCAAATTGACTTTTAACAAGGAATATAATATATACCTACATATATTGAAGTAGTGGTTTAACAAAATAAATTTGGAGTGCGGTGCTTGTATAAAAAATGTGAAATTAAAAAAAAATTATAAATATTATTAGTATAATTTTGTAAGTTTGCATAATTTAATTCTTACATATTTTTTAACACTTAGAAATTAAATATTTTTTACTACCAAATTATTATTATAATTTAAATGCAAAGTGATAAAATATAAAAAATATATGTATATAAAAATTAAAAAAAAAATTAAATTAAAAATAAATAAAAACAAATTTAAAAAAATTTAAAATAAAATAAAATAAACAAAATAAAATATATATAACGTAGTAGAAAAAAAAATTTAATTAAATTAAATATAAAATTAAAAATAAAAACAATATAAAAATAAAAATATAAAAAAATGAAAGAAAATAAAATAAAAAATTAGAAAAGTTATATAAAAATTAGAGAAACAAACAATAAAAATAAAATTAATTAAAAATGAAAAAAAAAATTAATTTCCACAACATTAGATTCGTTGAAGTGTATTTCCATACAACACTGGTGTTAAACGACACTATTTTTGAAAAAAATAAACAAAAGAAAGCAAACATGCAACCGAAAAAATAATAAACAATTAAATAATAAATATATGTAAGTGTAAAAACCCACGCTCAAAATGTCTACGCAGTAATATAACAAAGACCGGTCAACGGCCCACTTGCGGCAGTGCGCCATAGTGGCCCACAAGAACACCTACCTGTTAATACATGCGGCCGTCAAAGCTTCGCACCCCCAAATGTCACTCAAAGTGCTTAAGAATGGAACAGCTGCGTGGCACTAGTGCGCGGAGAAACCAAAAAAGTTGTAAAGAAACTGGCATTACAAGAAAATTACACAACAAAAACAATTAAAAGAACACTCAAGCGACTACGTTGTACAAATGCGCACACACACGTCAAAACATATGCAGCAGTTGCTTCGAAAAGTATAAAAATATATATTCCCGCTGATATTGCGCACAAAACAAAAACACATCAAGTAAATAAACATAAAAACGATAAGCAGTACACCTACGCACACCGCCCGCACACACACCGCCACCCACACTAGCCAAACAAAAAAATGCTGCGTAGCTGTGTGTGTTTGGGTCGTGGCGCGAAACGGCGCAGCTCCTCGCTAGAGGACACCTCGTCGTGTCGCTCGTCCGAAATCGAACGTGTCGCCAAACGTATGGAGACCATGACCGTCTATACGAAAACCACGACGACGTCAAAAACGACAACCACAACAACAAGTAAGCTGCAGCAGCAACAGCAACAGCAGCTGTTGCAACAAAACAACGACGGTGGACGCAGCACCACTTCCAGTCTATTGCAGTTCTTCCAATCGAAAACGTGGTACCGGCACTGGCGCAAAACGGAACGTTCGATGAGCATGTCAAAGACCGAAAGAAGTGAGTCATTCTTTGCTCTTATTTACATATTTGAATTACAACTAAATATTTTACAAGAATGCAGTGAAATGTGTGAATGAGTTGAGCTGCCAACAAGTGACAATTGATATGAATGTGTGCGGGCTTGAGGGTGTCAATAAAAAGTGGCAATATTATAGTGGCTTGGTAAAAATAAGTGGCTTGGTAAAGGTAAACAGTGCTTTGAAATATACATTTTGAGGCTGCCAAGCTGATTGCGTGTCCAAGTAAAGTATTTGGTAGCTCGATTTCTTTGTGGATTATTACAAAAGCAAAATATTTAGTCATGATTTGAGGTATGCCACACACATTTCTGTTGCCTAAAAAAATTTTACGTTCAATCAAAGCGTGAAAAATGCTATTTATTTACCATAAAATATTAATAAAAGCTAATCAAAGTTGTATTTTTTTACTTCAGTATTGCGTAGGCAAAAAATAAAAATAAAAATAAATAAAAAATTCTGGGCGGAAGTTGAAACGCTCTATTTTTAGTAATTCGTAGTATTTTTACTATGTATATTACTTATTAGAGGCCAAAATTTTGCTATTTTTAGCCAAACCTTAAATAGAAAATGTAATAGATTCGTATTTATAATTTAACCACTTTTTTTTACTATTTTGGTGGTTATGACGAAAATGAATCAGTAAAGAAATGTAAAATTATGAGCGTCGTTGACCACGTAGCTACGTAGCACGTATAAATGTATGTGTTCTGAATACTGCAGCGTATACGTCATCTTGCCCAATGAGTCATGCATGGCAGCTGTGGCCGTGGGTTGCGTATACGTCATGGCCTGCCAGCTAATGTAGGGTGGTTCTACTAAGCAGAAATTTTGCACACTGATTTTCGTTCTATTGTGTTTTTTTCAATTATTAGATATATTAAAACACTTTTATGTATATTTTCCACGAAGTCTGTGTATACGCGAACTTTTTGAAATGTCGATCTGAAATTATGCACACGTCTTTTTCTCCCCACTGCAGCACATAACATTTGACCAGATCTTTTCATGAAATTTTGCAAAGCGTATTATCTATGGCAATTATGCAATCTGCAAAGAAATCATGCATATCGGATTACTAAAACATATACTTGCCATACAAACTGAACGATCGAAATCTAAAGCTTGTGTGGGAAACTTTTTTATTTTTCGAGATATGTTCACGAAATTTGGCGGGGGTAATTGCTCAAAGCATCACTACAATATCCGAAGAAATTCTTTAGATCGGCCCACTATAACATATAGCTGCCCTACAAACTGAAAAATCGGAATCAAGTTTTTATATAGAAAACTCTTTTATTTGATAAAGTATCACCACGAAACTTAGCACAGATTAATATCTGAAAATATGGAAGAATAAACGAAGAAATTTTTCATATCGGACCACTATAACATATAGCTGCCCTACAAACCGAACGAAAATATCGAATTCTTGTATGGAAAGTTTTTATTTGTGAAGGATATTATAGCTTCGGTGTAATCGATGTTAACGTTTTTTGTTGTTTTAGTTTATTTTTTTTTGATCTAAAATTGTAATTTTAAAAATAAAACAATTTCAAAAATCATGAATTATTTTCTTTAATTGAAAAAATATATTTGTTCGATATACACCTATGTATACATATGTAAAATTCTTTAACAAAATTAAATATATTTAGCACAAAAAAAAATTTGTAGAAAATATTATTATGAAAAAATGTATCAGCAGCTTCTATGGAATATCATCACGAAAGGGTAACGAGATAATTTCTCCCACTCTTTCGTACTCACATATTACTCATACGTCACGTAGACCTGCTAGGTAACAAAGCCAGCTTATGCATTTATTCCATACAAGCTAATAATTGTCTAACTGCACTAAATACCTAATTGTGGTAATCTATATTAATGAACATAATTGGGAACTCCAACTGTTTTATCAATTGTATGCCATAAAAGCTATTAGTAGACTACACATTACAATCACTTTTCCACAGCAACAGTAGATGTAATGGCAGTAATCACCCACATATGAGTATACACGTTTCGATGAATGAACTAAATTGACACAATAGCAGTCTGTAGTTAACAGTTAAGTGTCAATTTGTCAGAAAACTTTCGTAATATATAGACAACACGACAGCACGAATGGTTCATGCGACCGGCATACGAGCACGTGTGTGCAAAGCCACATAACTAATAAATGAGTGTCAGTAAATTGTAAATGACTGTGAGTAAATTTCCGATTCAGCACAATAGAAATGTGACAAACTTTTGTCATACCTGTCAAACATATAAAAGTATATATTTATAATATAACCAGTGGTAGGTAGTGCTGCTAGACCAACATAAATTGTTTGATGCCACAGACAGTGGGCCGCAAGTGGTTGAGTTTACAAGCTGTAACTCAGCTTTGCCGCTGTTTGTTAGAGATATGCTTCCTTATACTTTTTTTTAGCTTTTGAAACCTTAGTGCACTGTCTGGCATTCTCCTGAACCTAACCAAATGCTGATGTTTTCTCTCTATATTATATACAAACATATTTGGCTTATAATTGTGCTGAAAAGTTTGCAGACAGCAGCATCTAAAAAGCTTTGAAAGTTATTTAATTGCATAGAAACTGAAGGCACGTACCTGTTGTCAATTAAATTGTGTATTTCTGTGTGGAATTAGATGCTTTGAAGTGTTCATGTTACTAATGCGGCACGTACATCGAAAAGTTTGTTAGCAGTAGTCAGTCTACATTTGTAATTGAGATAAATATTTGAAAAAAATATTAAAAATAAGAAAAAAACATTAACTTTCTTTGAGTCAAAGCTCAAGTGTATTTTTTATGACTTTAAAAAGTTTAATAATTATTTAAGATTGATTTCGACTCAATTGGTTTGTACGGCAGCTATATGCTATAGTTAACCGATCTGAATAGTTTGTTTTAAGTTTGTAGTGCTGCCTTCGCAAATAATCCGTACCAAATTTCGTGAAGATATCTTCTCAAATGAAAAAGTTTTCCATACAAGGACTCGATTGTGATCGCTAAATTTGTATGGCACCTATGGGTTATAGTGGTCCGTGGAGAAAATAATATGTGCAAAATTGCAGAGCGATATCTCAAAAACTAACGTGGCTTCATTGACACACACATTTGTTGAAGCAAACAATTACTCTGAAGTACTAATTCACCTACGAAAGAAATTGAGTTGAGCAACATTAACTAAAAACTCTTATATAAATAATACATTCAATTATTATAACTTTATGCCCTGCTTTCGTAAAGAAACTGAAACCTAGAAACCAAAAGCAAGAAGGTACTTCCACCGCAAACTAAGTTATTGCTCTTCAATCGCCTCCGAAGGCGACGACGCAAGCTAAGCACTTCCGCAAAATCCGCAAACACACACCTGGACGCACAGAGACACAGAAACACAATCATTAAATTTGTTTTCTAAATTTCTCTTTGGCAAGATAAAAGGTTATGACTTGCAATATGTGCGCCAATTGTAGCATGTGACATGTCCCACGAGTGATTATGAGTACACTTATCTTTTTGATGTCAATCGATGCGTTAAACGAGCAAAGACATTTATGCAAGTCAATGAATGCATGATTTTTCGTTAATTATCACATTTATCGCTTTTATCTGACTTCCTCTGCGAGGTTTTGTTGCTCAACAATTTTGCGTTATTTTATGGGAATATGACTTTACATATACATATTAGTAACAATTTCATGGCGGTGTGCTGCAGCGTTGTTTGAGTTGAGAAATTGCAAAGCAAATGAGGAAATTGAATTGAGTGTAAAGAAGCAATGAAATGATGATAAAACACAAAAGCATTAAGAATATCGAATGAGTGGTGAATAGCGCTGTAAAAGCGGGTTACGATGAAGCAATACGTGGAGTGATGTTGTTGGGAGTTGGTGGTAATGAATTGCAAAAGTTTGTTAAAATTGTAAGGTTAACTTAAACTTAGACCAAAAAATAAATTTATAATTCGAAATTCTACAAAAGTTGTACAAAAATCTTGAAAATTTTCGCATTTAAACCTCAACTCAAAATAAAATCCAAACTTAAACCTTCTTACTCATACCTATATTTATACTTATATATCCTTATACTTAAACTTGAACCTGAACTTAAACTTAGACTCAAATTTAAACTGAAACTTAAATTTAAATTTAAAACTTAAACTTGAACTTAACTTAAACTTAATCTTGAATTTAAACTTAAACTTAAGCTTGGATTTTGACCTAAATTTAAACTTAAGCTTGAACTTAAACTTAGACTTAGAATTAAATTTAAACTTAAACTTAAACTTAACCTTAAACTTAAACATAAACTTGAACTTAAACTTAGACTGAGACTTAGACTTAAATTTAAATAAACTTAACATTGAACTTAAACTTAAACTGAAACTGAATCTTAAACTTAAACTTAAACTTAGTAGAACATAGATCTCAATGCAAAACCTCAATTATTTGCCATCTATTTCCTAAACTTAAACTTAAAATAAGCCGCTGTGGCGTCGCTCGTCGTCGTCTCTTATTCACGTGTATTCTTATTATTTCCTTAGTTTGTCTTGCTTTTCTGCTAAGTTCTTTATTTTGCTGCTCTGGCGCACAAAGTCCTTGGCTAAAATTGAAATATTTTGTTTCAGTAACTTGTTTATGGCATGTTCTTTGAAATGCAAATCAGCTGTTTGTTTTTCTAAAGCTAAAGTAAGCGAAGCAAATGATAAACTAGTAAAAATAGAATTATCAGAGACAGAAAAACATAATTTTTATTTAAAAGTTATTCTTTAACGTCTCTTTAAACTTGAATTATTTGAATTTAGAGTAAATTTTAAGCAAACAGAGCTCTGTACTTCTTGTACAGACTCTTCTACACTTGTTAGCAAGCTACTTTTAACTGTTTGCCAATAATGTATGTTTGCCAAATATGTAATGGTAGTGTAAGTGCGTATGAGTAACATTTGCAAATAGAAAATGCGATTTTAAGTGGAAACTAGTCTTGAATGACCTATATTCATAAAATACCCCTAATATAAATAAAATTGATATTAATTTCTTTTCAAAATTTCTGAGTGCCACTATTTCAAATAAAATTGCACTATAAATCGTGCACGACCATATAAATGTAGCAAACAAAGGTCATCGCTTTTACTGCATTCCAAATGTATTTCAAACCTGTCCACTCAAAAGCAGAACAATTAATTTAATTACAATAATAACTGGTGCTACAAACAGTAGCAGGTCACCACTACAACTGCGTACAAGTATCAATACTGCATTTGTACAAATATAGAATTGTAATTTACGGCAAGCCACAAATCTCAGCAAGTGCTATTTTCCTGCTACAGAAGGCAGATGTACTAGAGAATACAATAGCAGCATAAATGGAAGCTACTTAATGAGTTTTCGGCATAACTCCAGTCTGCTTGGCAGTGCCAGGTGCACATATGTATGTGAGTGGGAGCCTGTATCAGTGCCAGCAAAAACAACCACGTACGTTACACTTATGTATAGTACATATGTATATCTATGGCATATGTATACTTATGAATGCTTCCTTCACTATGTATGTGTGCATGTGTCGTGGCATTTATGCACGTGTAGCCATATATAATGCCAAGGGCGCTATAAATTCCGTACACATTTACTTTAACAAGCTCATTTCATTTAAATAAATACATATAATATTAGTAATGTGCTCGCTTGTGAAACTTTTTTTTTCGCAAACTCACTTTTCACTTCACATGCAATTTATTTGTCTGCTTTTGTGCTTTAAAGCACACGAAATTTATTGTTATTAAAATTTATTTACACTCAAACCTGCATATGTGAATATTGTATGTACATATATGTTATAAATCAAGTACCTACCCACATACATACATAAGTGTACTATGTTCACAGCATAACCCCGGGGCGTATGAGTAATATACGCTTACCCACTTAAAATGCATGAAAAGCTGTTACACACATATCATGCCTGTCACTGGGCACTTACAAGCACATACATACATATGCGTGTGTGTAGTAAGAATGTACATTGAGCGTGTTTGCTGGAATTCAGTTGCAGGTGTGTGCATATTTGCTTATATTATATTAGAATCTGCGCTTAAAATTTGAATCATTTGAGTTCAAAGCTTTCACACTACATTTTTTTGCACATTGAATAGATTATTATGATATAGTTGGTATATTTTTGTTAGTGCTTTTGAGATGTACATTGAGTATTATACTGTTTATATATAGTGATGTGAGGTTTTGAGATTTCATGATTTTTTTTTCTCTTTGGATCGGCCAGTTTGTATGGTAGCTATAGGCTATAGCGGTGCGATCTAAACATTTTTTATGGAGATTGTAGTATTCTCTTGGAGAATAATCTATGCCAAATTTCGTAAAGATATCTTGCCAAATAAGGGAGTTCTTCATACAAGATCTTTATTTTGATCGATTAGTTTGTATGACAGCTATATGCTACGGTCATCCGACTTAAATAATTTGTATGGAGATTACAGTGTTAGCTCACACAACAATCTCTGCCAAATTTCGTAAAAACACCTTAAAAAATAAAAAAATTTTTCATACAAGCATTTCATTCCGTTCGATCAGTTTGTATGACATATGCTATAGTAGTCCGATATCACCGATTCCTACAAATATGTAGCTTCGCGAGCAGAAAAGTACGTGTGAGGAATTTCAGATCGATATCTCAAACCGATCTATTTTCCGTATATATCAACGGACAAACTGAGAGACATGGCTAAGTCAACTCAGCTCGTCAAGTTGTTCACTCATATACTCATATATGTATATGTACATATTTCACATAATACAAAAACAAGGAAGGAAATATGTAATATTACTCAATTGTGTGCTATAAATTAATAGCTACAATTCAATACCATTTCTCAGTATCACATAGATTACATAAGCCTTACAAGCATAATGCGCTGATTGACTCATACCTTACACACAAAAAAAAGAGGAAAAAAGAGATCGATTTGTGGATACTTCTTACAGTCGACAGCAAAATCGGGCAAATAAAATACAACAAAAAAACTACAGAGTAGATATAACATAAAAATAAAAAAATAAATACAAAACAATTGTACATGAATGACATTGTTAGCAATTATAATGATAAGAGGACTAAATATCAGCAACAGACCGGATTTCAATCGAGTGGGTTGCACGAATTAAGCATAGATTCGCCAAGTGTGGGAGACTGCGTGTGAACTCAAGTGTGTGTGTGTGTGAATGAATTGTTAAATAGTCGCTTCAATAACTTGAAGCAAAATCTGTAATCCGTGCCTACAGCATAAAACAAGGCGATACTTGTATTTGTTAATAACCGTTATATACGAGTCAATACCAACAAAGCATGATTACGGACAGCTCTTAACAATTTGCCTAGCACAGCAGTGTCAGGCGCAGACACAATTATATGTTTGCATACATATGTATATACATTCGTAGAGTTCGCTCCGCTGCCATTGTAAATCAATCATCCTTTCCACCGCTAAACCTACGCAGCTTAAGCACGAGTCCGATGTAAATTTGTCAATTCATTGAATTGTTAACTCATCAGCGCTGTCAGTTGCATAATGTAAATGCTCATTCGGCCATTATTTATTCATCAATTTACTAATTTCGAAAGTAACCTCACTCACTCGATTGTTTTTATATTTTTTATATATAGTTTTCCTTTAACTTCTGTTGGAGCGTGGGGCTAGTATTCGTACTTAGTATATAAAAGCGGGATGTTCGCATTGCCATTCCGACAGTTTTGTTACAATTGTTTGTAGTTTTTTGTTGTAATGACATAACGGTATGAGTTTGTTGCTCGCAATAAAGAGGGGGAGAAGAAAGAGTTTACAGCATTGTTGAGCTAAGGATAAAAATAAATGTGTATAAATAGAGCCTATAAATATAATAAAGAATAGATTTAGAAATACATTCACTGCCGCAATGAAGGCTTGATTGTGTTAGACAGAAATCAGATTAGATTATTTATATTTTGTTTTTAATATAGGCACTCTATGTTTTTAACAATAATAATTCTCTATAAGTTTAGTTTAGATTAGGTTAGGCTGGTCTAATATGCCTGGGCTTGACTCGAATTTCAACAAATACCCCCAAATGCTTAAAGCGAGACAAGTGCACAGCAAATGCTTCATTGTTTCCCTGGTGCCTTGCTCTTGACATTTCCTGTAGTCTTCTCGATCTATCGTCCCATTTTGGAGGCTTGTTTCGCCACCAGACCATCATCAGTGAGTATTGGAATCATCTTGCACCGATCGTTCCATCGCATTTTGATTTTCCTTGCCATGCTTCCGTCCAGATCGTCGTATCAGTTTTCAATTTTCGGATGACAGCGGTACATCACTCACGGTTCTTACGACAGTCGGGTCTAAATAACCGAAACTGGCCCGGATTTTTATCCGGCCAAAGCCGTCAAATCGACATCATGCCTCGAAATTACTTTAGGAATGTTTTCTGCCGCTACAACAACAAATCTTGGCAAACTCGTCCGCTTGATAGATAGGTAGATAGGAATATTGAGACTTTGCATTGCGACCTATGGTCTATTGTGCCCTCACCTATATCAGCGAAAAAAGTCGATTATTTCCTTAAACGTCACTCTCTACTCCGTGCGGAGCAGCACCTTTATAGTGTGGGACCGACTGCAATGCCCCCTTCTGGCCCTAGCATCCTGGCCAATGCCGCAGAGTAGGCTAGTTCGTCGGCCAGCCGGCTACCACTTTATGCCCCGGCACCCAGTTTAGATCCGCTCTCTCTTTGCTCTAGATGCTTTTATGACTTGGTACTCAGTAGAAGTAAAGTCGCTTAGTTTTGAAAAGACTCTTTACTGCTTTCCAAGACTCTTTTGGCCGTTCGTACTAGAGAATTAGTCTGTTAGGCACTTTCATATAATTCTGTCAGATTTCAAAACAGCATCTAGTGCTTCTTCTCTTCCTAACGCCTTCAATTCATTTGCGGCATACATATTTATTCTTATCTTTTTGGTAGTCGCACGTAATTTCCACATAAAATCTTGACTTTATTAACGCAAGCACAAAATTAACTTGTGTAACATAATCTCAGGCATGTGTCATCATCAAAATCAAAGCAGGAAGTGCTACCCGCTTACTATATCTTAAAAAAATTATCATTATATCTTTCATTACAATTTTGTCTACGAAATTTCTTGCTTTTATGGCTAGCCATAATACGTGGTAATGTAGCCATAATATGTTTGTATGTCAAATACGTATATATGTATGTATATTATTTCACCCAAGCGTTCTATATCCCACTGCTGCAACCTTCATGCTCAAATGCCAATCATTGCCCACATTGATTGGCCATTCCAAAAGCTTTAAACGCTTGCTCGCCTGCCTTAACTTGTTCCAGTTCTGCTGAGCTATAAGAGCTGAGAACAAGAATTTATGCCAATTTTATAGGCAAATTTGCGGTTTACCTGGAATGAGCCCGCATTAAAAGGCTTTAAAGCTGACTGTGTGCGGGTGAAGTTTGGGGAACACTGTGTGCTAAATTAAAAATGGTTATAAGAAAAAATATAAAGCGTTGAAAGTAAAACTAAGAAAACAAATATTTGTTACAAGTAAAGCTGCGGTTTTAAATTTTTTTTTGGTATTTTTGTTCCGTTTAAATTCCTATACATAAATATTTGATTTATTTACACACAAACACGAAAAAATGCTTATGCTTTCAAATGCAGTATTTGATTTACTGCCGTTTCTTGCCGAAAATATAAATTGATTTAATATTCACTTTGCCCACAGCGACACCCACACCACTTGCCATAATCCTTATAAATTCGAAGTCTTACAGCCGCTAATCCCAAAAGAAATAAACAATAAATATTTATGCTGTGACAGCAGTACAAAATGGCTTAGAATTCGCCGAATTCAATAAGGCAACCCTTTTTTGCTTAAGGCAGTCAGCGCTGCCTTTCAATTTCGGCACCCAAATGCTGCGGCATGCTTCAAGTATACACACAGAGTTTATATTTACTTTCGTTTTCAATTGAAATGTTTTACAACCCATACAAATTTAAACATGAAAATAAATATACACACGCCAATATGTATGTCTAAACCAGCATTCAATTGTCTGGTAGCTGTGATTGTTGGTAATGCCAGCCAAAGTTTATACAATCTCTCTATGTGCTATATGGATGTGTGCGAATATTAAATGGTGCGGCATTGTTTACCTTTATTTACCTGCCAATCCCAATCTGCCAGCCTCAGCAATAAACTCAATGTTGCTAGTATGTGTATTTTGTGTCTATATGGTAAGGTAATAGCAACTTTTAGATCGATACATTGAAAATGTTACTCATACGCACTGTCATCAAGATAGCATGCTTATTTAAATGTTGAACATATGTGGTTAAATTTCGTAGTTCCTTAATCCTTTAAGCATTTTTCTACTATTTACAAATCGGTGAAACTTATAGAACCTCTTTAGCTCCACTTTAAGCTTTCTTATGCCCTCTAATACTCTTAAACCCATAATTTAAACTCGTTCTGGTTCTATTATTAACATTATTCCATCGTATACAAAAAATGTATGCTTTAATTTCCAGCTCTTAATATTTTCTTTTGCTAATCCTCCACAATTTTTTTCGCTCCCTCTCTAATTTATTTATTTAAATTAATTTTCTTTTATTGCATCATCAAAAGTTATAGGTTTCTTGCTTTTGCAGCGCTGCAGTTAACAGCTACTCTATTTTTCCGCATTAATTGCACATTAAATCAAATGTGGCCATATAACCAAAGCTATCATGTCAGCCAGCTTTTGTCATATCCATATTTACAGACAAATGAAGCGAGCAATACAGCTATGGTCTGGTATAACATTTTTAGATATTCATGCCACAATTTTTTGAAAGCTTTAAAAATAATTAAAAAAATTTCAAAAGTTGGCAGTTCATGAAGTGGAGGTCTCAAAAATATTGCCATAAAACTATAAATATAGTATAATCTCGCAATGTCTGGTGCAACGGTATAGTGGGAACAATTTTTTTTTTCAAAAAATGGCTATAAAAACAATTTTTGTGCCACTCTTTTTACTATTTCGAATTGAATTCTAAATGAAATTTAGGGATTTGAATAGTTCCCTTCATAGACAAATCTATAAAGAAGACTCTCTCAGGTAAATCAATTAAGTAGAAGCTGAAAAATCCTGGGTAACGTTTTGAAAAAGACTGTCTCTAGAAAAAAGCGTCTGTTGTATGATTAGTTCCGGCCGAAACAGTTTGGATATCCGATCAGCACAATACTCTTATCCCAGAAAATTACATATTTGTATTTTAAAAAATATGTGGGCATATTCTTGAATAGTTAAACTATAGTTAAACTTTGAAAAACAAAAACATTTTTTTTTAGGTCTAGACTGGAATACTCCTTAAAGACATGAAAAGGTTTGCACTTGCATGCAAGTAGTGCTGGCAGTCAGTCTGCTCTGCTAGGATACAGTATTACTATATATATATAGTATTTCTCTCAGTTCTATCTCACAACAGCATTCTGTTCTACGCAACCTTTGCTGTACATAACTTTCTAAGCATCCTGCTTACTATATGTATACTAAAGTCAAGGTCATTGAGCACGCATTCTAATATGTCGCGTATGTTACTTTTATTGTAAAATATATGTTTTGCATTTTCAAACGCTTTCGACTGGTGATTGCATTTGCTGCTCCGCTCCCGCTTCACCACTCGCGTACAATCTGTTTTATTTCCTCGATGTGCGTGTTCTTCGCGTGTCATATATGTATTTTTCCTCGATTCTTTTTTCACTTGTTCACTAAAACATGGCACTAAAATGCATCAATCCACGTCAGAAAAACATGTTGTGTCCGAGGGAAAAAGTCGTAAACTTTTACAACTGCAAGCAAATCGAACAGGGCACTGCAGGACAAAAAATTAAAGCTCAAAGTGTATGCACTAAAAGACAAGTCGAATGCAAAAAATTTGATGGTGTTTATGTATAGGTATATATGTGTGTGTATTACTTTTGGAAGGGTTGTGCTGAGTGCATTTGATTTACTGCGAAATTCCACATACTTTTCAATTCGTTTGATTTGAATTCGCACTTCATTGCACAGCGTAAATTTAAGGGTGGAGAGCAAGTATTATGTTCGTACTAAATCAAAAAGGTAAATAGTATATATAATATATATACTAAGAAAGTCGCGTAAAGTGTATGCAACGAAGTGGCAAACTAAGTGTCTCTGCATGAAAGAAGAGAAAAAGGTAAAATTTTGATGAATTACCACAAGTACATACATGCTTCGTTGCAAGTATAAATATTATTTGTGTGTATGTATTCTCTTTTATGCTCAATCATCTTATTTTACTGACTATGTCGCTATAATAAGTGTGCTGCATGAAATATAAGCAATCACATTAGAAATAATATTTTTTGTTGTAAATTGCATAAGCAATGTTTTGGTACGATTTTGCTGCCCAAAAGCAACGAAATATTGTAGGCAACCACCTTGTGTTGCTATGGATAGGTAAATATGTAGTTGTGTTGAAACTTTGTCTTCTTTACCACTTTCGCCTTCACTCTTACGCATCACCATAAACTACTTTGTATATTTTGTATGCTAGCTCACTAAAAGTTCACTTCATTATTTACTCACTATAAGCAGCTGGTAGTTTTGGAAGTTGTATCACTTTGTGGATGTTGCCATAAATTGAAGGAAGTTTAACTGAGAGTTTGCTTTTGTTTTTGGGTGACTAGAACAATGACACTTTTCGGATGATCGATTAGATGAAGTTGATGTAGAGATATGATTGCTACATTCTGGCATTAAAATTTTAGTGCGAATATGATTGGTGTGGGCGTGAAACATTCTATTGGAGCTAGAGAGAGCAGCGAATTTAAATTTTAAGCTTTAAATGCCATTTTATGATATACTCAAGTTATGAGGTAGTAACAGAAAAGTCCACGTCCTACCATAGAAAACACATTTTTTGGGAAAATTCTTTTTTTTTTACTCAACATAGGTCCCTGCAAGAGATACACTGATCATAGCGTCACTCTAATTTTTTGATACCATTTTTGTAGTACAATTTGTGCTTTGTCCTCTCCATTCGACGAAAATTTCTTCCCAGCGAGCATTCTTTTGAGATCTGAGAACAGGAAATAGTCGCTAGGGGCTAGATATGAAGAATACGTTGGATGCGGAAGCAGTTCAATTCATGGAATTTTGCTTTCGTTTTCACTGACAGCAAACCTTTTTCTTTTGTTGCGTCTTTCCACGATTTGGAGAAGGTTAAATGTGCGCAGTCCATCCGCTGTCGATTTAATTTCGGAGTGAAATTATGGAGGCATGTTTCATCTATTGTCATATTTATATCGACGCAAAAACTCGAGTTTATTAGGCTTGAACCTCTCCAACCATTGCTCATCAGATCGTTGTTGTTTTTAGTCAAAAGTGAGCTCGCGCGGCGTCCACTTTGCACAGATCTTTTTCGTACCCAAATATTTATAAATGATATGATGTAGATGTTCAGTTGGTATCTTAAGAGTGTCTGCTATCTCAGCCAAGTGTTTGTTTGAACTTTTTGTGTCACACAGAGGTGGTATAAATTTTTAGTAAACATCATAAAGACCTTTATCATTTAAAAATCATAATTCTTCGACGGTCGTGAACCTTTCGAAAAAGATACCTGATACCTTCAAGATTTACGAAAATAAGTTACAACTCTTTATATCCTTGCCTACTTTCGTATATACGACATTTGACTTCAGATCTAGGTATATTAACATGGCTTATATATATATGTATTGGGTAAACCAGTTATGTATTGAATATCATTTCCAGCACTTCGTTGTCCCACATTTGCATTTATTTATTACATTAACAAGAATATTTCCATTTTATTGCCCGCATTACTCGTCAGCTCGTTGCTGGACCGCTGTCATTTTTCATCTGCGACAGTCACCAGTGATGGATGACAACAATGGCTTTTTTGGCAAAATATACAGCGCGTCGCATACAATCTCAGCTCGTCGCACTCGTACAGAGCCGGCCGTAGAGCTGTCAAAATTTATAGCTTCGCAAATTTATTTAATTTTTATGTTATTTTGTTGGCATGCGGTCAACTTTTTTAGTCAACAATACTTATTATGAGCATGATTTTCATAGCCACAGCCAGACATCTTGATATTTGGCATTTTCATGATTTTCTTCCTTTTTTTATTTTTGTTGGCATTTTCTCTTCTAAAAATCCATTACAAGTGGGCTCAGCTTTGCGACCACTTGTTTGTGCAATGCATTTTTTTCGTCATTACTTAGAAACTAAGTGCTAAGCAAGGAAAAATGTATAGAAGGCAGGAAGTACAACAAAAAGGACATTAATAATAAAGAAAACGACAAACGCTGCAAATGTTTCGAGTATGCCAAAAAGCGCTGAAGACCACACATAAACATAATTGATAATACATATTATAGCAACAACATTAACAGAAGTTACAGCATGAGTAATATACAAGCCAAAAAATTACTTCTATACGCCCCATTTGTTTCAAATATGCATACTTGCCACAATTACATATTCACTTTTCCACGTTTACGCACTACTCATTACTCTTTCTTGCTTGTATCTGTTGTTGTCATGTTTATTATTTCCATGTTTTTGGCTTTGTTTATCGCCCTCCATTATGTGCTGCTTCACATTGTATTTGCCTGCCAATCACAGCTCCTTTATCTCGCCTGTTCATCAATTAGCGCCAGAAATCTAACATTTTGCTATGCAGTCGTCACATGACCTCGACACTCCCTTGTTGTAAACTCTCTAAAGCTGTTACTTCAATCACTTCTTGTGAGTACTTGTTTTTCTTTTTGTCTCGCTACTGTGCTGCTCCTCCTTCCGGGCTATTGACCATTGGTCCTCGTGGCACCCTGTTTATTAATTCATTGTCAGCAGCGCATCCTTCATGTTTTGTTGCTTCTTCTGCGTGTTCCTTGCCTTTACTGACTACTTCAACATTCCCTAAACGTTCGCTTGTCCACTTTGCACTTTCCGCCTCAATTTAACTGCCATTGCTTGTCGGTGACACTGATGCAAAGTGACAGCAAAATCTTCAATATCACAGTCCGTCATTCTATACCCTATACACAATGCAGTCTACAAGTTTAGCAACACACACACACATATACTTATGCCTTTGCTGCACTCGTGTATTTGTGTTTGTGAACTCTTTTATTTATGTACTCTCTGATCTATTGTCATGTCGTGCAACGCTTTCAGCTTTCTGGAAAAATATGATACCAATCCTTTTTCCACACAGCATTTTTTCACGCTTGGCAGCGGCAATGATGCATAGCTATTTGCTTACTACATGTATTTGTTGCTTTTCTAGTCCATTTTATGGCGCCATTTTGTTGTCCTCGCTATGCAAATCCTTTTGGGTAAATCTGAAAGGATTCATACGCTGTTGGATTGTTGTGATTTATGGCGCTTATGTTGGGACTCTCAAGTAATTTGATACGCTCAAATATGTGTTCATTTTCTGGTGTTACTTGAAGGTTTGGCGGAAATTCTTTTAAAATTAAAAGGCATTACTTCCGAAAGGAAATCTCATTTCGTGATGACGGCGTAAATTAGAAGGGTATGGAGCCTTTAAAGTTTGCATAAAGATTTACCAACTATGCTCCTCAAATGGTAGAAGGTGGTACAGTAAATATTAAGCCTCGCCGTCTGATCGCGAAAGTAATTTTGTATCATATAGTCCGATATCGTACACGGCTGTTATCAAATATTCTGCCGAAAGGTGTAAGTCGTGTAGCACCGAGTGATTAGTTAGGTTAAAGATATCAGTGGATCCTGCTATTCATTCAATTGAAAGGGAAATCAAAAAACGCTTGTATACTGTAGGCAGACCGTGACTCTCCTGCTTCGATGACGTCCGATAAAAATTATTTTAACGAATTCCAACATCGTCGCCCATCGGTTTTTGATGAGCCACACTCAGGTGATTCGAAAGCTGTTATCACGGAGAAGAACGTGATGAAAGTTGACGATCTCATTTTCCAAGATCGCTGATTGCAGGTACTCGAGTTAACTTAGACCTCAAAAAACTTCGAAAACGGCTATCACGAAGACGATCGTGTTAAAAGTTCACCCAAATCGCCGTTTGGAGATGCTCGAGATAACTTAGACTATAAGCATATCAAAGGCTATATTATGGATGAAATATTGGGCGTAAGAAAGCTAGCGCCTTTAGACGTCTTCGGATAATAAGTTCAAGCGTGAGACCACTTCACAATAGTATTTAACGAGGCTAAAGCGCAATCGTTTAATGATCGTCCACGAAACATGAACCCACTGGTCTACAACAGGGACCAAGTAACATTCGAAAAAGTTGGCTCCATACGGCGAATCTGCTCCGAAGATGGCGAAAACTGTCCGATTGGCCGAAATGGTGATAACTACCGTTTTCTAAGATTCACAGGGTGCAATGTACATCGACTACGTTGAGTAGGGCAAACCGTCGCAGAGCTCTACTACGCCGAAATATTGGACTGATTCGTCGGCGAAGTGAAGAAAAAACGTTCCCATTTTACTATTGATCCGTCACCACGGACAAATTATACGAATTTGGAAAAGAACTGCTGTCGCATCCACCGTATTATCTAGTATCTTTCATTTCACATTGCTGCGATCGAATATATGTACATTTTATGACCCCTGTAGTTATACCCCTCAAAAGCAGTTTATGATTTATAGTTCATTAAATCACATCTCCCTTGGATGACCACTGGCTCATTTGCACTGGGTCCTTATCTTCAACTCATATGACTCATCTCATTGAACTATGCGGTTATGAACTACAATCGTGCTCTTAATTGCAACATTCCACAAAACGAGTCCCCTACAAGTATGCATAAAGCGTAACTAAACTGACATAATCAAATATCTGGAATTTGTTGTCTTTGTTGCTTTGCTCAGCGCAAATATTTTTAGTTGCATGTGAACGCTTTTGCTGCTACATATTTGCTTCATGGCAATGAGTATGAAATTGCTGCTTATATAATTTTGTTTGTGTCGATGATATCCTCTCTGCTTTATCAATATATATATATATGTTTATATATATATGGACATATATGACAACATATGCGTGTTTATTTAAGTTTGAATGCAGTTTACTACTTCGTTTAATGTTGCAAATGTTATTGGCACTTTATTTGTTTATATATACATATGTACCTATGGATATACAAGTACTTATGTATACATAATAAAATAGATATGTATATAATATCGAAATTATTACATATCGCTAGGTTGGTAATGTCTTCGGTTTTAGTACGTGCGAGCATAAACTGAAATGTGTCGTTTTCAGAACATAAGAATAGATATTTCTGAGATAATTCAGACCTAGTGGATAAAAAGTCAATTTCCCAGTATTGACTTTGTCACAAAGTTGAATATTTACCTCCGATATCATTTCTTGATTACGGTCACATATCCCTACTCTCCACCGAGGAAATAGCTTTTGTTCCATTCGTAAGATAATCTATATCTAGCACTTTAGGTTACGATAAAAGGTTTCAGTTCTTATTTCTTCATCGAAACGCAAGAGAAGACGAGTTTACAGTTTCGACATTAGAGTTTTCCTAGACTCCTTGGCATCACCATGAACCAAAGTGCTCAATCGTTCATCTATTGACTTCTCTAAAGACTGTATTAAATTAGAGCTTGATTGGTTCGAGTTACCTATTAACAAGCCAATTCGAAATTTATGACTACACCAGAATTTGTTTGGCTTAACCTTGGAGATATTGTTGGTGGGACATCTTTCGGCCAAATAAGTTTGCATTGTATTTAGGAAGCGAGAATACAGATTTTCGCTACTAAAAACATTCTACAGATCTTTTGCAGCTAACCCAGTTCCTTTGGTTTCAAAGATCCCGAAAGTAGACAGAATTCTACTCCCTGATGGCTGGTTCTAATTGTATAATGCGTCTAGTAAAAGAAATCCATTATTTTTTCATTAGATTCTAGATTTTATTTTGTATTGTTAAAGAGATCCGAGTTAGATCAAATAAATGCCGTTTTGTTCAATAATGTTTTGTTATTTTGTAGGAACTTTCAAAGAAACCCTCGTCTCTATTGACAAAAACTGCGGCAGTCGATTTTCGCAAGCTTCTCTTGACGTAAATTTTTCACCAGTACAATCGCTCGCCATAGACAGGAAGAAGTAGAAATATGTTGATGTCAGTTCCAGACCATATGATTAACCCATTTAGACCTATCGTCTCATATATATGTATTATTTTGAAGTACCCTTGATAAGAAATTGTTTTTTGTTGTATTATTGCATATATACGAGTATATGAGCCTACTGTATCACAAACTATACGGCTTTTCTACCTAACTTGTAGAAATGTAATTTTTTTTAACATTTTTTTTATGTTCTGTGATACCTTGGGTCTAATAAAAATAGACCTATAAATAATAAGAACCTGCTAATCAAGATCTTCGAGCTTCTGGTAAGTCGATATGGATATGTGTGGCTTGTCGTTGTTCTGATGAAACACAATTCCTCATCTATTCACCACAGTTGGCCGTTCCGGGCGGTTGCTTTCTACAGACGGTCTAATTGTTGACAGTAAAGGTTCGAATTCTTGGGGGGCATCTAATATCAGATTCGAAAACGACTGTTTCCCTTGACGTTTACGGAATAGATGAAATCAAAGCTGCACATAATTGGCTGCTAGTATCAGGACCATAAACAATACTCACATTTTGCGCCGCCTGGCTTAAATTTACACTTTTATAGAATATATATTACAAAATATGCCATATTTCTCTGAGTCAAGCAATCTTAGAACTGTTTCAGAAGTTTTCTTAGTACGAAATGTTTGCCTTCTGATGCTAAACAGCGTAACCAGATCGAACTTATACAATGCAAGTTACAGATTACTAAAGCCATCTGTCGGAAAAAGCATCCTTTTACTAGACCTTATATGTAAATGAATAATATATTATATTTATAAATTTTGTATTACTTTTGAAATTTTATACTCAACAAATTTTAATTTAAGCTTTCAATGCCACATATTTTCATAAAATATACATTACTTGAAAGTATTAATGTCAAAATTCTCATACTAGTACTGGAACAAGTCACGTGTGCATATTATTTTGAAGTGGCTGAAACTTTTTGAATTTTTGAATTCAGTCTCACTGTCACTCATGTTTCCATTTTACATACAACTGTGCATCTGTGCGAATTTTTATGACCGCATTGCTCGCTTTTAGCTGCAAAATATCTTGTCTATACCCATGTATATATGTGTAAACATTTAAATTTGCAAACATGTGCAGCAGTAAGTGCTATTAGCCGAGTTTATTGGCACTCTTAATTCCCTTAAGTGGTAATGCATTTGCTTTATTTACCGTGTAATGTGATACACATGATTACACACTCGTAGCATTACACTTTACAGTTACGAGGTAGCATTGATGCAGATCTCTCGTTTTTGTTAATTGCATATAAACTGAATTACTTGTCAATCCAAAATTGCTCATTCCCTAGATATGCTGTACTGAGTATATATTATATGTATATGTATATGGGATTATAGTATGATATATTTCACTCCAGTTGAAGCATAGAGCATATATATGTAAACACATTGCACGAAAATAGTGCAAAGCTTTGTAGTTGTAAATATTTAAAATTCATCTATTTTGGAAATTTGATTGACAATGTTGGATTGGAATTGAATTGAGCGCGCATGTTTCCAAGTGAAGTGGGTCCGAACCGAAGGACGCTGAAATCTTCTCCGCATCTGTATTCCTAAAAACTTGGGTCGCTGCCTAGCAAAGACTTCTCGAGGCATATGCGGTAGTGGAGGAGTCTCTGGAGAAGATGAGCATTGAGCTTTTTCAGCTAGGAGTGAAGGTTGGGCTCCGTCAAGCTATGTTTTAGGCTACTGGACTACTGAAGTATTTTTCAAGCCGAAGTGGCTACTGTTAAGGTAGCGGTAGACGTACTGCTGCTTGCGCTTGCATACTAACTGTGCGTTCGAAGTTGACCAAGGATTGTCTATCCTCACTAGATAAAGCATCAAACTATTTCATTAACAGTCTAGTTTAGGTGTCTGTTCATAGCGGAGTCAATGACAACTGTCCAGCCGATGAGCTAGCCAGATAGGAACTTTTCCCCGCTCTCATTGGAATGGGACAGCGTTGAATCTCCATTGGCGTCTTGCATTCTAGCACTGGACCAATAGACCTTGCATGCGCTTAGTAGACGCTGGTCAATAACCAGTTTTTGCGCGACTGCAAGAGCCTTCTGGCATATAGTAGAACGCAGAGAATCTGCTGAACTACTTTCCCTTATCAAAGTACCGAATATTAATTTATATTTCTTGAATATATCATCCGTCTTATCTAAGTAGTTTAAGTGCCTTAACGCTTATTTTTAGTTGACTTTAAAGTTCTGAAAATATTAGTCACTTTATGTAAATATCCTGTTACGAGTTGGCAGTGTTGCCAAAGGCAATTAAGGCACTTAAACGTAATTGACTGCATTCCCTACACTTACGGCGCCAACTTTTGGCTTTCAATGCGCGAACTTAAGATAACTTCTGACATTTTGAGCTGCGAAAGTTCAACTGCAAGTAAATGCCAAATTCGCGTGCGTTTATCATGCCAATGGATGCTATAAGTATTTTATATACATATATGCAGACATATATGTGTATTGTTATATATATGTACACATATATGTATATTGCAACCCACGCGCACCTACATATGCATTTTGAGTGTTATATACCTGTTTTTCGCGCATACAATGCCCAGTAAAAATTTAATCAACATTTTCGCATGCTTGAAAATATGCGCAAAATTAAGTGGCAACACGCACATGCAGCTGTGCAAGTAAGTGCTAGTTCTTAAGTGTGTGTGTGCGTAATATATTTGAACACAGTTAAGCAGACAAAGCTTATTAGGTGCTGACACCACAGTGCCAAATTGAATTTTTTTAGAGAAAACAAGTGCATGAATATAGACATGTATGTATGTACATACATATACAGATTATGCCTCTGCTTGGCAGCCTGACCTCGCCTGCTGTGTTTAAATGCTAATTTGATAATAAAATTATTTATTCGTTTTCAGTTTTTTGTTTTTTTTTCATATTTTGGTGTCTGCTCCAAGCAGCTTGCCTGTCTAGCAGTCTTCGCACAGGTACGTATGTATATAAAACAGCTACTTGTATGTTTGTATGTGTATAAAAAGTTCATGTGTCTCGTCACTTAAATTCATCAAGGTCATTGTCATATTGGCCAATGTATTTTTGTTTTTCGTGCCGCAGCTGGAAATAAGCCGACGAGCTGTACACTTAATGACACACCAGGCCGAAGCTGAGCGAATTTTGACTATATTTTTCCTTCTTCCAAATATATTTTTGTTGAACAACAAATTATTTGCTAAAATACATATGTTACTTACGCAAATGATATGTTTTCTATAACTTATTTCTAACACTACCATATATCAGCTTTAAAGTAGACTGCAAAATACATATTATTTAATTTAGGATTTTCTTAGAAAATTGGTGTGTGTCTGAAGACACAAACATACATCTAATGCTGTTTTAAAGATTTTGACCTATGCAGTGTGTCCTCTTATGCGATTTAACATCCAATATTCCAAATTATTCCCAGCTTACTTGAATTGTTTGGCTCCGTAACCGCTCTAGGCATTTACATAAGTGTGTTTGTGTTTAAATATTTAAGCGAACATAGACAGGTGTATTTCGGAATTTATATATGTAAGTGTGTTCTCTTCAATTTGAATAAGTGTCCCAATGCGTTTTGACGTTTGCTTTTGTGTGTTATTATTTTTTAACAGCTTTTGTCTGGGCCATAAACGAATTTGTCGTGTTTTTTACGACTGCCCAATCTGCTTAAATGTGTCTGTGGTTGTTTTTTCAGTTTTTTTTTGTATTCCTTAGGGTATATTTTTAGTACAAATGTCATTGTCTAAATACATGGCAATTAGTGTGAAAGTTAATGTAATAAACAAAAATATTTTAGAAGCACAAAAAAATTAAATTCGATAAAAAACTTTTCTGACTTATATATATTAAAGTGAGAAAAATAACGTAACATAATAAAACGTAACATAACAAAGCATAAGATAACATAAAATAAATAAAACGTAATTTAAGGGGCCATACCAGTGTGACACTTTCAAAAAAACTTCTTTTTTTAATGTTTTTGAATAGCAGCGTTCTAAACAGCGACCGCTCAGAGGTGCAAACATATATAAGTGAAACTTTAAACGCGTTTTTCTCGAAACGACATTTTTCAAAATTGCTGACATCATAACTCAACGAGAAATTGACCGATCGACTTCAAATTAAAACTGGGTTTAGTTGAATACATTTGCTATACAATGGACTACGATCCTTATGATTGGTTGAAAATTGTCAATTTGGTATTAAAAAAACGACATTTTTTTTCGTAAATAACCAATTTTTTTTTTTTCAAAATTACGCCATTTTCTTAATTTTTGATATTTTTCAAAGATCGTAGTTCATTGTATAGAAAATATATTTAAATTTAATAAACATTTTGATTTTTTTTTTTACTTTTTGCACTTCCGCAGACAGCACATAACTCCGTTATTATACTCTCGCAACAAGTTGCTAAGGAGAGTATTATAGTTTTGTTTACATAACGGTTGTTTGTAAGTCCTAAAACTAAAAGAGTCAGATATGGGGTTATATATACCAAAGTGATCAGGGTGACGAGTAGAGTTGAAATCCGGATGTCTGTCTGTCCGTCCGTCCGTCTGTCTGTCTGTCCGTCCGTCTGTCCGTCCGTCCGTCCGTCCGTGCAAGCTGTAACTTGAGTAAAAATTGAGATATCAAGATGAAACTTGGTACACGTATTTCTTGGCTCCATAAGAAGGTTAAGTTCGAAGATGGGCAAAATCGGCCAACTGCCACGCCCACAAAATGGCGGAAACCGAAAACCTATAAAGTGTCATAACTAAGCCATAAATAAAGATATTAAAGTGAAATTTAGCACAAAGGATCGCATTTGGGAGGGGCATATTTGGACGCAATTGTTTAGTAAAAGTGGGCGTGGCCCCGCCCCCTACTAAGTTTTTTGTACATATCTCGGAAACTACTATAGCTATGTCAACCAAACTCTACAGAGTCGTTTTCTTCAGGCATTTCCATATACAGTTCAAAAATGGAAGAAATCGGATAATAACCACGCCCACCTCCCATACAAAGGTTATGTTGAAAATCACTAAAAGTGCGTTAACCGACTAACCAAAAACGACAGAAACACTAAATTTTACGGAGGAAATGGTAAAAGGAAGCTGCACCCAGGCTTTTTTTAAAAATTGAAAATGGGCGTGGCGCCGCCCACTTATGGACCAAGAACCATATCTCGGGAACTACTTAACCGATTTCAATGAAATTCGGTATGTAATATTTTCTTAACACCCTGATGACATGTACGAAATATAGGTGAAATCGGTTCGCAACCACGCCTTCTTCCAATATAAAGCTATTTTGAATTCCATCTGATGCCTTCTCTGTATAATACGAGTATAAACATTAGGAACCAATGATGATAGCGGAATAAAACTTTACAAAAATACGGTATTTGAAAAATATTTAAATGACGGATAATGAAATTTCGATTATCACTTTACCATGCGAGAGTATAAAATGTTCGGTGACACCCGAACTTAGCCCTTCCTTACTTGTTTTTCAATATTTTTGAAAAAAAAAAATTTAATATAGCTAAAAATATACTTTATTACGTCCATAGAACGTCGAAACATTCAATCTAGTACTTTCTTTAAAAAAAATTCAGGAAAATCGCCTAATTTTTCATGCATCACACTGGTATAGCCCCTTAACATAGCTAAACATAAACGTAACGTAACATAGCAAAACATAACATAACACAACATAAAAATAACGTAACATAACATAGCATAACTTAACATAACATAAAAATAACGTTACATAACATAAACTGAACGTAAACTTAACGTAACATAACACAGTATAACTTAACATACCATAAATATAACGTAAGCATAACAGAATATAACGCAATATAACTTATCATAACAATATTTACTCTAACTTGACTTTGCATAACATAATAAAACACCAGAGAATAATGTTTATTTTTTAATGTAACTATATTCATATACATTCTCTGATAACACAATTTTGCATAGCATGTACCATAATAACATTGCAAATCATAACAGAACACTGGATAACATAAATTAATGTAACATAGCGTTTCATATATGTACATAATAAAATCTAACATAACTGAACACAGACAAACATAAACATAACTAAGCTTAAAGTAAATATAACGTAACATAATGTTAGCATAAAAAAAATATAATGTAACATAACATAAAAAAAGCATAAACATAAATAAACTTAACGTAAACATAACGTAACATAATTTTAAATTTAACATCACTTTGCATAACACAATAATATAAAGCATAACAGAATACTGAATAACATAAATTAATGTAACATAGCGTAACATAATATAACAAAGAAAAAGAACATAAATTATATTAAATACCTTACCACACAAAAAATAAATACACAGTAAACCAGCTTCAAAGCTCCAACAGGCTAAAGCTTGAATTGAAAAAAAAAATTAAAAACTGAGCTCCACAAAAACTAAAATATTAAAACTACAAAAAACTTAATTGAAGAACTTAAATTGGTTACCAAATTTATTGATTGAATTTTGAATATTGTTTCCATTTTAAATTTACTCACCCACAATTACCCCAGTAGCTTTCACCGCCTTGAAGTATGCTTCAACCCTCTGCTACTTTGGCGTCTAACACTTAACATTTGCGTCGTTGCCTCTAGTCTTTCCTGCCGCGTTGCTATTGACCCCATTTCGCTGACATTTGAAGCCAATTTTAATTACTGATTCACTAGGCCTTAAATTTAGTTGACGTTATTTGTAAGCGATCTGCCAAATGTCCGAAATTTGAACATAAAAGCCCAATCAAGCGGGGAAAATTGACTTAAGTAACGTAATTTAATAGCTTCATTAGTGTTAGTCAGTTGTAGGCGGACCGGCGAGCATTGCGAGAAATGAAAGCGTAAATTTCCTGTAGCCGGGGGAGTGTTATTTTTTGTATGATATATGAAATTTTAAACAAATTAATTATGTGGGGTTTTTCCATAACCACTTCTAGTCTCTTTAAGTCATACTTTAATAACAAATAAATTCCGGTTTCCAATTTGTATTGTGTTTCAGAAAATATATGGGGAATATTTGGCGGCAGTAAAGTATCTAAAGGATTTTTGAGATTTTTTTCTCTGATATTCAAATCAAAATTGGGCCTAATTTTTGCGTTTTTTCGGACTTTGCAATATGTGAAAATATAAGAGACAGTCCATTAGATATCTGAGAGTGGTCAGAGGCATACAAATTCTCACTTTTCCGTGGTCTAATTGTAAAGAGGTGTCCGATGTGGCCAGTTCATTTGCTTCACAGTTTCCTAGAATATTAATATGTCCTAGGAACCCCCTGCAGGTTTATCGTGAAGTAGGATCTTAGATCCACTAAGAGGTCAAGGCATGCTTTCAGTAACTTAGAAAAACCCCTAAGAGACTTTAGTCATCCCAAAGTCCCTTGGCTATCTATATAGTATATGCATAGCTAACCTCAACAATACTTCGGGTGCACGAGCAGCAACACAGGTCGAAATTCTCACAGTGTACTGGTTTTAATTTTCAACCTAATATTAGCACATTCATTCAACAGCTGGACACTGAAATGTCAAACGATATTATAGTACTATCGCTGACCTCTCCCTGGTGCAGTGATTGCCCTGCAATTAACGAGTCACACTTGCTCTTTATAACTCGGGAATTAACTTCTTTCACATATTTACATATTTACATAAACTTCCGGCACCTTTAGGGCAATTTAACACTACTAACAACTAAACAGGCAAATGCTAATGAAAGCAAATAAATATACACACGCTTACTAACTGAATCTGTATGCATGCTTCTGTGTGTGTGTGTAATATAAGCACATGGACTTAACATATTTCGCACTGTCATTGCATAAATCATAATATAGCAGCGGGAAATAAAGCTAAATAAATAGGTTGTAAGTGATATACATACATATGCTTGTATGTATGGGTCTAAATAGTTGTTTGTAGGCTGTCAGGATGCAAGAATCACACTAATTACACGCACTAATGAATGTTGAGAGAGCTTTGCCAGCAGGGAATATGGACGGCTTTTGTTGATGCTCCATTAGTAGTGAAAGCACTACAGAGAATACGTGCTAAAATAATATTAGGTTATATTCGTACTTACACTTCACTCTTTCGACTCAAATATATATAACTTTCTAATTTTAGACGCCATTTTCTTAGAACTTTAAAAAAGCAACAATTTATTTAAATTAAAAAAAATCTGTATTAGGAGTGTACTTCCTTTTAATATTCAAAACTAACCGCATAAAAAATATGGTTCAATTTAATATGTTAGGTTAAGAGATCGATTCTAACAGGGATCTCACTCGGACATCATAGAACGCCGGTCCGTTTTGTTACCCAAAAATACTATATAATAGATCATAAGATCTTTACAAATCTATAAAGCGCTTTGGGAGCTTTCACAAATTTGTTGAGATGGCGAATGTCCGTTCCGGCTAAGTCTCCTGGTTCCAATGTGAACGGGACAAAACTTCCCCTGTCTGGCTAGTCGGCTTTGCAGCTGCCAGCAATTCGGCTCCGAAAAGAGTGTGATGCTGGCTAACTTTTTGCGCACAGTTAGAGTGCTCTGCGCTAGTATTGCCGCTCTGCTGTCTGAGTGAAAGCTTACTTCCCTGAAAGAGGCTACACTTCGTAGTAGTACGTCTACCGCCACCTTAATACCAGCCACTTCTTTCTAAAAAACCCTGCAGTGGTCCGGTAGCCTAAAGCTAAGATTGACGGAGGAGTGCTTACAGAAAACTTCAACTCCAACTTTGCTTCCTAGTTTCGACCCATCCGTACGCTCGTTGGTATAATCCGCAGTGCACCAGAGGTGTCTCTGAGAGTCGCTCTTTCAACACGTTCATCCTTTTTGGCAAATGTTACCCAACTTATGTAATATAGTTAAATTATACTTTCTGAAACTGACTTAAATTGTTTTTTTTTTCAGTTTCAATCTGTCAGTAAGTTTTCCGAATTGCCAGCTGCACTCCTTAACAACAAATCTCTGCAGTAAAATTAATTGCTTATAAATTAGTTTACATTCAATATGTACATCAACGCGACTAGTTGCAAATTTTCCATATTTCGGTGAAAAATATACCAGTCCGACAGCGGTTTCAAATGAACCAAAATCTAACTAGTGTTATTCAATTTATAAAGCAAACTAACTGGTTTAGTCTGGATACGTTAAAAATTTGAATAAATTAAGTTTAAATACGTATTATATATACATTGGTATTGTGTATTTTATTGCCAGTTTTTCATGAGCATTTCCTTTACATCAAAGCTAATATATGTCCATATTAAGAAAATTTTATAATCTGTTCGGCTCAGTCCCCAACTATTGAAGGTCTGAACTTTTTCTTAACAGTTAAATTTTATATACGAAGTTCTGGTTGCAAACTACTACTTTTCTAACTAGTTTGATTTTAGCCACGAATTTCGTGTTGCACCACTGGGTTATACAGGGATTGTCGTCTTCCTGCATTAAGTTCCTCCTTCCCGCATTTGTTGTTTGTTTTGCACTTGCCAACCCTACTGTTTACAATACGAGTACACTCTTTCACCGCTTTTCGTAGAAGTGTTTGTTTATTATGACAGTTGGAATATATAATATGCGTGTATGTGGCATATAAAACAAATTTGTGTTGTTCGTTGCGTCGTTGGTGGCATCATCGGTGTTACCTTTCTTACATTTAAAGCAAATAAACAGAAATGACATGCGATTTTCTCGCAGCCTTCTACCAACATAATTTTCTTTTATTTGTCCCTTGCATTGCCAATTTATTTGTTCTCACCTACTTTAAGCTGGTTGGTACACAATTTCATTTTATTTGCACCTTCTTGTTGCTTTTAAGTTTTCTAAGTCTACTTAGGAACATTAGTTTGTTTGTTTATTTAGAAGAATTCGTAGAGTTGATACGAAAGAAAGGTATTTGAACACTTATGTATAAAGTATAAAGTTCTAATACTTACTTATATTCATATTACAAATAACTTTGGTTCGTTGTAGGTAAGTTTCATGTAGAAGTTGCTGGTGTTGATTTTTTCGGGACAGCGTCGGAAACTCTAACTTATTTTGACACATTTTTAGTTCTTTATACAAATCGTCACCTAAAATACAAAACAACGTATCATCAAAAAATCGGAATTGAATTTTTTATTGCTAACGATTCACTATACAATATGATATATATGCAGCATAAAATAATCGACTTGCCCTGTCAGATATAACCAATACTTAACCATTTTAAAGCCAAAACTTAAAATTTTTTCCTTTGCCTGTAAACTTATGAAAAGTGTTGTTACGTTATTTTGCATTTAACTAACGAAATATACATTTCTCTCCGGGTCAAATTTGATCACATGACATATTGAAATCGATTAAATTGTAAAGTGCTTAACATGATTATATGTTTTTATAATGTTAAATAAACTTTTACCGTCAGATCGAAATTGACTCGGACTGATCCATTTAAACTGCGCCGCGCAACCGAATGGTATTAAAATATATGACCTGTCAGTCCGGCTCAAATTTGATCATACAAGGTCGATGGTTGGAGTCATGTGTCATCACGCAAGTGAGGAAAGTTCTCTGAGCGTCATTCACTTGCGTGTGGTCAGAAACAATTATTTCACATATGGCTCAAGCAGTTCACGATTTCCGGTCTTCGACCAAGTATCCTCTGGGTAGCCTTAAAACCGAATTGTATTTAACCAGTAGAATATATAATACAATACAAAAAACTTTTCAACACAGAAGCTTTTTTAATCCATTTAAGAACTTCCAAACTAAACTTTCTATGGTATCTTTCCACAAATTAATTCTTGATAGCTTAATTAATAAGTTATGAAAATGTCTTTCAACCTAATCTATCATTATTTGTTAATTGCCAAACATAATAAAATATGTTGTTATTAGTTCGGCCGAATTACAATCGTTTATGGCGGTTTCAACAATTCTTACCGCAGCTGATTGTGTATCATTCGCCCCCAGCCCCTTAGGTAATAAACGCTGCTGTAAGAATTACAAATACAAGAGGCGGCAGTGTGGTGTGTGCACGACGTAAAAAACCCTAACAGTGTGGGGCGGCGGGGAAGAATGGACAAGCAAATGCATAGAGTACAGACAGCTATAAATAAGTAAATACATGCACATGTAACGAATGAAGTGAAATAAATTGCATGAAGAAGGTCACTGTCAGGTTGTGTAGGGTTCAGACTCCTCATCAGCGATACACGCAGCATAGGCACACACACACATGAGTTAAACATATGTATGTATGTATGTGTTCGTGTGCAGGGAGGCAACCACAAATGTAAGGCAATTTTTAACCTGTCAGCTGATGAATGTTGAAAGCAATTGTTGGTAGTGGGTTGATAATTGTGGGTGTAGCGCTGGTAGGTTAAATTAGTGTAACTTCCGAGAGGAGGCACTAAGGCGCTTAGACGCCCACATTCATTATGCTTACTATATATTATAAATGTGTGAGGACGCACGAGCAATGAGATTAATAATGCTGCTAGAAATGCTGTAGAAAGTTCATATTTTTTTGCATTTGGCGAAACCTTTTTTTGAGAGATAATGATATATAGACTATGGATTGTTTCTTAAAAAATTATAAAAAATATTCAAATAAAACTCAGCTATGCCTGAAAATTCTCAAAGGTTAGTTATTAAAAATTACTCCAAAAAAGCTACTTATAACAACAATAACAATTTTTTAGATTTGACTCTACTTTTTCACGAACTTTGTTTTAGAAGTTGTTCTAATAGCGAATTACTGATAGAGGAAGGAGGAAAACATATACCATAGCTCACAAGTGTTCAGTTTGAACAGGTGGGTGACTCCAGATCTCTCTCTCTAGACTGAATACTGGACTCAACTTTTCAATATGATAATATATCGATCTAATGAAATTTTCGACCGTTGTATACATACCAGACTTAGAATTCAGTTAAAGTTTTCGACACTGTTTACTCCTAGTGGCTTTAAAATCACTAAAGTCTCTTAGGGTCTCTTCCAAGACAGTGAAGGAATTTCTTGACTTCTTAAGAGATCTAACGGCCTATTTCACGATAACCTATAATGGCTTCCAGAACATAGTGATATTTTTGGCAATTGTGAATCTGATGAACTAGCCAAAACTGGCACCACTGTACAATTAAACTCCGGAAAAGGGGAATTTAGATGCCTCTGGCTATTTTTCGATATTTAATCGAAAAATATGTGGTATATACAGCTAAGTCTAGGTAGATAGACTCCCTAACTTGGTTCAACCAGCAAGCAAACGTGGAATGAATGGAGCCATATTCCATGGAACGACTATTAAAACTCAAAGCGAAGGACATAAGAACTTTAGTAGATGTGTTAACTTGTCACTGTCGATTGCCAAATCATGCTAGCAAACCGAGAATACCATATACTAGCTGAAACAGAAGAAGCTGCCTGAAGAAGGGGAGGCTATAAACCACCTTCCATGCGAATGTAAAGCTTTGAATGAGAATATAATCGCAACGAGGATAGGACGAGTGTTTCTTGACAACATTTCGGAGGTTGCACAAAGAAAGATTTTTGTACTGATGAACTTCAACAGAAGTTCAGGGTTGTTCAGAGAGAAGAGAAGCTTCTAGTCTCAGTGGTTTCACAAGGCTTAGGTGCGTCGTCAGACAGCCAGTCTACCAACCTACCTATTTAAAGAAAATATTGAGCTTCAATTAACTGAAGCTATGTATATGGCTGTTTATAACTAGTTTTAACCATGATCCATGTTCCTTTCTGAAACAAGTGAGAAAAAACATTTATTCTAAAAAAGAGTTACAGATTTCTGTAAAGCATATTTTGTATGATTTCACGTTCATTTTAGGTCATGAAATGCCTAGCGTATGCGTGACTCTGCTTTAGCTTATTCAACGCAGTCGCTGCTTACCTCCTCAAAGGGTCTTTAACTTTTCATTGTTGCTCTTACATTTATTGTTGTACTTTGCATAGACAATGACGCTCCAACTATTTAGAAGGCAAACAGCAACAACCAATATTATTACAAATGCACACCAACACATTTGCAGGCCGCGACTTGTGGGTGGCAAACTATTAGCGCTGTTGTATGCATGTGTGTGTGTAGCATACTTTCGAACGTTTTACAACACTGCACGGCATGACAACATTTTTCAGTATGGCATTGTTAAAAGGCAAATAAACACTTGTTAAACAAAACAACTATCAAGAATTGAACAGTTGAATGGCGCTTTTCAACGACTTAAGTGCGGTAATTTCCAACGCTAAGTTGCACTTCAACGTCAAGTGAAAATAATTAATTCTGCAAGTGAAATATTCGGTAGCAATCGTCAAGCAAAGATAAAGAAGCGTGCCAGTCAAAGAAAATAAACAAGAATTTCGATTGTTTGTAAATTTTCGATTTTCCAAAAAAAGCGAAAGAAAATAGATTTGTTGACAAACTTTTACAATAACAGAGAATGTAAAAAAGTTAAAAAAGAATAAGAAAAAAATATTTTTTTCAATTCTTGTGTGCTTGACTTATAAAATTGAATTTTCGTGCTATATTTTTAAATATTTATATTGCAACGCGATGTAAGACAATTTTTAGCAAACTATTTGTGGAGTTGTGGCGAATTCTTCGTAGCTTCGCATTGTGAATCTTAGTTTTTGAGCATAAAACTATAAATACGTTTTAAAAATTGCCAAAAAACGAAAAATTCAATAATTATATATAAATAAAAAAATAAGTGAAGTGCATTCCTTTAGGTGATTTTTAGTGCCGCCGGTTCTCGAAAGAAAACTAAAGTTGTGCATTGCAAACTAAATAAATTAAAATAGAATTATAAAAAATAGTAGAAAATAATTAAAAATAATAAAATCAATTAACTAAATTCTGTTATAAGTTCTGTTATAAATGTTCGCTATAAATTTTTTTTAAACGGAAATATATCACAGTGCTTATGGTGATCTCCTGTGCATTGCTGCTATAATATTTGTTACCTATTCCTATTTGCTGGCGGTTACAGTCAGCCTGCTCCAGTTGTTGCTGCGTTTCTGTGGCATCTGCGTGCGCTAATTCCGTTACATTCATGGATAACCAATGCAAGTTGATACCAAAAATTAAGATCAGAATCAATGTAATGGGTTGTTTGTCTGCGAAGCAAAAACCGCGTGATACAAGTGCAAGTATGTGAATATACTTTAATGTTTAGCATGAAAGTACAGTCGGAGAACGCGTATTACTCGAAACTATTTAATTCTTTTCTTTAAAAAAAATCAAATTTGTCTGCGTATTTTTAAAATTGTATAAATATTCCCTAAACCTTAAATTTTTAAAATAATTGATCCTTGAACAGGGTATATTAAGTTTGCCACTAAGTTTCTTACACTAAAAAGAAAGTAGACCCTAGAAAGTATATCTACAAATGAGCAACGTGGCAAGCTGAGTTCATTTAGCCAGGTCCGTCTGTATACTAGCGAACTGGTCCTCAGTTTTCGAGATATAAATGTGAAATTTTGTATACGTATTTTTCTCATGAAGAGTGTACTCATTTGTCGAAACCGTCGATATCGAAGCACTGTAGCATATAGCTGCCGTACAAACTGAACGATCGGAATCAAGTGCTTGTATGGAAAACTTTTGCATTTGACCAGATATCTTCAAGAAATTTGATATGGGTCATTGCGTAAGGTAATGATGCAATATCCGAAGAAAAGGTTCAGATCGCATCACTCTAGCTTATAGCTGCCACACAAACTGATCGGTTAAAGTCAAGTCCCTGTATGGAAAATTTCGTTATTTGACAAGATATCTTCCCGTAATTCCGCGTACATTATTATCTAAAGCTTTGCCACAATATCTGAAGAAATTTTTCAGATCGTGAAACTATAACATATAGCTGCCATACAAACCGACCAAAGAAAAGCAAGTCGCTTTGTGACAATTATGACAAAAAGTACCCAGAAATTGTAAATAAAACGCAAAATATTTAATTATTCATCAATATTTATTTTGTCGCCTTCAAAGTAATCCCCACCAGTGATAAAACAATTATGCAAACGATTTTTTCAGTCCTTGAAACACTTCTCATAAACACTTTTGGCATGGCCTTTAGCTTCTTCATCGAATATTTAATCTCTTTGATCGACTGAAAACGGGTTCCGCCGAGCGGCAATTTCAGTTTGGGGAACAAGAAAAAAATCATACGGAGCCAAATCTGATGAAACAGACAGTTGATCGTTGGTATCCATTGCGTTATTGGCTTCGGTCACAATCGCATTATTTTTAAAAACATTCAGCTAGCGGTTTATCGAGTCAAGCAAGAACGCTTTTCTTACCCAAAATATCCACCAAAATCATTCGAACGAACTCGCGTGAGGTCTCTTGAGAGCGCTTTGCCATCTCTCTAACACTTGCCTGACGATTTTCAAGCGCCATATCCTTCACTGTTTTAAAATTTTCATCAGTTGAAGAGGTCGAAAAGCGTCTAGAACGAGGGATGTCTTCAACGATCTCTCGACCGTCTTTGAAGGTTTTGTACCACTCGTATGCTTGTGTTTTTCAATCAGCGTAAGCCTTTCCAATATTCGCTGCCTTGCCTACCTTGCCTACACTCAAAAGCAACATCACACAATCTCGCCTCACTTGTTCCTGCTCACTATTCGGCAGTTTCATTGCCTTCACCCGCAACCAAGTCTGTTTAATACTTAATATAACAACAACTACTACAGCCAAGCAACTATTAAAGCGCCACAAATGCCATCAAATATTTCAAAATTACTTTTCTAATATAATTTGTATCAACAACGAGCCACTCACTGAAAGCTACAGCTCAAGGGGAAGCCAGTTTGTACTCAGGGAGATACAAAAAGAAACAATGCCATTACAATTTTACACAAAAATTCAATTACGCACACCACCACACCCGTTATTGGACAGCTGATTGTAATATAATTGGCACCGAGATATAAAAAGAATTTATCTATAATTAATTTTATAACTAGTACGAGAGACAGCATGGCGCGTTAGTGATGGCACTCCTCTTCCATAAAATACACACACATAGTTAGATACAGAGGGTACTTCCAATTCGCTAACTGTCTGATGCGCTGACTGGCAATATGATTTGCAACGCTCGCAATACTTGCATCTCATTGCAGACGCTTGGGGGGAGGATACAGCGTGCGTACTGCCAGTGGCATGCTCAAATTTCAATTATCCTTGTCACCGTACTTGCAACATATAAATTAAATGGCAAGCATGCAACGTAGGAGCCGATGGAGTGGATGCAACCGCGTTGCTTAGAGCGCAAGAAGTTTGCTAATCACGCTTAGTTTGCGCTTTACCACTTTGCTGAGCACTAAAGTTCACCAATAAGCGATGTTGTTGCACGCTGAGCAAGTGAGTGATTTGTGTGCCGTTGCTGCTGACAGTGAAGCGCGGGTGTGGGTGCGCCTTGATAAAGTTGAAACAGCGATTTTTCTATAAATATGTTTTTGCCGTGGACGCTTGTTTGGCAGCGTTTTCTGGTACTACTTTTGCTGGCGAAAACTTTGAACTTTTTCACTCTCGCAAAGTGTGCTGTCAACCTGCGTTATTTATGTTTGCTGCGCATACAGAGCACTTGCACTTTTCAACTGCAAACATTTTCTATTTGCAGCAAAGTTGAATTTTCGTGTAAGCTAAATTTATTATTTCGAAATTTTGCTGACATTTTAGTCGTGCGGAGTTTTAGGGGCACTTTTTACTTTTACTTTTACTTTTTTTGTAGACAGTGTTTTTTTTTGCTTAAAGTGCAATATTTTTGGTACACTGCGTGCTTGAAAACAAAATATTCGAGGTGCCTCAGCCTTACTTTTTCATAAGTAGGCTCCACATTGAATATAATTGAACACTAGTGCTCAGACCGTAAAAAATTTACATCCAAGCGCTATTTGTTTTGTTTACAGTAACTTAAAATATTCAGTTCGACCAAAAAACTGGAATTCCACCGCGATCATTTTCGCGTGATTATTTTTTATAACTTTCGACGTTGATTACTCGAGAGAAGAATCCACATCTCTTGAAGTTTTACTTCAGTTACGCATCATAAACGGTCGTCTCAACTGTACATTTCTGCATTGTGAACGCAGTAACCAATTTATAGGCTATCCAGGCCATTATTTTATTTGTGGTGTATCCAAATAGGTCGTGAATTGTTTTAGCATAAAATTATCCACTGGGTTTTTAGGTGTTCGTCTAAGGAAAAACTCTGCAAAAGCTTCCCTTTCTGGTTAATGTATAAATTAGCTGTGGTACTTAAAATGTTTCGATCTAAAAATTCAGTGCGCTTGAATCGACATTTTTCGATATTTTTATTTCGATCAAAATGTCTTATCTATCAGTTTTGTTCACAGTGTGCTTTATTTAAGTATACATTATTTTTTCTGTTCCCAATTTCAGCTTTGCGAGCAGCTTTGCTCATCCAACGTTGGTATCGAAGATACAGAGCGCGTATGGAGGTGCGTCGTCGTTATACATGGACTATATTTACAAATCTAGAATATGCCGGTGAAAATGATCAAGTGGAGGTAAGTGCATTGCAAAATATTTGAAAAAAACGAGCAGAAAATTATTTTAGTGAAATTATATAATATAATGGTTAGGTAACCATGTGAATTTAATAATTTTCTGTTTTCTTTTATAATTCTTAAAAAATCATTGCTGGAAAAAATTTTAAAAATCGGTAGTTTACTACAATATAATTTTTTTTTTTGAAATTTAAGAGCGATTGCGAAATTTTTTCAAACTCTATAATTTTTTTTTTCTATCCTTATATTTTTGAAATGCTATAATTTTTTTTTATTTCTAGTTCTAATTTTTTTAAGAAACATTTTTTGTTTTTTTTTTTTGTAAAATTTTTTTATATATTTAAAAAAAAAATAAAAAATTTAAAAGAAAAAAATAAAAAAAAGTTCTTCAATTCTACGTCACTTAAGTCCATATTAGGTAGCATTTTTCTTGAAAAGCCACTGAAATAAAAATTTACAAAATCCATATATATCTAAAATCATCCTTCAGCAACACATAACACTCAAAACTGCGTAAAAATATTCAGCACTTTTATTGTTTCGAAAGTCAATAAATTAAATTTAGCTGCAACACCGCAAATATGTTCGAAAATAAACGGGCGATAAAAGCTAAGAAAATCCGCAGAAAAAATTAGCACCAAAGGTTTTGCAATGTTTCTTAAATGCAGCAAAATACATATGTATATGTACATGCATTAGGGTGGGCCAAAAAAAATTGAATAAGTGCTTGCCATTTTGTAGAGCGAAAAATGTCTTTTAAATTGTAGGTTTTGCAATTTAAAATATTTTTTCTCTTTTTTCCTTGAGTTATAAAGTTCTTAAGAAAAAAATATGTTTTAAAATAATCAAACTTCGACGCTTAATAACTTTTAAACGATTATGTTTATGATAAAACCGTTCGGAGATCATTTTATAGCGCGTTCAATTTCCTAAAAACCGTAAACGCGATATTTTTTCAAGTAGTTGAAAGAGAAATATGAATTTCTCTATTAGATAAAAGAAAGAAATATAAATCATTAAGGTGAAAGACATTCCCGATACAATTAAGAGCCCATACTTGCAAAAATTTATTTAAAGCTGTCTGAGAATATTACTAAAAATATTAGTTTTTTTTACCCACCCTGGTATGTGTATGCTTACATTAAAGGTGAATCGCCGACATGTTTACTTGCTCTGTCGTCTTCCATCCATTGGCCTTTTCTGCTCTGTGGTTTCTACTAATTGTTGGTGTTTAGCAATTTATTCTCGCGATTTGCGTTTTTTTGGTCTTACATAAAGAGTGTTTTCTTAGCAAGACGAGCAGTTTACTTTCTGACTTGCTATTTGGTAGCTTGGTTCTTAAATTTGCGTCAATTTTCAGTTGTAGGAATTATATTATTTTTCAGGAAGTAATCTCGTCGACTGATTAGTTCAGCTTCGCGGGAACTAGGCGCTGTTGCAGGATCCTTTGGATCCAAGATTCATCGCAAGATATCAAGCGAGTTCTTTTTTTTTAGTATGCTAGCTTCTCCCTAGTTGTGAAGGTTCTAACAGGCCATTGCCCGTTCGCAGCCAATGTCCTAGGGTTGAAAATCTTACCGAAAGTCATCTTTAGGAGCTGTATGGAAGAAGACGAAGTGGAAAAATCTCAGCACTTTCTTCTTGCTTCCAGCGCTTGTGAAATTAAGATTTAAACACTTTCAGATATTCCACCGAACTGTTGGATATAGAAATTAAACGCTTGAGCAACTTTTTATTGGCCTCAAGGCGGTTTTTTACTTATATGTATGTGCGAATTACTGGATTTCAATTTTGTATAGCTTCACAAATGACTGCATTTAGTAGTCCATGTAATCAAACCTAACCTAAGCTAATCTCGCTGAATACAACACCAAACTTCTTCGCATATGACACAAAACCATAAAAAGTACAAGTCGTTTCAGAGCCTATACTTAACTGGTTTAAGACTCGTGAAATTTAGAACTAGTTCCCTTGACATTACTGTATTCATTCAACCATTCATCAGCATACATACGTGTGTTTACAACAAATTTTATATAGGTTACATCTACTTTGCCATGTTAGAGTTTTTCATCAGCAATAAAAAATAAACCAATTTGTTGCAAGGACAAGCCAACTGACCTCTTGTTTTTCAATATTCCATAAACTATATTTGTCCGCATTTACCTGCAAACTATATATATGTATATATATATATAGAAACACTTCAACTAAACGGCGTAAATTATGACTGTTTTATAGTTTTGCATGCGATGCTATTATTTCCTCATGACGTTATTCATTTCATATTTTAAAGTATATTTTATTGCTCTTTGCATGCGACTCCAAATGAAGGCAGACGGAAATGGCAACTGTCGTTAAATAGATTTTTAACAAAACACTCATGTTATATCAACCATACTTGCTGAGGCCAAGTCTTTTGACATTTCCTCAGACATTGTAAAGATGGGTGAAATCAGTTAATAATTACAAACACTAGTCATATAACGGATATGTTAAAAGCTACCAAATGTGTGATAACTCACTAAATAAATTAAATTTCACACTTCATTAAGGGCTTTATAGAAATATTTGCTCACTTTGACATCTTACAGCATCGGTCTTCGCTTGAACTCTTATCGCTTCAGTCTACGAATTGCTACACGCTTTCACTCTGACATCAACCTTAGGTAGGCAATCCCCTGAAGTTTCTTTTGTTTCTTTTGTTGTAACATCACTTTTCATAAGCTTGCAGGCGAAGGAAAAACGATTTAATATAAACCACTTAAATTGATAGAAAATTTGAGTTTTCGTTATAAAATTGTTATATATTGGTTACCATATCTGACAACGATTTTCGACTTTTTTTATGAGACGTTGTTTTACATTTTAGTTGACGATACGCAACAAGAGCACAAAATGTCGGAGACCCTGTAAAGTATTTATGTATAAATGATCACCGCGAAGCTGAATCGATTTCACCTGCCTTATACCCCCGAAAAGTCTCTCAGATTTTGAGCTAACGATCTAAAATTTGTTACACGAATTTTTCTCACCAAGAAGTTGCTCATTTATCAGAACTGCCGATATCGGTTAGCTATAGGATATACATAGCTGTCATACAAACTGTTTAATAAAATTTAACACCTTGTATGGAAAACTTTTTCATTTGCCGAGATATCTTCACGAAATTTGCTACGTTTTATTGCCTAAAAGTAAGCTACAATCTCCGGAAAAGTTTCGATCGGACCACTATAATATATAGCTGCCATACAAACTGTTTGATAAAATTAAAGACCTTATATAGAAAGCTTTTTTATTTGCCGAGATATCTTCACGAAATTTAGCAAGAATTATTGCCTAAAAGAATGCTACAATCTCCGAAGAAATAGTTCAAATCAAACCTATAGAATATACCTGCCAGACAAACTGATCGTTCTAAATCAGGCTCTTGTATGGCAACTTTTTTATTTGTGAAGTGAATTATAGCTTCGATTTTTTTCTTGTTTTTAAATTAATTTTATTTTCTGCGCTTATCCACCATTATTTTCAAAATTTATCCAATTTTTTATGCAAAATTTGTCTTTGGAATCACCACAGCTTCACAACAACCGAGCAATTCAGAGAAAGAAGTGCTTTGGGAATTTTTCACTTCACTACTCGCATTGCATATTTCATTTAATCTACTCCCGACTATTTTCCACTTACAATTCCCGCATGCAGCAGCTCATCACCGCACGCTTGACCTTCGCATTGTCTGCGCTGCCAACAAAACACACAAAAAACAAATTATAAAGACTGCTTCACTATTAAAAATTACACGCAAACGTGGAATAAAGACAAGAGTGAAATGCAGCTACGTTAACCACGCCATAAACAATTGCATATTACAGTTGGTTGTTTAAGCAAGCGCGCATTGTGAGTGAGTTGCCACTTGCCACAGCAGCGCGCCACAACAATAACACGACACAGTGTGGCCGGTCTGTAGTTGTTGTAGCGCAGTGCTAAAGGAAAGTGCGCTCATTGCGAGCACCGCACACATCCGCAGCGCTAACAAACAGCACATAATTAAATGTGGTCGCTGCTGCAGCACTGTATTTAATTGCGGTCCCGCGAGTCCAGCGCTAACTTTCTAAGGGGCGTACTCACCCCGTCTGCGCCGTGTGCATTTACTTTTATTTTTCCTTCAGTTAATACTATTTTTTTTGCTGCTCAATTTTCTCTTTGTCGTCGCTTTTGTTGGCTAGCCGCAAAGCGCGCGTCCACGCAAACACTTCCCCTGCCACGTTCGCCTGTGGTCAAGTGGCCGCAGTGCTGCTGTTTTTGTTGTTGCTGCCCAGTTTTTTTATTTTCTCCAACCGTTCATTTCTAATTTAATTTCATGTTTCAAATATTCAATTTAGTTTTAATACGCGATATCGTGTAAATGTATGTATATGTATGTGTGTATGTCCACTTGCATTGCTGTGATCCTTAGCGCTTGTTTTCGTCCATGATTTACGAAAGAAAATTGCTGTCATAAAAATAGTGAAAGCACGAACCGGCAATTTATTTGCTGACCACCAAAAACTGCAGGACACCGCTCTTGTGCAAATAAATATACTTGAATGTTGCTATGTACATATGTGTATAATATGTATGTAGTTATTACTACTCAAGCATGGAAACTTCGCGTGCACTTTTCAAAATTGCGCCCAAAAAAAATTTAAATAAAATTGTTATGTTTTTTATGCGCGAATTCCGTCGGAAAATTGTTAGATTATCTGCTTTGCTATAATCCAAAAAATATACTTATGAAATATTAACATCAAAATGTAAACAAAAAAAAAAAACTTGAGTCAGTAGAAATTGTACGTGCGCTCAATTTCGACCCTGACCTGCCGTATTATACATTTTATATTTATTTCGTTAAAGCAACTCAAATTAACAACATGCAATGCCAAAACTCTGAAGCTAGCTTCTCATATTTTTTTCTTTTTCGCTCGTCTCTAGAGCAAAGGTTCTCTCAAGTTGACACCAACTCTCACGACAGATCGGCTATGCGAGGCCTTTCCTTTTGCTGGTTGCTTTAATACATTGCATTTAGCCGGGGTGTGTTAGTAGTGAACTTTTATCTGAAATGTAAAAATTCCTATTTAAGACACCAAGAACCTTAACTAACAGTCTCAAATCTAAAAAATATAGTCTTCTTCTTTGGCACTATCACCGTGCGTTGGACTGGACCGAGAACATATAAATTGTCAGTTGTCTTTATCCTTTCCTTGAAGTTGTACATCTCAAGCATGTTGCTATGCACTTCGTGCTTCCATTAGATATGTGGGCCGCTTTGCTTCCGTCATCCACCCATGGCTTTGGAGTCGAAGGAGCATGCCGCTGGAGCAACATCTTAAATGCGAACGACATAACCTAACCAGCACATTCGCTGGATTTTTATGCGCTTAATTATATCCATTTCGCCATGAAGTTCGTATAGTTCGTGGTTCCCTTTTCCCCGATAGTCAAGGCTCACGCGGACGGCTCCAAAGATCTTCCGAAGAATAATAAGGCAGAAATGATAAGATACTTGCTCAATTTTGGCTCGTTGTCTATCGATCCCAAGTTAGGAAATGTTGGCCAGAGTTATTCTACGCTCGATCGCCAGGCTTACATTATTCGAGCTTATGCTGGTTCCGAGATATACAAAGTCCTTCACATTTTCAAATGTATAGTTGCCAACAGTGACGTAGTCCCCAAGCCGCGAAGTGTCTTTGTATGTGAACTCCACTTTTTCTTGGCCCCGTTCCCCACAATACCAACCGCTTCAGCTCCCTTTTGTATGCTGGAAAAGCTGGCGCTCTGTCTGTCTGCATAGCATTGTATTTTTAGAATAGAGAGTGCCACTGCGTTTGAAATTAGATTAGAGATGAGATGAACTAGGGGGAATATCTCTGTCTAAAACCTCGTCTGGTATCGAACGGTTCGGAGTGGTTCTTCCTGATTTTGACAGAGATGATAGTTTACTCAACATTATTCTGCATAGCCGTGTGAGTTTCAGAGGATTACCAAATTTAGGCATCGCGTCGATTAGACATAGGCCCAGATTGTTAATGCGACGAGTAATTTGTTGCTATCTCAATGAAACTGGCTAGGCAGTTCCGGAAGCCTTGGAATGTGCTAATCTCTGAGGACTTGTATTTTTATTGAAGAACAATCTATTGAAGAAAAGTCAAATAGTTGGAAAGGACCAAAACTGATAGTTCTGCTTAGGTAAGGTTAAATGGTCGCTTCTGAAAGTGAGAGCGCACTTGGACAACTTATAACACTGGACCGTTGTGATACCTAGAGCTCCTATAAAAATATGTCGACAATTTGTTGAGGTTTCCGATGTCGGTTTCGGCTATGTCCGCTGCGCAGTCGCTCAGGAGCTTGTCGTAGACCTACGTTTGCGTACACTAGGTTCATAGGTCTAATGGTAAAGCGCAAGATGATAATGGACATCCGATTCGTTCTCACTACGATTTTAGCGGGGTGCGAGTGCCTCTTCTTGCTAGCTCATCAGCTTTGCAGTTTCTAGGCACCCAAATGAATCTGATGATCAAGTAGCTTGATACCATTTCTAGTGAGGACAGACACTCCTTGACCAACTTTAAGCGCACCGTTAGCGAGATCAGCACTAATATCGCCGATCTATTATTGGAGTGAATGCTCGCCTCCCTGAAAGAAGCTACACTACTGCCATCTTAATATGAGCCACTTCTACTCAAAACAAACCTAAGGTGTTCCGGCGGCCTAAAGTTAAACTTGTGGGAGAGCTCTTTACAGAAAACTCCCCCTCCAACTTTTCCTCGTAGCTTTAACTCTTCCATGCAAACGTACGTAGCGCCTCTTTGTGAGCGATTTCTACCAGTCCACATATCTCTCGTGGATATGTGAGGGGAGAAACAACCACTAGGAGTAGCCTCTGTAATGCAGTGGTTCAAATTTTTAGGGATGGAAATGAAGGAGGAGAGAATTTCAGCGTGACCTTGTTTGGACTCCTTCATATACACAGCTTCTCTAAGCCTTAGAGCGATCTTCGCAGCAGTGCACCTGCCGTCAATATCCAAGGGTGCTATGTGTGTAATGACATTAAGTGCCATTGTTGCTGATAATAGGTAGTACTTTCAATCGCATTCTTTAACTAATGAATAGTATGGTCATATTAAAATGGAAACGTCATTCAGATACGAAAATATAAAAAAAATATCTAAAAGCAAAACTCATTTTTCTAAACATGACTGAACCTGTCCAATGTTTATGTTAATATTTAAATTGTAACTAAAGTAATCAATTAAATATTTTCAAATATTCTTTACAGTTATATAATTTCTTCAATGCACTGCTTACACACATTCCCGAAGCTGCTGCTGCCCAACGCCCGTCACTGCAAAGGGACTCCGAGGTCTCATTAGGTAATTGTTACAAAACACAACTACTAACACATACACGTGTACTTAAATTTAAGCTAATTCTTATGTAAGTTTGTATTAGTTTTCCATTATATACATATACAATACTTAAACATACACGTATATATATGTATTTGTGTGAACATATGTATCAACTGTTGTATTAGTGTGGGATGTGTGCTGCGGAAATCTTACTGACTTGTATGTATAGATGTATAACAAGTGCTCACTTACGCGCACATAAGTATTTAATCCGTCTTAATAATTACATGTGCCACTTTCATAATACCTTTATGATCCTTATCATACAACAATCTTAAGTAGATTTTATGTAAATACAAATAGTTTGTAGTTTATGCTCCTACAGATACCATTTCTTGTAATGCTAATCTCTCATATATCTCTCTCATATTATATATATATCTGTATCCGTTTCATTTCCCCCAACTACGCTCCTTGTACCATGTATGTGTGTGTGTAACGCTTGCGAATTGCTTGTGCCCAATTAAATGTCACGCAAACTACAGCTTCAGATGTTTATTTCGATGAGTCAGATTTCAATGAGGATGGCGAATATCGTTCCGACAAGAATTATGATGGACCACATTTGAAATTTCCCTTAATCAAGAAGGATGTGGTGACGCTGATTGATGTGTTTCGCAAGAAAAAGGTGAGTACAACATTGGTTTGGTTGATAGAAATAATATTTCGTGCAAAAAATTAGATTAAGACAAAGATTAAATAGAGTAGGATACTTCGAGGTATTTTGTGGTTACTAACCTGTGATAAGAGGGATTCGGCAAGAAATATAAACAACTCATTATAGACCTTGGTTCTTTTTGGAAAATGTTCACAAAACTTTTATCTAATACTGAGTGGAGATATTGCAGATATACTCGTATCTTAACAGTAATTTGATTTCCGTAGGTTTTACGCTATTATTACTTTTAAAAAACTTCTTTCACTAACACTCTCTCTCTTTAAAAGCAAATATTATTAATTGAAGGTATCCTTAACTCTTCTCTGAAGTTTTTCCCTATTTTGGATGATGTGTCAGAAAAATATATTTTTTTTTTCATAAAATTCGATATTATTCCAAATTGGAAATGAATGCGAGAGTATTACGGTTATATCCGTAGTGATCTTCTAACTTTTCGATAATATTTTTATATAAAAAGCATATTTTCTTCAAGGCAGACATTAGTATTGGCGACTATTTCTTTTGGTCCCCAAATATATTTTCAGGCAACATTTTGTTGAAATCTTGAGAACTGGTAAAAGTTGCTAGAAAGCCTATCCAGCAAAGATGGTAATTCGAACGCAAGTAGAAGCGATTGACATGCTGAACTGTCTGCTTTGTGAATTCGCGCGGGACTCGCTATCCAAAGAGCTTTCGAATATCGAAAATTTTAAAACGATATATCCAACATGTTCCATCCTCTATTACATGAATGATATACATTTTGTTTTTTATATTTCCCTTCCTTATAGTCTGATCGCCTACTGGCCAAATACGTGGGTGGTATACTAAAAGAGGCTGCATTTAAGTTAAAACGACTTCCAAATCTCAATCAAGCATCAACGGCGATATCCAAACAGGTGACAGTTATTGGAGATTTGCATGGAAAACTGGATGATCTGTTGGTGATTTTCTATAAGGTGAGTGAGTTTGTGATAGAATGAAAAATCATGTAAAAAAAAAGTTGATTTTTTCGCTAGGCAAAATGGTAAGCGTTCTCTATTTTTTGTATGCAATATAAGGAAATCTATTAGCACAATATTTAAATAATATTTTTATGAAAAATTTATTTACAAACCATATCTTTGTAACTTAAAAAAATTAAAAAACAAGTAAGGAAGGGCTAAGTTCGGGTGTCACCGAACATTTTATACTCTCGCATGGTAAAGTGATAATCGAGATTTCATAATACATCATTTACATGTTTTTCAAATACCGTATTTTTGTAAGTTTTATTCCGCTATCATCATTGGTTCCTAATGTTTATACTCGTATTATACAGAGAAGGCATCAGATGGAATTCAAAATAGCGTTATATTGGAAGAAGGCGTGGTTGTGAACCGATTTCACCCATATTTCGTACATGTCATCAGGGTGTTAAGAAAATATCATATACCGAATTTCATTGAAATCGGTCTAGTAGCTCCTGAGATATGGTTCTTGGTCCATAAGTGGGCGGCGCCACGCCCATTTTCAATTTTTAAAAAAAGCCTGGGTGTAGCTCCCTTCTGCCACTTCTTCCGTAAAATTTAGTGTTTCTGACGTTTTTTGTTAGTCGGTTAACGCACTTTTAGTGATTTTGAATATAACCTTTGTATGGGAGGTGGGCGTGGTTATTATCCGATTTCTTCCATTTTTGAACTGTATATGGAAATACCTGAAGAAAACGACTCTGTAGACTTTGGTTGACATAGCTATCGTAGTTTCCGAGATATGTACAAAAAACTTAGTAGGGGGCGGGGCCACGCCCACTTTTCCAAAAAAATTGCGTCCAAATATGCCCCTCCCTAATGCGATCCTTTGTGCCAAATTTCACTTTAATATCTTTATTTATGTCTTAGTTATGACACTTTGTAGGTTTTCGGTTTCCGCCATTTTGTGGGCGTGGCAGTTGGCCGATTTTGCCCATTTTCGAACTTAACCTTCTTATGGAGCCAAGGAATACGTGTACCAAGTTTCATCATGATATCTCAATTTTTACTCAAGTTACAGCTTGCACGGACGGACGGACAGACGGACGGACGGACAGACAGACATCCGGATTTCGACTCTACTCGTCGCCCTGATCACTTTGGTATATATAACCCTATATCTGACTCTTTTAGTTTTAGGACTTACAAACAACCGTTATGTGAACAAAACTATAATACTCTCTTTAGCAACATTGTTGCGAGAGTATAAAAAATTATTAAACTATTTTTTACAATTTTTTTTTTATAAATTTTTTTTACTCTCCATTTTTCGCATTTAATATAAGGAAATCTATTAGCACAGTATTTTAATAATATTTTTATGGAAAATTTATTTACAAACCATATCTTTGTAACTTTTTAAAAAATTTAAGATCTACACAATAACTTTTCATTTTCAAAAATTTTTTATTAAAAAGTTTAACCTCTTTATTAATTTTTCATATTTTTTATTGTAAAATTCAATCTCTAGAATGGTCTTCCCTCAGTCGAAAACCCCTATGTCTTTAACGGCGATTTCGTGGATCGCGGCAAAAAGGGTCTTGAGGTCTTCCTGCTGCTACTAGTCTGCTTTCTCGCCTTTCCCGGTGCCGTGCACTTGAATCGCGGCAATCACGAAGACTCTGTGATGAATGCGCGTTACGGTTTCATACGCGAGGTGCAGCAGAAGTATCGTGTAAGTATCGCATAGAAAAATTCAGCTAAACTGCTATGCTTACACTTGCTATTATATGCCTACTAGTGTCTTTGTATTATATTTGCATTACTTTTTACACTGTATTCTTTTTCCGCACAGCGCAATGCCGATAAATTAATGATAATGATTGAAGAAGTCTACCGCTGGCTGCCGCTGGGCACCATCGTTAACAATCGGGTGCTGATTGTGCACGGCGGCATATCGGACACAACGGACTTGGATATGATCAAGAGCATCGACCGCGGCAAGGTGAGTTTAGCAATTTAAAATGTAAGAAAAAATTCCTTCACATCTACTACTATACACATGAGAGACGTTTGCGTATGACAAATGTAGAGCGATTACAAATAAAGCCACGCTGATAAAGGACGGCATCCTTTGGGAGAGCAAACGACCGCAACACACAGCGTGGAAAACAAACAAAAACGAGAAAAATGCAAACTCATTTAGCAATTTTATGTTAATGAAATCCCTGGCGTGCGTCTCGCTGTCGATTTTTATCACTTTTCTCATCTTTGTTGCTTTTGCTTGCACGTTAAATACACGTGTTATCCCTCTGCAAGCTTATAACACACAACCGCATTTGCCTTTGCGGCGCTGTCCTGCAGTTTTTATTATTAAAGCTACTCGATTAATGGCGGTTTTTTGCATTTTATTGCTACCTGCCAGTGGCTTAATGAACTCAGTGGCATTGCCATGTCAATTACTCGGCGTCAATTAACACAAAGATAAGGTTGACAATGCGTCGAAGGCAGCGCGTAAATGGCGTGTTGTTAACTTTAAGTGTTGTAAATGCTGAGCTGCAAGTTGCAGGCGGTTGAAAGAGAGAACAAAGATAGCAAGGGAGAGAGAGCGAGAAAGTGATGAAAAAAGTTGTGAAAATGATAATGACATGTCGCAACCGCTTAACGTATGAGTTAATACGCTTAATAACTCATACAGGCATCGTCATCACCGTGCGGTAGGCGTGGTGCGCCATTGCGTATGCTTGACAATTTAATGCAATGCGAAGGCGCAGCTAAATGTACACTGCAGACGCACAGTACAGCAGGCATGTACTTGCATATGTTCATATGTACATATATATAATTTCACCTGCCAATTAACTGTATTTATAATTGCGAAATTAAATGTTGAATACAACGTATTTTACTATTCATTATTCTCCAGCTGTTGTTTTCATGAAAAATGTTTGTCCGCATAAGCTCTTAATAACAAAAATGTAAGCTGTTGAAGCGAGTATGAAATTAATTTATACCGTCATTATTGTTTCTGTGAGCATAAGCTAGGATTTTAAATATTTTTATACCCTGAACAGGATATTTTAAATTTTCCACGAAATGTGTAACAATCAGAAGGAAACGTCGCAGACACTATAAGGTTTATAAATATACAAATGATCAGCATGACGAGCTGAATCGATTAAGTGATGTCCGTCTGTCTGTGTGTAAGTACGAAAACAAAATTAGATATCGGTCGGAAATTTTGCTCACGTCATTTTCTCTCCAAGAAGCTGCTCATTTATACGAACCGTCGATATCGGCCTGTTTTTATATGAGAAAATTCTCAACACAGTTGTGGCAAATTTCAAACTTCGTATAATCTGTACAAGTCTTTCAACTTGAGAAACTATTTCAAAATTTTTTGAAAATTTTCGAAAACAGTAGTAGTCAGTTGGAATGAGGTATACCTTTAAGCGCCTCGTACTCTTTCATAACTAAATTTTTATTTTCAAAATTTTCGAAAACATTAGTAGTACTATAAGTTAAAATGAGGTATATTTTTAGGCACCTCCTAATTTAAAAACTAAATTTTTAATAAATATTTTTTTTTTAATTTTCGAAAATAGTACTAATAAGTTGAAATGAGGTGTACTTTTAGGCACCACGTTTTTTAATAACTAATTTTTTAATAATTTTTTTTGAAGTAGTGGTAAGTTAAAATGAGGTATACTTTTGGTCACCACGTTTTTAAATAACTAAATTTTTAATAATTTTTTTTTTTTAATTTTCGAAAAATGAGGAATACTTTTAGGCACCACGTTGTTTTAGTAGCTAAAGTTTTAATAATTTTTATTTCGAAATTTTCGAAAACAGTAGTGGTAAGTTGGAGTGAAGTATACTTTTAAGCACCGCGTTTTTTGTTTTATTAAGTAAAATGTTAAACATTTTTTTTTTTAATTTTTCGAAAAATTAGGTATACTTTTAAGCAACTCGTTTGTTAGTAACTAAATTTTTCATAATTTTAGTAACTTATAGTAGTTGTAAGTTGGAATGATTGGAATTGTTATCACTAAATTTTAATTTTTTTTTGTTTAATTAATCGGTTGACAATCAAACACAATATAACACAGGTTTTTGATTGATTTATAAAATTTTATTTAGACTTCTACTACGAAGCATAGAATACATACACTCCTGTCGTCTCAGTATTTTATATTGTGCTCTATCTAACGGCATTAACTACACACCACAAGCAGTTGTCGCATTTCCGGCATTTACCGTTAAATTAAATGAAAAACGTGAAAACCTAACTAACTGCGGCATGCAAACATTTAATAAGGAAATAAAATGAGCAAATAAACTAAACTCGACTTAAATGCCAACAAAGTAATGTGGTACGAACATGCCAATGGAGAAGAGCTGCAATAGTGAGGACAACAGGGTGGCAATTATATGTACGGCAATGCGTAACGGTTAGTGTGGTGTTGTTGTGCATTGAACTCTTGCAGTCAGCGGCATACGGCATGACTTCACCGAGGTGCTGTAAGCGAAAGCAATCAAATACTCATTTAAAATGCATTGGAAGAGTTTTCTGATACTCTGCTGGTTGTTTACTGCTGCAACTGATACAAATTGTAATTGTTTTATACCAGAGTGAGGAAACGTAACGTGTAGTCTAGTTTTTCCTTTTTTTATTAACAAAAACATTTTGAGAAATTAACTGTGGGTTATTTCCGTATAAGTAAGAAGAATTGTTTGGTTTAAAGCTCTTGGTGGAAACGAGGGTTCTTTTGTCAAATGAGAGGGGAAATTTTTAAGTAACTACTGTTTACTCTTGACGCTGTATGAATGGGTTTTTCTCCAAAAGGTCTTTCTTTTTTTAAATGAAGAAATTTTCTGCTAATCGACTCAATGAAAAAGATTTTTTTAAATGAAGAGATTTTTTGTTAAAGGGATGAATGAATGCAAAGGTATATTGCCCCAAAAAAAGAACAGCAGTAGTTGTAAGTATCTCTCTCTCTCTTTGCTTCAGCTATTGAGCAGTCGGTCAATAAAATATGAACTAAAATACAAATATACAAATTCAGATAATCCAACAATCCATCCACCAACATCTCATCAATTATTTAACCAGTCTTTCTACCCTAAATTACTCTAATTTACTAATCATTTTCCTTTCTACCATTTTTTCCACACGAATTGTCTCGTTGCCGCCTTTAATCCGTACCACATCCGTTTCCGCTACGTTTCCGGTGCGGCGTATACTTCACCACATCTCTTCGTTCGCCACACTGCGGCCCGCCAATATTTGTGCTTGAATGTTTACTTTTGGCGCACAGTATGTCTCCATTTTGCGACCGCCCATCGAGATGGCTGGTGAGGATGGCATCGATAAAGTCGAATGGAAACAGGTGAGTGCAAATTGCCTTGATTAAAAATTAACAATTACACTTTGTTACAATAACTGTTAATTAAGTAGGGGGAGTAGAAAATAATAAGAAAGAAAAAAATTTAAACTAATTATACAATATTGGAAAAAAAATCTTCAATATTGTTGTCAAAATGGCATACTGATAGGTATGGAAGATAGGAAGACTTTGCAATAATAAGTACAAGTTATATGTAAAAGAGTATCTCGAATTGAGGTTTACTTTTGAATTTCGTTTCTTTATAATTGTTATAATATGTGCCTATTGGATCCGGCGCTATATAAGTTGTCGTAACTTTAAATGAATTTTGCACCACTAAATTCCTTGTGACGACTTTCCAATATTGAAGTTTTGATCCAGGTTGATCGAGGTGGTCTCCCGCGGTAGTTATAAGCGCAGGGTGAGAGCTTAGTTAGAGCTAACGCCCTTTGAGGACTTAAAACATAGTAGTAGTTGACTTTTTCGAAGTCTGTGGACAATATCATTGGTTCACTGTGAGCTGACGGTGGTATTTATGAATAATTCAGCGCAACCCAAAACATCTCTAAGACTTTCTCTTCTTAGTCGCCGAACGTTAGCAGGGACTTCTTTTTTGAGAGCAATTTATATATTTAATTATACTAAATGATTATTGCATCTCCGAATATCAAAAATTAAAAAAAAACACTCTTGGTTCTTGACTTGGCTAAAGTCATAAAATCTTGTCAATAGATAATTTTCTTCAAATGAAATCTATCCCCCTATCTCAACCACAATTTTTCGTCAAGTTCTCTATAAGCGAGACATTAAAGTAAAAGCATATTAAGAGATTGCCATTTTTACTTTAAAACATTTTGCATTGTGCTTGCATGTAAGTGAGCTGCAGTCAACTTTAATTGTATTACGCCATTATATAGACGTGTCCGTGCGCCATAGCTCGGTTATGTGAAGTACTTCGGCAAGTACATTGCTTGTGGAATTCCACGTCTTCCTTAATGACTGCAGCGAAAGTGGAGAAAGTGCACACACACACACACACACACACACAAACATATGCACATGCATCTCTAGTAGCGCAAGCGTCGAAGCATAATCTAGGACGCTCGTTGCACGTTGCATTGTAAAGTGGTTGCGCGCTTCGGATGGCTGCTTACAACCATTCTACCGCAAGAAATTAGTCACGATTTTCCGTAATGCCAGACAATGCTACTAGTGCGCGGCACGTGTTGTATGTGTAATGCATTTAGATGCATGTGAGGATGTGTGTATGTATTTTCATATATGTATGTTTATATACATATATAGCATGTTTGTGTTATGAGGAAACAATTAGATTTGAACACATGCTTATTTTTTGCTTGTGCTATTCGCTCTCTAAATCACTCTAGAGACTCGAGCTGAGTTTTCGGAAAAAACGTATGAGCTGACAAAAACACGTTAACGAAATTCAATTTCGGCTCATAATCCATCGTTTTTTCAGTTTGGATGGCGGAGTGTAATTTTTTTCGGCGATCACCAGCTAAGGCTAAAAGAAGCATGAAAAATGTAGAATTTCCTTCAGAAATGTAAAAGTTTTCAATACAAGCACTTGTTTCCAATCGCTCAGTTTGTATGACAGCTATATGCTCTAGTGATCCAATGTGAAAAATTTTAAGGAGATTACACTAGTTTATTAGACAATAGGCCCTGCAAAGTTTTGTGAAGATAGCGCGTCAAAGGAAAAAGTTTTCCATACAAGCACCTGATTCCGACCCTTCAGTTTGATTGGCAGCTATTTGCAATTGTGGTCCGATATCTGCGGTTTTTTCCACAAATTAGCAGCCTTTTGTAAAAAAGAATGTGTGAAAAATTTCAGAGCGATATATTAGATAGCGATTAGATTTGGATTATATAACGACAACATGGCTGGATCAACTCAGCTCGTCACTCTTTTGGGATCTCCGACGTTTCCCTCAGGGTGTTACAAATTCTGTGGCAACCGTAATATACCCAACTCAGTTTATAAAAAAAATGCTATTATTTTAAAGAAATCTTTCAAGATATTTGCTTTATGCTCTCTCCATTCTCTCTCATTTTTATAAAGATGTCATTATGGGGACATATTTCATATAATGCGACAGTATACTTGACAACCACTTAACCTCTTTACCTGCTTCTGCCCTCGCCCATACATAAATATATTTATACTCGTATGTGTGTGTAAGTGTAGGTATAATGCACAAATTATGTATAGAAGACTGTCTCAGCACATGCTTGAGTCATACTGCAACAACGCCGAGTAAAGGTGTACGCGCAGCGCATTACGAGCAGGTAATTTATAAGCAAAACGCTTGCATTTGCGCTCATAAAACTTTATGGTTTCACGTGGAAAACGAAAAGAAACTTACAAACACACACACACACGCATACTGACTGATAGTCTTACACGCCACCTGTGTGTATCTGTCGCAGCAAGCAAGCAATATTAATAAAATAAACGGCGCCTTGCAGCGAAGACCGCATTTAAAAACGCCACTGCACTTTGCTTGCCACTGCCACAAACACAAAAAAAAAAACACAAAACAGAGAATGTCATAACTGTTTGCATAAAATTGGCTATAAGCGACATGCTGAAGCGCCAAGACGTGGTGAAAACAAAGCTGCACTGCATATGGTCCATTCTGTTGTGATTTTATTCTGCTGAATTGCAGCTGAATTTTAATTGGATATTATTATTATGGCTGACAGTTATTATGCGCTATACAAGTATGTATATGTGTGCTGAATCCGCCAGCGACTTTGATACGCAACTCGCATTCGCTGCAGTTTTGCGCTAGGCGTTGTGCTCCTGAATGGCTTGGGTGACGGCCAACAGCAAAACATTAGTAAAACAGTTAAACAAATTGGTTATGTAAATTGAATTCGTGGCAAATGCAAATGTATGCAAATTAATTATCCTGCAGGTCAGCAACAAGGTTCAAGGCGGTGTGTAACAGGTGTGCCTGATTGATTGATGTGCAATCTGCACTGATTGCAGTCGAATATATTATACGGTCATTCGTTCGGCTTTAGTCTGATTGCTCGGTGTTTGATGTCGGCTGTTCTGCTATTGTCCTGGTGGCGCGACATGGCGCATGAGTGATGTGTGTTGTCAAGCGTAGCTGACAATGATTGAATTGATTGTGTTTTTCGAGAGAGTGGATTGGCAAAATGGCTAAAGCGTAACAGAAAACAAAAAAAGTAGATAGTGGTACAAGTAATTGAAGAATGCAAAAGAATAGTCAAAAAAGCGATTTTGTATTTTTTTAATTATCCGCTCATTGTACCTGTAACGCAAAGCTACTACTATGAGATGAAAAATCTTTGATTTTCAGTAAACCTCGCTTGAGGACCACAGCCGCTTAAATAACCAAACATTTTTGTGCTTAACACTGACTTCGAAAGCCTTAAGCGGCACTTTTAGGTATATATCCCGCCTCCTTCTTCTTTATTGGCGTTGACACCGCTTACGTGATGAAGACCGAGTTTATAACAGCGCGCTAGCGTTTCTTCCTCTTCACTGGTTGGCGCCAATTGGAGATGCCAAGTGCAACCAGGTCCTTTTCCACGTGATCTTTCCAACGGAGTAGAGGTCTTCCTTTGCTTCCCCCGGCGGGTACTGCGTCGATTACTTTCAGATCTAGAATATTTTCATCCATTCGGACGACATAACCTAGCTAGCGTATCTGCTGTATCAATCCCGCCTAAGTACCCCAAAAAGCTGGAATTTTGTGGGAATCCTTTAAGCGTATTTTACTATAACAAGCTGCCATCTGGTAAGATGTAAAGTCTCACTGAATGAATCCCAATCGGACAGTAACCCTTAAAAGGTGAACCTTGCTGAGAGCTAAGAGCTCAATAGAACTCTTCCGATTTACCCCGGGCCAGAAGGACCTTGCGACTGCAGAACTGTTGTTGTTGTTGCGCCGGAATTCTAACGAGCTGACAGTCCTTGGACGGATAAAAATCGGGGTTCGTTCCGGTTATGTAGACCCGACTGTCGTGGGAACGAACTTTGTCCGAGATCGAATGGTCCTGTAGGACGCAGAAGTAAAGTTGTTTATGCTTACTTCTTCAAATGTAATCCCGAAAACAAATATCAGTACGTCTGAGAAATTTGGACACAAATGAAACTGTCTCTATAATAGGCATTTCATATTTTTTTAAAAATATTTTTTCGTTTAAAACTCAAACTTTCGAAGTTCCCACAATATCATTCATGTAAGCATATCATTAACCTCAACCTATCTGTTTCTGCAAAACAATTTCAACAGCCAACATTGCAACAATCATACTTAGCCTACTTTGCAAATACTTTATCACCCAACGTTGACGGCAAATGCCTAACTCTGCACATAAATCAGTTAAGAATTGTGTCAAAGATATACTAAAGCACCACAAACACACACATACACTCACACACACATTAGAAATATGTGACCAAAATAATTTCTGACATTTGTGTTAAGAAAATAACAAGGCTTATGTCAACTTGTACGACTATATGCGACACATACACTAACATATCTACTTACTCGTTATCACAAACACACTCATACTAGTATAGGCACGTACTTCGAATAAGTGAAAACAAAAGTCATGCACAACAATTAGTTTCCGCAACGGAAATGCAGTCAGCAGCCGCTATAAATCGTCTCAGAATGTATGCTAAGTAGTGGAAGTTGGCGACAGGTGATAAAAGTAGTCAACTTTTTTGCATGTGTGTGTTTGCAAATTTGAGGTTTTGTGGTTTCGTGCCGACAAAAGGTTAGTCTGCAAAAGTGAAATTGGTGACGAGAAATTTGCCGCCGCTAACCCCTTTACACAGTCATATCTGACAAGAAGAGTGTTGAATTAAAGCTTAAAATTTCCAGTCGTACAAAATTCCACAGCTGTTAAATATGCAAAACCTGCTAAATATGTACAAAGAAAGAAAATATTAGAAATTAGAGACAAAAAGTTACAGATATTAGATTATTGATGTGGACTAAAGTCACTAGGACCTATAATATCCCTAAACTCCCGCTGAAAAAAATTAACTGAGGTTACTCTTCACACAAAATTATACCTGCTTCAGACTGAAAACCATCAGCAAGTCGACTGTAGATAATACTGAAGAAAAAGAACTTCTTCTATCATAATTCAAGCAGTTGCACTCGATATCATCTTCTTCATTTTCATATATTCTATTGAATGTTTGAGACAAAGTCGAGATGCCGGCAATAGACAGTATGGATTGATCTACAACCCACTGTAGTTATTTATGAGCGGTCAAATCACCAACGATTATTTTTATATCTGAACTATTTCTGTGGCATATTCCTTTTAATCGAATAAACAGGTGTAGAATTTCTATTCTCTAGTAGCTACAGCGTTGACAGTAAGTCTCAGGCACTAAGGGATAGTATACCATTGACATCATCTATCGGGTTTGTAGAAGTGTCTGGATATTCAAAGGTGGGTGCATAGTCCTTCCTTAAGGATTTATCTTCTCATTTCTCTCTCTACGGCATTGCGATGGCAGATACTACCGTTCCTACGACAGAGACGCGTCTAAGTAACCGGAACGTACCTTAACTATACGGCCAAGTACTGTCAACTCGACACCTTTGCTCGAAACTACTTCAAGCTTATTTACTGCCGCTACAATAACAGCAACAACACCTACTTTTTCCCCATAATCTCAATATTCTCAAAAAAATTCTCTCCGACACTCTTTAAGCCACCGTCACTGTTACGGACTAGTAGATTTAGGGCTATATTGTACTCCAAAGGCGTATTTGGCGAAGTATTTGCTTATTGCCTAGCTATGCTGACAGTATTTTCAATGCCTTGGCTATACTTCTATGTTACTTCCAAGTGTTTAAGGACATACTAATGCCTCAATGATTCCTTCAGAATGGTCAGAAACCCCTGAGCACGCCTTATCGCTTGCATTTTCACTTACTACTAATATACATAAGAGTGTCGATTCAGCTACACTTCAATTTACACCTAAATTTTTTTGCAACAAAATTCACTTTTTGCATGCAACTATGCCAAGGAGTGCCTTAAGCCTTCACAAGCTGCAAGTATGTCTGCAAATGTATATGTAGTCAAAAGAGTAACTTTGCTGCCATGCCTCGTCATAAATAGTTAAAAGTGACAGGCTTTGCCAGCTGTATTGTTGAAATAATTTGCAATGGAGACTCATAATTAAGCCACAGAAAAGGAATGACAAATACAAGGCGACAAAATAAACGGTCAGCGGACTAGGCCGCAAGTGACGGCCGGGCGAAAGTAGCAACACCTGAGCCAACGTGCGGACACACTATATACGTGTATGTGCACATATTTCTGGGCAGAGAGCTCGGAAAAATAAGCAAATGGATGTCAGAGCACTTTAAGCAAGGAAAGCCGCCTATTTGCATACACCTTATAGGGCATGTCTGCGTGTCATGTCCACAAGGCAGGCGAGCAGTGAACATGTACTGTCAGCTACAGCGTAGCGAAGCTAGTGCATTTCGGTGCACGCCCTAAGTCAAAAGCAACTATGTAGGCATGCAGGCGTTTCCTGTACGAGGATGGTTTGAAAAATAGGTGCAATCACTGAGGAGGCAAAAAGGAAAAGTTTTGACACGATTGCTGAAGAAATTATTACTGGCAGTTACCTGAAAAAGATTTTAAAAATAAATGAAAGTTAGGCCCGGTTTCACAGTCCATACTTATGTTGTACTTAAGATAAAACAGGAAAATATTGTTTTACAGTTCATACTTATGTAATGCTTAAGTACTGAAAAGGGGAGACTTAAGCAGTGCTTAAATAACAGCTGATTTTTGTTTTGAATTTGCTTTGAATTTTCAGCAACATCTTTCGTAGCGTAGGGCAAGTGTCCGTTCGTTTGCACTCAATAACAGCTTATACTTTTCCTTCAGTTCCCATAGGTGCTCCGACCCGCTAGTGATGAAATTTGGGGTTCTTTTGTTGTTTTCATCAATTTTTGATATAATTTTCCTCGCAAATTTGTGTATTGTCTGTTATAATTTAAATATTTCAAACATATTTTTATGAATGACATTTGTAAAACATATGTTGCCCATAACGTTGCCATATATCATAATAAAATTTTATAGAAATTGAGCATTGACTGTGAAACGCAAACGACCACTCAGTTTGCAACAATACTTAGCTAAGATTTTATTTAGGCACAACTTAAGTATGGACTGTGAAACCGGGCATTAATGTACGAAATTATAAAAAGACATGATGTAATTGTACTTTGGGGACTTCACAGTGTTGCTGTTGAGATCCTCCTTCCGCCAGTTATACCAAGTGTTCGGAAGGCTTAAAGAATATTCTCACTGAACGGAGGATCGTTGATCAGTTGTCTGCTGTAATTTATAGTGATCTTTCATATTTTGAACCAATTTATAAGACCATACATAAAATTTTTGATTTATTTCAAGTTCAGCCTTTTGGAGTGTTATACTCTTCAACTCCATAACTTAAATATGACTCTATCATAACAAGTCGGTTATAAGTGGAGGCATACACATACTTAATGTTGAAGTTAATTTGGTTAATAATGAGATCATGTCTACAATTTTGAGAAGAGGAAAGAGTAAGCTGTAAACTTTATGGAGAAATTATATGCATAAAATTAGGAGTTATGGACGATAGATATTCCCACAATCAATCATCAACTACTATTCAAAAATTTAAACAAGACCAAGGAAAAATGGAAAAAAAATTAAAAAATGTAAAACAAAAAAGACAATCGCCTGGCCATCCTTGTATTTAGACTCTTTAGCCACAAACTATGTCGCCAACAACAACAGGCATGTCATTGGTACTGGCATGCTCTTATTTCTGCCTGCAGTGTCATGCAACAATGCAGTAATCCAACAAGCCACAAGGCGAGACAAAGCAAATCAAAAAAAAAAAAAACAACAAAAGAAATTTGAAAAAAAGTAAGAAAAATAAAAACGAAGCCGGAAAATTCGCTTGAAAATAAAATTGCATGAAAGTTCACAAGAACAGGAAGGATATGTGTGGCAGCAGGAAATATCTATGTACTTAAGCACATTATCCGCATGCCAGTCCTTTACCATGTTGCATTGTTGAAGAGCAGCAATTTTAGCTGAAACACTACACAAAAACGGCAAAGCGGAAAAGCGTTAGTGCGGCAAGCTGCTGCACACTCAGCTGAGTAATATTGTAATATACATATATGTAATATTGCGACGCTATTGCGTGCTTGCGAGCAACACATGTCACGCAAATGTGCCACTTTATTAACGCAAACTCCGAGTGCGTCATTTTATGAGCTGAGCTGCGATGAAATGAGTTGAGTATGTCAAACTATCTGCTGGCTGGCATGTATAAGAGCGCATGATGGGTTATAAGTACTTGCAACTGCTTTGCTTACTTCAAATAATTTCTAATTGGAATTCTTGTTACTGTTGGATGAATGGTGTTACTGTTTACAAAATGTTTAAGGTACTTAATGCTGACATCCGAAATGCCAGGATGCTTCTTCCTTTCCGTTTATGCGGTTATAGCTGAGTTAACTATAGCGCGTCAGTTGTTTCTTATCTTTGCTTTTCGGCGCCAATTGGAGTTACCAGGTGCAGCCAGGTCCTTCTGAACCTGATCTCTTCAACAGCGTAGAGTTTCCCCCATCTCTGCTTCCGACGGGGCGGGTAATCGATAATTTCTTCGATACTATGGATACTTTCAAGGCAAGAACACTCATTCACCCGGTCAATATGACCTAACCAGCGTAGCCACTGTCTTTTGATTCTCTGAACTATGTCTATGTCGCCGTATATCTCGTACAGCTCATCCTTCCATCAACTGCGGTGTTCGCAATTGTAAATGCGCAAAATACCATAAACCTTTTGCAAAACCATTCTTTCGAACTCACTTAAAGCCGACTCACCAGAATCCGTCATTGTCCAATCCGCTGTAGAGTTTGGTCTTTATTCGTCGAGAGAGCACTTTACTTTGCAATTGCCTACTCGAACCAAAGTAGTCGAAAATAGCAGCTGTTGGTAAGAGCTCTTCTGCCTTGGCTTTCAAGGCAGCAGTTTTAGCTCATATAGGTTAGTCGAAAAAGTATTTTCGTAGTTCTAATCAAACTTGAACTTATTTTTTTACATTTATAATGAACTTTAATGAACCAAATATGTACCATTTTGGTCGACACCTTTTTACCATTTTTCCGCTAGAGACATTATTCCATCAGTGTAAAGCTTTTACGGTTTCTCGGCGAAAAACTGCAACAACTAACTTTCACTGCCTCTCTTGAAGCCAACTTTATTCCATTAAGGGAGTTCTACATTGACCAAAACAAATGGTAGTCCGATGGTGCAAAGTCAGGGTTATATGGTGGACGCATCAAGTCTTCCCAGCCCTCTCTCAGTTTTTTCCGAGTCAAAAAAGATGATGGAAGACAAAGCCCTTTCTGTTGATCAGTTCTGGACATTTTTTTCGATTGCTTGCTTCAATCTCATCAGTTGTTGACAGTAAAATGTAGAATCAATCGTTCGACTAGGCTCGAGTAGCTCATAGTGGATGATTCCTTTCCAATCCCGCCAAACACTCAGCATAACCTTTCGAGGCGTCAATTCTGGCTTTGCGATCATTTGTTGAGCTTCACCACGCTTGGACCATGATCTTTTTCGCACACTATTGTCGTATTTGATCCACTTTTCGTCTCCTGTTATCATTCGCCTCAGAAATAGTTCGATTTCATTTCGTTTCAGCAAAGATCCGCAGATGTTAATTCGGTCCATTAAATTTTTCACAGACAATTCATGTGGTACCCAAACATCGAGCTTCTTTTTGTAGCCAGCCTTTTTTAAATGGTTCAAAACCAATTTGTGATGAATGTTAAGTTCCTTAGCGATGTCATGGCGGCTTATGTGACGGTCCTGATCAACCTTTTCGATATATTCATCGACTTTTCCAACGATTGGTCGAACATAGCGGCAAAGAGGTTGCTCCTCTTTATCTTTTTATTTGCATTTCAATGCAGACAAATCAACAAATAGTCAGCTTAGCAAAAAAACTACACGCAACATCGAAACAAATGCGTATCTCTTACCAAACTACCATATCATGCCACAGAAAGTTTAACTTGCATAAACTCTGATCTTACACGCAACACATACAAAACTTGCTAATTAAATAAGCGGACGTGCTGGTGACCCTCATCTACTGATGAATATATATAATACGAGTATATACTTATATATATACTATACATGCTGCAGACGTGTGGTTATGTGAAAATTCGTTCAACAAACTTGGTATTTACCTCAAGATTTGAGTTTGCATTAACAGTAAATTAAAATAAACAAAAGGAGAGCGCATTCCCTGCATGACGCAGCAATGTACGTGCAACATTACTGATGATATATGACAAACTACTTACATATGTACTTGCCATATAGTTACATTACGTGTATGCTACCCTTTGCTGGGTTCACACGTGCTTTTAGTAAGTTCCTGCAAATCGCCTGAACACCAAGTTTAACTGCACGAAATTTTTCCAATTCCCTTAAGTAACCGCAGTTTCCTCATTTGCTTTTGCAACTTCGTGCTTCTGCGCACACGTACTCTAGATAGTGCCTCCAAAATGCACCGTTATGCTGCGCAAATTTGTGTCTGCGCATGTTGGCGTTAATGTGCGAATGTATTAATGCGCTTGGGTATATTTAGCAAGCATTTGACAGCTACAAATACAGCATACCTAAGCATGTGCTCACTTACAATAGTCTCAAGCAGATGCTCGGGCATTTTTTGTGCGCGTATATGTTGTTGTTGCTGTTGCAGTTATAACATTCTTACCAAATGTATGCTGAGTACTTGGCGGCATTGACATAAAAAGTAAATTTTTATGCTTGCGGCAACAGTGTTAAATGCGAGCTTAAACAACAACAAAGCTGTATTTTATTTTAAAATTAAATTTTCGGAGTTCGGTTGAAAAATATGTATTTCTCTTTGTAGAGCATGTGCTTGTAAACTTTTTCATTTGAGCAGATATGTATATTCATGAAATTCGACACGGATTATTGTCTGAGGCAACTATACATTCCCCGAAGATAATGATATGTAATGATCGGATAACTATAACATATAGCTGTCATACAAATTGAATGATCCGAAGCAAGTGCTTGGGTGGAAAACTTTTTCATTTGAGGAAATTTCTTCACGAAATTCAGCATAGATTATTATCTGTGTCAACAATACATTCTGCGAAGAAATCGTTCAGATCGGATTGCTGTAGTTAATATTTTGTCTTGTTTGTAGTTAATATTTTTTCTTGTTTCTTAATAAATCTTCCATGACCACTCCTTAAAGTACACGTAGATATTTAAGAAACACTCTTGCTTGAGCTTTGAATCAGAAGTTTCTGAACCGTATATCTTTCCAGTACCCGTTTAAGGGTATCTGCTTGTGTTTTTAAATACGAAAAAGCCTACTCAAATAACTTCTGAAACTATTCCCACAAGTTATTGAAATTTTTACAACATTTTCTATGCCAACTTCCTCTCTTCGAATGTTTTACTTTTTCGGCCCAGCTATTTTCAAAATATTTTAATCAAGCTAAGTAGTTGAGAATACGACTTCAATAATAAAAAAATATTTATATATACCTCTGCAGACCTTATTTATTACATATCTCAAAATCTACAACCCTTTGAGGCTACTTGACGTATGAGTAACTTTTTATGTCTTTAATACAAAACTGAAACTCTTTGGGACTACATGACGTATGAGTAACCTTTTATGATCTTAATGCAAATATTTTCGTTATAATTAACACCATTTCATTATTTACCCCTTACTGAACACCAACTCAACAATAATTGCGCTTTTTCAAAACAATTATAATTACTGTTTCCAACCAAAAATGCTTTTTCTTCGACTTTTCTTAAAAAAATACTCTACTACCTTGACGACATTTCGACCAGAATAAAGTATACACTTAGGCGCATTAACCCAGTTTAGCAGATTTCGCTGGAATCACTGCAAAAAGCAGAAAGGGGAACAATTAGCGCGAAATGTACATAGGGCCATTATATAATTACAGCTTTTTAAAGCGGCAAATATAAAAAATGAGTTGTGCACACAAATTACTGAGCAAACACATTTCCAAGACAAAAAGTCGGAATTCTTTGCATACAAAATTGCTGGTTGAAAGCAAAAAATGGTCGTGGTTGTGTTTACATGCGCATTAAAAGTAAATTTCTAAGAAACACTCTCAGCACAATATCTATTTAATGAATTGCAGTCGCGCCTTTTGGGTGTTGCGGCGCCGTTAAATAATGAATGAGCGCAAATTACGAAACAAGTGCCAAGAGAAAAGATTGCAAAATGTATGTGTGTTAAGCGTTTACTTTTAGATACGGGTAAGACAGATTTTTATAGATGCTTCTACTGATTGTTAATTGATAAAATTAAGCAACACATAACTGGAAGGGAAAATTATTAACAAGAAAGATAAAAATTTTGATTGGATTTAAGAAAATTTAAAAGTAGGAGAAAAAACGCTTTGGCTGCACCGAAGCTATGCCCTTCACAGATGACTTTCTTATAGTAGAACAGTGTGTGAAAAAATGTTATAATTATCTTCAGTTTGTATTGTAGGTACATATATGTATACCATAGTGATCCGATCTGAACAATATTTTCGTAGAAAGTAGCGATTTCGAAAAGTTATCTTGTCAAGTTTTCCATACATGGACTCTAGTTTCACCGAGTTGTTTGTATGGCAGCTATATGTTATAGTTTCCCGATCTAAAAACTATTGTAGCGATGCTTTCTATAATAATGTACGTCAAGTTTCCTGATGATATATTGTCAAATAAAAAAATTTTCCATACATGGACTTGAGTTTGGCCGTTGAACTTGTACGACAGCTCTATGTTATAGTTGTCTGGTTTGAACAATATGTTTGGAGATTATAGTTTTACTTTCAATAATCGTCTTTGCCGAATTTCGTGAAGATATCCTTGTAAATAAACATTTTTTCCTTACAAAAACCTGATTTTGATCGGACATTTCGTACAACAGCTATATGCTGTAGTGGCCCGATATCGCCAGTTCCGACCACTGAGCAGTTTTTTTCGGAGAAAAGGAAATGTGCAAACTTTCAGATTGATATCTCAAAAACTGTGGGACTATATTGCATATATGTACATATATACATGTTCCTGACAAAATAGCAAATTGTTGTCTAAAATTGCGTATGCTAACTGTGATCTCCCAAAAAAATATCATAAAGGCCGTCAAATTTTTGTTTGCCCTAAGTCCGGGTGTTCTACAATATAACGTATGATTTTCAAATAATTTTTTATAAACACATTTGACTTTAGTCTCACCTGCTCCTCACACCGTTAAGAGATTATTAAGACTTCAAAGCATACACTTTCAATTGCATTAAACATTTTATTTATGCGCTAATGCCAACAAAGGATTTTTATTGCTGTGTAAATGACACGCACGCACGTTCGGCACAGCCAAGGGGCAAACGTGTGCCTTTGAAACATCATGTAGTCTGCAGTATGCGCATAAAAGCCGTTTATATAGGGAAAATATTGTTCATACTCAAAGCGAAATATTTTTACTCTGTCTGATTTATATGCTCCTTTCGCATAGTGGGTCATACATACCACATTTACGTATTACCAGCGTTTTGAAGTTAGCTGCAACACATGTTTTGGTTGGTGCGCCATGGCGTATAGGTAACTTCAATGCTAGCACGAGTACACGCTTTCTTTGTACAGAAAAAATATTAGCAAAGAGGTAAGCTGCGTGAAAAAATACCTGGCATTTGTTTAAAAAGTGGTATTGCGCTGCTGAGCAAAGCAAGTGTACAGTTTTTACAACAACATATGTGCTTTTTATGTATTTGTTTTTGCTCTCTTACTTAAAAAGGCTAGAATTTTTGTGTAGATAAATTCTAGAAATTGATTGCGAGCTTAAAAAATTGTCATTCATTCGAAAAAAACAGCAATGCGTTAATTTTTGTTCTTGTTTTAATCAAGCATTTCTCTTTTTAGATCACCACTGCGTATGGTTATATTAAGTTTGGCACGAAGTTTGTAATGCCTATAAGGAAACGTCAGAAACCTAAATATACATATATATATACATATATATGTATATAAACAACGTGACGCGCTGAGTCGATTTAGCCATGTCCGCCTGTCTATCTGCTATTCTATTTATACATGTATTAGTGTTTCAGTTTTTGAGATATCGCTTTGAAATTTTGCAGACGTCCTTTCCTCCGCAATTAGCTGCTCATTGGTCGGAATGGCCGATATCAGACCACCGTAGCATATAGCTGCCATAGAAACTGAACGTTCGGCATCAAGTGCTTGTATGGAAAACTTTTGTATTTCGCGAGATATCTTCACTAAATTTTGCACGAATTATAGTCTAAAGTAATGATGCAACCTGCGAAGGAATTCTTCAGATCGGTCTACTATAGCATATAGCTGCCTTACAAACCAACCGTTCCAAATAAACTTTGTGAATGGAAAACTTTTTCATTTGACAAGATATTTTCAAGAAATTCAGTATATATTATTATTCAAGGGAAATTCTTTGATAGAATTGTTGAGTTTGGATCACTAAAAGATATAGCTGCCATGCAAATTGGTCGAACAAAATCAAGATAAATATTTTTTATAACATTTTATACTATAAAAAATGCACCTGTGCAAGATACTACAGCTTCGCTGCAGTGTATCCTTTATTAATCAAAGTAAATATATATAAATACTGCAAATTTTATTTAGATTATATTAAATTTTTTATAATAGTAGCGTTGTATATTTGTTAGCAATCGCTTTTTTTCTGCCAAATATTTAAAAATATTTAATTAATTTTGCTATAAAGCTAAAATCCAATATTTACTGAAAAATCATTAACAAAGTCTTTGTATATTCCAAAACTAGCGCGAAAGTGTTTTTGTTGTCACTTTTAATGTTTTCCCTTTGACATACTCAAATTAATATTAATAATTGTAAGTTCACTAAGAACAATAAGCAGTAAATTTACCGTTTTCCACATTTTATTACACAAACGAGTGCTTCCTTCCTATAACTGCAAGTGCTATACTTGCGCTCTCTTCATCATTAATCTCGATTAGCTTCAATTGCGTAATGCCGTTTAATGCGTGCTGAAAGCCATTGCCAGCGATTTGTTTCGCATTTCCTTTACGCAAAGAATTGTGTAATGGACCTTGAATATTTGGCAGGCTAGCTTAGTGAGTCATTGGCCTACTCACTTTACCTAACCAGCCGCTGCATTTGTTATTTGTGCTACTTTCAACACTTTACTTTATGTGTGTTCTGTGCTCTTTTTACTTGCATATGTGTGCTACTCTTTCCCCTTGCGGTATATTTCTATTTGCCTACGGTTTCACACCCACGTAGATATGTACATACAAAGACGATGATCCATTCAGCCAGCTTATCACAACCATTTATCAAATTATGTTCAAAGCGAAAGAAGTTTCACAATTTGCACTTAAGTAACCCATGATTTAATGTGATTCGAGACTGTGTGCTTTTCAGTGTAAATTTAATCAAAGGCGATTTTTGCAGCACTTAAGAGTCGAACGATATTTTACTTGGAAATTTGTTTCAAAATTTTTGTGAAAGGAGATTTCATTGCCTCTCATTATATTGCCTGAAAGTAAATTTTAAGAATTTAAAAAAAATAATACATATATTAAAAACTAGAATGAAAATATGGAAATTTAAACTTGTTTCTCATAATATCATTATCTATTTGGAATATATATGTACTTAATTATAATTATAAGTTCTCAATTAAAATTTTACTTCAGGTCAAAACAAGCATTTCCTTGTATTAACATCTGTTAGGCTATTTAGTTCTCGACAATTAATTTTTATGCGATGTAAAATAAATATGTATAATACAAAATTTAAATACACCTAAAGGTAGGCAATGTTTTTTTAATAAATAAAAGTATTGCATATCTTTTGGCGCGGATATCTGAAGAGTATGCAACATTTTTATTGATTATAAAAAAAATTGCCTACTTTAAGTAATTTAATTTTGGATATCCGCGCCAAAAGATATGCAATACCTTTAATTTATTATAAAAAATGTTGCCTACCTTTAGGCGTATTTAAATTTTTGTTTAAGAAATCAGTGAGTAGTAGGTAGTATATAAATAAGGCCTTTAATTTCGATTACAAGAATGAATTAGGTAAAAAAATAATAATACATTTCAGAGCGATATTTTTTTAAATTTGATTATATGTAGTTCAGAGAAGCTCAAAGAATTGTAAGGCCAAATAATTTGTTTGTAGCATCCGTTCTTCCTTGGACGGATAGTAAAGTAGAGATATTATATTTTAAGATCTTAATTTAAGACTGACTGCAAAAAAAAGAAAACAAAATTCATTAAATATTAAAAAAATATATATACAAAATTATATTGCGCTCAAAAACTGTCTCTTAAACAACCTCAAGTAATATAAAAAAATGTATTTAACCTTTTTCAGATCTTCGACATAATGTGGAGCGACCCGCAAATTACCGATGGCTGTAAGCCGAATGCACTACGTGGCGCTGGCACCTATTTTGGTCCCGATGTAACCAAACAATTCCTGGAAAAATATAAATTGAAGTTCCTTGTGCGTTCACACGAATGTAAACCGGACGGACATGAGTTCACACATAATAAACAGGTGAGAAACATATCACTTAAATGAAGTTAAAGAAAAGTAAGACAAACATATTTCAGGGAAATATTAAGAAGGCTTAGCTACTCAAAATTTTTTTACTTCAAAGGCATAAATTATTTATATAGTGTATTTGAGAAACTTTATTTTAGAACCTCAGACATTTTGAAACTCTATTTCGGTTGAGGGTGAATACTATAGACCTTCAAAAGACGCCTGAATAGTAGAAAACATGGGTATAGGCAAAATCCAACGAGCTTTAACTTTGCATTGACGCCTTTAACTTTCAAAAATTAAATTTTTGACGGGCTAACGATTATTTTTCAGTAAATTAGAGACTGGAATAAAAGTCAAAGCAAAATAATTATTATAGGTTTAGATTTATTTTCTTAACGCTCTGCTCTCTCTAAATATATTTTTCACATGAAAATACTAGGCAAGCGATTTCTTTTGATACAATTAAAGAAAATGGTGCATGTCTTTGATAAACTATTTTCTAAAGCGCCACAATGTAGGCCACGTTTTTTGCTTAATATTATAAAACCAAGACTACTAATAACAGTATTATAATATAATTATGATAAGAACATTATTCTTTTTATAAATGATATTAACTTATAAGGAAGAAAAAAAACAATTTTCTAGAATTAAACATTTATATTTTATTTCTCGCATCCAGGTGATCACAATATTCTCGGCATCCAATTACTATGCCGTTGGTTCAAACAAGGGTGCCTACCTGAAGTTCGGCCCACAATTGGATACACAATTTGTGCAATATATCTCAGCGGCATCGAAGACTGCCAGACTATCATTCCAGCAACGCATAAGCATTGTCGAGAGCTCAGCGCTGCGTGAATTGGGTGCGCGTTTACGCGACCGACGTGTACAGCTCGAAGAGGAGTTTTCGAAATTGGATCCAAAGAATACTGGTAAACAGCAAGTGCTGCAGTAAAAATATTTCAATTACTAAATAGTTATATTTTAGGCGGCGTGACAGTCGCACAATGGTCAGACACAATGGAGCGTGTGACGCAAATGTCTTTGCCATGGCGTTTGATGCGCGACAGATTGGCACCGCCTTTTTCACCGGACGAACCGAATATCGTTAACTATCTGCTGACGTTGGAGCTGCTTGAAACGGATGTTATAGTAAGTGGAAATCATTTCAAAATTTTTGGAAGTTGTCTTTAATATACTTTTACGCTAATTCTTTTATAACCTCACTTTTATTTTCAGGTGGAGGAAGCGGAGGCTTCTACAAGTGTCACCGATGCTCTGTACAAAAATAAGAGCAGCCTGGAAGCAATATTTCACATACTGGACAAAGATCATTCGGGTGTGTATGAAAACAATGCTAAAAAGTGTCTTAAACAAAATTAAGTTTAAATTAATTTAAAATGATTTGTTGTATGTTTTATCTAATATGCGCAGGTCAAATATCATTGGATGAGTTTGGTGACGCGGTGGATTTGCTTCGTAAATATATGCCATCGGCTGGTTCGAAGAAAGAACTGATGAATATGTGCCAAATGATGGATATAAATAAAGACGGTTTTGTGGATCTCAACGAATTTCTGGAGGCATTCCGTCTCTGCGATCAAGCACGCAAAGCGCCACAACCCACAAAGCCCAAGATGGCACGGCGCAAGTCACGTAAGTGTATTGGATATTTATTTATTGCTTTTTTTTCTTTAACTTTTGTAACTACAATTTCGTAGTGAATAGTCAAGAGATCGTTAAATACATATTTTTGGAAGATTTTCTCATCACCCAAATACTTTTTAGAAAAATTGTTGAACAGTCTCTCGACGATTTCTTACAAACCATCTATACTTGACTCAGTTATATATAATAATTTCTGAGTACTAATTTTTTGTCAAGTCGATACATTTTGAAAACTATAAATTTGGCTCCAAACAAGTCTCCATTTTGCTATTCACGGCATCATATTTTTCTCTCTCTACTTGCAGTGTCAGATTCATTGCGCGTTGCCGAACTCGCCGAACAACTTTCTGTGCAGAAATTCGCTGATACGGAAACCGACATCGATCCGCGAGATCATGTGTCAGTGATACTCAGTGAAAAGCCCAAAATATAAGTGACGGACACATATACACATATGTATGTGAGTACTCAAAAGTAAGCATAGAATCTACTAATGGTGGAGGCACTAACAACTATAAGCGAAGTAGACATTTACAAATTGTCAAAAGTATAATTTGTACATAATCAAAAAACTGTTATGAATTAATTTCGTTTAATATGCAATGTTAATTTCCAAAATATTTCTATTTCTATAAATAATTTTTTAAGCAAATTATTTCGCACATATACAAACATATTTACGTTATGTAAATTGTGTAAATAATGCGCGTTAGATTTTTGTATTAGCACCGTTATATTGTATAGATTTACTTTACTTACTTAGACTCAACGAATGTTTTCCGCTGCATGACCAGATTCTTACTCCGTCCAAACAACACTATTTCTAAGTGCTCTCAATAATTTATTTGTTTAAAAATAAAATAATTCAATTATATAAGATAAGTATATTTTATGGGTTCCTAATTTTAAAAAGTAGCTTTCTCAAGATGGATTAAAAATAATTTAATTTGAATTTTTTTGTTTCTAAACTCGCATTTAGGTACTCATTTATTATGTACAGAAATATGGAGATCATAAATTTTTAGTAACATAAAAATAAATTAAAATCAATTTGAAATTAAAATTAATTTAAAATTGAAATTATTAACATTAATATTAAATTAGTATAAAATTAAATTACTAATTTTTAGGCTAAATATATTTAAATACTCTATGAAAATTAAAAATGCCTAGAATTTTAAACCCATCACCTTTCTTACCAATAAGCTTTAGCATTAGCATATATTAAAGCGCAAAATCCCAATTTCAATTTCGAATTGCCTTTATTTAATGAGATCTAATCCGCATGAAATCATGAACTTTAATTCCAAATTAATATTTTATATCATTGTATAAAAAACGGTATATATTTAAGCTACAAGTAGTTAGGTAAACATTTTTATTAGTAACATACTGCAAAAATAATTTTCAGAAAATTTAGATACGCAATTTAACAGTTCCTGTGCATATAACTAGTCCCTAAAATGAATTACTTAACTTATTTTACATATATTATTTAGTTTGGTTTAAAAATTGTTAAATTTGTTTTAAAATACTTTAGGAATTGCTGTGGAGGTGTCGATTTATTTTGTTTCAATGTGTAATTATTTCTCGTAATATGGTAGACTTGTAAAATATTAATAAAAAATTGTAATAATTTTTCGGAATTTTTATAAAAAAAAACTTAAGAAATATTTGTAAAACACATAAAAACAAAACATTTAAAAAAATACGTTACAAAAGTATTTAGAAAAATATGTTACAAAAAAATATTTAAAAAAATTTGTAAAAAGTTGTTTTTTTATGTTAAAAAATATTTTAACCTTTTAACATATTTTTTTAATTTGTTTTTAAATAATGTATTTTTGAACAATTTTTGGAAATTTGTTTGTTAAAAATGATTTTTAAAAATTAAAAAAAAATAATATAAGATTAAAAAATACGTTAAATACATATGTTATAACATAAGTATTTTTTCAAATTAATTTTGGAATGCTTTTTTTAATATTTTTTTATTTAACATTTTTTTTTTAATATTTTTCTTAAATAAATATTTTTTTGTTTATGTTTTCTACAAATTTTTTGAAATGTGTTTTGTTTCACATTTTTTTTACATATATTTTTAAATATTTTGTATTAGTATTTATAAATGTATTTCTTAAATATTTTTTTAACATATTTAAAAATACATTTTTTTATGTTATGTTCTCTTGTTTTTAACATACCTGTTTTTTAATTAAATTTGGAATATTTTTTTTAAATATGTCTTATTAAATAACTTTGCTTTTAACATACATACGTACATATGTATATGTATGTACATATGTATTTCAAAATCCTTTTTTTTACAAACAAAAAATTTTGTTTTTTGAAATATGTTTTTTAATAACTTTTTGAACTAGGTTTTTAATAACTTTTTCAACATTTTTTTCCAAATATTTTTTCTGCATATTTATTTGTAGAAATAAATTGTTTTTAATATATTTAAAAACAAATAGTTTTTAAAATGTTTTTTTTTATCAAATATATTAAAATATATAATTTTTTTTAAACGTATTTTTCTAAAAATTTTTAAATATAGTTCTTTTTTTGTAATTTTTTTTCATAACTAGGCTCAGAAAAATGCCATATGACGTTAAATTTTTTAGTTCTATGAATTAAAAAAAATGGCTTAAAAAAGAAGTTTCTAATATTTATTGTTTATTGTTGAAAAACAGATATTAAAAAAAATTTCTTTCGAAATATTTCTAGTCGCTACTACCTGCCCTTTAATTTTTTTGTTTTTTAATGTATACATATATTTTTGTTCATATGCCCTCTGGTTTTGAATTACGATTAAAAATAAAGCCAAAATTAAAATAAACAATTAATTTAAACATATTTGATTCAATATTTTCTCATTAAATTTAAATTTGTATCAACAAAATTTTATTAAAGAATGTTCTAAAAAAAAACAAAACAAACTTGAAAAGCTTTAAACTACATAAATATATATAAAGTTATTAAAATATATGGTATATACATACATACATATGTATATTCCATAATTTTTTTTCTGAAATTTGTTTAAACTCTTTTAACTTGCATAGCTTCAAACATGTGTATATAAAAATATACGAAATTGCATAAATATATATAATATATAAAAAAAATATAACATTATCTAAAAACAAATACTTTTATAAATATTTATAAAAATTTTGAGGTTATAATATGTATAACCCATTTGTATGTATGTATTTTCGGCACCCTTTTTGATTGACTAACATAAAATATTGGTCTTCGTAAACTAAACAGTTTTTAACGGCAAATAATTAATAATCAAAGAATTTAAGCATTTAAAGCTGCTGCACATTTTTATATACAAAATTTAGTGAATGATGTAGAGAAAAATATAGATATTTTTAAGCAATGCAGAATGGTACTTCAACTAGACTAAGGTATACTTAAATGTAACTTAAAGTAAATGATAAAGAAAATTAAAAATTATGCTTGGCGTTTGCGAAGTCTGACGTTAGGTTAGAAAACTGTGAGTAGCTCGAAATGGTAAGAAGGCTTTAATAGCGTTAATACGCCACAGCAGGCGGTGCGGACCGCGAATACTACAGAAGTATTTAAGTAGATTGCATAACGAAAAATCAAAACCCATAAATAAAATAAATCAGGTGAAAGGAAAAAATAATAAAAATTATTTTGAAAAATGTAGGGAGCAAAATAAGTAAAAAATAAACATTATTAAAAACAAATAAAAATTATAAAAAAATAAAAATTATAAAAAAATAAAAATCATTAAAAAAAATAAAAATTACTAATAAATAAATATTATTAAAAATAAAAATTATGAAAAAATGATTAAAACCAAGAAAAAAATTTAGAAAAGAAAAAATATATATTTAGTTATAATCAATTTTATGGCACTCTTCACATAAAAATGCATAAAACATTTGTGTAAATATTTGAAGCAATCAATACATTAAAAAAAACATACTAACTTTGCCATAAATAATTTTTAAAGAAAACAGCATAAAGTTTGAACAGTATGCACATTAAAACAAAACGCAAATATATATAAAAAAAAAAAAATCATTTAAAAATATATCTAAATAAAGCAGGAAATGACATTCCGAAAGTTATGTTTAATAAGAAAAACGATTAAATAAATGTGTGCTAATAATTTAAAATTTTTGTGAGCAACTAGCAGTCTCTATGAACTTAATCAAATAAATTTATTATTAAGTATTTATGTGTCATTTAGCAAATTAAAACTACTTAGCTGAGCTATTTGATCACACATTAAAAAATAAAATAAATGTTAGTTAAACAAATTATATTAACAAAATCTATTTATATGCCAGTTTCGTATTGGCGCGCTCTCCATTTATATAAAGACTATACATTTTTCATTAAAACCTTTAAAATCTTATAAAAATATATAATTTTCAAAAAACGCAAACAACAAAAGACGCCAGTTTTGAAATATTATTTTTCAAAAAAAAAAAAAAAAAAAAAAAATATGTATATTTTTAAAACACCATAAAATATTTTACGAAACACCTTCCTCAAAACTCTCACCGTCGCAAAACCTCCTCTAAAACACCACTTCTATATATGTTAAAGCATAAGATTTGAACAACAAAAAATAGAAATCATATTAAATGAAATAAAATGTTTAAGAAATTCTATTGAAAATATTACAACTTGTGTTTCATTAAAACTTTTGGGGGTCATGCGCTAAAAATGTTGTGAAGCAATAATATGGTTTCGCCGTGTTCATAACTAGTGCCACCACTGTAGTCGCCAGCAGTGTGCGTGCGTCGTAACCACAAACGGCGCACCTGACATCTCACGTAAGCACTAGGCGACCAGCAAGCACACGCAAGCAACTGCAGAATGGTGAGCAATCGGCGTTTTTCCCTTTATCATATTCACACTTACGTTCCACAACACACTAACAAATATCAAACACAACAACGACTATACACACGTTGCACTTTCAGTAAAGGCAGGATTGCTATTTCTGTTCACCTATTATGTTTCACTCGGATTTTGCTAGATTTAAAAGCAGCCAGCCAAGCAGCAGAGCAGAAAAAAAATTCAAGGTCACAAAAATCAGTCGTGTGCAAGCCAAACATTCAGTTGAAATATTAGGCGCCCAGCGCGTATATGAAAGCAAGTGCGCCAAAGTGAGCTCTCGTCATTTCACTTTTTCTCTGTTTTCTTACTTTCGCATACTTACATGAGCTTATATACATATATCAACCAATCACAGCTTCCTTGCCAACAACTTACATTTACATAAAGCTTCCATACAAACAACAAGCATATTTATCGATCATCCAATCAGTGACATTAGTCATAGATTTTGCTTAAGCCAACTGATTTTTCTGATGTCCTATTAGCTTTCCAGGTTCATGTTGTCGATTTTGATAAAAAATTTGCGCCCCACCGACGGACAGACAAAAAAAATATATGCTCGCAAAGCAGCAGGCACGCAGCGAGCAAGCGAGGGCAAACAGGCAACAACTTGTTTTGTTGCTTTGCCTATCCTTTCTCTAGTATATAAAAATTAATGTTTGAAAGCGCAATACTGCGTATCGATCAGCCAATCACAATTGCATATGATGTGCCGAAAATGCAATCAGGTGTCATTTTCGTTGGTGCTTGCTCGCTGCTTTTGAGTTCCTAGTATTTCTAATGAAATTTGTGGCTTTGCTCAATCACAGCGCCTCCGCAGTAGCTGCACCGCAAGCAGCATGACAGTGAGACCAAAATTTTCAATAATGCTTCTGGCAAAATATTAGGCGAACAGAATTTATAGCAGCTGACATACTACTATGCATTACAAAAATTTCCTTACACATCCTTCGCAACAACGTTCAATATGCTCTGTTTATTGTTTGTAGTTTAGCTGGCACACTGAAAGCATATGAAAATGTAAAGAAAAGAGAATATGATCATTTACACTAACAAACAGCATGTGTGATGTGGATGCTATTTTGCAACAGGACTTTACGCATTCCGATGTGGTAGAGTTACCGCGTACACAATAATAATTAAATATATTTTCTTTATTTTATGAGTATACATATAAGTATATATTATAATATTGGAAAGTTGTGGGATTTTGGTTGTTCCTTTTAGAAATTAAATTTTTTTGTACTTACCTACCAGTAACGTGGTCATAATCGAAACAAAAAAATTTTATACATGCATATACACATATTTCAAACCAATGGACCTAGAATTAAATTAAATACATTTATTTATTATATTAAAATATTTTTCAAAGCTCTTTTCGGCCACTATACATACTGGGTACCTTACCTTTTGTTTTAAATAAAAAATTGTGCTTATTCAAGGCATTCTCGCACAGCCTTTTTTGATAAGCTGCTTTAGATAAAGCACAGTAATGCACCACGGTGTACTAAAAAAAGCTTTTTGAGATATAAAAGCTTTGCTAGGAGTTTACCTAAGTTTTTTATATTATGAAACAAAACCAGCACGCTTTCTGAAAAGCTTATTTTACTTAGCCTTACTTATTTCAGCAAAAGCTGAGTTTTATTTTGCATTAAACCTTTATAAAGCGCTGTGCCAATGAGCTTTTCTGAAAGCACAGTGGCAATGAGCTTTCAGCAAAGCTCAGTTTTTTTTTATATTAAAGCTTTAGTAAGCTCAATACTGTGCAATGCTCCTTAAAAGTTTTCAAGTCGTTAAAAGCTCTTTTCTACTATAATTTTTATAGCAACTAACTTAAAATAAAAAAAAATTCAGGTTCGTATTTATTTCATCAATAAATATTTATTCTGCATTAGTTATAGTACTTTGGTATGTATTGTAGTTATACATATTACTATTTATTTCTGCTTTTTTGGTATGTATGCGTATTTTTGCAAACTATTTACAACTTTTATGCATATTTTTTGACATATTTGTATTTACCTTGCTGTAGTCTTAAGGGCTATGAAATAAATACTTTTTCGGCTGCTAAAAGCAAACTCATTATAAGTAAAAATATATGGCGAATATTGCAATTTCCTAAAAACTAATTAACTTAGTTTTTGAAAAATCAAACAACTATGCTATATGCTAAAACATCACTAATAGTTAGCTGAATTTTATATTTTTATAGTAGTGGGTGATTTAATATTATTTTTCTCTGGTTTATAGTATATTAAAAGCTTTTTACAATATTTTTATTTTAAAAATTATTATTAAATAAAATTGACTAGAATCCTTTTTGTGAAGAGTTAGTGCATTTTCGTATACAAAAAATTAAAATCACAAGGCCGCTAATATTTTAAGAAAAGTTATAATTTTTAGTAAAAAAAAATAATTAGAAAATTCTCACTGACTCTCTTTAAAAAAAAATATTTCTAGAAAAATTGTAATAGTTTACGTATTAAAACATTTAAATTTAGAAAATGCTTTCATTGATTTCCGATAGGAAAATTTTTTTTCAAACAAATTTGAATAGTTTTTAATTAGTTTTGAAAATTAGTACCTAACTAATCGAAAACAAAAAATGCATATAGGAAAAAAATTAAATTAAATAGAAAAAATTTCAAAAAAATAAAAAAAATGTTTAAATAAAATAAAAAAATATACTGAAAAACAAAAAAAAAATATTTACTACAGAAAAAAATCAAAAAAAAAGAAATTTTAAATATTAATTTCTGGCTCAAAATATATATTTTTTAAAATTATTTGTAATTATTTATTAATAAATTACTTTTGATTCCGAAACAGTTAAATGCACATTAAGCGTATTGTTACTTTAAATTTTAGCAAAACCAAATTCGCGCCAATTTTGAAACACATGTCATGAATTCTAAGTATTTATATAATCAGTTAATATTACTCATATTCCAAGTATATAAATTGTATTAGATAATATTTTTTTTTTTGCTCCAAATATATTAATTTCGTAGTTTTCGCGTTCTTTATCATTACTTACGTAATTTAAGTTTCAATATTTTTTAACTTTTGTATTTTTTTTTATTTTTGTAAATTTTTACTTTTTTCCTCTGCTTATTTCAATAAAGTTTCGTATTATTAAAGTAAATTTTTAGTTTCTTGCTTTATCAAGTACTTTTCTCTGCTTAAATTTATTTATTTTATTTTTTGAATTTGCTTTGCTGATATTTTGTAAAAGTGTACACCTAAGTGCGTATTTATTAACTAATTACTACTTTTCGTAGAGGACAAATAGGTACGAAGTAAGTGAGTACAGGCTTTAACAGATTTGTTTAGGTTACAATTTAATTTTGGTTTCAGGAAATTTAGCAAGAAAACTTGTGCGGCAACGAAAAGTGGAGGCAATTTCCAAAGTTAGTTTACCTAAGTTATGCTCAAAGCATTATACATTTCGCAATTAAAGTTTTAAATCAATAAAATATATATTGTATATTAAATATATAACTTTATAAAACATGTAAGTTAATAAAATATATTTTCGCGATATGTAATATAATATTTTCATATTCTTTTTATGTCGCGCAAACAGAACTATCCTCAAGCAAATGCAATGTTAATCCTAAGCAAGGAATGAAGGCAACCCTGTTAGGCATGTGTTAATAATTATGCATAGCAAAGAGTGTGTGAGAGAGAATTGAGAACGCGATCGACTTGTCATTGCATATGGAAGCCGTTGGCAGAGATATCACTGCCGTTGTTGTTTGCACGAAAAATTTCCTACACTAGCGGCAAAAAAATATGTATATCGCACGCAAAAGCGAATCTAGCAAATTGGACTCACTGAAACATAATAAAAAAATTGATCTTAATTTACGTAACAGCTGCTAGTAAATGCATTTATTTTTAGCTTTACACAAATATTTCGCAAAATATTGGAAATGTAAAAAAGATAAAAATTTTGCCAAACAATTTGCGATAATAAAATAAGTTTGAGAAGTTTAAGCTGAGTGGCCTGAACGCCTATTTAATAGGATTGGACTATGATATAATTTTTTCATTGTTTTAGTAATTCAATAATTTTTCTACGGCCCATATGCATACTTCAACCAAAAAAACGACTGTTTTGAAAATCTTGGATGGATTTGAAGTCTAAGGTGTTACATGGGTTTCCTCGAGCAAAAAGCTGTATATTTAAATATTTTTTTATTTCATATCAAAAATTAAATATTTTATTAAAGGTTTGGGTTTCCTTGAGCAAAAAACTGACTATTTTTTCAACGTTTTTTTTTTCAGATAAAAAAGAATATTTTATTAAAAATTTCCCTTCTAATGACATATGTACGTAGATTGAGATTTTGTATAATTTTCAATAAAAAATATTCAAAATCGGCCATTACGACGTCTTTTCCGGCAGTCGCTCGGAAAACGGCAGAACTCTTACAGGATCATCAAAAGTAGAAAGAAAACAATACGGCTATAATTAGGAGCATAAAAGTATTAGACGAAGAAGAAATAAAAAAAGTGAAAATAGTATTTTTGGCGTACGTTTTCAGAAAAAATGCAAATAATGGCCACATCACAGTAGACAAAAATAGGCTGTTGTAGGATTCAGGCAGACTCCTGTCGCAGATTTCATAGAAAAAAGATCAGACTGTTTCTTTTGCTGGAAAAAATGGGTCTAGAAGGAATCGAAAGACAGGCTCAACCGACCGTTCCCACGACTGTCGGGTCTTTGTAATCGGAACGGACCCGTATTTTTTATCCACTCAAGCACTGTTAACTCGGCAGAATTCTACCGTCGCAACAACAACAGGCTCCTCCGATGATCTGGTCTACTGTATCGCTTTGATTCAAGTTCTCCAACTGTCCGGTTGTTTAAGCCCAGTATTGTATAGCTGAGCAGAGAATTTAATAGTTAAATAAACGAAATATTTTTTGAAGCCGTGAAACCCATGTAACCCCTTAAGAGGGTTGGTAATGCTCTGAACAATATGTTTTACTACAATTTCTTACGATAATCTCAATTTAAGCGAAATTTATTTTTAAATTTTGCCTCCACTTCCCCGCCAGCCACTTTGTTTTGAATAAACTTGGCAGACATTTAAGAGCTACTATAGATATTAGTTGTAATATGTACGTTTGTATGCATATGTATGTATGTAAACATTTTTGGTCACAAGGTATTCAAATACGATCAGTGTAATTACTTAAAAAACGCCTTTGTTACGCTACTTTAGTACAATACACATAACCATATATTATACATACATATGTATGTATATATTAAACTGTTAGTTATCTTATGTTTTTTTAAACTACAAAACTACTGGTTAATAATTACTGTTATCATTATGTATTTACATGGAAAAGCAAACGAAACAGATACCTATAATTAGTAACCAATGGAACAACTGCCAGCTAGCTGCTAGCCCTTCCCCTGATTAGTATTATGACATAATCATTTACGCTTACCATTTATATATGTATATAAGTATATGTGTTGTTGCTGTATGCATGCATTATCAAGTAGGTTTGTTTGTATGCACTATATATGTATATCGCCTCAAATCATTGTGAGCTCAGCTCTTGCGCGCTCAAGCGCCACCACAAAATAATTCCAATTACTTATTACTCATACATTCGTTTCGATGCGATACGAGCTTGGCTCTTTGACTAGACCGCGTTTCTCCAATATTGCACAGTCGGCGCTGACGCGCTTCAATTTTGCCGCTACCGTTGAGGAGTGCTGCATGCGCGCTTTGATTGAGGTTGCCGTTTTCGGCTTCACCTGCTCGTATTTGCTGCACTTTTGCTTGGACATGTCGTGATCGCTTTCGCTCTCATCGGCGAACTGTATGTCGTCTAAGCCGAGTAGGCCGTCGCTTAATTCTGGCGATGTCTTCTTCTCGACTAAAGTTTCTTTCTCCACATAAGAGCCCGTCATGGACTCGGTCATGGAGTCGGTGATGGAATTCACCAATACAGCGGGTATTTCGGGTGAGCCACGCGGTGTTGCATGCGCCGATACCGCATCCGCCGCTTCCACCGATACTGTGGGTGAGCTGCGTATATTACGTGCGGATTTGGTACTGCACAACTGTTGCATTTGTATGACGACATCACGTGCGCCGCTGCGCAGCGAAGAGGTGGAACGTGATTGCTGTTTGGCGTGGCGACGTTGTTTGCGCGAAAAGTAGGGTGTGGGTTGTTTACTGGCCGCGCTTGTGGATATGTTTTGCTGCAGCAATGTGTTCTTTAGATTCAATTCGGCGGTGGGCGAGGAGGCCTTTGACTGCAGTTGACTGCTTAGTGGCGAGAGTTCATCGGATGAGGGTGTTGTATTGCTAGTGGTGTTGGCGCTCGACTCTGTGTTGCTGCGCGCGCTCAAATAATGCCCATAACGCGGCATTTTGATCTCCTCATAGAGCGGCTCAGTCTCGTCGGGCTCCGGCATGGGTTCAGGTGTTTTATCATCCTCATCGCGCAGATCGGTGATCACCTCCAGCGGTGGTACCCAGATCAGTTGCGCCGGATCCATACCCAAATAGGAACCAGGTGCTGCGCCGGCATTTATCACATTGTAATCGTAGTAATCGAGCTCGAGCTCTTCCTGATTGCCCAGTGAAAATTCGGAACCGGGTCGTGCAAGTAACTTTTTGCGATTCTGCTTCTCTTTGCTCTCCTTAGGATTGGTGGTACGTATGGTGGCTGTGCTGACGACGCTCGCTGCTGGTGAATAGCAGCCCTGAAAAGCATAAACAAAATGAAAATTAGTTCAATAAAGCTCCATATCCAACATGTGGTGCTAAATATGTGACCTTCAGCGGTCTAAACTTACATTTGTCAGCGAAGCGCTCGCACAACGTGACACGTATTCGCGCAACGACGAACGCAATGAGTCGCGATCACTGAGCGTCGTTTGGTCTAAGTGTTGTGCTGAATGTGGCATCAATGTGCCCGAGGGCCCATAACGGTTGAAGCGACTGCTATGCCTGATAGGTGGACTGGCGCAAATTGAACTCATGCCTGAGGAAATGATCGATTCGGTGTCCTTACCGCTGTCCTTGCGTGTCAGTGTGCCACTAAAAATGCCGCTGGTCTCGCCGGCGCCCGTAGTAGAGCCCAAACCCTCCTCAAGTGACGGCGACCGACTCATGCCACTCACAGATTCAGGCGATTGTGAGATTTCATTGCGCAAAGTGACAACTGAGCTGTTGCTGCCACGTTCTTCATCGCTGCAAAGAAAGAGTTATGCAAAATGAGTGAAGTCAGCGATAAGGTTTTGTAAGATTTGCAAGTTTCTACTTTTTATGTGTTTTATGTGCATACACACTTACCACTTTACCATGCGTGTCGTCGTTTTGGCATCCTCTTCTTCTTCGGGGTCATTGAATTCCGTTTCGCGCGCCAAATTCTCCGCATCGACGCTCTCCCGCAATATGGAGTGACGTAACTGATGTTTCGGACGCATCTTCACCAAATAGATGACCTCCGATAGTAGCGTGGTAGTCGAAATGGCGCGTGATGGCGGTCCTTGCAAGGAGCTCATTGAGGCGCGTGGCGTGTGCAGGCGAGAGCCTTCATCACGACGACGCGCCACTGCCAAATGGTACTTGCGATAACGTACAACATATTGCGCACCTAAAAGTATGCAGTTGAGGCAAAAAGTCACATTAAAAAAGCAAATGCCGATAACGGTACAGATTTTTATTTTTCGTAAGGCTGAAAGTCCGCAAAACTGCGTGCAGCAGTGTTGAGACCAGCAGCCAGGAAAGCTATGCGGCACTAAAATAAAGAAAAGGAAGCATTTGCCGCAACGCGATTTGCTAACAGCCCTTTAATGTTTGCGGCTTTAGTTGGCTATCTTGTAGAATATATTTTTGTAGGTGCTTAAAAATGATCTGACAAGCCACTAATAGCGGCCAAAGCCGCGAAGCATTACCCAAATCCTACGAAAGCAAATCAAGTGCTGCAATAATCGAAAAATTTCTTGACAGCCAGTTAATGCGCGCAGCATGGCGCAAAATGAGGACGTTTGGCAGCGCGTATCGCTGTAGGCGTCGAATACAACGAAACAACTCTAACTTTATTGCCTATCAGCTGCGTTAAAGCACGAGCTAAAAGCTTTAAATGGCGAATTTTCTGAAGCTTTGTGGGAAGAAAATATATAGGTTATTAAGTTTTGAGTTAACCAGTCCATGCTGTTTGACAGTGAGCCAAAATCACTTCAATCACTTGATAATCTAGTGAACTGTTTGTATATTATAACTTAGCTCCAGCGCAGTGACTTTTGGTTATCAGATTCGTGGAACAAGCTGATTTTGTTTCTCCGTTACAAAGTCATAGAAAGAAAAATATACTGTTGAAGCAAAAACTTGACTTGATGACGAGTTTCCGAACACTGCCGGAAGGAAATCGACCCTCAAAGATTGCTTTGCCAAGTATAAAGGTGATGGAATGAGCACCGGAGACGGTGAACGCAATGGACTCCCAAATGAGGTTGTCACAGACGAAAACATCAAAAAAGTCCACAAAATAATTTTTGATCCCGTAAAGTGAAGTTGTTCGGGATAGCAGGCACTCTAGAGATACCAACTGAACGTGTACTTCATATCATTCACGAATATTTGTGTATGAGAAAGCTCTATGCAAAGTTGATGCCGCGCAAGCTCACTTTTGATCAAAAACAAAGAGTAGTAGATGATTCGGAGCAGTGTTTGGAGATATTCAAGCTAATGAATGCGAGCTTTCGCGTCAATATGTGATAATGGGTGAAATATGGCTTCATCATTTCACACTGAACTCCAATCGTCCGTTATCCCAGTCCGATGAACCCGCTCCACAGCGTGAGGAAACGCAACAGTCGGCTGGCAAGATTATGGCGTCTGTATTTTAGGATACGCACGGAATAATTTTTATTGACTACCTTGTAATAGTAGATGGTCATCAACAGATACTTCTACATAGCGTTTTTGGACCGTTTAAAGGACGGACAAAATCGCCGAAAAACGGCCGGGTTTGAAGAAAAAGAAAGGGTTTTTACACAATGCAATGTGTTACAAGTCAGTGAAAAGGATGTTAAAAATCCATGAATTGGGCTTCGAATTGCTTCTGGGTTCGCCGTGTTCTCCAGATCTGGTCTCAAGCGACTATTTCCTGTTTTTAGACCTCAAAAGAATGCTACCCGGGAAAAATTTTTTGTCAAATGAAGAGATGATCGCCGAAACTGTGGCCTACTTGAAGCAAAGGACAAATCGTACAAAAAAATGACAAGGTAGGAGGGTCGCTATAATCAGTGTTGGACGCTTGAAGGGAACTATATTTAAATTTTTTACCACTGTACCTGGTCCAACCACCCACAAAACTATTTACTCATTACAGACAAATGCTTAGCCTACCAACAAGTACTATATACTTATGTATAATATGCATTTGCATTTATATAAGTGCGTATACTTGTATATGTATGTATGTAGAACTTACTTTGCGGTCACACGCAGCCCTTTCATTTTGCCCCTTTCAATTCTAATTTTGCTCACTTTTTCACTAGATACAAATATTCAACATTTTGGCTTGGCTTGCACTGAGCCAACACTCATTGCCATCCCCCAGCCGCCCGCTCTGCGCGTTCGTTTGTGGTTTTTTTGCGGTACTTACCCAATAAGGCGCTGATCAAGATAATGATGCTGGCAAAGACCACCGCACTCAAGTGGACCAACGTAAATTTCGAACGACTAAATTTTGGCTTCTGCGAAACGTTGCGATTCTTTGCCGACAATCTGCTGGTGGCTGCGGCCAGTAAAGTAGTTGTTGTCTCATTGCGCGCTGCTGGCGGAGACAGAATGCATACATAGAAGGAAGCATAAAAGGAAAAAGAAAAAAAATTGTAAAAATGAAATGGAAAAAAGAAAGAGAAAAAAGTACGAGTTACCATAGTGAAAAGTCACACAAATACAGTAAAGTTGTAGAAAATATGCAAAAGTCAACATCATTAGCATGAAAGCGAAAGGACATTGTGGCGAAGAGCGAGTAAAAGCAAAAAACCAAAAAAACAAGCGAAAAATGCAAAATAAAAATTGCATAAAAAGTGGATAGAAATTTGTCGCATTCACATTACAAATAGACTTATTTTATTAAACTAACACCAAAAAAAAAAAACAAAAAAAGGAAACAAAGTTTGCCGAGGGAGAATGACTAAAAGGAAGCGTAAAACAAATACTGTTGTCAGTGATGCCGCATGGGTGACTTATAAATGGAAAAGAAGCAGAAATTCGCATTAAATTCACAACAGCTTTGGGCAAATTTCTTTAATTTTTTCTGTTGACAATAATTATTTGTATTTACTTTTTATTTATTTGTATATATTTATTGTCGAAATTTCTTATAAAAGGTTTATAAGTGGTTAAAAGCTATTCTAAGAGTTTGGAGAAGATGTCAAAGATCACTCGGGTATATCAGCAAAAGCAGAAAATGTTTAAGCAGCAAAGAAAATGGTGCGGTGAAATCGTTGAATTGTAGTCAGAGAAGCTGGAGAAGACAGATTCAGCTCATCTGAGTTCACGGAATGATTAAATCATGTTTAATTCCGTCAAACACAATCGTTCTTTAAGTACGACGACTTTTGTAGTCACTATAATTTGCTCAAAATGTCAGAACTATGGACAAATTTTACGACTACCACCATAATTGATTCCAAGTAACCGCAACGGTCTACAATTTCTAAGAAAACGAAGGCTGTTAACTCAATATATACTTCAAGAGTAGGTATTTATTATACTTTTTATGTCATTGTCGTGAAGAAATGATCGGAAAAATGTAACACTGTAAAGATATTATCCATTTCTAGACTTTCATCATTGTTTTCTGCAAGGTCCAGACACCACATACGAGCCGTATGGGCATTATTAACATTGCCACCTGCAGAAAGTGCAGGGCAGTAGACATGAGAGAGACGCTGAAACATCTCCTCTGCTTATGGTTGACCTTATCTAGAACTCGGTAGATATCTTAGATGTCTAGGAACGTCACAGTACAAGTGACTAGACGAAGTGACAGAGCTAGATATCAAGTCTTTTTTAAAGAGGCATTGAAGTGCTGCACAAGGTAAATCGCAGTTCGTATTAATAATGAAGCTCCATCGGGTATTACAAGGCAACTGTAGGTCTATATATGACGTGATTGGCAGCCAGTGTAACCTAACCTAACCTATGTCTGAGAAGGCTTTGCTTCCTTGTTTGTCTCTAATTTCAACCTTTAGAGGGATATGGATTTTATTGAAAGCTCCTATATTTTAGAAATATAATAGCAGCATAGAAGCCTTTGTAGATACAACCGCCTGCTAAAAAAACTTCAACAAAATCTAAATCGAAGCGCGAACTGTGGGTTATATTTTTCAGTTGGGACCATATTTTATTTGAGCTTTTATGCTGGGTTCGAGATACATTTTATAGCCGAACTTGGCTATGGATTTATGAAGCAAAACAACTGGTGCTATTTTTTAATATTTTTGCTATTTAAAGTATATTTTTAAATATTAAGCAGCAAAGGAATTTAATTTTACTTTATAGAAGCTGCAACTCTTCTATTTCCTAAGCAAAAAGTTATAGCAATATTGAATGCTGCTTTCATTTAATAAAAATTCATTTAATAAAAATGTGCCTATAAATCGGCTTGGAATATCCTTTAAACTTTTTTTAACACACAGCACTCTCCAAAATAACAAAAGTATCCTTTCAAATTCGAAAAATTCTAAAACTGCAACATCTATCAGAAAATACAATAACTTTCAAATAATCCAACACGCTGAGCCGTAAACTTTGTGGCATCATAGATGAAGGTTTGTTAAAAACTAAAATTACGCGAGATTTAGGCGACGGCCTCAACTCTTTATGTGTGAATAGGAAAATTGATATGCAAATACACGAGGCACGAGCGCAGTATGATAAGTCGGTAATAGCGGCATACTGCTTTGGAGGATTTTCACGGCTAGTAGCGGCATATTTCTCTGGTCATGTGAGTATGAAACAGTTAACCCGGGTTTCTGACTTGCTTAAACACTAGATTTCACCAAGGTAACTAGAATTTTCCCAATTTACTATGAAAATTGTTTTGTTGAAGCTAAAGTTGCTGAGACCGCTGGGTTTTTTTCGTTGAGAATCTAAGTTCTCGTTCAAAAGTAAGTACTTGAAAGCAGGATTAGAGTAATGTAATCTCGATCTTGAGCTCTTAATATCCAATGTTAGGGATTTGATTTCGGTAATGATTTTCACGAGAGTAGAGAAGCTGAGCTTAGTTTTATTTAAGGAGTTCTGGCAACTTCTTAATCTCAAAAAATAAGAAGGAAATGTTTAGATTTTTACATCTCATCTTCCTCCCTGCAACTTTGCGTCGTCCAAAATCTTTCCGCCGATCGCGTGAGTGCCAATGGGACAGTGTATAGCTAAGAAATCTATCATCTATCATCAAGTGTTGATTGCTAACCGATGCTTACTAAGCTCGCGCTAGGCATATACATCCGGGGACTGAGTTCACAACGAGGGCCATACCCTCCTTGACTAGCTTTGAGCTAGCTTAAATAGCGGACTGAATACATGCCTCCCTAAAGGCAGGAACACTTCCTATCCCTGAAGAAATAGAGAAGATACTGCGATAATTCAATCCTTCTCTGCTAAATCATGACCGGAGAGTGATCAGGCGGAAGAGGACTGAAGAACCTTATCGGCAAGGGCTGATACTTCCAAATAAGGAGTCCTTCAGCCCTCTCAGCGATACTACGTTATAGCTTCCCAAAGTGCATTTGTACGAATCCTCCCAAAAGAGGTCAGATATCTGTTGTGGATGTCTGCAAACTCCAGGAGTTATGGCGGAGAAGTAATGTCCAAACGGACATGGAAAGCGACCTTGTCCCTTCGGTTGTGGTGGGTACTAAAAGCGGATCGTCAACTGACGGATCGGTCTTCTGTCTTTTGATTTGATGATGGTTTTTTTCTTTTAAGTAGCTCTCTTTTTCATCCGAGAATATTAAATTACATTCTACATTTACATATTTTTTAGGCTCGAAAAAAGTCGATGACTTATCAGACTGCACTCCCGTGTACTATATATACCATATACTATATCATACTACATAAACCTTAATTTAATACGCTTTACGTGCAAACACCAAAGCGAAAGAAAACCAAACAAACTCTACAATAAACTGGCATATGAAAAAAGAACAGGAACAAAAAGTAATATTAAAACAAATACAGGCACACAAGCGCTTGCCTGTTCACAGGCACCCACACACACCCATGCATACATATATATATGTATATAGCACTCACCAATTTGTTCGACATTCGCCAAAAAGCCACCGGTGCAAGCGGCATTAACGCTGCCCGCCACCGTATTGTTGCTGCTGTTGTTGTGGTTGCTCTGGCCCTTGGCGGACGCTTGCACATCGCTCGGCTCGCCCGCATAGAACTCCAGCAACAATTGCGCGCCACTCGATTCTATTTGTGTTGGCATATTTAAATTACTTCCGCCGTTCAATTCAATGAGCAACGTCGATGAGAGCGACGGACCGTCACGTACTTTGATGTACTGCGCCGGACAGGGCAAGCGCAAAAAGTTCAAACTCAGCGCAATATTCTCCTCGCCATCCACCTGTAACGAGAACGAGTAGTGAAAACATGAAATCGTAAAACTTTGGAAAAATAAATACAACAAAAAAATACCGTTAATAAAACACACACACAAATTGTTGAATATGTGTGCGTTTGTGTATGCGTCGGTGCATGGCAACAAAAATATTATTTAGTGGGTGTATGAAATATTGCTCATATGCCAGCGGGCAGTAAGCACCAACAACTAAACCATTACCTTTGGACGCTAGCTGCGTGCCTAGGCAGACCGGTGCTGCAAATGCGCACTTTGCCTTTGCCTTTGCATGTGTATGTGTTTTTGTTGTAATAAGTTAGCGGATGTGCTCCTGGTTGTGTGTATATCCGCTGTTGCATATGAAATTCTACGTGCTAGTTGTTTTTGTGTGTGTAGTTGTTTTTGTTGCCTTTCTAAGTATCAAGTTGGAGTTGTTTTACGGTTGTTCACTTCATTAAAAATGCATGCGGCTGTTTGTGCTCGGCCATTTGTATGCAAAACTCCGCTATTAACTAACAACAACAGCAATAATTCAACTAAAAACTGTTCTAATAAAGAGCAGACATTTGTGGATGCAGGGTTGCAATTTTTATGGCGGATTAGTTTAGTTTAGGGTAGGATGTGAGTGAACGCTTTTTGGGGAAATCGTTGCGAGCGCATGAATTTACGATATTTTATGTTTTACTTACTACCAAGAAAGTTGGTTCAAAGGGTATATTCGGAGAGAGTAGAAATGTTCGTCATAGCTTCAGAACTGAAGACATTATCACTAATCAATAAAATATTGGGACGACCAAAATGGTAAATACTTGTTTATTTATTTATTATTATAAATAAAAAAAAAATAAGTTGAAGTTTGATTAGCAATACGAAAAGAGTTTTTGGACTACCCAATATTTGATCTCGAGCTTGCGAGTGAGATTGAAAACGGCCGAACAGATATTTCATATATTAAAATTTTGATTCTATTTTGCCTCTACATAATGCCGCAACGGAAAAATTTTTAACAAACTATACTTCCACACGTTTTGTCTCTCAATATGTCTCTCTCACTATTTGTGTAAGCTCGGAACTTTCAAAAATGATTCACAACTTATTGGGACTTGAAGTAGAAACTAATCAAATAGTTTTGATTAAACAAAAGACATTACGAACAGCTGAAAATTTTTCTGATTTGGTTCGAAAAATTAAAAGGAAAGTGTGATGACGAACTAACTTAAATTATAATTTAATGGGGCAAATTTAAATGAGAATGAGAACGAAGCATAATATTGCTACAAAAAATAGAATATTGATTCAAACAAGAACAAGTAAACGACCATATGGCATTAAGTTATTATATATTTATGGGAAATAAGTTAGGTTAGGTTATAGGATAGGTTAGGTTACTCTGGTAGGCCAATGAGCCATGCATAGACCAGTTTTGGTCCTTCCTGTTACCAGATGGAGTTCATTTACGACGTTCATGAGGAGTAGCAATATTTTAAAAACTCGAATGTACATCTATAAATTCCGAATTTTTCCGCCCATGAACTGCTCAATTCCTACCCAAAAAAGAAAATGTGGTTCACCCTGTGCAAAGTACGCTAGATATTTATATATATCTTTTTAAAGCACACCAAAAGAACGAGTCGATATTTCGCTGCCATCTTGCGTTCCAAAGAGATTTATTGATATCACGTGAGCTCAGCTATTTTCTTGTGTGGAATGTAAGAGGTGCATTGCACTGCTTACTCTAAGCAGGGTTCATCTTGCAGGAATTTTAATTGAATAGCGTCGCAGTGCCATATACACAGTGCCGCTAAAAATCTTGTCAGACTGATAAATCTTTCAAAAGTACTTGGAGTCTCAGCGTACTAGTTGCTCAGTTTTTGAGCTATCGATCTGAAATTTTATAGACGTCCTTTTCTCAACAAAAAAACTACTAATTTGTCGGGTTCAACTATATTAGATCACCACAGAATGCACATATCGTTACCTATATTTAGCTATGTTAGATAAATATAGGATATATATAACGTTATCTAAAATGCAAAACAACATATCATAAAAAAATCGAAATTAAGTTTTTTTGCTTATAATTCATTATATCATATTTCATAGAAGTATATATGCATAAAATTAGCTGTATTACACCATGCGTTATTTTTTATAACAAGATTGCATAAAATTTCAAGCTCCCGTCAGCTCAAGTATGAGATATAACCAATAGATAACCAACATATAACCAATATATAACCACTTTATAACCAAAACTCAAATTTTGTTTCAATAGGAGTGTTCTCTATAATAACGTTTTTCCTTCGCATGTAAACTTATAAAAAATGATGTTAGGCAATTTTGCATTTTAGGTGACAATATGTAGCTGTCATACAAACTGCACGATCAAATACAAAAAAGTCCGCGTATGGAAAACTTTTTTTTTTTTGACAGCATATCTTCACGAAAATTCTTAAAGATTTCCAGCAAATTGCTCAGATCGAACAACTATTGCACATATGTATGTATGTAGCTGTCATACAAACTCTTCGATCAAAGTCTTATAGTTGCTATGAGAAATGTACCTGAGAAGAGTATTATAGCCTCGGTACAACCGAAGTTATTGTTTTGTCTTATTTTTATCAATTATCAATAAAACAATTTTGATTCGATACCGTGTAAGTAACGGTAATATTTTTTAAAATTTGCGCAAATAATTCACTTTGAAGCTACTTGATATATTAAATAGCACTGAATTAGTGTTTTGACATGTTGAAAATTATCGCACGAAAGCCACGCGCTTGCAGAGGCAGCTATCTACAGTAACAATCGCAACTGCGGCGAGGTGTCCAATATGTGATTAAGTTGTGGTCGCACTCGGAAAGCTTTATATGTGCGGTATGTGTGTGTGTGTGTGAGAGCTTTAAAACTGTCAGTGATTTGATTGAACATAGTGCAAGCATAGAAAAGTTTATAGCAACAACAACAAGAAAAGTAGCAGCAATAAATTCTGTCTGTGTAAACGCATTTATCATAGTATTAGTAACAAAAACACTTATACATACATATGTACTTGTATATGTATATATAGGTATATGTATGTTTCTAAATATATATCTGTATCTGTTTGTACATGAGTAATCTCCTTCGATTTGCTGGCAAAGCCACACATTTATTTGCGTATTACTGCAGACAGACATACAAAGCGCACTAACGATGGAAAGATATATCGATATTGTACGAATGTATGTATATACATATTTATCTAGTTACTGCGCTGATTACAAATTTCAGTTTTCATAATTTATTTACTGTCTCTCAGGCATTTGATTTATCGACGCACTTTACTCAAGCGCACACAGAGCCATACACATACTTATGTATACTTTCACAAGAAAATAAATAACGTTTTGCTTTGTATTTTTGCCTACAAAAAATATAGCACAAATGTACATACATACATACTCACATATACATGTACATATATATGAATTGTTGCTGGTCTCTGTGAAAATAGTGCTGAACTTTGTGTAGAAAACACATACCCATGCATTTGCATGTGTATTTGCGTATAGCATTGTATATTACTTACTAGTTTTACAAAAGTTTTTTCACACTAAAGTTTTTCAAAAGTCTCGAAGCACAAAACAGCAGCAGCAAAGTGGGTAAGCTGGTTAAGAGAGTATTAAAATGAAGAAGAAGCAGCCGCAGCGGTATGTAGCTGCAGCGAAGAAAAGCGCAAAACATGTAGCAGCTAAAATGAAATGTTGTGCAAATCTTGGAAATAGAGACACACACACTAACACGGCAGCGAATAAGTCGAGGGAAAAGGATGAAAAAGGTCAACTGCTGATTTGCCCACAAGCCACAAAATGGCAGCAAAATAAAAAGCCAGCAAACCAGCAAAAAGTAATAATAATAAACCAGCAATACATACTGTATGCTGTCAAAACAAATTTGACACATAAAATATTGTATGTTTACACAGATTTAATAAATTCAACAAGTGGCCTAGCCGATAACAGCCGTGGTCAGATGGTTTTTATTATATTTGACCTATTGCGCGTGCATATACAAATGCAAGGCTTGTATGTGAGCATTTTGTTAGTATATGTAAGTATATACATATGTATGTATGTATGTATATTACAGACACATATACGCCCGCTTTACATTTTTCAACCCTTTTGCAGCTTTTTTTTTAATTTTTTCAACACTTTCACCTGCTTATATCCACCCCATAAATGAGCAGCAACAATATATCGTCACATAAAATGCAAAACAACATATCATCGAAAAAATCAAACTTAATTTTTTTTATTGCTTACGATTCACTACACCATATTACATATGCATATGTATGTAGCATAAAATATTCAGCTTTGGCTGTCGGATATAACCAATATATAACTATTTTATAACCAATATATAACCATTTTATAACCAAAACTCAAATTTTGTTTCAATATGAGTGCATGATAACCACTAGATAACCGTTTTATAACCAAAACTTTTGTTCCTATATGACTGGTTTCTATTATATCGTTTTTCCTTCGCCTGTAAACTTATGAAAAGGGATGTTACGTTATTTTGCATAATAGGTGACGATATACATACATACATACAAACTAGTTTGTACACAAAAATTTTGCTTATGTACTTATGTTTTGAGTGCAGTTATTCGGAAAAACCATGTTAATCTGACCGCTTGCTTTTATTTGGGGAAAAAGTAATTTAGTGAGTTGAAATTTTTAGTTTCAAAACTAATATTTGTCCACATTGGCAAGTGCAACAACAAAGCTTTTTCAGAAGTTTACAGCAGAGCTCATAACTGAGTATAATATATGCAGCAAATAAATAAATGGTTTTATATAAATTTGTGTATATACAAATATACTACTGTGGGCAAAAAGTAGTAAGACTTTTTGATTTAAATTTTACATGAAAATCAATTAATTGAAATATTTTTTTTCTAGGTTGATATGACTTTCAGTGACATCTGTGACAAATGTCCCATTAAAAAAAATCATTAGTGTTTAGAATACGCTTGTCTTGCTGAAGTACATAAGGCGCATCGGCGATTTTTACGATGAGTGAGATTATTAAACAAAGAAATTCCATTAAATTTTGTGTGGGAATTTCTTTACTGAAAAACTTCACCGAAATGTTCAAAATGTTGGCAAAGGCCTTCAATGATAATCGTTGGCCGCGCGCAAGTGTTTTTGATTGGTACAAATTATTGGTAGAGGGTCGAGAGCGCGTTGACGACGAACCACATCCAGGACAGCAACCAACATCAACTGATGATCAACACGTCAATAAAATAAAGGAATTGGTGCTTAAGAATCGACGTTTAATAGCCTGATATCTTACTGGCATGGTTGGAATATCGAAAAAATGAGTGAAAACCATTTTGAAACGTCATTTTGGCCTAAAAGTAAAGTAAAAGCACGATTCGTTCTAAAATCATTAAATTTTTTCGAGAAACAAAGTCGCGTTAACCTCTGTGCAACTATGCTTTTCGACTACCAGGATGTCGTGAAACATATTATTACTGGCGATTAGTGTTGGATCTATGTTTACGACCCCGAAACAGACGATCAATCGGCCGAATATCGTGGCAAAGGCGAGTAGAAGAAGATAAACCCAAGACAAAGCAGGTTAAAAATCAAGGTAATGTTGACAGTTTTCTTCGATTAACGAGGTGTAGCGTAATCCGAATTCTTTCTGACCATAACTAAAGATCAAATGATTATTATTAATCTCATTTAACGATCAAGCTAAAGCTTAGCGTACCAGCATGAAATTAATCGCTAAGAAAAAATCAATGTCGCAAAAAAATGTAAAAGTTGTACAGCAAATTTCGCCGTAAAATGTAACTGCAAGTCAAGGAGAAACTCTACAAGTGCCCAAATGTCAGCAAACCCCTCTCCAGCTGTCTACCGCACGGTCGGTCCGTTCATCAATTTATTATTTGATTGTCTCTCCAGCTCTATCCCTCTACCTCTGTCACTCACACTCACACTCACACTCACTCTCCAACTGTCTAACGGGACGCTTTGAAATTCATACAGCCATAAAAGTAAATTAATGCTGTCCGGCGTGACAATGACTTACAGCAACAACAACGACAACAATACCAACAAGCACGCAGTGTGCTGTTACTGTCGATGATTATTGTGTCCAGCCAACTCGTGCCATGCAATAAAATATAAGTTTTTTATCTTAATACGTTTTCATTTTTTCGCAGCAAGCGCTGAGCTGAGCTGGCGTTGGGCGACAATAATAATAATATGTGCTGCGCACTGCTGTGTTGCTGTATTTGCAACTACTACTGTGTAAGTGTGCGTACGTTTGTATGATCGTATGGAGGGTATGAGCACTTAACAATCGCTACGTGTTACAAAGTCATTGCTATTGGCGCTAAAGCAGTTGGCGTCATAACAATAAAATTGCGAAAGAAGGACAAACGGGAGAAATAAACAAGCTTACACAAATAGATGAGCGTTTGTGCAAAATAAAGTAAGAAAGATGATAGTTGCACATACATATGTGTGTGTTTTTGTGTATAGTAGAAGACTGGAGCAACCCGCAGTGCTATGCTAAAGGCTACAAATCCAGCAAAACAAACATGCACAGTCGGTAGCTAACCAAGTGAGCAAACGATGGTGCGTTCCACAGATGGCGGATGAGATAAATGAGATGTTTGAACAAATTTCGGTATGTCGAAAAATGTTTAGACGGAAAAGAGTGAACATTTATTTCTACAAAATTAATATTTAGTTGAAATTGGAAATAATACACAGCTGATCGGAGGCATGTTTGCGAAAAAAATCGTTTAAAAAATTTGAGAGGGATTCTCGAGAATAATATTTTAATATCCATCCAAAAATTAAAACAAAAAAAATTGTTAACTACTGCTCCGCAGTTGCATTTCTCATAGTATTAAGGGTATAACAAGATTTTTAACTTGATGTTGATCGATCAATTTGTATGACAGCTATATGCTATAGTGGTCCGATCTGAACCATATGTTTGGAGATTACAGTTTTGCCTTAGGTTATAATCTAGTTCCAATTATGTGAAGATATCTTGTCAAATTTAATAGTTCTCCATATAAGGACTAGATTTTGATCGGTCAATTTGTATGACAGCTATATGCTATAGACGCCCGATTTGAACAATTAATTCGGAGATAATAGCTTTGCCTTGGATCAAGATCTGGTCAAAATTTTGTGAAGATATCTTGTCAAATAAAAAAGTTTTCTGTACAGACACTTGATACCGATCCATCAGTTTGTATGGAAACTATATGTTAAAGTAATCACATCTGTACACTTTCTTCGGATATTAAATTATTATCTTAGAAATATTCCGTATCAAATTTTGTGAAGATATCTTATCAAATTTAAAAGTTTTCCATATAAGAACTTGATTTTCAAGTTGTTTTTTAAGAGTTTTGTTCCAAAGTAGTCCGATATCGGCGGTTTCAATAAATGAGTAGCTTCTTAGGAAGGTAAGGACGTGTGAAAAATTTTAGAACGATATCTCAAAAACTGAGGAACTAATTCGCGTATATATTTATCTCTGTGTGAAAAGAAGTTAAGTCTGTTTTCAAAATTAACGCAACCAAGTCTAAAAGGGAGATTTTTTCCACCAACTTTACCAAGAGTAGCTGCAAAAACAGACTCGAATCTGGTTTCCTAAGGCGTAATACTTATATGCTTGATTTAATAGAAATATTTGAGGACTGTTCTCTGAAGAAAGATCACTTTATAACTTTTGGTGAAAAAATAACGAGATTCTCAGTAAGTAACTCGGTTAACATGATTTGGGTACCCGGTCTTATAGGAATAGAAAAAAAATTAAAAGTGGAATTTACGTTCCGACCGACATTTAAATACAATTTTTATGGACTTGAGTAGCTTATCTCACTAAGTTTAACAAAATTTCATCATACAAAAATTACGCTTGTTAATCCCGTCACCGTGATGATTTGAATCTAATCTACACGAAATATCCCTGTGCAATTTTAATTTAACGCCATCTGTTTGTCAGTAGGAAAATTTATCACAGCTGATTTAGACACTACAAACTGTCAAAGTGAAAATACTTAACAAACGAAAAAAAATAAAGTAAAAAATTAAAGCAACAACAAGAAAATTTATAAAAATATCAGAAAATAATAACACAAAAAGATGAGTACTGTTGAGTAAGACTGTCGAAGCCGATCTAATAGCATTGTGGCGAGACAAGAATAGCTGTTTCGGAAATCTTCAACTTCAGTGAAGACAGTCTAGATTGGTGAATATATCAAATTTAAGCTAGTCCCTTTAAATTTTTGGTCCGGAGATGATGTTAGTGCTTCAGTTTGCCACTCGAGGCTAAGAGCTGCTTTTACAAACTGTGAGAGAGTTAAAAATCGAGTTAATTGTGTATTAAAGGACGCATAGCTCGTGTAGTTTTACCGGCTCTAATTCAAATAGTATTAAGCGTTCGAGCATTAGCAAAGCTGATTATTGAGCACAAAAACAATTTACATAATTAAGTAAAAAAATTAGTAATTTTCTTTGGAATGCAACTCGCATATTGACACTATCAAGTGCGCTGGAATTCTTTTCAATAACAAGAGTAAACGGATAGTAATGGCAGAAGGAAACAGGAATGTGTAGCAATTTATTTTAATGTGCATTTCACACACAAGCGCGCTCAGCACGCACTACAAATGCGTTTTATTTTCACACCGTTTCAACTCGAAAATTGCTATATGAGCGAGAAAAACGCACAGACAGACACACACACGCATGCCAGCACTCATAAGAGAGCAATGCGTGACAGCAAATTTGGCATTTTGTCGTAAAGTGTGGCAAACTAAAGCGTCTCGGAATGATGCGCCACATAAAAAAATGCGCAGCAATTTTGCAAAAGACACACTTTTGAGTGGCAAGCATGACGACAATGAGGCGTGCACTTGCTGTTTGGCGCGCACTAACACTGTGGTGCTGTCAACAATGTAAAGAACGTCAGCGCAGCTGCACACCAATAGCAACAAGCACAGCCATAACAACTTGATTATCATTAGCAACACCAACAACATTATCAACAACATTATTATCAACATTATTGTCAACATCGTTATTGTCTTCACCTTCATTATCATTATCAGCTTCACCATCTTTACCAGCGCCAACCTCATAAGCCAGCACTGCAAACACTTCATTTTGTGTGTGTGTAGCTCGTGAACGAGGCAGCAGATCTGCGCGAATTCAACGACGAAAGTAAAAACTAAAGTGAAATGTGTATTACACACTCACCGTCAATGCAATCTTCTGCGTTTCTCGCATTTTTTTCATGCTTTATCTGTGGCATTTTTTCCGCTCACTTGAGCACTCTATTCAACATCAACTTCAATGTTTGACTACCATTCAAGTATAGTACCAATCAACAAATCCACTCATGGCCACACAGACACATACATCTATATGATGACATACAGACACATACGCAAGCAAGGTGACTCACACATTCACATACATGCTGCATATAAGTGTGTCTACAAATGAGCGTCGTGTCATTGCAGCGCGCGCTGTGAAGTTCATTGATGTCACACAGCACACATTACACACACATACACTTGCAGAGTGATACAAATATGTATCTGGCGAGCATAAAATATAGTAAAGCATACTTCACGGCGGCGCGGCACAGCAGGTTGACCAAATAAAAATCACATATAAAAATAACATTTCCTGCGACTCACTGTGCAGTATTTCTCACAACACGGGCGTATGGCGTTAGCCGTTATGTCAGCACAGCTGGCAACTTCCTGTAGACACACACACACACACAACACATTATCAGCTAATCACACATATGTATATATACATTATATTTTTTACATATATATTATATATATACTATATATGTAGGTATATATACATCATTTATGCTTATCAACTTTTGTTTGATTATTGGCAGTTGTGTCATTGCTCCCTTAAACTTTCACGTGAACTTTAACCCACAAGTATGACTGCGCGCACACGCACACGCACACAAATTTACCTCGTCAACGCCGTATGACCACTTGAGGTGTGCCCACAAATGCATACCAACAAATGGTGAGTGTTTTTATTTACCTTGCGTTGCCAATCGTCGTCCACACCAGCGTTCAGCCTCATGTTTCTGTGTATATTTGGTTACACTATCACGTATAGACAAATTTCACCCACAATTTACCATTATTGCGGGTTGATCCCCATTTGTATGCATTGGCATGGTCGAGCATGTGGTTGGTTTTCCTTTGGGGGACGGCGACTCTGCAGGGAAAATGTGGCGTAGATAATAGAGCAATGGAACATAACTTTTAATGCAAGTCGTGTCAATTCAATCGAGTTTATGGCAACTGGAGAAAGGATGTTTCCGATACGAAAGAAGAAAAGTCTAAATTCTAAAAAAATCGACACTTTTTAGCAGGTCATAACAGTAATATCTAGTAGGGGCCTGGTTTTCCAATCCAACCCTACCAAGTGGAAAAAAGCTTGAGTTCTACAAAAGTCTAATCTTTATCAAATCATAAGAACAACAAAAGCTTTAAAGCTTAAAGCTCTTTTCTCATTTAAGTGTTGGGCACAATTTATACTTAGGCAGAGAAGATTGACCCAGTTAAAAAACAAAAAAACCAATAAGGAAGCTTGTAAAGCTTAAAGCTCTCCTCTCATGTAATCAGCAGAGGCTATAAAAATTTATTAAAAGTGTAATAAAATTTAAAAATGAAACTCATAAACTTTTTGGAGCTTTTAAAGCTTAAAGCTCCCCTCTCATTTAAGTGTTGGGCACTTTTTATACTTCGTCAGAGAAGATTGACCCAGTTAAAAAACAAAAAAACCAGTAATGAAGCTTGTAAAGCTTGAAGCTCTTCTCTCACATAACACATTTTATACTTCGTCAGAGAAGATTGACCGAGTTAAAAAAAAATACTAAGTCTGGGTGTAACCGAACTCTTGCAGCTTCCAACGATCAACTGGAATTTCGAAAAGCTTTATATTAGGTATCGGGGGGATAAGGGAAGTTTGATCCGATGCTTTCCAAATTTTACATGCGGGCATCAGGAGAGAATTTTTTCCGAATTTCAATAATATATCTCACAGTTTGACCAATATTTTCGATAAAAAAAACTCGCAGTAGGCAATGGGGTCCACATATTTGATATCTCGGAGCTTGAATAGTTGTAGAGCGATTTTGACAAGTTTTAGTCATTGAGAGGCAAGGCGCTATTCGTGCTAAGTTTTATTCGTTATACATTGACTAGTTTTTGATTTGTATACTGGGAATTGAAAGAATCGGAGGGAATTGTGTTATATGGAAAGTAGGCGTGGTTGTAGTCCACCAACACTAAATTACAGCTTTGTGCCTTAATTTTAAACTTAGTTATAGCACTTTATAACTTTTCGATCGATGGCGTGTTATGGGCATGGCATCAAATACCAACCTTTCCATAATAACAAACAACTGTGAGGGAACATTTGTACCAAGTTTCATCAAGATCTCTCAACTTTTACTTAAGTTATCGCTTTTGCGGACAAAAACACTCGGATTTCAAAGCGTTTCATCATCCTGATTTTTAATATAACCTTTTTACTTAATAGCAACATGTTGCAAGAGTGTAAAAAATGTTACAAGGAAGCCACTCTCACAGAAATTCCTCACTGGGTTTTGCACCACTAAACATTCACCTTTCGACATTTGTATCTGTATGTATAAGGAAAAGCTATTTGCCAATGCCCATTCACTCAAGACCCTTCAAATTTACCTTAACAAATTCTATGCTGTACACTTGGAGAGCAAGTAAATTTAGAGGGAGCAGAATGCGCTTGCCCCAATGCCACCTTACTACTTCGGTCTCTACACACTGAGCAATAGAAAGGCGAATATTTTTGTTTTTTTCTCTTTTTCATTTGCAATGCACCCCAGCAGCAGCGCCAAGTGGATGAACTATCATTTTTGCCCCTCGAATGCATCTGAATATTGGTTTTTGAACGAGTTTGTGTGCCACTTTTGAAGCCACCACTCGGCGCTCGTTTACTTAACAGTTTACTGCCACTTTTCTTTTTGTTTTTCTTTTTTCCGCTTCTTTTTTAGCTTTAGACATTTTTGCTTTTGAATTTTTCATTTCGTTTTAGCCAGCCTCGGTTGACGGCAAATTTATCCCCTGCCGAGTTTCCTCACTGGCGCAAGCACGAGTATATTTGCAGGTATGTGACGTAACACGCGCGTACGTTGCGTTATCACGTTGTCAGCGCTGCACGTGCTGCTATCACTACTGTTGCTGCTGTTGCTGTGCTCGTTGTTGCAGTCACGGCTTAATTGCAATGCGTTAAAATGGCGCTTTTCCATACAATTAACATTGGATTTTCAACAATTTGCCCGCACACTCAACACAGACACACGCACACACATCCAAGCAAACCGATCTATGCGATGGGGGAAAAAGTATAAAAAATATCAACCGCCAGCTACATATACATACACACACACACACTTTTCTGTAAGCATTTATATAATTCTTGCAATATGTAAGGGCGTCTGTGTTCGTGCGTGTATTCATGCGTGTTTTTGTAAATGGCGAAAAATTGTTCGGTTTTACAACTCAACAGAGCTTCAAATTGGTTTCACTGCCACTGAGCGATCCCGATGCCTGAATGCCGCCGCTGAAACTTGTCGCTGCTTTATTTAGCCTTTAAAGTTAATGCTCGCGTTGTGCGCTTTGTTATGGGTGTTATGTCGCTCTCCCTCTCTCTTCTCTTTCTATCGGTATGTGTGTGTGTTTGCATGTATCTAGTTGGAAATTTACCAAATGTTAGGAATATTTGTGTTTACTTGAAGTTCAAGTATTGCATTCTCCACATCTGACGCCCAGTAACTATTTGCCGTCGTCTGATCTCAAGAGAATGCTTGCTGGGAAAAAAATTTTGTCGAACGAAGAGATGATCGCCAAATCTGAGACGTATTTTGAATCAAAGGACAAATCAAACTACAAAGCTGGTATTGAAAAATTGGAGGGGAATGGTATAAATTGTGTATCACCTTTAAAAAAAGAAACGACAGCGCTTTTTGAAAGTAGAGACCGTCAGCGCCGGTTTCATCAAATTCTGGGAAAAAAGTCGGTTAACTGCAAATACCGCGTCTCATTTCAAAAAAAAAATACGGCTCAATGGTGCCGCCATACCACAATCCCCAACAAACGGTCAATGTTTAGGGATGCAGTTGTGTTTCCTAAACGATACGAGCATTTTACTCAGTCTATTGGCGACAATTTTGTTTGCTGACGAAGCTATTAAGCCAAAATGGGCTTCAACTGAGAAAATTATTTGTCAGAATTTCGGATTTTTCTGAGAACGTGACTTTGCGTATTAAACGTGGACAATTTCCAATCTTCGAATCGTTTGCGTATCCACCGCATTCTCCACATCTGCCCCCAGTGACTTCTCCTGGACAATTTCCAAGCATCGAATTGTTTACGCATCCACCGCATTTTCTAGATCTGGCCCCCAGTGACTTCTCCTCTTCCTGTTCTCAGATTCGAATTTTATTCGAAATTTTCGTCGAATGAAGAGGAGATCAACAAAACTAGAGTCTATTTTGAATCAAAGGACAAAATATACTACCAAACTGGTATCGAAAATTTGGAGGGTCGCTAGAGTGGTACCAAAGTGAATAATGTCATAATGAAATGGCAAACTTCACTGAATTTACTGAGAAAATTTGACACAAATCCCTAAATAAACATGGCCGCCATCAGCTTTTCAATTAATGATAATTTCGATTTTTAATTCAAATTGAAAAAATATACATATATTTTTTTAATTTTGTTTCTTCCACTAAGGCGTTCAATTTCCTAGCGGCTTTCTAGTGCGAACACCATTAACGTGTGGTAATTGAAGTTTACGATATCTCTACGTCGATATGTGAAAGTCAAGGGATTAAATGGCGAATTGAGACATTCGAGTAGTATTCAGATGGCAGCTCGTTTATTTTTGCCACTTTTTTGCTCGTTTTTTGCCCTTTTGAGCGTCATAATCCATATACGCTTATGAAACAAATATGCGAGTGCATAAAGAACACACACAAACGAGCAGTAAACGTATATGGTATGTAACTGCGTCGGCTTGCTGCAGTGGAGAGCAAAATATTCGTTTATTGCCACTGGGACATGTACATATATACAAACCCAACTACAATTTACACACACATATACAATCGTAACTTAAGTGGCGGCAAATGAAATGATGGCAAAGTGGAGCGATTATGTTTTTTAATTAAGTAAATTGAAGCTGCTGCATACTGACTCGTGGAGGGGAGCGCACTCAAGCGGCATGTAGTGCATAGATAATCATATGAAATGGACAATTTAAGAACTGCTAAATGCCCTAAATGCATTAGCGCATGCAGCTATAGATATTGAGCTGGCTACATACGGATTTGTATGTGTGAAAGTAAGTGCTTGTGGCTGTCATGCAGCTAAGTAAGCTGGAGTGTTGGTTAAAAAATATGCGCTAAGGATTATGTGTAATGTAAAATTATGAATATGTACTCGGGATAATCCCATGGCTCGTTAGCGGTAAGCCAATTATTGCTAGCAAAGTTGGTGAAATTATTAACTAAATTATGGAAATCAAGGTCCACTTATAGGTAACTTTGAGTATATGAATTTACTTGGTTACAAGCAGACAGGCGGAAGTATGTCAAGAGTTTTAATCGAGAGGGCAGCGTGTTCGCTTCGTGAATCTTAGTGGTATATACCATATACAATATATTAATGTGCCCGTTATTTCCCAAGTTCGTTCGTTTTTAGAAACCGTCTCCCGACGTTTAAGTTTTTGCTCCAAAAATGGATCCAGGTTTTTATTATCAATTAAAACGCGCCTAAATCATTTTACTTTTCCCATATACTATTTAACATGAGATTTTCATAGTCTGAACAAGGTCGGACACATTCAATTTTTAACGATGTTTGTAGCAGACAAAAGAAAACATCAGATAAAGTATATACATACATATATAAATACCCAGCGTGGCGAGCTAGGTCGAATAACTGTCTATATTTACGTCTGACCATCCTTCTGTCTGTATATATGCGAACCAGTCTCTCAGTTTTCGAGATATCGGTCTGAAAGTTTACACAGGTTCCTTTCTCTCGAAAAAAACCACTCATTTGTCGTAACGACCGATATCGCATCACTATAGCATATAGCTGCCATACAAACTGAACGATCGGAGCAAAGTGCTTGTATGGAAAACTTTTCCATTTGAAGAGCTATATTAACGAAATTTAGCACATATTATTGCCTCACCTAATGAGGTAATCTACGCAGAAATATTTCAGATCGAACTACCATATAATGTAGCTATCATACAAACTGACCGATTAATGTTCATGCAAGGAATCTTTTGTATTTGTTAGGGTTTTAAAGCTTCGATACAACCGAAGTTAAGGTTTGATCTCGTTTGATCTTAGACCTACACCAAATTCGCCGGACTTCCAGCGACTTTTTCTTTTCAGACTTCAATAACTTGCGATAATGCAGACTATACTCAAATCTATGTTGAGAAGAAAAATTAGTTTTTTGACCTTCTGGTCCGAGAACTAAGCTAAATAATCACAATCGCGCAAATCTAATGTTGACAAGGTTTTAATCTGTACGCAGCTATTTCAATTGAAGACGTAACAGGTAAGATAAAAGTACAATTTTTTCTAGAAAATTGAAAAAAAAATTTGTAAACTCTTGCGTTGAGAAACGATATTCTGGTGCAAAAGTGAGGTTATATATCGAAAAATAGTTCTTAAATGCAATTATTTAAATATCTTTATTTAGAATTAGCAATTCCACTCACCTGTATAAGCCAAAACGAGCGTCCCGGACAGCTTTGTGTGGCGCCTGCTAAAATGCGTTTTGGCTTTGACGAGCCCAAATGTACAATGCAGCCACAACGACAGCCAGGTCCAATTTCTTGGCTGACCTCGGTGCGATTAGCGGCAGTGAAGGTGGCGCCGCTGCTTTCGTAAATGCAGTCCCAGGTATCGGCGACGGCGTTGCCGCATTTTTCGGTCTGCACTGAGGGGCCCTGAAGCAAAGAAAAACAAAAAAATAAATATATTTAAAATAAAGTTAAAATTAAAAAAAAAAATATTCAGAATATGTAAGAATTCGATGCAGGAGAAATAGGTAAACTTAACTACGAAGAGCTTTCAGTATAACAATAAATAGTTTATATGCGTTGTTTTTGTATTTATTACAAATTTATTAAAATATAAAAAAAATAATTTTTTATAACAAAATATTTATATACAAAAAATATATTTCGATATCTTCAATAAAATAAATTGATCGAAAATTCTTCGTCGCCCTCGTCGTATTCCACATCGTAAATGACACGTGAGCCAGATTCGCTACCACGCTGCGAGGCAGTTTCGGCGGCTTCGGAACGTTGCGGCACCTTCATTGAGAGACGCTCAGTCGTTGGTGCTTCAACTTCAGCTGCCGGCGTCGTAACGACCGATTGTTTGGCGCGTGCTGCTGATGAGCCATAATCGGCGCTGCTCGACTCGCCCTCATCTTCGCCCTCCACTTGCTCATCCTCGACCGGCACCACCGTCTCGATGGCTTCGTGCGACGAAGACACATACAAAGTAGAACCCATTTCCACATCAAATAAATTTTCACCGCCCAGTTCACGTGCTTTCGGTATGATTTTGCTCTCAACCTGCTGAATTTGATATTCGGTAGCGACAACATCAGCAGATGCTGCTTTATGCGCGGTACGCTTGAAGATTTCCATCAGCGAAGACGCGCTACGCGGCATGAAACCCATTTTGCCGGGACGATAGACTGAGGAGGTGGAACGTGAAATCGACAAGGCCGAAGGTGTAGGCGGTAGCTTGTCAGAGTGACTGCTTACAATATCCATTAACTCGGTGAGTAAATCATGACGACGCAGTTGACGCAAGGCTTCCTGCGACATACTCTCTCTGGCTGCATGCTTGTCGCATGGTTTATCTATGGCATCGATGGCCGAACGTACGGTGCTCTTGATCTGTATGATGATATCGCGCAAACGTTGTATCTCGGTTTCATGCTGCTGATGCATCGCTATAAAACGTGACTTCTCCATCTTCAACTCTTCGATGCGTTGCTCCAAATGACGCATCTTCTTCGACATATCCTTAAAGTTGAAACGTTCGCATATGTCGCGCTTCACTGCGGTTTCGTATAACTTGCGATACTTAGCGACCTCCACATACTTGGACTTAAGCTTTTCGTAGTTGTCGGTGAGCTTCTCGATTATCTTAATCTTATTCTGTGAATTACGTATTAGCTGCTTCTTTAGCTGATCCATGGACGCATATTGCTCGGCCATTTCTTTATGTCGCACTACTTGATCATTGAATTGTTGTTGCATTTTAATTTGCGACAGAACCAATATGTCAATTTCTTTCTGCAAGGCGATATTCTCACGTATCAAGCGACGTGTATAGCCGGCGTTACGTATCTCACTGGAGCGCGTAAAATCCTCCGATACCTGCAGTAGCTTCGTTTCCACCTCTTTCTTCAGCGCATCCTTCTCCACGACCGCTTTCTGTTCCATTGCGTAAAGCATTTCGGTATGTGCGCGTTCTTTCTCCTTCAACTCTGTCTCTTGATCGTCGAATTTGGAGAGCAGCAGATCGCGTTGCACGCGAAATTCGTCGAGCGAGTTCAATTTACCGTTGAGCAGCTTAATTTCGGACGTCAGCTGGTCATGCATGGACTTGTATTTTGTCTCCAGTTCTCTTATTTTCTCAGCGGAGTGCGCATTCTCCGCTTCGCGTATTTTGATGATCTCGGTGAGCCGCTCTTCCAGCTCGTGTATCGTTTCGTTGCGTTCGCCGAGCGTACGCTCCAAATGTGCCGCCACATCAGTGTGATCTTCCTCTATTTCACGCAGTTTATCTTTAAGATTGACATTATTGTCATCCAGCGAAGCGAGATGTGTGCGTAGACGTGCAAGCTTCTGATTAAGATCGGTTATGGTGAGTTCGCAAAAGGCGCGATCCACATTGGTCAGCTTATTTGGGTCCTTCTTCTCCTCTTTCTTACCTTTCTTGCCTTTACCTTTACCTTTCTTAGGTGGCATTTTCGCAGTTTGCTTGTTTGGAAATGTTACGCGTGAAAGTCACTTACTGAACTTGTTTTTTTTTACAAAATTTGGAAAATATTTGGCGTATTTTGTACTCAAATGTTATAAATTATATCTAAGAAGCAGGAAAATTATCTCCGTCACCGCAAACTTCAACGTTTTCTATGAAAATATTTCCACTAAAAAATTTGATTTGATTTATCGAACAAACAAAAGCAGTGAAGACTGACACAGTTACTTGGCAACCATGCAACAAGTTGACATTCTCCGACACTTTCGTATTTGTGTATGACAACATATGGCAACAGTGAGTTGCCAACTTGCCGTTATTCGGGCTAAATGCCTACACATGCAAACAACCGCAAGCGGAACGAAGAAACCTTAGCCGCAAGCCCATGTAGACGGCTGGTTAAACGTGTACGTCTAAGTGCTCTGTGCGTACACTTTGCATATTCTTAAGCGCCGCGCTCACATGCTCTCACAACTCAATTATATGCGCCTAAAAACAGACTCAAAATAATTTTACGACATGTCAAGTACGCATTTTAGCGACCACCTAGAAGGGGCGGCAAAGAGCAAGTGGCTTAACCAACATGATATGCGTTCGGTTACTATTTCATGCACAGTGGGCAATTTGAGAAAGCACATGAAAAGAAATCATACAAAATGAAGATTCATGCAACCCTGTTCGCGTGAGTTTTGCAAAGAACCCGTTATTATTATTAAAACACTATAAATGTGATCTACTAATTTAAATGAACTTAAGCGCCACGCATTTCTGTAAGACCCTAAGTCCTTGTTGCTCCAAAAGCTCAACAAAAGTTTTTCGGATATTTTCGATATCAGACGCACTTACGCGGTGAGTCTAGAGGTTGTGGTTGTATGTTTACAGTGAGGAAGATGATATGGACGAATTTGGACACATTATCCTCCACTGTTAAACTTTTGTCAAACTAAGGGCATGAAAATCGACCCCATTCCTTTGGACGCGGTTAGTGTTGTAGGCTGACCGTCAAACGACAGATCACTCTTCAGCCTAGAGTAGCGGTTCGAAGAGAATGACGGAGGTAGTGAAGTTGGTGCGAAACTCGCACTTCTAGAGAAGACACTGAAGGATGAAAGTCCTGCAGATTAATCTCCATCACGCAAGTGCGGCTTGCGTCAATCTCTTATCTCGTCTGGAAAAAGCCGGAGCTGCTTTATTCAGGAGCCGTGTTTGAGCAGCAAGAGTTTCTCAAGGTCAAAGAAAAAGAACCATGGGCGACCAACAATACAGGTAGAACATGAAGTTGTCTGTTGGACAGAAATAAATTTAATGACATTCTTTTACCACATTTCAGCAAAGAGGATGTCGTCACCGCCATGCTTGAGGACGGCGCCGAAGAACTCTGGCTTATATTGGCCTACATGCCTTACCCCCAGAGTTGCTAAGGAGATCTCTAACAGAGGTCAGGCAAAAACAGCCATTGTGGTACTGCAGCATCTCGAACCCAACAAATTGGTTCGAACTGTTGAGCTACACCCTCGAAGTTTGAACTACCGCCTCAATATATTTGCGGCAGGCTCTACGCATTTTGGCTATATACGACGGTCTCTTTGATACATAGTTCTGCGGCTCCCAGACACAAAAGCATCCATAGCAATTCAAGTAAGATTATTCACACCTCACGAGTAATCAGCCTATTTGCTTAACCTCACCTAACTTTCGATATCGGAACTATGGGATATGAACTCTGCAAGTTTACGGATTTTGTGAGAAGCCGATCCTAGCATGAATATCACTTAGAAAGCTTGGAACGCTGTCCTTTGTTGCATCAAAAACTCCCGAATACTGGATAAGAAAACCCTTACAAATCGTTAAAGCGCTTTGAGACTATCACAAATGAGTTGAGTCGGCTCATGTTTGTTTTGGTTAGTCTGCTGGTTCGTCGAAGGTAAGACTACCGAGATATTTCCACCTCATCATCTTTCTTACAGCGTCCAAGATGCTTAGCTTTAACGCATGGATTCCTATTGGACAATGTCCAGTAAGAACTCCTACGATTGCGGAAAGATGATGAAGATGATCTTACGATCAAGGCAAGAGACGAAGGTTCTGCATTCAAACCCATTTAGACCTAAAAAAAATTTATTGCAACAGTAGCAAAACACTGTAACACCTTGCATCTGTCCGTCCAACCGTGCGACCATTTATGGCATAGCCACTTAAAAGTTTGAGCTACTAGCTCTCGGCGCTGCAACACTGCACTGATATGCGCGAACATGGCTTTGCACTAAAAACTGCAGAACTTTCGCACAGCTTTTCTCGTAATAGTTTAAAATATCTTCGCAAGCGCCAACAATGCTGACTGCTGACACGCATACAACTACACAAACATAACGGGTACGGATGTAAGTACATATGTATTTATGTATGTCGGTATGTTTTAAATTGTAATGCTTAGAGCTCAGCACCACCCGTTTATAAGCGCCGAGCGTGGAGAAAAGACCGCTTTGAGCAGCGTTGCATAGACATTGCCCTCAAGTGTAACAAAGATGTTGTCTTCAATATCATTGTTGCTGTTGTTATTGTTGTTGCCGTTGTTGATTTTATACCACTACATTTGTGCGTATGTGTGTGCGCCTAAAAACACTACTTTATGGCAGAACAATAAAACAGGCGGGCGCGTAGGTATGCGTTTATGTGTGTTTATGGGTAAATGATGTCGTCAACTAGCAGTGTTGTTGTAGTTGTTGTTGTTTATTGCTGGTTGTTGCACAAAAAACGCTGCGCCGTAAATTCCCAACACAATCTAGTTCAAGTGTTGGAACGCTGACACCTTCCCTAAAGGCACATAAACTATCCGAACGCATACACAGCTACATACATACATACATATACATAAATAAGCATATATACATATGTATAAATGTATATGTTTGTATATACATATATTCGTTGTCAACAATAAACGTGTAGCACAACAATGTTAACCGCAAGCCCACACTATGTGCTGCAAACAAAAGGCAGCGCGACCACAACAACAACATCAAAAAGTGTATAGCCTACAGTTGCGCGCGCGCCACTATCATTGCTTGCGCTGGTCCACACAAATCGCCTTATGACAGCGCTTTCATGCTCAGGCGCCACCCACACGCACACACAGCTACAAGCGCCTACCGCTTCACACGCGCCGCACACCGCACTTGCCCAGCGACGCCACTCAACAACAACTGACAGCTTTGATATGGCGCCGTTGAGCGCGCACAGCAGCGCGTTGCCGAGGCGCGAAATTATAATTTCCGCATATAGACAAATGCAACGCTGCGCGGGCGGAAATGTGGCAAAGAGGAAAGCAAAAACGCGCCGCATTGCAAGCATAAAAATAAACCGCTAGCTCTCGTCGCAGCAGCACAACTATTGTACATGAAGTATTATGTGTAGTGGCACAAAAGCAAATATGTAATATGAACGTGTTGTGCAACAACAACAACTACAAGGCATGAATGGGGGAAAGTACCATATATTAAGCTTGTCAGTCTTATCATTTGCATTGTTTTTATTGTAGGCTTTTGTTTGGCGCGCAAAAAACTCATTTGCGCCGACAATGAGTTATTGCTGTTGTTGCTACTTTTACCTACTAAATATTTGCACGCATTCTTTCTTTTTTTGTGTGTTATAACTTACACACACATATGTGCGATGCATTATGCTTGTTTGCTGCGTGCTTCTTCCAGCGTTATTATACATTTTTTGGTTTCATTCATTTTGTCCTTATCTTCTGCTTGTTGTGGGTTCTTATATACTTTTTGTTGTTATTTTTTTTTTACTCTTCGGCGCACTTTTGTTTTGTGCCACACTCCTATGACTGCTGTAATCACTTTCAGCAGAGTTTATAATCTTTATGATTACTCACTTCCTCGATAGTGTGATAGCGAGCAAAGCGCCACCCTGCGCCGCCCAAGCCCCAGCTGAGGCCGCTTCATGCACACCATTGTATTTTGTTGTGCGTGTCCTGAGCTCTAGACTTCTTGTTTTGTTTTTGTTTTTTTGTTGCAGGTACAGTGACCTCCACTTAATGGTAGCAAGCGGAAGCTTGTAAAGCAAGTTTTAGCGTGTAATTAACTATGGCGTCATAAGTTTTTGTAAAGTTTCTTCCTTGCGAAATTTTCATTTTTTTCTTGGCTCAACGCGGTTTGTCGTTGGCAATTAAGTAGCGACTGTGTAATTAGTTCATTTGCTTGAGCAACTTAAATTAAAATCATAAATATATTGTCCGTTGCATTGGTTATTTAGTTGTGCGATAGAGTTACGAGGGTGGGTCAAAATATTCTCGAATTGGTTAACAGATATGCAATGCACATGTACGCATCGATATGTGGACCAAAAAGGTATCATAAGATGAAGAACATGAATGAAAAGTGCAATGCAAACAAAGTAAAATTAAAGATATGTCTGTCTGCTCTTTCATATACTACAATACCATATTTTTAGAAAGGCAATCTCAAAAGTGGAGGAGAAAAATACCCTCAATGAAAACTAAGCAACAGCGTCGGAGCAGAGACCTCCTTTTTAATGCGACTTCGGACTTAATAGGTAATTGAGAAGACCAACAAAAATCAAACTCTATAAGTCACTCATTGTTCCCGTCCAGAGGCATGGACGATTATAACATCTGATGAATCGACGTTACGGGTTTTTGAGAGAAAGGCTCTGCGAAAGATTTATGGTCTTTTGCGCGTTGGCCACGGCGAATATCGCATTCGATTTAACGTTGAGCTGTATGAGATATTCGACGACATCGACATAGTTCAGCGAATTAAAAGACAACCGCTACGCTGGCTAGGTCACGTAGTCCGAAAGGACGAAAACACTCCAGATTTGAAAGTATTCGACCAGTCGACGCAGTACCCATTGGGGGAAAGGCCAGGTGAAGAAGGACCAAGCTTTGCTTTAAATCTCCAATTGGCGCCCTGCAGCGAAAAGGAAGAACGACTGGCGCGCTGATGTAAACTAGGCTATAATCGCGTAAGCAGAGCCTAGGCCAATCAAGAAAAACTTCAAAAGATAAAAAATGGACATCAAGATTGCTTGGGATTGCCAACGACTGTGCGAGATATAAGACGTAATCGAAGGGCGTAAAAAAAAATTCAGTTTGACTGAAAGAGAAATTTGATTTATAAAAAAGTCCAAGGGAAGAGCAAAATAATTGTGAAAATAAAAGGGGTCGCATGCAAAATTCAATATTCTACCTAATCGAGTACGCAGGTTGCCTTTTACATTTCGGGATTTGGTAACCCTAGTGAATTTCGAATTGGTGCCAAATTGCGAAAAGAAAAAACGACTGGCGTGCTGCTGTTAACTCGGCTATAACCGTGTAGTGGTGTCTATGCCATTAAAGAAGAAGCAGAAGTGTTACAATCTGCCAACTCACAATTTTTTCGTAAAGTTTAACATTTTTGATGGCAAACATACTTACAACGTTTTGACATACGAGCGATATTTATATTGTGTACAGTAACTTAAAATATTCATCTCGGCTAAATAAATGGAATGAAATCACCAATATTTTTTACTACAGTAAAATTTTGAACTTATTTAGTACTATTTTTCCGATGAAGGTCCAAAAAAACCAGTATTAATAAATGATATGGTGAAATCAATCGAGATCGTAGATCACTCCACGACGAATTTTGAGAAGATCGTAGAAAATCAGTTGTTGTTCCGGAAACTATTGATGCTGGAACCAAACTGATATTACAAGATCGTCATGTAACCTATGGCGAGATAGAGACAAGTAACTAAACATGGGTTGCTTTACTTTACGATAAATTCTGAGTGGTTCACAACAATTTGCTTGTCTGGTGTTTTTTAGGAAATCAGTAAAACCAACCGCCGAAGATGGATCACTTTTCACCAGGACAATGCGAAATCTTACACATCGACTGAAACGACTGTATTGTAGAGCACGTAAAACCGCAAAAAAATTGATGAGTCATTCATGGTATGATCTTGACTTGGCACCGAATAATATTTTTTTATTCCCATTTGTAAAAAAGAACTAAGAGCTCAAGGTTTTTCGACACCTGCAAAGGCGGTTGATGCGTTCAGAACGTATGTTTTCGAGATACCTCAATCAGAGTGACAAAAACGACTTTGAGAATTGGTTCAAACACATGAAAAAGTGTATAGATCTCAATGGAAAATATGTCGAAAACCAACAAAGCGATTTTCGCTGATTAATATATGTTTTTTTCTTTAATTGCGTAATATAAAAGGCAGCCCTCATACCGCAGCGGGTTTATGAACACCGAAAAAGTGAGTTATGAGATAGAGTGCTTCGACGAAAGTAAGACTGTGTTCCCAAATAATGAATTTTGCTACTCAAATTAGTATTTTGTGTGCGATGATGACCGGCGAAGGCACCGGCTCACTCGTCCCCGACCAACAACCTTTGCACTCATATTTCTAAGGAATTCGAGACACTTGAGATATATGGTATACGAAATTCTTTGTTTGTTCTTATCAGAGACCAAATTTAAGCGTCCACAAATAACGCCACCATTCATTACCAACAATGGCGCAACAAAACCGTCCAATTATTGGATTATATATATCACCACTGATTGTAGCCATTAGACTTTAAATATATAACTTAAATTGCAACTATAAATTTACGATTTACGAGCCGAACGGACAGGGGACAAAACCTGCGCTGTAAACTGCTGGCCACCCAGCTGCCTGGAGAGTGTGGACTTTTGTGCTTTAAAAGTTTACCCACGACAAATGTGCGCGCACAACAAGCCGGTAATGTGATGCGTTTAGCACAACAAAAGATGCTGAAAAGCAACAACAAAATAAAACAAATATAAACAGCGAGAAAGTGTGTGCACAGCGAGTAACAAAATAAAATCACTTAACTAAACGCGCGGGAAAAGTTTTAAATTATGCACCACAGAATGCCATTTGCCAATGGTTGGCCAAGCGGCAAAGTGGTCTAACGATGCGCTGATCTGGCAGCAGAGACGGCAACGGCACCGGCACCAGCGCAGGCATACTTGGTTGCAAGAAGCGGTAAGTATGGTCATTTAAGGGGTGGCTTTGTCACTTGTACGGTGGCTCAGTTGGTCGGTTGGTTGTTTGCTGGGACGGACGACTAGCTTACTATCTACGTTGGACTATTTCTACCGTTGGCTTGTGGGCTTGCCATTTGACGCGCCGCAGCTATTTAGTTACGCTTTGAATTGTACTTACCTCACAGAATTTAGCGCCATAACGCGGTGGGGGTGAGTCACAAAATCGATAACGATTACGCGTGCCACCCAGACAATTCGTCGAGCATGGTGTCCATTCGCTCCACGGTCCCCAGCCGCCAGTGTCGGAGTCTGTCATAAAGCGATCAGCGCGGCATTATGGAAAGTGGGCGACAGCGCAGGCATATGAGATGCGGTAAAGCGATTCAGCCGTGCAATGTGATTAGAGTTGTGGCGTAGTCAACGGCACAGTAGGCAGCGAGTCGGTTGACGAAGTCACGTGATGTCCGCAGCGAAGCAGCAGCAATAAAAAAGAGAGGAAACAATTTTGCATTATTAATGACAAATACGATGCATGTGGTTGATGTAAACTTATTTTATTATTATTATTTGTCATGGTTATCGATATGAGCTGAGCGGGGATGAGCGGAAGAAAAAGAGAGTTTGCAGCATGAATGGTGCAACAAACTAACAAGTGCTATTAATGGCACACATCACAGCAGTCACGGACGGGTAATTCTGTCAATCCCGAAGTTGTGTGCGCTAAATAAAGTTAAACCACAATCCCGAAAATTTTCGGGATTGTTTTTTTGTTACTACATAAAATTTCAACGGTTAAATTAAAAAATGCAGTAAATTAAGCAGCAATCCCGAAATAGAGCTAACTAATGCGATTAATAGTACACAGCAATCAAGTACAGTCAACTGTGTGAATCTCGAAATTCTGCACGCAAAATAGGGTTATCCCGAAAATTTTCGGGATTGATTTTTTTATGTGAATCCCGAAATTATGTGTGCAAAATTGGGTTATTCCGAAATTTCGGGATTAATTTTTTAGTATTACATAACGATGTAAATAAAAAAATTAAGCAGCAATCCCGAAAAGCAGGATCCTGAAATTCTTGTATCCTGGATTTCGAAAACTTAGTTGAGTAACATACTTAAGATAAAAATATGTAAAAATTTAAGCACTAAACTCGAAATTTAGGTATCCTTGCAAATCTATGCAAATATTGTTGGGGCATTACGTCAAATTTTACATTTATTATAACAAACAACTTTGAAGATTAAGAAAATTTAATAATAAAAAAAATGTGACACCAATTCCGAAATTTCGGGATTCCACAAACTCAGTTGGGTAACATACAAAGCCAACGAATAATAAAAGTATCTAAAAACTGCAGCAACGAACAAGAAATTTCGGGATCCCGAAAATTTCATTGGTTAGTATTCCAACCTCGAGTAAATACATTAAACTCCTTACATCGGCTGGCTTAATGCGCATTAATATGAAAGTCATCTGAGTTTGTAGACAAGTATGGCAGACCAAGAGTAACGAGGGCGGCAATGTGGCAGACAACTAAACTGGGAAATAATGTATTGTTGCATCGATGGCGCTACGCTGCAATTGCCAAGCAGTCGGCATTGATGTTGGCAGCTTTACATCATTTAACAATGGATGGCGTATAAGGCAAAAGCCACGATAACAACAACAATATCTATAGCCATCTTAATAATATCATCAACCCTCGAGGCCAACATAATCAAATGCGTTACATGCGAGCAAATATGAATAAGCACTCGAATGAGTAAATACACACACACATATTGTTAAATGTGGCTCTTTAGATGTGTGTGTGCGAAAGCTTTGTATTATCGTTGACGTTGACGTTGTCAATTTGCCCCCAAGGCTTATACGCGCATTTGTGCGCTTGCCCTGCATACGCGAACTGTCAACTGGATAGCAGTAACAATGCACACACACATCCACGGATGACAGTTGCGTGTATGGGTGCATGTGTGCATGCAATGCATTTGCCAGCAATTTTCATTGTTTGACTCGGTCCATAATGACCTAAATTCATTGTCATTTACACTGTGTGTGTGTGTGTGTGAGTTTGTTGCAAAAACAAACAAGCGACAATGTTGCAAATACTCATCGCTTTTAGTCAACGAACTGACAACAACCACACAAGTAGGTGCATAGTGATTAGGAGCGCGAATGCATGAGTGTGTGTGTGGTTGTATTTGCTTATGTCACGAGTACTCAATGGGTTATTCACTAGCTAATAATATTGCAATCTAATGTCACCCAGTTGTGCACGTATGTGTGCGTCTGTGGCAGCGTTTATGACATACTTGTACTTCTAATCACCTTACAAATATGCTGCACAGTATCAAATCTGATATGCTTAGGTCATATATACATATGTATATGAATGCCTATCTAATAAGGGTGAATATGTCACTTGTGCTTTTGTGCTCTTAGCGAGCAATTCTCGCGATTTTTTGTGATGAAGCTATGTAGGTTGTGAAAAACAAGGAGGATTATGATGCAAATAGAGGCTGTTTGCTGGATAGTTATCAGGACTAGTTGACACCACCTAGATGATTACGAGTACTTAATATATTTTTGACATATTACATCCTGTCAAGGAGCCACTTAGAAATACAAGAAAAATTCAAATTTTTATAAATTTTAGGTCATTTGAAACTTGATGACGTTGCAGAGATACACTTTAACATCATTATTCTTTAATAGAATGTAACTCTCTGAAACTCAGAAAATACTCAGTAAACACTGGAAAGATTCAGTGTCATAATTTGCATTGATTAGGAATGCTTATCACTTTCTACAATACTCGTATTAGCAAAGGCGGATTTATAAAGAAGTTACGGTTACGTAGACCCGACTATCGTCGGAACGGATCTGTCGCCTCATACTGCTGTAAAAGAGCAATTGGGAAGAGGTGCTTTGGCTCTATAAAACATAGTTGAAACAATAATCTTTTATGGGTTTGTCATCTGGTGAAGGGCGCTCGGAAAAACCACAATAGCTATGCAGCTGGAGTGTGTTCAAAAAGCGACGCTCAACGGCATCTGTAATGCACTAAAAACTGCCTCGATAATGGCACTCACTGTCACCTGTAGATTGTAAGAACTTGGCGGTGAGGACTACTATTAAACTTAGGGAAGCTACGTATATGAAGCCTTGAGCATAGATTGCCGCAGAATCTTCTCCTGGCAGACCTGCGACGGATTTGTGCTCAAAACATATCGAGGAGTGCATGAACTCATTAGCAATAGCTTCAAGTTTTTTCCATATTAGACTCATAAGAGTGTTCGGTCACAGCAAAACCGATGAGCTGATTAGGGAGGACACTTATTCCTCAATTTCATCCGAAAGGTCGGTTCTCCGATGTCCGCGTTTTGAAGTTAGAGTTGGGCTCAGCTCTCTCAACAATATAAATAACTTAAGCTGGGATCACAACGACACATATACATAGACTATGGTATGGTAGTACATATGTTTGATTACCAAAATACAATATAAATATAATGCATATAAAATATTTTACTCACCGCTAACTGGCAATGTGGGTACACAATCCATACGCACGTCCGCTACCGCACCCGATATGGCTTGACTCACATAGACGAAGCAGTACTCGACGAACTTCTCGGTGAATAAGTCACAGCTGAAGTAAAGCGAATGATGACTCTTCACCACACGCTGCTCGGCGACATAGTGCAGCGTAGTGGGTGGTTTCAGCGATGCCACATCAGCGCGCAACTTTGCAAAAACGCGCACACGATCACCCTGCTCCAGTATACAAGCTGGATATTCGTACAACACACCGATGCCCGTGTGCGGATCGCAAGGAAAGATGCTGCGCGCATAAACATTAAACACAAATTTATCGCTCCAATCGACGCTGAGAAAGCGACGTGTGATGGGCACATTCGGCGCCGGCACCATCGGACGCAACTGCACCGCATAATTGCCAGCCAAACCGAAGAGTTCGCAACCCAGCTGTACGAGCTTATGCTTCGGGTAGCCGCGTACTTGCTCCATGTATAAAATGCTCGATTTGCTGACATTTTGTGGCGACACATCGCTGCAGCTGCGTTGCTTACCGCAATAGATCAGCTCCAGCCAAAATTGCGGCAAATCCAGCGAGTTGCTCTCGTGCCAAGCGCGCTCACAGTTGACTTCGGGAAAGCGTAGCACGACCTCGACCGGCTGTTCGGGGTAGGTGCGCAAGCGCGTCGGCGTCACTTGCATGTCGGCGCTCGGCCATCGCACGTCTAGGGTCTGACGCAAACGCTCATCGATGACCGGCATCAGCGTGGTGGTGGTCACAGTGGGCAGTGGCTCGTGAGCGCTGGCATTCAACGCAACAACTGGCGTGGTAGTCTTTAAATTGGTTACCACCTGCATTTCGTACAGGCCGCCACGTGTAAAAGTCTGACATGGCACCGAAATTTGTGTAACATTATTTCGTGGATCGGGGAAGACCGGTATATTCTGCACGATTTCTTTGCGGCGACGTTGCAACACTTTGGTTGGACGCGCCAACTGATTGTGGGTGTCATTGGACGCTGCTGGCGTCGTCACTTCCGCACTCGAACTGCTCGTTAAGCTGCTATTGAACTGTGCATGCTCCACATATGCACGCGCTGTATCATTACCCGACGCCGCATCCATTGCATCCACAAAATCGTCAATGATTTTACTAATTACCAAAGTGCTTGTAATGGTATTCTCCACGACGCCCACACCGCCGCCGCCGACACCCACTTGACGGAAACCCAACCCATCTAATGGCTGTGTCGTGCGTGATGTTGTTGACGACGTTGTCGTCATTGTAGCTGTCGCCGTTGTCCTGCCTTCAGTGGTTGACGTTGTTGTTGTTGTACTCCGCACGTTTGCTTCATCAGCCGCCACTTCAACGCCATCTTTGGCCCCAACTCCTGCCACGCCCCCAACAGCATTGCCGACTGCCACATCTTCGCCGCTGAATTGTATCTGTACGTGTAGATCTCCGCTTAGGGCAGTGAATGAGCTGGGGGACATGAGACGACCCTTTCGTATGGCGAGCACGTGACCTTTTGTTGGCGACAATGCAGACAATGCAAAATATTCCCGGCCACAGATAAAGGTAATGGCATACAGCAACGAAGCGCAGCATGAAAGCAGAAAAGAGACAGAGGAAACAATAATAATAACAACAACAACAACAACAATGAGAAAAGCGTAGATAAAGCCGTAGAATATGAAAAAGATTTAATGCAAAAGCTGTGGGCGAAATGTGAAAAGGAAAAGCTGGCAAAAATTATAAATTGTCGTAATTTATTTGCCTTTACTTTTACGCTCGTTTGTTTATTTGTATTTCTCTTTTTTCGGCCTTTATTGCCGTGCCGTCCTCTATTTCTGTTTCGCATTGGATTCTGTGCGATTTTTCTATTGTTTGCGGGTGAATGTCGCCCCAAAGGTGCATATACGCCCCGCTACCTACCTATAGCATATACCGCTTAAACGGTATAAGGGTTTGTGTGTATTTCTGTGTTTCGGTGCATTTGTCATCTGGATATTTTATGAATACACGAGCACGTAGTGAGTGTTATGAGTAATTGTAGTTGGCTTACAGGGTGTTGAGGGCAATTTCAAGCGAAATTGTGAGGTATGTAAGCATAAGTGTGCCAGGAGTACTTTGGTCTGCAGGTAAGTAAGCTCTTGCTGAGTGATGCGACGTGACTGGCATTATTTCGAATGAATGTTTGTCAGCAACCTTGTTGTAAAATTTTATTAAGTATCACTGAACTTTATGCAATAATAAATCAAAATTTATTATAATAAAATTTTCTCAAAATAACTAGGTGCGTCTTAATGCAAGTTGTATGAGGACCTAAGCTAATATTTACTTTAAGCTGTTCATGCTTGAACTCCGATTAAGATTTAATACCGAAGTGGCCATAAATAATGAAAAGTAACACGTGCTCTGTCAAAACTTTTGACCATTTATGAACCTAACTCATTGATATATTTGAAAGGGAGGAACTAAGCGGAATAATAACTTTTATAGATAAGCAATATTGCTCAAAGCTGACCTTCTCTTTAACCCATTGATGAATTGATCAATGCCTAATAAACCTGTCTGGGTAAAGTTTTCGATGAGCCAACTCTAGAAGCATTTAGTGAGGATAATAAATAAATTAGGTGCCGAACTCTGGCTAGTCCGACACTTTTTTTATTTTCATATAATTAGTGTATCCAGGTCTTTTAAGCCCATTAGAGCCGATACTATCACTACAAACTACTGAGAGGGAGAGAGATATTAAAGAGAGACACATTCGTTTCTTCTTCACTTCACGTTTGGAGTTTTTAGTCTTTAAGGCTTAAGAGTCTAATCTATACCAGTATTATCACTAAAATATCTATGGCGAGTTTTCACAAAGCTTAATTGCCCTTTCCCAAAATAGCAACTATGACTTATCGAATGAATCTCATTAGATGAAAAAGCACTAATATATACAAAAGTTGGTCTGTTTTAAAAACTGAAATCAAAAAGAAATCTTCAGACTATCACCACAACTATAACATTATGAACGATTAAGATATCTAATATAACCAAAAGCAACCAAAAATTGACTATCCACTTTGTTAGTAGTAGCCTCTAACCCCACTGACCGTTCACTCATGTCCGTTTAAAGAATGCCTCTCAACGTCATTTGCTCACTTCTGCATAAGACTAATTTGAGTATCAAGCCACTTTCCCAATTGTAAAGGTTCCGATTGGATATTATCATATTGCTGTTTAGGTGATAAGGCAAAAAATGTTATCGGTCACCAGTTGTAAAAGTTGCTAGGAAATATATCAAGTAGAAAAGTCTCAAGGATTTCGTTTTGATTACCCAGGATTGCCGAGATGGAGGTTAAACCACCTCGTATCTCCCACTTTTAGACATCCAACTGAGCTGTTGAGTGTAAACAAAACATCTAATCAGATTTGAAATGGATTCGAGGCGCTTTATCTACACTTAATACCTCATTACATTAAGTTTCTGTTTACACCATAGCTAATAGAGTGGAAGCCAGAATCTGTTGCCCGGAGCTGGATCTTAGGCAATCCTTTAAGCTTCCTTAATACTGCAGTATCTGCCAGGCGGCAGCATTTGCAGCCAGGAAAGCGGCTGAGATAGATAACAAGGCAAGAAAAAATATAATGAAGATCAATATAGTCGTCGATAGGTGCAAGTATGAGGTGGAATTAAGGCAGAGAAGAGAACGTCCATCTGGCTACCGAACTAGAACAGGAAATATGAAAGTCACTAAAAACGGTACACAATGAATTTTCCGAAAGGGCTGACGGACAGTTCAGGGCGAGAAGGAATGCCTTAAGGATCACATAGAATCCCCAAGCCCCGATGGAACACACGTAAGCTTTTTAGTTGTACGGTTTCGCAACGACTGTCCTACGGTTTTTGACCTAATGACAGGTCACAACTTACTGACAACGAATCAACTCTAGCATTGTCGTCTCGCAACTCGTCTGAAGTATAAAAATTAGATATTAAGTCGCTCTTGAAGTTCGCAAAAAGCTCAAACTGACATGTACGTATATGGTGAATACTTAATCCCCATCTGACATTACTAAGGACCAGAAAGTAATATGTTTTTTATGAGCCGGCCAGTATAAACTAACCGAACCGGTCTTCATAAAGAACTGATCAATGGTGCGCTGATGAAAGTATAAAAGCAAAACACTTCTGGGATCAACCATATCATCGAACCTTACCTAAAGCCAATAAAATACGATAACAGTACAAAAGTGTAAGAACGGACTCTTCACACAGATACGGTATCTTATATTTCAGTTAGATTGCTGAGATTATCATTTTGCGACATAAAAAAATCTGAGAATCGTTCAGAGTTCTCGGCATTATTTATATTAACTGCATCAATAACCGAACTTGGAAGCCACAAGTGATCAAAGATTAAAAAATATATTACAATTAAAAATAAATAAAAACAACTTAAAACCCTTCCAAACTTTGCCGAATTAACGCTTTAACAACCACAAAAGTTCCCATATTAATATGCTCAAGAAAACAACGGTATTATTTATCAAGAGCATTATGTCAAAGCTTGTATAAATTCAAAAACTTTGTGCAGCAGCAGTTGATGAATATTGCAGCGATCTCACATATCGAAGTAAGTAAGCCCAAAACTTGCGCTTTATGTGTGAGCGCTTAGAAAGTTTTCGACTTCAATTAAGCTAAGAGTATCAGCTTAAAAGCTACACATGAAAATACACGTAAGTGTATGTACTTAGAGTGCAGCAGCAACGCATAATGGGTGTCTAAGTTGAACGCTCAAGTATCTTGTTAGAATATTAGTGAAACTAACCGCTAAGGCAACAGCGTTTGCATATTTTATATTATGTTGCCTGGTTTTAGGCGCCCTAACCATTTAGATGCACATATGTTTCAGCTTAATACAGGCACAAGTATTAAAGCAAGCAAACTAAAACTTCAATACCTAAGGCACCCTTCAACTGCCAACTGTCATAACAAAACACACTGACAAGCTTTTAATTATGCCGTTATGGAAAACACCAGCAAGTGACTGACAAGTAAAAATATAAACACCGCAAAATTTACGCAAGCCATATATTTATGTTAAATGTACACATACACATATATGTGTATATATGCAGGTGTATAATTGCACACTCCTACCTACTGGCGAGCAGTGATGACAATTGTGAGTGCCCAAAATGCATAGAAAGGTGGTAAAACAACACACGATGATGTATGTACTCATTTATTTGCTTGGCATATTATATTTGCCTGCAGGTTATTTTGCATACGTACACCCACGGCCACTGGTATGAGTACACCAAATTAAGTAATGTTTTCTTTTACATTGAGTTCGAGTGAACTGCTGCGAAAACTATATGGTTAGTTGTATAGACAGAAAGCTAAATTCAGGTGGAACAGGACTTTGGATATTCGTCTAGTGAAGGGCTGTACTTGCTAAGAAGCCTGAATGTGTCCATAAAACGGCTCTCATTGGCATCTCTGGTGCGCTGCGGACTACACCAACAAGGTCACTTAATGTCATTTATGCTTAGTTCGCTTTAAGTATGAGGAAAATTAAGCAAATGAAGGGTACCGGACAAGGACACACTTAAATTTTCTTCTTCTTCAACTGCATACCGGAAAACTTGGAACACTGCGTCGCAGAGGCTACTCGTGGCGGCATTTTCTTTGCTCACATTCCGATGAGGAATATAATATAATATATATAATAAGTTGGAAGAAACCGATAGAGAAAAAGCGCAGTGAGCTTTATCAGCTATGGGTCGAAGCTGGGAGGAAAGATTGGAAAAGAGCACAATGGGCCTAGTGATGGCCTATGTGAGGTGGCCTGCGGTCCGGCGCTCATGTTCCTACCTTTTCAACCAAGCTACCATATACATATATGTACATACAACAACATCTGAAAACGAAAAGATGTGCTTACTGTTTTAGATTGATATCTCAGACTGAGCGACTAGTTCATGTATATACAGACAAACAGACAAGCGGATATGGCTAAGTCGACTCAGCTCGTCTTGCTGATCATTTATATACATATTTTATGGGATATCTAACATTTAGCTTTGGGTCTTACAAACTTCGCGATAAACTTAATATAACCTCTTCGGTATATAAAAGAAAAGCGTACCTATACCAATGCCCACCAGTGTATCGCATACACGCAAATCACATTAACCGGCATGTCATTATATTTTTTTATGTGTTTTTCTATCACTCAACGCATCACTCAATTGACTTGTGTTTTCTTTAACTTACGAGCTGCATTTGGACGCACAAACACACGCACACACATATAGGCGCATACATGTATGTATACATATATACATATATATGTATGGATATGCCAGCTGTGGTGTATTATTTTATTATTACGCTCAAGTGCTGTCATTACGTGTGTTATTATAATGCAACGCATTGTTGTTGTTAATTTCGCTTTTGTTATTATTACTGCTTTTATTGCCGTTATGTTTGTATTGTTCATTTTTTCCCCAAACAGCTCTTCATGTTTTATTCTTTTATGTGCATATACTCACATAAATGCATGTGTGTGTGTGTGTTTGTGCGCGCATAAAAATATATGTAAGTACATGAATGACATTCATTTTATTTGTATATGTTGTTGTACTCACTTGTGCGGCATAATAGCAAAATTATTGTTGATATTATAATTTTCCACTTGATTCCTGCACGACGACAGCGTGTGCCGTGGCCGCTGCCGCACATTGACTGCCATTGCCTTTTGTCACGCGCCAGCCCTCGTTCTGGCGTTGACTCCAGCTGCTGCTGCTGTGGTTGTTGTTGCTGCCGCGGCAGCAACGTTTCGCGCACGAGTGTTTTGTGTGCTCGTTTGGCTTTTTGCTCTTGAACAACTTCCACGTCGCAGTCATTGGCATTGTGCTGTTGTTGTTGCTGTTGCTGCTGCTGTTGTCGTAGTCGGTTTTTGTTGTACCTGCTGTCATCGCATTGCTCATCCGTGCATTTGTGGCGCTGCTGCTCTTGCGACTCAACGGTCTTCGTACACATTCTTCTGTGCTCCTTGATTGCATACGCGTCTGTCGCCGCCACTGCCACTGCTGCCGTTGCTGTTGCTCTAATACTGCACAAATTGTTTGTTGTGCGTGTTTTTGTTGTTGCTGCTGCAATGGCGTTCGTCTGCCGCCGTACTGCCGTCTCGTTCGCCGCCACGCTGCACGCGCTCTGTTTTTTTGTGCCGCAAGCCAGTTTGTTGTTCTTCTTGTTGTGGAGTCACTACTTAATCCTCCGCTTCTTCTCCTTCCGCTTTTTTGTGTTCCAACTGCTACTCTATGGCTCGTGCCTGCAACTTCTTTGGCTATTTAATGCTTTGATCTTTGCCGCTGCTCATCTTTCGCCGCTGCTTTAGTAGCCAACATTGTTGTAGCTGTTGTTGGCTTTATTGCTGTTGTTGCAGCTACTAGTTTTACTATTATGCTGGCGTGTAGCGGCTGTTGCTGCAGCTGGCGCTCGTGTCCTCCAGCTTACCTTGTTATTACAGCCTCAATGTTTGCTTTGATTATTTGATTTTAGTGCCGGAGCCTTCAACTACAACAACAATTGCGCTAACGCCAACTACAATTGAGTTTTTCCTCGGCCGCAAATTCAACTACTGTTGCTGGCTGGCAGCCACAGTGGCTCGGTTTTCGTTTGTTGCGCAAACTTTCCACCCACAAAGCCACCGCTGGCGTCCCTTTACACCCTCGCACTCTCTCTCTCTCCCTCTCTCTTTCTTACGCCAATCGTCTCCGCTCTGCTCGCTGCAGCTTCTTCTTTTCCTACACCCACTTGCTGCTTGTGTTTTATCACTTCTTTTGATTGTGTTGACTTTTTTCTTTCTACTTTTTACGCTTGTTCGCAATTGTGTTGGCGCCTTCGTTGTGTCGTCGTGTCGTCTCCTGCCCTGATTTGCTAATGCCACAACTTTCAATCCTCGAAATCAACAAATCAACAAAATTCGTAAATAACCAAAAATCTTTGCAGCTTCAACTTTTGTCGAAAGTTGCCTCCACCGCATGCACCCTTGTGTCTCTCGCTCCAGCTCCGCTCTGTTGGTTGGTCTCTGCAAGTATGATATTGAAAGAAAGTATGTATAAACGCATAAATATCAAATGGTAAGCTTATAAGTTGATTTGTAATTTATTAGCGAAAATAAGTAGATTTCTTGTCGGCTAAGTGTTCTGATTTTTTCCCTTCTCTCTTTGCTTCATAAATTCGCTATCGTTCGTGTCTCAAGAAATGCGTAATGGTACATTGTGAATGATTGAATAAAAATAGAAATACATGTATTTACAGTCCATTCAGTTCGAAGTAAGTACATATAGTAAATATATATTTACAATTGAAATTCTATAGAAAAATTGTACGAATTCTTGGAATGACTTCTATTAACTGTACTCCTACTTATGTCGCTAAGAATGGTGGAAGAATCAAAGAATTTTAATTGAGCACTGAGTGCTTTTAATAGCGTCTCGCTGTCGGCTTTGTCCTTCATATAGTGGACGTTGACATAATAGGCTCTTATGAAGAAAAGAATAAGTACCAGAAATTTGAAATTTTTCATTACCGAAGAATGTTGACTTGTGGCATGAAGAAGAGATTAATGATTGCAAGTTTAAAGTAGCTGGACTGTGAGTAAGAGAGTAATAGACTTAAGTACAAGGTCAAAACCAAGCTATTTTTTTCATCAAAAAGCAGCCCATAATAAATAAGAGCTCTTCATTTTTTAAAATACAAGGCACTCGTAACAAAATAAAAAGTATACGAAACGGAGATATAGAAAAGATTATGGTGCACAAATTCTAGGTTAGCTGGACGTTAGACTTAGCAGTTACTTATTCTAAACAAAATATTTTCGGATAAGCTACACCTCTATACAATAGTGAGACTTCACAATCTTCTAAAAAAAATGGGAACTATTTTTCTTATGATTTGATGTAAAGAGGTTTTATCGAACGTAAAGCGAGAGAGTAACCGATCGTTAGGTTATTTTCTCGCTATACGTTCGATCTACGAAAAAAGGTGTCTGGCAGAGACCCAGATTTTTCCGCTTACAAATTTGTGAAATCCAAAAACAAAAATTATTATTACTATAGATGAAACAAACAAAGAAAAATTAACATTTTCTCCTCAAATATATGTCATATAAGTAAATGATTGATTTTTGAAACTTTTTTACAAGATGTCAAGCAAGCAAACGAAAATTTATACCCTTTGCATGTCTGCAAAATTGAATTATTCACAAATTGCATTTAATGAAAATAATTTTGATTTAATTTGACAAGAAATTTTACAAATTTGCAATTAAGTATTTTTTAAAGAAGTCTTCAATATATGTATTTTAGCATATAATGCAAGACGCATAAATTAAATGAATTCCACAGAAATTTTTAATTATCATTTAATAACAAGGACAGTATTAAATTACTTTTGTTGTTTTCCTTTTGTATTCGTATTCGTATATGTGTATGTATTATTCACGGTAAATATTTTATGATGAATTCTATTTAATTGCATAATTATATCATACCTGAAGCAATTAAATTGTTTTATTTGTAATTTGGTCGCTCAACCGGCAATAATCCGCAAATCACATAAGCAATGATATTTTGCCATAAGGTCATTCAGGCGAGGAAATGAAATAAATACGAGATTTAACAAGCAATTTGGATAGGAAACGAAATGAAACAAAAAAAGAAAAAAAGAAAAACAAAAAAAAAAAACAAAGAAGAAAATTAAAAAAAGAAGCTTCATATACGCAATCAACGTGAACTTCATACTTTTTGGTTATGTATTAATGAATAGCACACATATGTCATTCAGAAATCTACGAGGGTTGTTTAGTAAGTTAGAGGTTTTCGAAAAAAACCATTTAATAATGTCAAATTTAATAATGAAAATCATCATCAAGAAACACATCATCATCATAATTTGGGTCCATTTTCGAAAATATTTGAAAGTGAAAACATTATGTATTTTGACCCAGCTCGGAATATAATTATTTACTGTTGCTTCATAAAAATAAATAAGTTGTAGTACTTTTAAGCATGCGACGCCTTAACAGGTTTACAATATATTGGTATTGAAGTCTATTCTACATTAAAATATGGAAAAATATAGTTTTCGTTGTGTTAGTCTGGGTCAAATTTGATCAGATAGTGTGTGCCGAATTTTCCAGCAATAAAAAAGTGGTGCCAACGTTTCATAATCACGTCGGTAATAACAAAGTTTTTAAAACAACTCGATCGGCAGTGAAAAATTTGGCTAAAAATAAAATATTTAATTTTGGTATCAGTGCGGGTCAAATTTGATCAGATCAATATCGACTCTTTATACAGGGTATTTCAAAATAATTAGATTTCCAGTGAAAAATTATACAAAAAATAAGTTTTTTAGTTTTTTGTATCAGTCCGGGTGAAATTTGATCAGATCAATATCGACTCTTTATGCAAGGTATTTCAAAATAATTAGATTTCAAGTGAAAAATTATGCAAAAATAAGGTTTTTAGTTTTTTGTATCAGTCCGGGTCAAATTTGATCAGATGGCATATGTAGAAATTTTCAACAATAAAAGAGTTGTCCAAATGTTTCTTAGTCAAATCGACTCTTCCAAGACCTAAAGGAATTTTGTGGAACCTTTAGAACAAAAGAAAAGTATGGATAATATTTTGAACTTTTGATTTAATCTTAGATTCTTTGATGGAAAACTTGCGATGAAATTAAACAGTTGATGAGAAAGTTGTTCAAATCATCACATTCTCCTTTAACATATCAACAAGTAGGAAGATATAGAAAAATTCAAAGCAAAAAATAATTTTCGAAAAAGTCGTTTTTTAATCAACTACCCGAAAATCTACTGCTTTCACATTTACATGTTTGAGAGCACATTCCTATTTGACTTGTCCTTTGGCCTTCTGCTACTGACCGGAAAACGCATACCCGAAACAAATAAAAATATTAAAAAACAAAAATCACAAAAATAATAATAACCGACTCTTTCGGTTGCCATGTAATATTGCCTTGTCCCACTTGGACCAAATACAATATTTACAAATTAATTACAGAAAACTGAAATTCGTTCATTTCCTGCTGCTATATAGGGACGAGTCGACAGCACGTCTGCTTGGCTTGGCTCTGCTTTGCTTTCGTTTTATCTGCTCTGTGTCAGTGGATTGTCGGTCAGTGCCTGTTTGTTGGCACACACTTACACACACACACACATACACTCGCATGAGCATATGTATATGAATATGCTATCATTTACAGTTAGTGCTGCGCTTCTTGCCGCGTTGCCGCAACGCAGGCGCAAAATTGAAATCGCATGCAATTTCATTAATTTAACGCGCATTCTTCGCAACGAACGTTCAACAGCCAAAGTGCAGAGTAATCGCACATAGTTGTCGTATTGCATTTTGTTTTTGTTGCTGTTGTTTTTGTTGTTGTTGGTATGGTTATAGTTTGTTTACACTATGCGTAATTTGTAATATGCATAAATGTCGGCTGGTCGCTGTTTATACAGTCATTCATCATACGTCCTGTTGGCCGACACACTGCATGAAAGGAGAGCAAATGTAGGTGGGTCTCAATGAATGCAAGTGCGTTTACATGAAATATGTGCGTTTGTGTGAAATTATTTGCGTGTTTGTATGAATATATATATATATATGTATATGTGCAAATATATAAATATATATCTATGTAATTGTCGTTTGTACTACCCGCTGAAGTGAAGTGAAGTGAAGTGAAGTGGGGTGCCAGTGTTGTTAAGTTCAACTGCTTTGTCGAAGTCTGTGAAGTTTTGACCATTAAAGCAAACAACATTAATAAATATGCACAAGCAATCAAATTTAATACACAAATACATACACCCACAAGTGCTTTTCAATTATTATATGCATGTATTTGCTACTTCCAAGTAAGTGTTTGCTAGCCTTTGTCTACAAATATCAAGTAATATTAATTCGTAATGACTTTGCCTGCTCCATCTAATGCACTGCCACTCGTTATGCAGTAACTGTACACTAGCATTACAAAAACACTTTAATTTGCACATAAATGCATGTTAAACAATAGTTGTTTCCACACACACACACCCACACACACACACACATGCAGTTTGTCTATTTATTTGGCCATTAGTGCTCGTGCACTTCAAGCTACGAGCTTCTTAAGCCAAGTCTGATTTGGTTTGTCTGATTTGCGCCTACTTCGAGACTGTCTAATATGTAGTTGCACCACTGCTGCTAAGCCCGTTGAAGATGTTGGCATTGCAAATGCGGTTAATTGCATAACATTAGCGTTCAATAGATTCGACTCACTGCTAATATTAAGTTTGTTTGTGCATTTGTGTGTAGATTATATGAAATTTGATTGAACGTGCATATCGTTTTGAGCAAGTGGTATGCGAGGAAAGCGGATAGATGGTTGTTCTCAAGTTAAAGTGTTCCGTTTAGCTGCTAAGTAGTGTTATGTAAATATTATTTGTTCTGGTATATCTACTTAACAGTGACTCCAAGCCAAAATTCGAGCAAATATTTGCAATAACGAATGTTTATCGAATAAGAGCAATTTGGCCTTTAATGGCCTTTATACTCGCTTTTGAATTTCAAAAACTCGATTTTTTCGAAGATTCCATTTTATATGATCGAAAAGTCTTATACACCGTGAGATAAAGAAAACGTAGATAATGACCACATTATATACTAAATTTTGAAAGTTGGGCCGGTATTTTCGAAATAAATATTTTTCGCTTTTTCGGTATTCTAACTGTATATAATCCGTTATAGTTTCAAGGTCAGAATAGTGTGAAATAAATGAAATAAATTTTTTTTTCGAAGACCCGACTTTTTTCATTAATTATAGCAACTGTCGCATTTTGTTACTTTTCCGGCTATTCTCTTGCCGCTCGCTTACAGAAAAACGTACCTGCGGAAAAAGCCAGCTCACTCGTAATTAATTATATGGTAATAAAAATCAAAATCACTTGTATTAAATATTGAAAATAAAGTGACAATTAAATGCAGCAATTTCATTCGCCATGCACACTTCTTTTATTTCACTCACTCATTTTTATTAACTCAATTTACCAATCATTAATTTTTATATTACGCCTCTCGATTGTTTGCACTAGCAAATTACTAAAAGCAAACACACAAGCACATAACTGTATACACATATATATGTATAGTAATGATGACCAAGTGTCACAATGTACATTTTAAATAAAATAAATTTTTACTTCAACCGGCAACAATTCACTTTTCACACAATTAATCATGTTTTGCGCTCGTAAGTGTGCAAAAAAACAACAATAACAAGGAAAAAAAATTGTATTAAATTATTTATGGTCAATTGAAAAATTGATATCTATTGACATTTTAATTCCAAGTGGTTATAAATTCAGTTGTTAAACCAACGGCCGACACCACAGCCAACACACCCACACACACACACACGCATTGTAGGGTTGCCATGCAAACAGCATGTTTATATGGCATGTCAGCAGATTCCACAAGAGTAAACGAAATGTTAAGTAAATCAAAAACTGACCAAACAATTGTGTAAGCATGATGTTTGACAAATGTGTGAGATTGCCAAGAAATGCACAATGGAATTGGATATGGCACATTGGCACGCCGGTGCGCTGGAGGAGCGCCGGCACAGGAGTTGAAAGCAATGCGCATTGAATGCACCTAAGGGGATTATCAGGATATGCATGTGTTTGCTTTGCGCTCTTAGGTATTTGTGCACGTGTGTGAATTATATGATTTGTAGATATCATACATACATATATACTTGTGTGTGTGTGTCTTGTCTCCATTGTTTACTTGCTGGATTTATTTATTTTATGCGCTTTAGCTTTAAAGGAGAAATGCTTCTGTTATTGTTAGTTTTTATGTGCATATATGCAAATTATCTGGTTAGTTGTCGGCAGGATTATTCAAATTTTGTTTTCTGCTATCTACAAACAATTATGCCGCTAGGTGTCTTTAAGTGGTTATGAGTTTATGCTTTAAAGTTATCTGGAAGCATTCTACAAAAAATATTTGGAAAGGTTCAAAACGAAACAAACTCCTTATTACTATTTTAACAGGTCTTTCAGCGTCTATAAATTTAGGAGCCGTCCAGCCAGTCAAGCTCTTCCGTTGTGAAAGCGTGACTTTTTTCATCATTATTGATCCAAAGGACTTTAGTTTAATTCGGGAGAACTCCAAAATGTGAATACACGAAATATTATAGTTCAAGTGGAGGGAATTCGAAAATTTGAAAGAAGGACTCCCTCCAAGTTTGTGGAAGTACTACAGTTTAAGCCGAGGGAAATCCAAAATGTTTAAGAAACGCTGTACTCATCTTTGTGGATCCAAGATACCACAGCTTAAGAGTAGTAAATTCAAAAATGAGTAAGAGCGACTCTCTCCGTCTTTATGGATCCGCATTTTAAGTCAAGAAAATTCCAAAAGTGTAGGAGAGATCCTTGTGGATCCAAAAAGTACCACAGTTTAATTCAAGGCAATTTCAAAATGTGAAAGAGGGGCTCTCTCTAAATTTTTGGGTCCACGAAATACTAGAGATCAAGTCGAGAGGATTCCAAAAATATAAGAGTTACTTTCTCGATCCTTATGGGTCCAAAAAATTGTTGCAGTATAAGTCGAGAAAAATCCGAAAAAATGAGAGAGTGACTTCTCCATCTTTATGCATTCAAGAGATACTGCAGTTTAAGTAGAGATAACTCCAAAATATGAAAGAGGGACTCTCACCATATTTGTGGATCCAATAAATATTACAATACTGGAGAGAAAACTTCAAAAAATATTAGCGAGACATCTTCATTTTTATGAATCCAAAAAATTATTACAGTTTAAGTCGAGAAAAATCAAAATTCGGTAAGCGGTATTTCTCGATCTTTATGGATCTCAGAAGTAGTTGAGTTTATGTAGACAGATGATCAAAATGTGAAAGAAGGAGTCACTGGATCCAAGAAGTACCAGAATTTAAGTCGACACGGACATTTTAAAAGGATAAAATAGTGTTACACTGCATTTGAAGACTGGCTTGTGGCCACAAGAATGCAGCGAGTCCCTCTTTCTTTATATCTTCGAACCATACCATACCATAAAAAGTGCATTGACTCAAAATCTGATAAAGTTGAAGTAAGATTTATGTAACTCAAGAAAATCTTCTACGAGTCTTCCATGAGTCTAGCATTGATAGGTATCACTGAACATCACCCAGCAGTTATTCCTACAGGGTTAGTCAACCAATATTGAGAGCTGACCCTTGCTATAAACAAAGCAAACAGATGTTGATGTCTTTTAAATTTGTCACAAAACCTCAAATATTTGCATATAAATTTCCACATAGTCAATGTATTTTTGTTTCACGGCAATATCGTAAGGTAAACATGCAGTGGGCTTAAGTTTAAGTTGCCTTAAAGTGCACGATGATTTACATGTTTATTTATATTGCACTCCAACTCAATTATTTGGACTGTCAATTTGATTTTCATTAATTGAGAAGACATTTTCCAAAACAAATATTTGCGGTCTCCATTAGTTTTTAACAAACTGAGTTGATATTATCAAGTACATGCTCGTAAGCAATTTTTTAAATATGTGTAGCCTAAAAGTATGCTTTGTGAAAATGCAAAAGCCATATTGGTACCAACAAACGATTGAAAATTGTGTTCGGAATGTGCGACGCCTAAAGCTATGTCGATTACGTAGTCAAATAGTAAACGAAAAATTGTTTAATAGCCTAAAAGTATGCTATGACCAATTACACATACCATTTATTAGCCTAAAAGTGTGCTATGAAAAATTACATTATATAGTACATATATGATGTCTAAGTATTAGCTGATAAAAAGCACATTATTTACATGCATTCCTCACCACTTTCCTAAACAACTAATCAGCGCTGTTCAGTACTTTCCCTAATATCCTCATCATTGCCTACTTTTGCGCTAACATATAATATTTTGCTTGCATTCCATATCCATATATGCTAATTTCAAAACTTCTTATTGATCAAAGAGCGCCCAACGGCTTCCTCGCCAGCATCCGCTGCTTTGAAACGCGCACAAAGAAAGTGAAATTCAACGAAAAAGGCAGGCAAGGCGACTGATAAAGTCAATGACTTTGCAGTAAAATCGATGCCTTGCGTCTTTATTACGCTTTGATATGTGGCGCGTCTTCATTTTCCATTTTGCCTTCATTTTCCTGCTTTCCCCCTTTTTCTATGCCTCTATCCGCTTTTCAGTGTCCTTTTTTATTTGAAAAAATTTGAATAAGCATGTGAATGCTGAATCATGAGAAATAAAAAAGCAGCGGCGGTGAAAAAAGTAGAAAAAAGACGACAGCTAAAAGGAAGTCGAGGCAGCCAAATGGTGCTTTTTGGCACACAGCCAGTAGAACAAGCGCATACATGGGTCAACCGTATAATGGCGCACACACAATCACACACACACACAGCGCTCATGCAGGCAAGCGAATTGGCAAGCAGCAGCGGTTTTGCACATGTGTGTGTGTGTTTGTGTTGCACTTACAATGCGATTGCTTGTAACAAGCAATACTTAGCAGTGCGGAGATTTGAATCTGAGAAAGCTGTGAATCGACCGCAATAAAATTGCCTGGCAACACTTGGAACACACACACGTGCACACATGTGCAATCAAGCGTATGATATTAGCAGGCTGCTACAAGCGTTTAGGCGCATAGACAAATGTGCCAATGACTGTACAAACACACATGCATATACATACATAACATATATGTGAATTCTATGAAGGCAATGTTGCCTGCGTTTATATGTGGTTGTGGGTGTATGCTTGCGTGCAAAGTGTTGAAAAGACAAATATTTTCTAATACTTGCTCTGGTTTTATAATAATGCAAATAAATGCTAAAAATTCTCAGTTGGACTCAATGAAGAGCGACAGACTGGCGTTGTTCACACACACATGCATACACACATACATATGTATATAAGTATATGTACATATGTATATGTTAAAAAGGCAGTTCACCCACTAACCGCATGCACATACAGCTTAACACCCAGCAGTAACGCCAGACGTCGCTTAACCAAATCCACCACATCGAGATGTGGTCACTGACTGCAAGGCATTTTGTTGCCACTAACGAGTGCATATAGCCAGTTATAACTTTATACCCTGTACAGCGTATATGAAGTTTATAACACCCGGAAGAAAACGTCGGTGGTGCTATAAAGTATGTAAAATGAGTATTTATAGTGTGAGCAGCTGAGTTAGTCGGGTCCTTTTTATATATACGTCTGTACATAATTGAGATATCGTACTGAAATTTTGCTTACGTTCATATTTAACCTAGAAGCTACTAATTTGTCGGAATTGTCGAAATCGGCCTACTATATCATATATTTGTCATACAAACTGAACGATTGGAATCAAGACCTTGTATGGAAAGCTTTGCCGTTTGACGAAATATGGTTTAGATCGGACCACTATAACATATAGCTGTCATACAAACAGATCGATCAAAATGAAGTCCTTGTATGGAAAACTTTCTTATTTGACTAAATATCTTCACGAAATTTTGAACATATCATAACCCTAAGCAACGCTCCAAACATATCGTTCAGATCAGACCACTATAGCATATAGCTCTACTACAAACTGTCAAATCAAAATTATGACAAAGCTCTTTTTATACCCTCGAATACGAAATGCGCCTGTGAAAGGTATTATTTCCTCGATTTTATGTATATATAGTATGTATATTCAAATATATAAATACGTACACCTCTGCTAAATATTTGTGGTTTTCTTCTTGATGTCTTTTTGTTATCATTATTTTTTTTTGTTGTTTTTGCGCATAAAAATTGAGCTGTGAAACTAAGCCACTGTCGTCTGGTCAATAGCAACGAGCACTAGTCGCTGCTGATAAATACTGCAAAATGCTCTAAAGTAACAACAATAAAAATAAAACCAGTTGCAAGCAGCACTTTGTAAATTTTGTTGTTGCTGTTTTTTGTGCTGTGAAATATTTAGTCATTGAGCTGAACAACCATAAAATGACAATTTGTCAGCAATAAAACTGTAAACAAAGCAGACAGACAATACATTTGCCATTTGTATCTATGTTTATATGTATGTGTGTATGTATATTTATGTATACAAATAAATTTTCTGCAATTTTATGGCTCCTAACCAACTTCTAGTGCTTGTATGTGTATGTGCGTGTGTGTTTGACGAAGTGGCAGTAGCAATGTTGCAGCGTTATTTAAGTTGTATTGATTGTTCCATAGTTGTATTGACTGAGCAAATGCTGTCGTCAAGTTGCTAGTTTGAGAGCGAATCTCGTGCGCTGGGTGCCTCAAGCAACGAATAGATTAAAACATAATAAAATATTATTTTATTGACCTTCGCTCAGCTAAAAGCAGTCGGTACCTTTGACATTTTAAACATTGCATCTACAGAGCCTTACGTAGTTCAGTCAGGAAAATCAGAAAATTTCTTGAAAACTCACATAAGCCGAATATAATTTATTTCGGTGTAGTAAAGACAACAGTTTCGTCTAAGGAATGGACCTGGATTTTTATCTGGTGAAGAATATTTCCACGGAATTTCGAATTCCTATAAAGTTAAATTTAAATTCGGTCCTCAACATTACCTTCCCTTGAGAGTAACGTGTGAAGGAAGCAAGGTGGACAAGGGCGCAGGGATAAGTTTATATACGGATAGGTTCAAACTGCATAATCGAGTGAGAAGTGATGCCTTTGCTGCAAAACTAGTTACCAAAATCGCCTTCCATCTACCAGACCTCTAAAGTGTCTTCCAAGCGGTGTTCACAGCAATTAAAGAAAGCCTTCTTGTGAACTCAAGGAATATACTTAAGTATAGTATATATGCAGATAGTCAGATGGCTTTGAGATCACTAAAGTAATTTAGAATTTCGTCAAAGTAAGTGAAAGAATGCCATGATCTATTAGTGTATCTTAAATCATTTCACGATAAGCCTGCAATAAGTTCTTGGACATAGCGATATCCGTGGGAACTGAGAAGCATATGAACTAGCCAGAACAGGCAGCACGGTACAATTAGACTCCGGAAAAGAGTGAATTTAAATGTCTCTGGATGCAGATATCTAATCGACACATACATATATTATAAACATAGCTGAGTTTCGGTGGAGTCAATCACTGACTTGCTCAGAAAGCAGGCAAACAAACATGATATGAATGGATCAGGGCCACGCATGTCGTCTATAACAATTTAAAAGGAATGAATTAAGAACTCTAGTAGGAGTGCTAACAGGTCACTGACTAATTGGCAGACATGCCAGTGGACTAAGAATGTCATGTAAGGACTATTGAAGAAGCTGTCAGTCGAGGGTTTCTTGACGATGTGTCGGACGTTGCATGGATAAAACTTTTAATAGCGATGAACTTCATCCGAGGCACGGTGTGGTTCCAATGGTATCACAAGAAGTCTCCTAAAGACCCAGGTGCATCGTCAGACAGCCACCTACCTACCTACCTACCTACGTTTCCTTCAAACAGTTTCCTTTTACACATCATATATATTCATCTTAAGCAAGGATAACTTTGAAATATTTCCTGCGCTCCAAACAAAAAAAATTAATCACCAGCAATTTAATCACCCCTTAGAGCAGTTTAGCAAGGTAATTAAGACCCGAAAATTTAAAATCACTTATCAAAGTTTATTCCACTCAGGGCATTCAACTTAGACATTTTAGCATTAAAAATTAACGGATTTCAACAGCCTGTTGCCATATTTATAGCTTCCATTAGGAGCTCATGTCACCCGCATAGCAATTGTCTTATCGAGCAACTTAACGAATTTGTAAGTTCACTTTCCGTATTTAACTTCGGCATTAAACGGAATTACTTCTTATTTCGCTTGTTGCCATTTCCCCCTTTCTTGCTACAACAATTGTAGCGCCAACAATAACTTCCTGCTTCGCTTGCGTAAATAAGTTATTTCCTTTGAAACCTGCAATACTTTTTAAGCTTTCTCTCAGCCACCTTTTTTCTCTCTTCTCTCACTACCGCTATCCACCTTTATCTTGCCTTTCAACTGCGCTGCGCTTACAGCAGTGATACTTCATTTTCCTTACACTCGATACCTACAATCCCCACACCTTGGCTTATCTCTGCGTCGCGTTGACTTGTTAGGTTTATCTACGGTGTAGTTTATTAAGATAAAAGTCCAAGGAGGAAAATACCGGAAAATGCTTTTGTTATCTATTTTCATTAAACTTTTTTTAAACTATTACTTTGTATTTAGTCATGTTAACGTATCCTTTTTACTCAACTCTTTCGGCCAAACAAATTTTTCATTAATTTCCCTTTTCTGCTTTGACCTCAATTGTTGTCCCGAGTGGGTGGGTTTTGTTTTATGTTTTGTAGGCAGCTTTTTACTCAGTCTTTTTTATGGCTTTACAGCTTTGGCTTGACTTTTTTGTTGTTTCATTGCCTTTTTTGTTGCCAGCTTGGCTTTGCCCTTTTATTGTTTTAGTTTAACGTTTATTTTCTGCTAGTTGGTTCGGCGTTTCAATTAGATTCTTGGCTGGGAAGCACTTGCCTCTTTGGGTGCTTCTAAACACTAAGCTTCTATATTGGTTTTCACTGGAAAAAATCTGGCTTCACTTATGCATACTGCTTAATTCTTAGTCTCTGGTTAATGCTTCAAATAAAATGGGGGCCTTATCTTGAAAACAAATAAAGGATGTGTCTTTCATAAATTTGCCTAATTTTATACTGAGAAGCTTTTATTTAATTTTTTTAATGTACTGAACTAGCAGTTTTAGTAGGGATCGCTAAGACAGATTAAATGTCGTTAGTTCAAAATTTGGTATATGGTTCAAAGACAATTTATGATGTCTCGGAACTATGCTTCTAACCTCAACTCCATAAGTAGAATAATAGAAAAACAAACCTCTAGTTATCCGACAAAACTTCAACCCAGATCTATGCCCAAAACCCATTCTGCTCCAACGAAAGTCTAGCAGACTTATGCTCTGCAAACATGCGAAGTCTGTACTGAGTAGAAATGGATTTCTAGTGAACTGCTCTAGTGTTAAGATGAGAAAAGTATGCTTTAGCCAAAATGTTGCTCTAAACTGGCAACTTATATACGGAACTACTTCATAGAAAAATAAAATACATCTCTGACAAATCGCTATGTTTAATTCCGACCAAACAACGGTAAAACATATTAACCTGACGCTACCCTCAACTAAAAGTACTGCTTAACGATTTTTATACTATTTATCAAGGATTTTGTATTGGATGAAAGTTCATGTTCTTCTATGTTGACGGATCCACATGTTGCTGGTTAAGTATATGGTTTATGGTCTACCATTATTTCAAAAATTCTTTTGAAATCTAGGAACAAGAAGTAGTCGCTGGGAGCCAGATCTAGAGAATACAGTCGATGCGGAAGCAATTCGAAGCCCAATTCAGGGATTTTTTTAATCGTTTTCACTAACTTGTGACACGGCACTTTCTTTCTCTTCAAATGTAACCGTTTGACGGCGATTTCGTCCTTCAATCGGTCCTACAACGCTATGTAATAATCGCTGTTGATGATCCTTCCTTTTTCAAGGTAGACAATAAAAGTTATTCCATGCGCATACCAAAGTTCAGACATCATAACCGTGCCCGCCGACGGTTGCTTTATCCACGCTTTGGAGCGGGTTCATCGTGTGCAGTCCACTCGGATGATTGTCGTTTGAACCTTGGAGTGAAATGATGAAGCCACGTTTCATCCATTGTCATATGTCGATGCAAAAATTCGGGTTTATTACGCTTGAATAACTCCAAACATTACTCCCAACTCATCGTTGTTTTTGGCCAAAAGTTTGCTCGCGCTGAACCAACTTTGTACAGAGCTTTCTCATACCAAATATTCGTGAAAGATATTATTTACTCCACTATGATATCTTCAGAGTGCCTGCTATCTGGAACAACTTCACTTTACAGTCATCCAAAATTATTTTGTGGAATTTTCTGATGTATTCGTCGATGACAACCTCTTTTGGTGCTCATGTCACACCGTCTGAACTTAGCATATCAATACTTTGTGGTTGAGTTTTCTGTGGCAGGTTCCGTAAGCTCGTCATCAAGCCAAGTTTTTGCTTCAACTGTATTTTTGCCTTTCAAAAACATTATTTTATCAACAACCGAAATTCTTTTTTATCAATTTTTTCACATTAATAAAAGTAGCTTCACTCAAAGTAATGATCCGACAACTGTCAAATTTATACAGGCGCCTTATGAAGACTAGGACTAACTAAAAATCAAATAAATTTAATTCTAGTAGCGCCAACTAAGTGTCAGACCGGGTTTCAATTGACATTTTAAATATTCATTTTGAGCAGAGAAATTTCTCAGTTTACTAAACCTGAGTAATAACGGCTCAAAGCCAATTTGTTTCTGGTAAACCACTGACTTCGCTAAGTGGAGACTCCAAAGTGAGTGCAAGATTAAATTATCAGTTGGTATTCTATTTCGTGAATCCATTGAGTGTGGGAAAAATTATTGATCTAATAAAAGAGAAGTGGTGTAAAAATTACCGTCTTCGTCTCTTTAAGAATTTAATGAGACAACTATTGCTTGAAAGACATAAAGCGCAAGACTAATGGGAAATTGAGAAATCCAATGATCGGTTTATTTCAGAAAGCAATAGCTTTTATTTGTACAAATTTCACAGACTTTAATATGGAAAAATATGGCGCAGCAATAAAAATCGGCATTTCATTAAAACGTAATCAAGGCTTGTTGCTGATACACACCCGTCCACCAACACACATTCATATTTTCAGCGAGAAATAAATGAAATTAATTAAAGCTTAAACAGTATGTTGGCGCAAAAGACAAAAACAAAAGCAAACATTGCACGCTGAAAAAGCAATAAAAGCAACACTAGTCAACCAGAAGACCAATATACGCACTGGAAGGAGAACAACAACAATAACAATGGCGAAAACAGTTAGAAAATCACACCTACGCACATTAACCGCCTAAGCGTCGGGGCATTGCTCATCCAGTCATAAAATCTGCCAAGACAATGTGGCGCTATCAACGACAAGGCAATAAGAACGCTCAAAACAACAACAAAAATAACAATGGAAAAACAGTTATCAAGAAATAGCTGTAATTAGAGTAATGACAACGGCAACAACAAAACCAGCAACTAAATAACAATAACAGTGGTGAATGTGCGATAACAACAACAACAGCAGCTACAGCGCGGCAACAAGACAACACGAATGCCATTAACACACCACAGCTGGCGATTTAAGATGACGCTGAAGATAAGCTAAGCAAATATGGCAGCAGGCGGGCGCGTGAATGCGTGCCAACAGCGCCGCCGCAGGACTGCGCCTAATATCGATAAGTTAAAAGTGCGCGCACATACACATACAAACTTTTAAATATATACATATGCCTGCATGTGCGTGTGGGTGTTTGCTTCATGGCGCATCGCTAATGAGCAGTAATTAAAAAAATATTCCAACTCATTGCCGCGGCAGCAGGGCGCGCACACACACACATATATACATAGAGGACAACAAACGCGCACCGTAAATCCCATTAAAAGCAGCAGCCTCTACCGGGCGCAAACTGAGCGCTATTGCTCGCGCACAAATGCCACCAATTATACACAGTCCAGCGAATAAATAACAGGCGAAAGCGCGTTGAAAGCGCAGACAACAATAACACATGCGCAAAAGGTGAAAACAAAAACAAAATGGAAATTAGAAACAACCGAGTCATGCCTTTAACCCAATTTACACCTCCAGAATTTAGTATTGCCAACTTATATGCGCGAGTGTGTGTGTTTGCTCAAATTAATATATGCACACACGCCTGCATGTGTGTGTGTGTGTGCAGATGAGTTGGAAATATTTATTTGTATGCATAATTGAGACAGCGCGTGGGCGCCGCACACACACATGCACAGTCATACGCAAATGTCGATTTGCATAAATATATTTGTTTGCTTATGCCACACTTATTTGCATATAGAGTGCAAGTGTATTCACCTGTAGGTGTGCCTGTGCCTGTACCTGTGTGTGTTTTGGGTTGTATTTGTGTTGCCATGACATAACCCGAAAATTTCATTAGAAATCTGTACAGTTTTGGTTGCATTTTAATTGTGCTCAGTTGGTGTGGCAGCTGAGCCACGGCGCACTGATTTGCCTCCGGCAGTTGCTGGCTGAAAAATTTCTGTCCACCTGTGCACTTTGGGTAATTTATCAGTGTTGACACAAAATTGTTGTTTGTAGATGAGTTTCTCACACGTTTGCTGCTGATGTGGGTGTGTGTGTTTGTGTGTGGTGAAATGGCAATAAATGTGTTTTTCGCATACGCTGTAAAATTCTGGGAGTCAAAAGCTATTTTAATATTAATTTTGTATAGTTGAGAGCGTTGTTGGGCAGATAATATAGCAGAAGTAACGTAGAAAAAAGGAACGTTAACTTCGCCTGTGCCGAAGCTGCAATTCCTTTACAGGTGCTTTTCTTATAGCATAAAAAAAGGCATAAATGGGTTGATGCATTGATTTCGCTCGGCCAGTTTGTTTGGTACCTACATATATGTAGAATAGTGGTCCGATCATAATAATTTGATCGGAGTTTTTTTCAGTTGGATGAATGAAAGCCTTACAGCAGAGCCTAAGTAACACATGTATGAAAGCTCATTAAGCAATTATATAAGCTCATGAAAGCTTTTTTTTTGCACATAACCATCGCAATAAAACTCGTTTAAGATTATGAAAGCTCATTAAATCAATTAAAATAATTATGAAAGCACACCAAAATCTCTGTAACTAGATCATAACCATTGCATGAAAGCTTTACAGCAGAGATCTCTGTAGCATGATCGTAACTATCGTATGAAAGCCTTACAGCACAGCCTCGGTAACACGTACAAAAGCTTTTTCTAATTTGTCCACGAATGAATTTCTCTCTTTCTTAAGAGATTTGTGGTTCTTAGCGCCAACTGCAATTGTTCTCATTTATTCAATTTGTCCACGAATGAATCTCTCGTTTTCGAAAATAAGAAATTTGTGGTTCTTAGCGCCACCTATTGTCAATTTGTTCATGAATGAGTTTCTTGTTTTTAAAACTAAGAGATTTGTGGTTCATTAAAAAATAATCATGACTTTGAGGGAATTAGAAACTACTTGGATATGAAAAATAAATGTTCAGATGCAGTCCACTCATTTATTCATTAAAAATTAATTGAGATTCAAGTAGTATATAAAAATATTAAGCTCAGAATCCGCGTTAAAGTTATGCGGTAATTCTGTAGCCATGTAGAATACTTTCAAATATATCTTTTCTACTTTGTTCTCAAAAACAAGCCAAATATTAGTTAAATAAGTTTCACATTTGCCACCTTTGCGAAGTAATTTAAAATGCCATTAAATTATTTTCAACTAAACAAGATTAATGATCGTTCCCCCCACCAGCTGTCTCGCAATTGTTCCTTATCCGTCATAGTTAAATGGCGTTTCTCACAGTGCAACACATGTGCTTCGGCTAACGGCCGAAACAACCCGGCACTCATTAACGCTATACAAATCTGCAAAGCAATATACAGAACCAACAGTAATGGCAGCAAAGCATTAGTCACTGCCGAAATTCAAAATTTACCGTTGCACCAATACCAACCAAAATAATCTGGTATAATATTTAACGGGCGAATATTAAGGTAGCAAAACGGGTAAGGTAAGCAACAAATCGGCCAGCGGATGCCCGTGCAAAAAACAACTAAATATAGACAATAATAACAACAACATTTCCGAAGGCATAAAATAGCGCTGAGCCACCGTTTGGCAACAACCACACGTGCTATTGGTGAACCCCAACCGCCCACAGCGAAGAGGGTTTGCAAATAATGAAGGCATTTACAATGAGTTGGCACATTGCGGGACAGCGGCGTGTGAAGCGCGCACGGGTGCGACGTGTCGGGTGCTGTGGCGCAGACATGTGCCGCCGCTGGGCGGTTTTGTTATGCCAAATTAATGATTGTCCGCGTAGTATGCGGTGGACTACCGCACACAAAAAAGGGGTAACGAGCCAAACAAACGGTCGATGTGAAACCCCAGAATTTCTTCAATGGCAGCACCGATTTTGATTACGTGAAATTTTCGGGTGCGCCAGCCTTTCAATGCGGTTTGCGGTGGAGCGTAAAAGCGAGCGCGCGCGCGCGTTTGCGGTTTCGCTGTGTGTGTGGCAGGCAAAGGTTGACGCAGAAATTTAGCCACTCAATCATGCGTTCATTGGTGCATACGAGTTTTTCCATGCATTCATTGTGTTTCGATCCTTTTTTCAGTATTTCCGCCTTTGTTTTACTTTTTTTGGCTTTTGTTACGATTTGTGTAGCGCTCGTTTTGTTGTTGGCCTTGCAAGCGCACAAGTGGTTGCTTTGTATAAATATACTGCGCGCACAAGTCAATGAACGACTCGTTGTGCGCGTCGTCGATATTTGCTTGAATGCGCGAAATTGCCAAAGCTAAAAGTATAATTGTTTTGGCTGCCGTCAATTGCGCATCCTTTACATGCTTTGTTGTGTGCGGTTGCTCCGATTGCTCCCTCGTTTGTTGTGCTTTTTTCGCCTTGATTTGACCGCAGAAATTCTCTGCGACAGCGACAACAAAGCAAGAGTTATTGCATTTTCTTGGTTTTTTGTGCGCGCGTACCGTTAACGCTCATTTTCAATCAGCTCGCGCTTATTTTTTGCGCCATTCTCTACTCGCTGGTTTTCCGCAGTTCGTGTTGTTATTTATACAACTTTTTTTTGCTGTTTCATGATGCTTTCCCACTTTTCTGTTTCGTGTTTGCAATTTTTATGTCATGCTATTTAATTCACTTTCTCGTACGCGTCACTCCTCCGTCAATGCTGCTCATCACTTTGGCTTCTTTTCAATTTCCTCTACCGCCCTGCCGCCACCCGTCCGCTCAGCGCGCCACTCGCAAGCGTTCTACTATATATGTATAACGGCACTGCTTTTCAGCGCAAATTGCTCTGGTTTATTGAGCAGCGTCGAACTGGGAGTCCGTCAGTCCGTCAATCCGTACTTCAGCCGTCGCTTTGTCAACCTTGACTGTCCGTTAGCTGGTAAAAATTCTCGACAGAGTTGCTGTTATTGTTTTTATTGCATTTTCACTCTTCGCTATCTGGTCTTGTTTACCTTTGCGTGTTGTTGTAGTCAATTTATGTTGCTTTTGTTATGGTATGAGTAAATATGACTGCATGTGTATGTATTTTCTGCAGTGTGGGGTTGATTTGTGTTTCGTTAACGCTGCATTTTTTCAACGTAAAAGACATTCCAGTTTCCTTGCTTACTGCACAGTCTTTTGTCTGCCTCGTCAGTACGTCGATTGGACCGTTAGTCCCGGTAACAGTTGTCCAAGTACCTCTTATATTCCTATCGCTGCCACAATGGCTGGCTATCCGCTGATAGCTGAAGTCGCAGAACACACAAATGTGCGCATGGCTACCTTGTAGGAAAATTTAGAGAGCGCGTATCGAATAGGTATTCAGAGAAGCGCCTGATTTATAATGCAACCGATGAGTTTGATATTCCATAGATCAACCATAGCTCAAATCAGGAAGGCGGGGACGGAACTTAGATCAACATATTGGCTCGTCAAATTCCAAAGATAAATGCTTTGATAGTAGTACTTAGGATCGAGAGTTTAGCTCATTAGAACCAACCGGACTGCAGAAGCATAGTCTCAAGAAAATACCACATCCCAGAAAAATTTAGATTTTTTTGATTTCGGAACACTTTGCAAAGCCTAAAATAGCTGAAATCTACTGCTTGACAACGCTTTGCGAATGTATGATGTGGAAGCCTGCCCTGCTCCCATGTGCTGCCCATGTCAATAGAATACAAACTACTCACTGTGTAGTTTAATATTAATCCTCACATTCCCGATATTTCTCGCTGGGTACACTCGGTTAGTGCTTGCATTTGTCCAGCGTCGATTGGCGCTCACCGTTCTTCTTGTTGGTAATTTGGTGAATGCTTTTAAATATACAATCATTTCTTTTGTTGTTTTTCACTAGCGACTATTTTTTTTTTAAGCTGCCATTGTGAGTTGTATTTTATTTCAGTTAGTTCTGTCATTGCGGCCGACAATCGGCCCCAACCCCATTCTATCCACTGCTTTCAAACAATTTACGAGCTTGAAAATCCAATAAACACCCAAACCAGCTTGTCGCTTGGTGGTTGAATTGTTGTGAAAGTTCCCACAGGAATTCATAAACATGAGACTTGCCAGATTGTTTTCAGTATGACATTTACTGCACTGAGCTTTTCATTAATACTAGAATAGTCAGTTACTCAAAAGTGAGTGCATTGGATGAGGGTGTGATAAGCAGTTAGAAAATGAAGAGTTGTGTAGAATACATAGTGTACCAAATATTCGAGTCAGCTTTGAAACAACTATCTTATAGGTTCTAAGCGGAATACTAAAGGTTCATGTGTTGTATGAGAGAAATCATTTTAAGGCAAAAGTACGCTTGAGGTGGAAAATACTATTAAAGGAGTAGCTTATTAAATCACAGACAAAGTATCGTTCAGATATTGGACCTAAGAGATCTCATATCGGGACTCCCGGCACTAATAATAAAGCACCAGTTAGCTTATGTCACCCTAAAATCTATGAATATTTGGAATAAAGATTATTAGACAAAATTGTTCTAGACTGAGAATTATAGTATGTTCTTGATAGCTGCAAAGCAGTGATTTTAACTATTTTTATGAATTTTATAATTTTATGATTTTTTCTACTTTGGCTAAGACCCCAGAAAAATCTTCATCGTCTCTTTTTCGAAACTTTTCATGGACTCTTCGCTTTTCGTATGAGAAAAAGTAGAAACCAGTTTCGGTCTATAGGTCTAAAGTATACTTAAAACATACTTTCCGCCCTGTTTCCATATCATTTGGAATTATTAAAGGAGAGATTTTCAAAATGTGTTTAGTTAGGTAAGGTTTTGTGCATGGTTCATGGTCGGTCGGTCTACTGGCATGTATGTCTGTATTTTATAAATTTTGAAGGCACTCATACGACGAAATGCCTTGTTGTCTAACTCAAATCTGCTTAGTGTTTCATTTAGATGCATAATAGTTTTCCTGGTTAGCTAAAAACCTGAGAGTCAGAGAGCATTTACTTAGATGATAAGGAAGTGTTTAGTTCTTACAACTTCTGGCAAGAACTGAGTAGGCTTTCGTTACTGTATATGATCCATACATCAACTTCATTTACTCATATGTACACATAATCCCTCATATGGATCTAACTAACTGCTAAACTTTTCGTAGATGGGCTCTGAATTTGAAGGATGACTTTTTAATCGGACTGTGCCTGGCGAAATTAGTTTTTATCGTTAGTGGTCTTTTTCTATACAATCACAGATAACAGTATCTTGTGTAGAAACACTCCACTCAAAATTAATCCTCGTCACATTCTTTGCACCGTGAAGCAATTTAATAAATTTTCGTTCAAATTGGCAACCCTCCCACACCAGTCAACACTACAACCGTACCCCCACACATTAATATAACGGTGTATTATATGAAAACGATTTACGAGCACAGAAATTGTGCCTATCACACCACCACACACCCACAACAGCCAACACCAAACAATGTATTACCACAACAGCTACCCTGTCGTACACGTCGCACATGAGAATTGGCAATTTTATACACATTTATTCCTTATTGTACGCCAGCAAAAGGAACAACAACTTACTACACCGTTTGAGCCACACGCCACACGCCCAGAAACAACCAGCAGGCGAACACCATATCGCAACACTTTGGCGCTGACAGACACACTACTCAATAAATTGCTGTTGTTATTGTTGTAGCTTTTATTTTTGTATCACTGCAATGCCGTGAAAATAATTGCGCTGTAAATTCGTGGGATTCGAGGGTGCGACGCTGAAGCGGGCGAAGTGACGATAAGGCGGACTGAGTGTGGATATTGGTGAGTAAGCGGCTGGCCAGCTGACTGTCAAAGGCGCTATAAGCCAGCATTGGCGGTCTAGCGCGCCATGCTATGTACGTTGGTCGTCGGCAATGTTGCTATTGTTTTCAGCCATATGTGTGTGGATTATGTGTCTCCCTGTTTGTATACACGTGTGGGTATGTTGTTGTTGTAAAGTATTGCGTTTATTTTTATTGTCAGTTGCCAATTTTGTCCAATTTTCTTTGAAAAGATACGGAAAAATTTATAACAATTGTTGTTGGTTTTTTTCTTTTTTTTGAAGGCGCTCTCAGCGGTATTGTTTGGAAATCGTTAAAATTTTCAACGAACAGCAAATAAAATTGGAGCCCAAATGAGTAGGGGAAATCGAAAAATAAATGAGGAAAAATTGTGGGAAAAATATTTAATGCTTTTTGGCGCACACAAACACACACATGCGCAGTGAGCTCGGCAGATGTTCGCACACTCCTTCGCACGCCTTTGGCTGCGCCATATTTCAAGCTGGCATATTTGTTATTATCTGCTTTTCACACCCACATTCGCTTAATACTTTGCACACGGACACAACTGCCAGAGGACGGCCAAGAAGGCCAATTACTTTTTGACTTTTTTCATATTTTTAAATCCTGTACAGGGTATATACAGTTTGACACGAGGTTTGCAACGCACAGAAGAAAGCGTCGGAGAAACTATAGAGTATATATATAAATGAACAGCGTGACGAGCTGGGTGGATTTTGTCATATTCGTCCTTATGTCCCTCTCTCTGTATGTCTGTATATACTCGTACTAGCCCCTCAGTTTTTGAGATATCGATCTGAAATTTCACACATGTTCCTTTCTCTCCAAGAAGCTGCTGATTTGTCGGAATTGTCGATATCGGACTACTATAGCATATAGCTGTCATACAAACTGACTGATTAAAATCAGGTTCCTTCAATGGAAAACTTTTAAATTTGACAAGATATCTTCACGAAATTTGGCACAGCTTATTATCTAAAAGAGTTATGTAATCTCCGCAGAAATTGTTGAGATCGGATCACTACAACATATAGCCGTCATACAAAATCACTGATCAAAATCAAGCTAAAAAGCTTTTTTTACTCCTTTATGCGATAAAAATTGCGCCTGTGAGTGGTATTATAGCTTCCGACATTAACATATTTTATTCTTTTATTCTTGTGCTTCAAAAACTGCGCTCAAACTCTCTGCAAAATGGAAATGAAAAGAATTTTCGTGATTTGACATTCGGAAAAATGAGATTTTCACTTGATATTTTAAGTGTCATTTATGTTTTATCCATTTTCTAGCATTTTATGCTGCAGGCCATGCAAACAAACATACAAACACACTACTCGCGCTAACAGCAGCGCTAATTTTTCATTTGCTTCCCCATATCCATTTTTCACAAATTTTTCCACGAAACTTAATATTTTCTGAAAATATATTTTTCCATATTTTTCAAATACATACATATCTACACACTACTCATCCATGGCGAATTTGTGCGGCATAATGTGGCAAGTGGCGTTGAGCATGTAAATCGACTGGCAAATATTGACACTTCCCACAATGCAGCACAAACAAACACACACATACATATTTATGACCAACAAGCAGCTACACGCACACACACACACACCCACAGTCACTAGCAAAAATCAAATAAGTCAACGAAAATTCTTAAATTTCGCAAATACACATAAACAAATAGCATTTACATACGCAACGTTACATAAATGATGGCTCGGCATGCGTTCGGTTGTGACTGTGTGTGTGTAAGTATCTTTCGATCTCTCGAGTATTTGACAGCGCGCGCTTGAACAACATTGAAAGACAAACAACACTGCGGTTAGTTTGCAACACTGGTCGTTAGAGTCCGGAATGTGGCATTGCCCGCGAGCCAAACGGCAGGCACCCTTAGCCCATTTATCATACTCATATTCGCAATGTAACCCAATAACGGAACATTGCAAAATATTGGTAAATATTTTTTAGAAAAAACAAATGCAACAACAACACCAACAAGGACAAAAACAAATAAACAAATCTAAAAAAGTGTAGGGATATATTGATGTTACTGCTGCACAGACCCTGCAGGAAATTATCTAGCATAAAAGTTGACCGTTTCAAAAAGCACAAGAATAATTTCCTTTAATGAGGAGGTGAGGGGGAATATATAAAGTAACAAGTGAATTAAATAAGATCAAGTCTCCGGAAATGTTATGAAACACCGAACCAACACGAAGTGTCCCAAGAACTCGTCAGTCGACGATCTATTTTTTCATTAAGGGGCTAATCCCAGTGCAGTTCAGGAAATACAGAAGTCGCTAAAAATGATATATAGTACAATGAAATTTTCGAAAAGGCTGACAGACGGATCAGGACAAGATGGAATGTCTTAAGTACATATAGCATCGTCAAGATCATATGTACGAGCCTATAGGAAAACTCGCTAGCTGTTTACTCAAACGGTCTCAAAAGAACTGCCGGACGGTTGTTAGTTTCTTTACAGATCACAAACTACTGGCATCAAATGCGCGCCTAATGAACATAAGTAACGACGATACATGCTGAAAATGCGGAGAAGTAGGAAAGAGAGAGTCGAAGGCACACATTCTATGCAACTGTGCAGCATTGTCTAGAACCGATCTTAAGTATCTAGGAGCTCCGAAGTCAGAAAACTAAATGAAGTATCAAACCTAGATATCAAATTGCTCTAAAAGTTTGGCAAAAAGCGTTGACGTCCAGTATGACGAATACTTCACCTCAAATGACACTGAACCTTCCTTGGGTATTAGTAAGAACAAGTGGGTCTATGTCTGGCGTAACAGCCGGACAGTAAACCTAACCTAACATCAGTCTAGATCCCTCAAAAAACATCTAACTTTGAACATTACTAAGCGAGAAAGAAAAAAGGAATTAACAAACATATATCCCGTATTAAAAAATAACATTTTTTATCTTCGGAATCACCTTCCTCAAGATGGCCTCCAGGGCTACACGTTCCGTCGAAAACTTATCAAAAAATTGCTCATGAATCATATTACAATAACACTTAAAAATCGCGCGTAACTTACTTGACAATATTACTGAGAATCTAAAGTTAAAACTTTAAGTAGATCCGCGCAATCAACTCCGAGTTCCGTCTTCTTTTCAAGAGGAGGTTCAGGAAAAACGCGTTTAAAGTTTTACGTTATGAAGCTGATTGGGCAGAACGCTTCGATTTAAAATACAGCGAAGAGAACAATTATATTTGCATAAAATTTTTGAGACCTTAAAGTGTATTTTTAAAATCCTGACTGACCTATACTTCTTATTAAACTATTTAAAACCTGCTTTCGATTTCAGACTTGGGGTCTGCGTCCTACGTTTACGCACCTCCAACAATTTTTGGATATGCTGCTAAGATCACACATTTTAGTTACGTGTAAACCCGAGTCCAAGCTATATATATAGTAGGTGTGATAGGTCATATGGGTCCACGTTCCCGCACTAAGCTTTTTCTAACAAGCTCACGTTTCCCTGCAGGGTTGCAACACGCTGTCATGTGTATGCAGTTGAAAGGCATGCAAATCCGTTCGGCAAAAACAAAAGCAAAAGCGAGCGCGCCATGTCCAGCTGTGTCCAAGCGCGCATAACTAAACACATTTCGCCCAGCGCAATAGAGGCATCCACTGAGCCACACAACAGCGGCGATAAATATTGAAGCAGTGTCAAGTGTAGCAGCGTTGGGATGAAGCAAAGGCAGCGCGAGGGAGGAAATCATAGAAAGCGCAGACAAAGTGCAGCACATTTTTTAATATGCCTTTTTTGAAACCAATTTCTCCAGTTCTTTGCTATTTTTGACTCAATACTTTTTCAGATTTTTTTTGCGATTTACCTTTTGAATTTTTCTCCGCCCTCCTGTTTGGGAAACACGATAGAATGCGACAAATGCGAGAGACAAATATCGGGAAAAATAACAGTTACACGGATGAACAAACTGTGGAAACGGAAAAATTCCGCAGCGCTCTTGACTGTAATGGCTGAATAGCGACTCTGGCGGCGGTGGCGGTGGCGGTGGCAACGTGATGTAAAGTGGAAATGGAAATGTCAAGCGAAGTTTGGCGCACACAAAAAGCGCGCTAGACATGCAATTTTTTCGGCAGTTTACAAAGGCGCATAGAAACCGAAATGTGGCAAAATGTGAGAGAGAGCGTAGCAAATGAAAAAGAAAAATTGGTTGAGAGTGCTACAAAAATAGGAAGCAATGAAAATTGAAGAGCTGCAAACAATGCCTGCAAATTGCATAAAACATATAAATATTGTACAAAACAAAAGGCAAAAAAATTAAAAGCAGTAATTTGGGGAAATTTCATAGACATTTTATAGACTAAGAGAGCGATAAGAAAACATAATTAAGTAAAAAAGCAGTGATCATTCGAAACAATTGATTTCATCCACTTTAAGCGCAAGAGTTTTTACATAGTTTCATACTCGTCGACGAAACGGAGATCTACTGAATCACACCAAAGATTAAGTAACATTCGAAATGAGGATTAGACTGGTTTATCGGCCGGAAAGATGAATGGCACCAAAGTCACAGGCCTCTTGCGAATTATTGTGTCGATTCGATGCCGAGTTGCAGAAAAAATAGTAAATTGGAAAATACGGACCATCTTATAAAGATAGCCGAGGCTAAAAATATAGATAAGCTTCAAAATAAAAGAAAAAGGTCCTAAAATGGTTTGTGTCTTTGGTTTTCATCGATGAGCTTAAAACTTACTGAACTGAAAACAAAAGTTTTACTCATGAATGTCAAGAAAATGAAAGAAATCATTTCGCGCCGCATCGGGGTATGAAGATTCAGGTACCCAGGTACTGAGTTATATGGGTTTGTGAGTATAATGCCGACTGAGACCTTAAGTTTAAACCGCATTTGAAGTACAAATCCGTGAAAACTAATTAAATCCAAAACTGTTTGCATTTGCTCACGTATAAGTGCCATAAGAGAACATTAGCAAAAGCAGAACTGACAAATAGTAGAAAACTGCAGCAATTAAAAAATTAACTGCAAAATAAAGCAGTTATCAAACGACTCATACATATATCAAAGGCATTCAAAAAACAAAAACAGTCACCCAAACACTCAGCAATTGAGCGATTTTAAAAGCAAACAAGAAGCAAAGCTCCGAATAAGTGCCCACACACAGCCATAGGTTGCAGCACAGCGAAACAAAAACAATTTGCAAACATTTTTCTGCCTCACGTCGAAATGGATACTCATGGCACAGCAACCTGCATATAATATATTTATATCCCGACGAAAATAAAAATGCAAAATTAAAAAATAAAAAAAAATTATCAAACAAAATGTTTATCTGACGCGCCTTTAGTTCGTTATGTGACTATCCAAAAAATATATGTGTATATATTTACGTATATGAGTGACACTCGATGGCAAAGCACAGTGGCTATAGTCTGGAGGGGGCATTGATTTGAAGAGAAATTTCTTGAAAAGTATAGTCAGTAGTATGTGCGTCAGAGCCAACGAAACTATGAGCGGGAAGACTTTGGAATCTTGAAATTATTTGAGTTAAAGGAAAAATTTGTTAATGTAGATGGCTGACTCTCTGAGAGCAGCGCGTTCTCTACCATTTAAATCCAACGGAACCTATATTTTCGACCAAGTTCAACACTTTTAAAGAGAATTGTGTAATACCGCGCTATAACCTCATGGATGTTGTTACTTTTGTCAAAGGAATCTAAAGTTAAGTCTTAACGTTCCATGTCTCTAGTTGTTTTGTTTTCAAACTTTCGAGTATTTTAGAGTAAAATGAGAGAGAGGACCTCAAGCTATACTTCGGAGACCGTGTTGGGCTATCAATGACAAGTCTTTATACATAATTCTCTCTATAATGCTCAAAACTTTTACTTTTTAACAAAGTTTGGAAATATTTTACGCTGTGGTTCTTGGGCATTCGGGTCTACATAACCAGACTCAGAATCTTGAGATGGTATACCTGTAAGTAGGAAAGACTACGAATAATATACGGCTACACATACCGCAGAGCAATTTGGACCTAGCCTTGCTACGATTACTATCAATTTCGAACCGTCTGGCTTTTTCATAAAATAAGCACAAGCATGTCAAAGTTGGATTATGTTTGGCGATAGCCTCCAAAGTCACTGATATACAAATCCAGTTACACAACACATATAATTCAATTGCTGCGAGCAATCTGTCATAAACCCCCAACTAAACTCCTTCATTGCCATGCCATCGCCGGTCACCGACAACTGCTGGTTAAACACCCACACACCGGTGTAGCTACGCATGGAGTAAATGCGCCACAAACGTGCCACATAGCTGCCACCAAAAGTGGACATGAGTGGTGGTCGAGCACTCAATTTTAACTTTTGCCTGGCCTGAGCTTTTCTGCGCTTCTTTTTGGCACAATTTCTCGCACACACACACGACAGCAGGCGTACTTTTTTCCTTTCACAATTGCTCTTTTGAAAGTTATGAGTTTCTGTGACATATTTCAGCAATTTTTTGACAATTTTACCGTTATTGCAGTGGGCTTAAGTTGCCATTTACAGTTAAAGGCCGAGTGGATCTGCATGCAGCAATTTAGTATGCACTATTGTTTTGTGAGCGTTTTGGAAATTCATTATTGAGTTAAAGCTGTCGTTTGTTTCGGATAATTTATAGTAGGAAAAATAATAAAAAAAATTGATTTAGGTTGATGATTTAATATACACGTATATCTATAGAACGGGAGGAAAACTGATAGATGAATAGTTTAAGAAATGTAAGTTTATTAGTAAATAAGCGCATGTTCTTCGAACAATACTCGTTCATGAGTCTGAGCGCAGCTAACTCCACTCTTTACGTTCAGAATTCGAAGTAAATAAGTCAATATTGTTTGATAAATACTCCCTTAAGCTTAGCTTTACTAGGTTATTGAAAACTAATCGTTTCTGTATGACGTAGTTTTATAGAAAATACTAGAAAAGCATGGTTTCTTACGAAGCATTAGAACCGCAGTATACATATATATGATGAGGTTTTCGAAGAACCCTGACCAGCATAATAACCAAATAACCTTTTGTGAATTAAACGAATGTAAAAAACGGCTCAACAGTCAAAAAGGCAGTTCGTCAGAGATATAGTTAAAGTTTTGGCGTTCTAGGTATATTCAGGGGTTTTTAGGTAAATATTCAGCTCTCTCTTACAAGTTCGCTTTTTTTTGGGAAAAACTTATATAAGGCTATGGTAAAAATGTACTTCACTAGTAAGTCTTATGAAATTTGTTAATAATACCATTTACTTTGAAATTTGTGACTGGTGCAATAAAAGCTTAAAGCTATATAGCTGAGAGCTTTTCGAAGCTCGTCAAGTAGTTAAATTATTGCATAAACATGCTGAGAACTACAAAAATTCCATTTCTCTCGAATGAAATGAGACCACATTGCCCAAGTTCTGAATCACGACTTCAGCGGTTGATTTCTTGACTCTCACTGTCTCTCCAATGTACACATAATTACCTTAAAAGCAAAGGTAACTTCAAGCGCGTAACTGAAAAACGTACACTTTTTGTTTATTAAAGAAAAAACGACGTCTACTTAGCATTACTTAAAATACTTCCACATCAAAGAGCATACGACGCACAGGCCGGCAGCCGCAACGTTGTATACATATGTACATATATACTATATACATAGTACAGACAACCACAACGCCGACTCCCAGCAAACTAAACGAGATGTCAATGATTAAAAGTTTGCGCCCTCATCAGCACCACTGACCAGCCAAGAACTTTTAATAATGCAAAGTTATTTTTAATTTTTTTTTGCGCTCCCACTCTCCTAGTATATTTTTTTCACTACTTTCATTCCTTAGCGTTTTTTACACAGTTCATTAAACTTAAAATATACGCATTTTTAGTTTTCTAAACGAGGCAAGCTGGTGCTGATAGCGAGAGGGAACGAGATGGATAAGTGAGCGGTAGCAAGGTAACGGCAGCGTGAGTTCGAGATACAAGCGCGTGTTTAGGTAGACCCAAGTAAGTGGTGGTGGCAAAAGTTAGAGTGTTGAATAAAGTGAAATTAAAAATCGTAAAAAATACTTACTTTACGAGCTTCGTACGCGCGTACCGAAGAGAAACGTCCTTGGCAAAGGAGCAAGTTTTCGTTGCGCGGTAACTAAACACTTTTAGTAGAGTAGAGTAGATAAAAGTGATAGTCGAAGTGGCAGTGGGTAAAAGTATGTGTGGTGTGGACTCAAGATGCCTGCAACGCTGGTGGTTGGGGATGGTGGTGCTGGTGTTGGCGGCAGTAGCGCCGTGGACTGCTGGCGTAGCGCAAAAAATGTGGACTAATTTGGCGTGCGCAGCGATTGCATTCCTCGCATTCAGCGATTTTATTGCCAACTATTTGAAAATTAGTGCGTATTTTCCAGGTGAATGCATGATGATTGGTGTGCCCCGTTATATGTATGCCGGTCTGTGTGGCGAAGACCAACTTTTTGTTGACTGCAAAGAATGGCGAATCAAAAGAATTAGTTATTTAGCATTGTTTGTGCGCTAAGACGATTATTTGCTTTTTTATTTGATTGTTTGTATGTTTTTACGAGAAGCGTGAATTTAGCTGTTTAATAAACACACGAAATTGACGCGCTTGAACGCGGGTATATAAAATAATGAAATGGAAATAAAAGTTAATATTAAGTAGAAAAAGTCAGCATTTTCTTTTTTCGGAATTTTTGAAATTCACTCGAAGTATCTTCTTTATTTGTGCTTCACTGCTGACCATAAGGAAACTGATGAATAAAATATGCAGCAGGAAAAGTAATTTAATATCTGTAAAAATGGCAAATTAAATTATGCTTAAAACAAAATGGTTAAAGAAGTAGCCTTACTTCGACAGGGTTAAGCCAGTGGTGAAACGAACAGTCAAGTCGTAAAAACAGCGCTGGATGTTGTTGCAAGTAATTAGCTATGCAAGCAAACAAATGAAAGCACTGTTGCAGGTACATTGTTGTTGTGCCTTTACCTCACCCCCTCTTCTGTGATTAAAAAGTTTCACCATGGTCTCTTAAGCATATGCATGTCCAGAAATCACGAAAGCAGCGACCGTGTAAGATAAGAAGGGAAAAGGCTTCAACGTTCAAAAATGATTTCAACGTTGAAATTACGCGAGATAGTTGAGACTGTAGGAATCTGGAAATATCACGTGAGAGGAAAGCGAAGGCTGTTCTAAGGATAGGAAAGATGATATCCAACGTTTTCAGGAGTTCACGAGTTGTGATTTATAACGCCTACGTAAAGAACCGGTCACAGGGCTCAGCTATATTGATTATTAGACCAATTTTATGGTTCTGATACTGTTGTAGCCATTCACATGCAATTCTGGTTTCGCTGATTCCGTTGCGGTAATTTTGATGTCAAAGGTGTATCAAGCTCTGGAGGTCCTAATGTTAAAAATATCGATATACTATACTATAAAGCAATGAAAATAGACGAGTCCGACCGTTCGATCACAAACGTCTAGAACCATTTAAGTAAATTTGGATATAAAACGAAGCTCGTTGTATAGATGTCACACGAGTTAACAGCAAAATAACGTCAAGGAACGAGTTTCCACCTATGAATGATTGTTGTATCGCAAAAAAATCGATCCATTTCTGAAGTGGGTGTTAATCGGTTATGAAAATTGGCTCACTTATGATAAAGTTAAGCGAAAATGGTCTTGCTCCAATTGCAGTGAATCGGCGCAAAAGGTGGTCAAGCTAAGATTGACGATCGGAAAGATTTTGCTATATGCTAGAAGAGGTTTGCAGATAATAATCTACTATGATGATTTGAATATGGACTGTGAACAGTAGATTAGACTACTTGAAGGAGGTAATCGTTCAGAAATGGCCAGCTTTGGCCAAACGCTTAATTCGAATCTGGACTATCAACAATTGGACCGTCTGAAGGAAGAAATGTTCAGAAGCAGCCAGATTTGTCCAATAGTAGATTAATTGTGTTGGATCAGGACCAGCCAAACCATACATATCGTTAGTAACTCGCCAGTAGTGCCAGGAGCTTGGTTAGGAGGTTCTTAAGTATCCACCTTACAGTTTATTTTTATTTACTAACAAGTTCTTTTCGATTGTATATTTTTTCTATATTAAAAAAAAATATCACTTCAAAACTGTAGACTTACCCGCAGCGCAGCGCCGGTCAGTGACAGAAAATACGCAACAACTCAATTTTTAATTTATCAAAAACTCTACACTACTCTAAAATCACACTTTTTATCAACACATAATCCAAGCTTGCCGGCGTATCGCACCCTCCACACGCCCGAATATGCGCAAATTTTAATTAAAAACGCATATTTTGCTGTTAATCCCACAAACTACCAAATAATGCGCTAGAAATCAACACAGCACGAGCCAGAGCACCAACACAACCACACACATACACGCGCGCACACGGAGGAGCATATCACCACTAATGGCACAGCGACGCAGGAGAGCCGGGTGCAAACGACAACTATCAAAGCAGTGCACTACGCATTTTCCACCTTGTCAAGCGGATTTGAAACGTCTGAAATACAGAGCACACAGCACATACCATAAACTAAAAGTAAAGCAACAACAAGTATAACAACACAGAGGCGTAGCAGTAGTAACAATAAAAGTGAGCCTCTATGCCAACACCACAACAGAGCAACCACCATCAACATCAACATTAACAACAACAACAGCAACCACAGCAACAGTGGCAACAACCACGACATCGGCAGCGCCAACAACAGCAACAACTACAACATCAGCCGTACAGCATAAACACTTTGCCATAACATACACCACCGACAACGCCGCCACTTAACTCCAGCGCTGCATTGCGAGTGTGTGCACCACATAGTCATACTAGTAGACAACAGAGGTAGCGGCAACAACAACAACAACAGAATCTAAAACGAATTTTCAATGGGATTTTCATAGAGACACAGCACTCAGAGTGAATTGCTGCGTCTGAAGGTTTTCGATATGCCCGCTGCAGCGAGTGCGGCGTGTCGGGCGACACACGAAAAAGCAACCCTCAAAAATTGCCAAACAATCATGTCCATATCTCGGTGTGTGTGTGTGTGTGTGTGTGTGTGTACCATGTATGAGGCCTCGAAAAGGACACGGCAGAATAATGAGCGAATATGCACGCAGCAGCAGCGGCGGAGGCGACGCAAAAAGCGGGTTAGAGCCTGACACGAAGAGCGACAGGAAGGCGAACTAACGGCGACCGGCGCTTAAGCGACCAAGCGACCGGGGCATTGACATTGCAGCGACAACACAGCGTGCGTGTATGTGTAAGTGGCAAGTCAAGGGATGAAGGTCGACAAGGGACGATGAAATGTAGGAACAAAGTGCTCACTGTTGATACACGTATATATATGTATATAGCTATATGTGTTCGCCACGGGCCTTAGCGTGCCGCCTGATAGTCACAGTAAGTGCGACATGCACACGATTGCGGAAGAAGACCCCAACATCTAGTAAAAGTGCCGTAACTGTAGATGCGCACTCACATTTACATATTTACCTATGCAAAAAGAAGCAGCAAATACTGCAATGGATCGGGGCCATGTACGCCACATATTCGTGTCAGACTGCAATTTCATCGGATGAACAGGCGACTGACTATGTGAGACAAGGGGCGGTTGGCAGGAGGGCGGCGCACATAACATACTACTAAATCGATCTGAGACGTAACTGAAGCGCAGCAAATGCATTAGACCAAATTCAATTGTTGTCGTTGATGGAAGGTGAAAAACTTCAGCTTCGGCAAATGGACATATGGAAAATTTTCAAATGACAAGCGTTTAGATGGCTTGGCAAGAGTTGGACGCTGCTTTTGAGTGAATGAGTTGTTAAGCATTTGAAACAGTGGATGTAAGTATTTCTCGAAAGCTTGAAGCTCGACGGACTAGTTTCCCATAACAGCAGATATTCTGGAACCCCGAAAACACGTCGAAAAATTCGGTAAAGAATATATGATAAATCAATGCTTTTACTGCAAAAAACCAGCACAAAAGATCCAAAATAGAAATGAAAGAAAGCTAAAATCCTAATATTAGTCTTGCTATGGGTGAGGAATTTCAATTTGTGGTCAAGTCCAAAAAAACTTGATCATTCCTTTTCGCAAGGAAAATTAATTCCTTAAATTTTAATTTCTTCTAGCGAAAGACTAAGAGATCTTATGTTTTGATTTCCTCCATAGAAGAACCAAGAGATCCCGAGTTCACCATATTTATAAATTACTCCAATGTTGGTTTCGTAAAACGACTTTGTAGGCCGCTAATATTCTAAACAGAACTATCCAAAACATATCGTTCACATGAGAAAGCTAAACCCAAGTTCAAAACCATGTTTAGTTTGGTCTCAAACCTAATTCCAAGTTGAATGAAATTGCGGTTTTACCAAAATAAGGCAACTTCTTCACTTCTAAGCTTGCTAAGTAGCAATGAATTAAGACGACAAAAGAATCCAGATCTTAATCCATATTCCCGCAGAATTTTCAATCAATCTAAAGAAATAAACTAAAAAGAACTCTTTCATGTCTTCACAGAACGAAATACTTTTGATACCAAAAGCCAATATACATACGTTTCTATGGTATTTAGTGTGACTACTTTGGATCGCTCTCCAGAACAAATATTAAATACATATTGACGATTTGTTTCATGAATCTGAAGTTATATTTCCAACGAATTCCTCGAACAAATGGAGCTACTTCGGTAAAAATAGAGCGTAGATACAGGAAATATTTGAAAAATAGATTAAAAAATGGTAATAAATGATGACAAGTCGACAATTAATTCGGACTCAGGAGAAATATCAGTCAGAAGCTTCGAAAGTTAACCAGTTCCACTATGTCGAAATACTTTGTTCCGAAAAAAGTTTAGACAGAACGAGTCGCCAACTAAGCTTTAATTGCCACTAGAATCAACAAACCTATTCACAACCGATTTTCGTCAACAACCGCACACTGTGTGCACCCCTCAAGCGCTCGGGTGGTGAAAAACGAAAATCTAACAATTGTTAATCTGGACATGTGTTTGGAAAAAGTGTTATTTGCGTTTGTATACATGCTCATATGGACACTGATTGCCAACGTATATGTAGTTGTAGTTGTTGTTATTGTTGTCTGATTGTGTGCGGTAGACGTCAATTGCCGTTGTCGTGGCTGTGGTAGGCCGTTGCATGTTGCACTGTTTTTCCGGCGTGTTGCATGTTTGATGTGCTGTTGTGGCTATTTGACGACTTTACATTTTACCTATGTTATTGTTCATTGCAGCTGTTATTGATGTTGTTGTTGCTGCACTAAACTCATTTTCATGCTGCGGCTGCAGTGTGTTGTATGTCCGTGCTGCTGCTGTTGCTGACACCGCCAACGTAGCCGCCGCCGCAACTGCAACCTAATAGGTGTTTGATATTTGCCTTGCCTATTTACAGGGTGTTTCGAACGATCGATAATCGCAGGCCGCAAAGCATGAGGTACGCATATGCTGCAGGTACAGTGGGAGGGTCTCAGATAAAAAAATGTTTTAAGTAATCAGAAAGTTTCTGGGTTTTCTTTTAGAAAGATATACTTCAAAGTTTGACAGAAAAGACGGATTTATTCCAGTGAAATTGGAGTTTAGGGGTTTTTCGATTGATTGATTGATTGTAACTGTTTCATTCAATTAAAGTTGAATTTTAGCTCTCTCGCAGATCTCTCTTATAATGGTCATCAAAATTAAATATTAAAAGGCGATCCATTTTGGGATCGCATAGGTTCAAAGTAGTTCCCTACCTTTTCCTGCGACTCCGTAATTACCCCACTAGTTTTTGGCCGATATTACCTCAGTTGGCAGTACCGAAGCTTATATTTGAAAGACTTGAGTTGGAAACTTTTAGATATGTGGTCTCAGATAGACCTGCTACAATTGCGGACATTCCGAGCAGAACCCCGAATAACTTTGAAAGACTTGAGGTTTGTTTTTTAGGCACTACTACTTTGGGAATGGTAAACTAGTTCACGATGATTAAATATGGGTCAGTATGGTTCCGATTATACAGGAAAGGGTGTTTTCAACCGTTCTGGAGAAGGAAAACATAATGATTAATACAAAAATGTAGTTACTTGAATATATAGTCGAAAATTTTTATTTTTGTTTTTTGACACCGTGCACCACCGACCCCAACTCCACCAACAGTCAGTCGCATGCACGCAAATCGACCATTGGATTTACCGAATGACAATCGCATGTTGCATGTTGCATGTATCGTAACTATGTTTCACTGCCGCATTGTAATGGGTGATTATCTAATTTCCAAATGCTTTTCCAATGAGCATTACAACAGGGATTTACTATTGTGCGCCCAACTGACGCCGCACCCGCGATTTTGACTATAATTGTTAACGTACGAACACGAAAAACTGGAAACACTTCAACGCGCAAATTTTTGTTTAGGAGTTAGATTTCACGAGCTCATTTTGAGTCAGCTGCACGGAATTTAGATCTGCTGGTAAACAAGAAGACGTTAAATATAGCACGAAAAGAGGAAAGCTCGCTCAATTTCTAACGGTTGATCCTGTTCCAAAGAGATCTTACTTTTATGAAATGGAAGCATATGCTAAGGGCTGTACTGTCGTGAATATATGTAATACGCTGGCATGTTGGAGTCGCGTTCGGAACTATAAAGCCTCATCTGACTGATTACTTTATATAGCTTTGAAAGGTTAGGAACGGTATGTGAAGGGTTTCAATTGACATTTACGGTCGCTCTTCTGTAAAGCAGCACGGACTTGTAATAATTAGTGGTGCTATAAAGAAATCTTACTTTTCTGAAAATTATACAATGTCAGTCTCGAAATCTAACGTAGGATAACTCTTAACAACAAAAGCTACTTCGGACTAGTAAGCAGTTGAGGAGTAAAGTCCTCTCTCGACGAACAAAGACCCGATTCTATAAGTCACTCATTATTCCCGTTCTGTTATATGGTGCAGAGGCATGGACGATGACGATGATGATGATGATGATGTTTTCGAGAGAAAAGTTCTGCGAAAGATTTTCGGTCCTTTGCGCGTTGGCCACGGCGAATATCACATTCGACCGAACGATAAGCTGTATGAGATATACAACGACATTGACATAGTTCAGCGAATTAAGAGACAGCGGCTACGCTGGCTAGGTCATGTCGTTCAAAGGAATGCAAACACTCCAGTTCTGAGAGTGTTCCACGTAGTACCTGCCAGGGGAAACAGACATAAAGAGGACGATCTCCACTCCGTTGGAAAAACCAGGTGGAGAAGGACCTGGCTTCCCTTCGAATCTCCAATTGGCGCCAAACAGTGAAACCGATCAAGTTTCACAGCATTTTCCTGCAGGGCCCTTGCCCGCACATATGCGAAATTTCGGAGATCCAGCCACTCGTTCAGCCAGTCAGCCATTCAGTCATTTTATGTGTTTGCTTGCCCATTATTAAGTATCACCGGCTAATGTGGTGTACATGTTTAACTAATGACCCATGTCACGAAACCGTTGTCTATTCAGCCTCTTGTTCGTGCATACAGTTGGGTTATTCGTTATTTGTTGGCTCAAAATTGCATTGCCGTAAACATGGAACAATGTTGCCACTATACATGGTTCGTTGGATGTATGTATGTATGTGGACACGCTGTTGTTTTTGCGCATTCGCTAAAATTAACAATGTCAGCGCTCGTGCGCTCATACGCTTATACGTTCGCTCATAATAATGACCCGCAGCGGAAGTGGCCATGCAAGCAATATCAACCAGTCAGGGTCATAAATGTTGCATCGAAAAATTAGCTCAACTGCTGGGTAAGGCCCATAAAACCCAGTATTTACTATGGCCTATTCACACACACCACACTTATGTATGTGTTAGTTTGTATGACTGTGTGTGTAAAATCGCAGCAGGCGCTCGCCGCTCGCCGGACCGCGGTCATTTGAGTTTGTATGCGTTCGGGCAGCTGCGCAAATTACAAATTGAAAATGCCATTCGTATCGGGTTTTTGGTGGAAATCATTGCTTCAGGCAGCGCACGTAATCAATGCGAGCAATGAAAAGGCGGAAAAATGTTGCCAACTACGCTGACCCTATTTTGTAAGCAAGCGCCGTCAAGCAATCCAACTGCGGCCGACAATGCTCCGGTGCAGACAGGCTGACAGTAATGCAATAATGCAGCTCATCTGTTATAAAAATTGCATTTTGTTGCGCTCACAACTCAAAATGGCACATTAACGAGCATTACGAAATCGTTCGAACACAACTGCGGGGCTTTTTCAATTGTGCGCGCGCGTGTAACTATGCGCATGTGTGCGTACCCCTGTGTATAGATGTGTATGACGCGTTGCTTACAATGAATTTCATGCGAATGACATTAGTGGATAATTAACACATTTGCAAGTTTAGCGTATGTGCAGCATTTGGCAAATTGAAATAATGCCAGCTATAATTATTATAGCCGTTGGCTACTGGTAAATTTTGACTAAATTTCCCGAAAATTCTGTTTTTCGACAATTAAATTGAATCATCGAATATCGCATTCTTTTCACAATAATTGTTTTTCTAATTGCTATAATTAGCAAAGTTTGGATATATTTTTATCGATAATTATTTTATCGATAATTATTTTTTATCGATATATAATTTTTTATCGATTATCAATTATCGAAAATAATATGAAAAATATCGGAATTTTTGCTTATTATATTCTAGAATTTTTATCGATAATAAATTTTTAACGATTTATAAATGTTAATAATCTTTAAAAGAAATCGGAATATTTGTTTGTTTTGTTGTTGTTGAAAACAATGCAGTGGTTTATCTGGCCACAGACATTATCTATCTACATAACTATTTTCTATAAAACCGATCACGGTGAGCTAGATAGTAATTTAGTAGCGTTAGTTGGTCATTAAAAGCTTTAAGTAAGTCGCACAAAAGGTGAGCTGAAACTATTTTTTTATAATTATTTTCCTTTTTTTAACTATTATATTCAATTTTCTGTTAATCTGGAAATATTTTTCGCTAATTTCAATTTTTTCTATTTTATCTTCAAATTGTATACCTATACTTTGTCCAGGACTTAACTATGTATGATACCTAATCTTTGGTGAGAGAGGTTTTAGAAGGACCTCGAACCGTACTAAGGTGGTTAATGTGTCCATTCCACACTGCCAATGCCACACATTTTCAGTGAGCTGATCAACGCATTGAATTGATCCGCTGTGTTTTGGAGCGCCGTGGGGTAAAGCTGTCGTCAGCAGGTACCCCCGTTAAACACACCGGACGTTGTCGAACCAGTAGCGGATATACGGAACTCACCAAAAACGACGATCGATCCGAAAGTTTCCACACGTCCGAGTAACACATTACTTTATATTACTTTGAACACCGCTTTGAATTTTAGACACCACCAAGAAAGAGCAATATTGTCTTAATTGCAAATAGCAAAAACCAATGCGCGCTTAAATACACCCGCAAGGCATAAACAGAAATCAACAAATTGCTGAATATTTAATTAGAAATAGCCTAATGAAGTTAAGTAGTTGCCCTGCTCCTCAGCAATGCTCCAACGAACAGCTCACTTTACTAATTGGTTTATTTTGTACGCGCTCTCACTGCGCATATTTAATGATTTATTTATACAAGCAGCGGCGCTTCATTTATATCACTTTTAAATTACATTTACTTACGCTTTAAGCACAAGAAAATGGCAGAAAATAAATGAAAACAACAACACAAACACTATCTAGTACGGCTCCAAAGTTGCCTATAAGCATTAAAAAATCATTACGCAGAAAAAAACTGGCGAAAAAAATGCCTGAAATGCAAAACTTTGTCCGCCCTGTTAATGCTGCTCATTATTGGCATTTCTGTCATTTCCGGTGCATCTTAGTTCGTGCGTCAGTGCTGCCAAGTACGCTTTCATGCCTTGCCTACCCAGACTGCTTGCAGGCCGCACGAACGGCCAGTGCGGATGCAACGACTACATGCATTTATAGATCCGCCTGCCAGCATGCATGTGTGTGTTGGTGGGGGTATATATGTATATAGATAAAGCTATATATATAGCTGAATGTGTCGGCTGTCGCCTCCAACGCAGTTCATTATCTGTGCTCGATAACTTGGAATGACTTAAAATAAGTGACTTTTATTACTGTCAATGCATTGGCATTGCAAATGGATTTTTGTACGGCCTTTCAAGCCCACCAAAGTGTTTATAGACACTTTTCTTGTCGGCGTCCCACGAACGACACGAAGTGAAGTTGTTACTCATTTTCGTAGCGTTGCTTAAGTGTGAAGATGGTTGGCGTGAGCGAAATGCAATGCAATATGCGTAAATACCCTGTTGGAACTAAGAAACATTAGAGTATATAAGAAAAGCTGTACCCATAACCTAAGCAGGGGAGCTTCTTTATATTGGCTTAGCGGAAAGGTAGAGATAGATGCCGATATTAGATCTTCCTAGAGGACAGAAATGATCCAACAAGAGAAGCCTAATCCCAACATTAAAATATCTCAGAAAATTTGAGAGTATATCATAGAGCGGTGACGCAGTTTTTTTTCGCGAAAGTAAGGTAGGAAGGTTTACCGTGTTCACAAAATTACATTGGGTACTGATTTTGCTCAGAAAACCCTACGTCATTCGACACTGCTGATTAGAGAGGCTTTCTTATATTAGCCTAGCAGAAAGGTAGGAATATATGATATTAGATCTTCCGGTTTTAGGCACATCTTCGCCTCTGGTAGCACGTTCTCCATCGAAGGATATAATTTAATCGATTTTAAGGGATTTTAAAGCATAAACAGTAATTTAACACAAGATGAAGTTTGATATATCGGGGAAAGCATCACTGTGGATATGCGGTTGTTCAACACCAGATCTCAGAATATTACTGTAGATATGGAAATGTTCGCCTACAGAGCTCAGGATCTCTATCTTACGCAACCTGTATTACAATTTTCGCATAAAACAAAAACTCTTATCTCCCCGGTACGTTCAACTATATTTTTCTTAAAATTACCATATCTCAGAACTTAGTCTAGATCAAAACCGAGTCTAGAAACTTCCATACGAAAGCAAACAGTTTGAACCTCTCACTTTTTATCTTCACTTGTTGTCTAAAAAAGTACCTCAGAGGCTCTCTTCTATTCTCTCTTCCAATTGTTAGACATTTCAAATCAAAGAACTTTCTCAATCTTTTTCAGGTACAAAAATACAATCTATAACTTTTTCCTACAGGGTACTCATAAAGGTGTATTCATATATAGTTGCGTTTACAGCAATCTTTTCCACTTTTTATGTGGAAAAAAATAACGGAGAACTCATCATCTGCATTATTTTTTTATATGCATGTACTGCTTGCCATTGTAATAGTTGTCGTTGTTGTTGTTATATGGACAGTGGCGGCATGAAGTGCGATGCACTTAACTTTTATTAACACTTTCGTGTGGAATTAGTTTCATTGTGTTGCATTGTAGCCCCTGACGGCAGAGAAAAAATACGGAACAATATGAAACCCCTGAGAAAAGTAGAGCAAAAAAATTACAAAAATGTCAAGGAAATAAAACTAAAGATAACTGTGGAAAAACGTAATGGGCAAAAAAGAATTAAAATAAGCGATAATAAAATTGAGAGAAATTGCAGACTAAAGTGCTGGCAAAGCGTGACCTGGTTGCGGTGCGGAGTAGATGAAGACAAGGGTTGGCATATGTATTACTTAAAGTGCTCGTAAGATGGATAGGCTGATAAAATTTACATGCGAAGCCTGGAACTATTAAAATAAGTTCGAAAGGTTATATTTTCCAAACGTATCCAGGCCTGGAAATCCAATTTGGGATCACACCTGTCAGGAAGGAACTGAGTGGACAGTTGAAAAGTTCTCTCTCAGCGCAAAAAGCTCTTCCACTTTATTAGGTCCTTATATATATAAACTGCAGGAGCGTAGACACCGAAAATACCCGATGAGGAGCTGTTGAGCTGCTTGGGACAGAGGGATGCATGGGACTTCAAGCATTACAATTGCGAATATCGACAGAGAAGAATGAATAAGCTCTATAAGTCCGACAGAGTTCAACGGATTCAATGTCGAATGGATCAAGACTCTTCCCCTTTGAAAGTATTTAATGAAATTCAGCATAGAGCGTTCGTTTACAAGCCCAAGTAGAGAAATTCTTGACTTCACTTATAGAAAAGACTTGGATTGGTATACGTAATTAGATATAATCAATAGAAAGAGTTGTTGTGGGATTAACATTTATATTTTTTCCGAGTCCACTTGGTACACTTTTCGAAAAAACTTTGCAGAGCTCCTCACAAACTGTTAGACGGGAAATCTCTAATACGAAGGAAGCTGAAGTCAGAAAACTCGATTTCTCGAGCCAAAGCTAACTAGCGCTGCACCTCAATTGGACATCTGTGAACCTTAGTCATACACATTGTTACCCAAAAACTGATAGAAATGGATCACTAGACGCACAAAGATCGACGAGCCTTTTCGAGCTTTGAGGTAAATATTAAATCATATTATTAAATAGAGAAAAACTGAAGAGAATCTGATTAGTTTTTAAATGTAACATCTCAAAGAGATCTCTCCAACTGTTTATACAAGCTTATTCTCATGATCATTCTCACGCAGTTTGTCTGCTAAGCTTTTGGTATTACTACATAAGTTTCGAGCTGCATTTGGCTAAGCCATAAGCTTAGCTCATCGGATTCGCAACGAACTCGAAGGCTTTGGACTCAATAAAATCGCAACTTTTTATTGCAAAAGTATGAGCTCACTTCCGCGAACCACCAAAGAGGTATAAAAATGTTACTTAAAGGTGAACAAAGGTGCCAGAAAAAATGCAAGAAAAGAGAAAAGAACAAAAATTTAATAGCAAAATAGTAAAAGAATACCAACCGCCAGATAGAGAGCGTGTAAAGCGCACGCTCTCCATTCAACGGGTGATGTGGTTGTGCGGCCATAATGGCTTTGCGGTTGCAACGTCATGTGCACTAAGCTTCTTTTATTGTTGTTGGTTTTCGCGGCGAAAGCGCTTAGTTGTGCCATCGCGTTAAATACACACGGCGCGCTTTATATCCTGACCACATATTTTTACTTCCCTACCATATAGATATGCATATACCGTTACGTTCAAACAGTTGTGAGAATACCTTTTGTCACATGCACTTGCAAGCTCTACTCGTGTGCAGACATTCCGACAGACAGGCAGCTGTTTCATGCTGAGCGCTCGCGCTTTGTCTCGTCTGCGGTTGGTTGTCTTCTTTTGACTGTCCTCTGCATTTCAGCAGAGGAGGATGTACGTATGTATTCGACAGACAACATCCCACGTTTACAATAGTCCCTAGATGTCCTTTATTTCTATATAACTATGAACTAGGTGAGTGTGTCGCGCTCCAGCAACTATGGTATGTGTGGCCACAATCGTAGCCATTGCATTCTATTTTTCACACCACTGCCTGCTGGATGCTTTGGAACTATTTTAGCGAGTTTCCTTTTAACGCAACACTCACAAATGCAACGCTGCTAATGTACTACGTATTTGTCTGAATGTTTTCAGTATCTAAGGCAGCCGAAAACGGGATTTAAATTTTTGGAGAAGCTAACTACGGGATTGCGCGCTTCAAAATTTTACGAAATACTTGAGGAAAACTCGATTTTTAACGCAATAATATCAAACAAACTAAAGGTTATTCCGAAAATAATAATCCCGTTTTTAGAAAATCTCTAAATGACAAAACTCCCCAAAATTTGATTCCCAAAATCCTGAAAATAGTTAAGACTGAAGGCATACCTAACTATTAGTCTCAATAAACTTAATTTTAGGACACGAAAAAAAGTATAATCCCGAAATAACAAAATCCCGAAATTTAAATCCTGAAATCCTTAAAATACTACGTGGTTGCATGCCGAAAATATTATCCTGGAAAAGCTAGAAATGACAAAATCTCAAAATCCTTAACATAAGACCTGATAAGGTATGTATATATGTAGATAAATATACATTTCAACATCTAGTATAAATATCAGAGACTACTAAAATTAATAATCCCAAAATGAGAAAATCTCGATATTCTAAAATGATAAAAACCCGATATGACAAAATCCCGAAATGTAAATCCCGAATTCCTAAAAATACGATCAGATAGCACACCTCAACACTTAGTTGAAATAAACTTAATTACGGGACCCTGAAAATAAAAATTCCGAAATGAGAAAACTCGATACGAAAAATCCTGATATGCCAAATATATGTATATGCCAATATGAATTCTGGGAGAACAAAAATAATAATCCCGAGATGAAAAAATCTCGATATGAAAAATCCTGATATGAAAAAATCCCGAAAAGTTAAAATTAACACCTTATGACATACATACCCCGACACTTGGTTTAAATAAAGTTAGTTCCGGGGCACAGAAATTTAAAATCTCGAAATGAAAAAATCCCGAAATGACAAAATCCCGAATATTCGAAAGTTCTACGATAATGCATATAATAAAAGCACATTGCTTTTTGTCTCTTTATCTGCCCGCCAGTCCACCTGCGCACCATTATCTTGTGGCCACTCACACTGGGTGGCACAACAAATTGCTAGCTGCGCATTTTTGCATTGTGTGGCAAATTACATGCACGAAGTTGCATGTGTCGCGTTCGCCAAGTTGTACAACTAATTTTTTTCTTGCAGCAGCGGCAGTCAGCGGCAGTCGGTACAACAGGTGGTATGAGTGTGAAAATAAGTAATGAATGTAGCGCATTCATACCACATATTCGGCTAGCGTAGCGGCTGTGGCAGCAACAAGCAGTACGAATGCTAACGGTAAAAAGTGACTTGTTCTATTCTGCCTTGTCGTACAGAAAAAGTTTTGCAAATTAGTGGATTCAACAAATTTTGATTTACTACTCCACGGAGTACTCTCATACAAGGCGCCTTCACGCACGCACACACACACATGTCTAACTGTTTACTATGAGAAATGTTACAATGCTTGGCAGCTGCTCACAACAGTATGTTAGTTAGTTAGTTAGCTAACTACAAAAGCATTTAATTGAGTGTTCGTGTGTGTGCTTGTAATTGTGTCTTACGAGTCATTTCGTGGCATTTGTACTGCATAATTTCGCGTGCGCATTGTGTGGTGTTGCCGGCTTTTTACAAAACTAAATGAGTTGGAATGTAATTATTGTTCATTGTTTGGGAAATATTTTACTATATGTATTTAATTTAATGGTACACACAAACATAGGGCGCAAAGGCAAAAGCGGGAAAAGATACATATATGTACATATGTACTTATATAACAATACAGTTACGTGCAGCAGGAAGAAACTCACGACTCATATTGTGTGTGTTTGAAAGTGAAAATAACTAAGAGCTCCTTGTGGCATGCTGCAGGCAAATTAAATTGGAAAAAGCGTTAACTGAAAAATGTAATGACAGAGAAGGTAATTATTCCGCTTTACTTGTGTAATGGCTGTTAAAATTTAATGATTATTATTACAGTCTAACTTCATTTCCTGCCGCAGAGGTAGAGTGAATGCGCCAAATTCATTTACTGACATTTCTATAATGGTTTTTAGGGTACGGAATCGCTGATCAATTTTCCAAAAAATGCTATCGAGCGTATTCTCCGTGAAACCCTCAATCCATGAACTTTTAGCAGGTCATTACTGAATTACCAGAGACTCGCTTTTCATAGCTACAGTTGTTAGCCATAAAAATATAGAGGTTGACGCCATCAGTATAAATAGCTCCTGGCAATGAGATGTCTTTCAATTGCTCACTCGAAAAATACCTTGGAATTAGTCTCACCGTTTAAGTCGGCTAATGAGTTTTAACGAAAGTTTCTATATACCGTAACTCCATATTTGCTTTGGTATTCAGCGCTTTATTCAGCAATTATTCTGCTAAGCTGAAAACTTTGAGCTGGTAAATGTAGTACTTTGCTTATGGCTTCGCCTGCTATAGAGGGAACTCATTTCTCGACAAAGCGCCTTGAACTGTAAATAAATCGGTTTTGGTATCTGCTGAGTGCGTATAAACCTCGAGATTGAAGTTACAGTGTGCCTTTAGAGCTAGTTCAAATACTAGTTGTTGGCCAACGCTCGTCAAACCCACATGATTCGAGGTAATCCAGCTGTAAAACGCAGGCAGATAGCAGAGCTTCATCCTGTGCTCAACCGTAATCTTCTTAGAGTGAGACCGATAAACTTCACAAGCTTTTTCAAGTGCGCAGAGGTGACTTAACAAAGTACGCAGGTTAGGTTAGGTCGTAGGATTGATCCAAAATCGCTTAATCTCATTTGGACAGATATTCGTACCGAAAAACAACTCTTTTGACGAGCAGAGCTTCAGCCCAGGGTACAAAGGCCCAGAGTACAAAGTCATCAAGAGCAATGAAATAGTGGAAGAGATTGCCACGAATGGTGTACGGCTAACATCCGAAAACGTGATCAACATTGAGAAACCCATGCATTGTCTATACGACGATCTAGACAGAAGCGTGGTAAAGAAAATCAAAACCCAATGGACCGAGCTATCTATGTGCAAAGCTGGAAAAGTCATATGCAAAATAGTACCTCGAAAGTGCACAAAATTCCATTGGCACTTGATAGAAAAAGCTCTAGGAACCTGACCGGACTACCTGGGCACTGTCTGGTGGCGACACCCGCAGAATGGGGTTGAAAGATCGAGAAGACTGCAGGAAATGTTTAGAATAGGGCACCAGGGAAACAATGGAGCATCTCTTGTGCACTTATCCAACAGAGTGTGTTATTCGCGTCAAGCGCAGGCATAATAAAGGATGACTACTACTTTTAGACCTAGGAACTGAACTCCAGCTGATATCGCAAAGGACCAAAACTAGTCTAAGCGTGGCTCATTGGTCTACCAATTTAACCTAACCTAAAGATTTCACCTCTAACCGCTTTATACAAAATTTTGGTTTCAGATATTGACAGTCTACGCCATTAAAACCACTTAGTTTAACTTCAAAACTGACACCTTTTATTACTTGAACCATAACGCCAACGAAAAGCTCAACACTTCGCATTAAAGCACATTTCATTTTTGTAATAAAATACCATTAACCAAGTTACGTACGAACCTATGTAGGCGTAGCGTGAACAAAGAAGCAGAATTGAGGGAAAAAACACCGTAATTCCACCATCATTTATTCATATTACCAGCATGTAGTTAGACGCCCTGCCCTACCTTGCCGAAAGCTTAGCCGTTAAAGAGAATAAGATAAACGCTCGAAAACAACAAAAAACGTAAACGAAAGCTGGAAACCTAAAACATACCAAAGGGCGACTTTTTAGCATGCAAATATAATCCCTTCTAATCTCGCAAAACAAAATTTACACCTACAAAGTGAAGTTGAGACGATTTTAAACGACTTCACTGGAGCTGAGACGGGTTCAGTCGGATCAAATAAGTACGAGCATGAGCTCAGGGCATTGCATGTGTGTTTGTGTTGCTGTAAAAGGATATATGTATTTCCATACAAGTATGGATATGTGTGTGTCGTCACATATTTATGTGAAAGTAGTGGCGCTTGGGTGCATATGTTGCTGGCGCATATGCGAAGAAGCAATGCAGTGACAGTAGAAGGGAAACATGGCTGAAGAGTAATATACGAGTGTATGTGTGGTAAAAACCAAAGGCAGACAGCAAGGTAGACAGTGCAAATGTAAAAAACGTGCATTAATGTCGGGGGGAGTGTACTAAACGTGTAGGTGTGTGGTAATATATGCAGAGTAGTACATAAATATGTATGCGTGTATGTTAGTTTGTATGTGTGTATGCATGTAAGCATGAGTTCGCAATTGGTTGTGACGGTGGTTGGCTTTAGGCACGCGAGGGACGTATTTTAATAGACTGGAGTACAACAGCAATTACGAGTAAATTATTATGCCACAAGCACACACGGACACACAGACACACATATGCACATGCTGGCATACACGCCCACATATGCATGCACATGCAAAATAACATGATTGCGAGGAAATGTGAAACGAAACGTGAACATATGCAATGGAAGTCAACGGCGCGACAAGGCAGCGAGTCCCACTGGTGAGCGCGCCGAGCAGCGCAGCCAACGTGCAATGGTAAAATACAAACAACAACGAAAGCAGAGCAGCGAAGAAAGCGCAAAATGAAGAACGGTAAGCGCAGCGAACGAGCGTGAAAGCGCCAAGCAGCAGCGCGGCGGCGCGGCGTGCAGGTTGCCAGGCAGCTAGACCGAGCAGGCGTGGCGGAGGTTGTGCAAGCTAGCGGCAAAAGTTCAAATTTATGTAGCGGAGCAAAAGTGGCAGCCACGAAAATGAGGTGAAATAAGCGACAAGCGTCACACACACACATGCATGCAAATGTTAGCATGTGGAGGTAACGACTTGTGTGGCAGCAAAGGTAAAAGCGCCAAAGTCACAGTCACAGAAGGAAGTTAGTCGTTGTAACGGTGAAGACATGCAACGACTGTCGCTAAGAATTATCGCGCATATCAACAAATAAGTAAATACGTGCATATATTAAACAAACACACACACAAACACAGGTGTATGCGCATATTTTGGCGCATTTGCGTGGTTCACCGGCGTCACCTTAGCAGCCAGCGGCACTTTTCTGCCCAAAAACTTATGAGGCAACTTGTGTGTTGCGCGCTTATATACATATACACACTGATATATATATATACACACCCACAAATATGTACATATATATATCTGCATGTCTCTGTGTGCGTGAGTTGTTATTAAAATGAAGTCAACAATTTATGGCCATAGATGCAGACGAAGATTGAATATAAGCGCCGCTGGGGAGTGAGCGAGCGCATTCGTGTGTTGTGGCATAAATTTTACTTTAGTCACACGGGCGCAGCAGCGGCACTCAAATACACACAAATACAAATAAACAAAACACACACATATAATATGCGCTGTAGACATTATTGCCAGGCCGAAAGTTTCCTGCTTCAATTGACGGAGTTTGTGCTCCAACCTAAATTATTAAGTGCCACATGGGTTGCACAGGAATGACTGTTTGCCACACCGCTGCGCGCGCCCCGTGTGCTGCACGTGCAGAGATGTTGAGGCGAGCGCCTAAGTTGAGCTGCGCTTTGGCGCATGCATTTTGCAATAATCCACAGCATGCTGCAGCAAATGCAGCAAAAAAGTGGAAAACTTAAACTTGCTTTTGCGGCTTAAACCAATTTATTAAGTTTTGCATACGCCAACGGAGCGAGTTTTCGCTTGCAACCAAATTAACTTATTGCCTGTGTCCTTTGGCATTTGAACTTGGGTATTTTCAAATTGAAAAAGTGTGCTTGAATGAAAACTTAAAATAAATCTACAAGCATTTTGAAAGTTGCATTTCTTGGAGCGTGTGTATTTTATTGGTTTTGCTTTTCTTAATATTTATGGCGCAAACTCATGAGGCACAAGGGAGACCAAGGCCTTCTTTTGAAGGAAGTTTGCTGACGTTACCACGACCGACAAACGGCTGGTTAGCTTAAAAGCTCGGCAGCAATTAATAAAGTGTTTTTTGTAGAGCACAAGTGTATATACGATTGCTTACGTTTTTGAAACTGAAAAACTTGATAGCTGCTTTAGTAACATGCTACAGGACAACTAAATTTAGGATAACTAAATTTAGGATAACTAAATTTAGGACAACTAAAATTAATAATTCCAAAATAAGAAAATCTCGACTTGAAAAAATCCTGAAATGATAAAATCCCGATATGACAAAATCCCGAAATTTGAGTCCCGAAATCGTAAAACTAAGACCAGGTGGCATACCTAAACACTTCGTTTAAATAAACTTAATTTCAGGACACCAAACATAAAAATCTCGAAGTGATAAGATCCCGAAAATTTAAGAATCCCGAAAATTTGAGAATCCCGAAAATTTAAAAATAAAACCTGTTGGCATACCTCAACATTTAGTGAGAACAAAATTAATTCCGGGACAACAAAAATAATAATACCGAAATGAGAAAATCTCGATATGAAAAAATCCCGAAATCTCGAAATTTCAGTCCGAAAATGTTAAAAATAACACCTAATGACACTTGGTTTAAATGAAGTCAATTCCGGAAAACCGAAAATTATAATACCGAAATAAGAAAATCCCGTTATCAAAAAATCCCTAAATAACAAAATCCCGAAATTTCGAAATTACTAATGTAATGCATATACGAGGTTTTCAGAACAGCACAGAGAACCTCTCTTGTCAGTTCGTGTTCGCTAAAAACTTAAAAAGGCAAAAGGTAACCAATTTTGTGGATATCGGAATTTTTGGAGATCAGATCTGTAGATGTTCAATAAAGCGCGCAAAGCGGTGACAGAACGCTGTATAAGACCGGGTTTGCTATATACAAGTCGGAATCAAAGATGGTCAAGAGAGTCTCAGGAGGATGGAGTCATGTGTAGAAGTTCACGCAAGTGAGGAAAGTTTTCTGAGCGCTGAGCGCTGTTCGCTTGGGAGTGGCCAGAAACGATTCTTTTACATATGGCTAAAGCAACTCACGACTTCCGGTCCTAGGCCCAGAATCCTCTGGGTAGCCAAAAAGCATCAATTTGTAGGCGGCTAAATTGAGAAGGCGAACCATCCCTCCCCAATGTCGTGCGCTGGGTTTGAGACCCTCTATGGAAAAAACGCTCTCAATTAAAAGCATGGCTACAACCGCGTAAGCGATGTCTACGACAATAAAGAAGAAAAAGAGAGTCTCAGACAGATCCTTCTGCGAAAGCTAAGCAGTGTATCACGATAACTCAAAGTTAAGAATGCGCCTATTCTATAAAATACCCTGCTTTTATAAGTTATCTTAGAAATGAGATTGATGGCTGGACTTCGAACAGCGAGGAGACATTAAAACTACTCCTGGCCGCTGACTATCCTCCGGAGGGCTTCAGGAGGGCAGTACAACTTTCTTAGATGTTCTGAACGAGCCTCACCTCACATGGGCTTTAAATTTGTTCAAAGCATTCAGGTCCACGAGACCTAATGGCATCACATCTGCGTAACTTCAGCAGACGGTAAATGTATCATGCAGCGGGTTGGCACCATCTACGCAAAATGTGTCATATTAGACCACATCCCCAGGGGTTCGAGATAGGTAAGTGTTGCCTTCATCATCCAAAGGCCGGTAAGAGCTCTCAAGTGCACGCTTCACGGGCTTCAGGCCCGTAGACCTACATACCGGAAGCAGTGAATTGGGAGCAACAAACAACTACGATAGTCGGGTCTACGTAACCGGAGCGGACTCGGACACGGCTAAGGACTGTCAACTCGGATTTAATTTTTCTGCGCTTTGATTGCCATTTGACTAATTCAAGATCGAACGCCATAACTGAATCATTATATAAGCAAGCGAAGCACATAATAAATGAAATGTATTTCTATTAAGTGCACTTCCATTTGATAAACTTAATCATAACACGCTCGGCGCTCAGCAAAGCGCACACAAAATATAATAACTGCACACAAATAAATATACAGACAAATGGTACTTAAAAACTTGCTAATGTTAACTAGCTTGGTTGCATGCAACGGCTCACAGCGCCACCATAGGCACTTATGCATTTTCAACATGCTGTGTCGCGCAGCTGCACTACGGTTGTTTACACGCAAAGCGTCTTATGGTCTAGGCTAGTACAAACTGCCAGCACTCACAGCGCCAACGGCATGACAATTCAACTTTCGCTCTCCGCTCAACGCCTTAACAATTTGTAAAGCTCTTAACTATTTATACTGTCGCTCTAAATCCGTGTGAGTGTGCGGGTGTGTTTGTGTGCGCCTAACTGACAAACTGTATTTGTGCTCATGCTTGGCACGGCGTCGCCTAACTGTCTGTCTATACGTTTCTACGTCTATTCAACTGCTTGACTATTCGTCTACCCGTCCATGCGTCCATCTGTCTATGCGTCGGTGTCGGTCTCTGAGTCTATCGTTCTCTGTGTCTATCCGTCTATCTGTCTACTTAGGTACCCAACAACTAAGTAATAATCTGAAAGCATACGTAAGTTTATAGCAAAGTGTTTTTGTTGTATGGCGGCGTTGCGACGAAAAACACACCCAACGGTATTTAGTGTTGCATGTTGCAGGCGCAATCTTCATTTAGTCAACATGCTACTCGAAGCGACAGCACTCTGAAGTGGCTGGGGTGTGTGCGAAAAGTGTTAACCTCTTGCTTTAGCAAAAAGTTATGTCATTGCGCTTATTTCTTATTCATTTCCATTGCTATTTCCATTTAAGTTTTTGTCTTGCGAAGTGTCTTTCGCACTCCGCAGTCAAGCACGCCCACGCCTGCGCGTTCCCTTGTAGTAGTTGAAAGTTGCATTCTGCATTTTGCAATATTTACAGCGACATATTTTAGTTCGAGCTCGAGTTCGAGCGCCATACAATTTCCACTTGCAACTTACGCTCAAGTAGTCGCTGCAAATCTCCACGCATTTAATAATATCCTTCTGCGCTCTCTTTTTTTGCAATGTTTCGAATGACTTAAAAGCAAATGTATTCACAGGAGATGAGCAAGTGGCTCAACAACTACACCTGCGGTAATGTGGAGCGTGGTTAACGTTTGTGTGTGGTGAAAGGCAAGTGGAGGTGCTGTTGCTTTGAGTTCGCTGCTGCTTGGCGCTTGGTTGGCCGACTTGACTGCGTCTGCGTGTTGGCGTTAATTTGTTCTGGGTTGGCAATTCGTTCAGGGAGCTTAACTAACTATTCGCAGCTCATATTGCGGCCACGAAGTGCGAGCACTCACACACTCTCAAACATATGCACATATGCAAGCTTGCAAAACTAATCACACTGCCATTCATTTGCATGCATACATTTGTAGCTTTGCATGTGTGTGTGCGTACTGGTGTTTATGCATAAATGCATACTTCTTTGCCGGGTACATAATTTAAGTGTTACAAGCATCATCTCCGCTGTTTAGTTGGGTAAACTTATCAGTGTCTGTTGTGGCAATGTCAACATGTTGGAGGGCGTATAGTTTTACATATTCTACTACTTTTGATTGGTGTAGCTTAGAGCCTTAATTTCAGCTTGATTTTGAGACCTCTTTCTGAGAACCGCGCTGAGGCTCAGCTTAAAGCATGACCTTTGTATTACTTCCAGTTCCTTTTTAAACCTCAGCTCGTTTTGAGTCTCTAATTTAACTCAACTTAAGATCCTTCCTTCATGATAATTTTTTGGAAACTCATTTTAACCTGAGCTGATCTGATAGCGCTGAAGTTCAATGTAAGGCTTAACTTTTAATATTCCTACCAGATCTTTTTGAACCTCAGCTCTTTTTGGGCCTCTGTTTCAGCTCAACTTAAGCTTTTTCCAACGCAGAGAGTCTCAGTCTCAACTTCAAACTTAAGTTCATTGTAAGGAGTCTCACTAACATTCCCAGTTTCAGTCTCGGTATCGGACTCGTTGTTTTTGTAACAATTACCCAGACTCCGTTTCACTGACAAAACATGAGTCGATTATCATCAAACTCATCTAACGGAAACGTGCTGTTTTGACATCGTCGGACCATAAGGAGAAGGGTGATAAATACGTTGGTTTCATAGGAGTGGTTACAGTCATGTGGGGACTCGTTGGATGCTGGATATAGATTAAGAATTTCGTAGTAAATTCTGCATAAGTATATAAGCAAGACAACACGAGCTAATATAGAGCTCTTCTGTTATGAGTGGTGGTTTGACTCCAAGGACGCCATTCACTGCGATTACTCTTTAACAGTCTACGCTTAAAACTAGCGACGCGTTGCTATTTCAGCTCTGTCTTAAATCTGATTTAAACGTGAAATTAAGATTTTTGTATCCGTCTTGCCATTCACCTCTTTCTAAAAAACGGTTTCGGTCTTAAGTATGAGCTAAGCCTTAGTTGCTATGGTAGCCTCAATAACAGTTTCCTACCTAGCATCGGAGACAATTTTGAACTCAGTCTCACGTTAAGTTCCAATCTCCGTCTTAGACTTTGTTACGACCTCAAATGAAGTTTACTCTTATTTTTATTATCAGTCTCTATTGTAGTCTATGCCATATTTTATCGTCATCATCCTCAGCCTCAGAACCAATTAAAGTATTAAAGTCGGAATCTTTTACAGTTTTAGATTCAGTCTTAACATAATATCCGGTTTTATTTAGTCTCAATTACATTTCCCAATCTCAATTTCATTATTCAATTGCAGCTCCGCTTCAAGGGAGGTAAGTTTGACTTAAACCGTCCATCACCATTATCTTCTTCCGAAATGTACTCTGTTTTGGGAAGAAGGGTCCAGGAATCGGTAATAACCCATAATAAGCCACATTACGTCCAACAATAGCATTTCTTTTCGAAATGTACTCCGTTTTGGGAAAAAGGGTTCACTAAAGGAACAGTAAAAGTCGACACAGCGCCCATCAACATCATCTTCTCATGAAATATACTCCGTTTTGGGAAAAAGGGTTCACTAAAGGAACAGTAAAAGTCGACACAGCGTCCATCAACATCATCCTCTCATGAAATATACTCCGTTTTGGGAAATTGGGTACATTAAAGGAGCAGTAATAGTCGACATTGCGTCTATCGATTTTACCTTCTTCCGAAATGTAGTTTATATTGGTAAAAACGACCCGGTACACGCTGCACAAACTGGCTGTTTTTAAAACAGCTGGTTCTTGAAAGACATTCAGTTTAAAATTCAATATGATTTTAATCTTCATGCTGACCGCCAGTTGAGGTGGTTGCATAAACTTGAGAGAAATTGAAGTTTGTCTCTTGGGATTTTTTTACCGTTTTCCTTCAGATTTATTGATCAAAAGATCTTAAGTAAAAGAACCCTGAAGCTGATTTATGCTTGGCAATACACTCAACTCAAATAGTTTTTACCCAGAACGATGAAGCCAGGCACTCAACATTGAGTCGGGTTTTCACCTGGAAAAGTTAAGGCAGCCACTCAGCACAGAGTCAGGCCTGATTTACAACGAAATCCCCCTCCGCTTAATAGAAATAAAATCTCCATAGCAACGATTTATACAAAATTAATATGTCAAAATTCGTATATAATTTGGGCATACATACATGATTGCAACAAATTTGCGTAGCAACACCATCCAATCATTCAATTTTAATGAAATACATCAGAATTATTTGCCACTGACAACTGACGGAGCTTGCTACAGTTTTGTTGCAGCATTGTTATCATTGTCATTGTTGTTCCTAGGCATAATTAAAATTTCTATTTCAATTTCATTTTAGATGCTCCGAACCAGAATTGCTTTCGCTCTCACTTTATCCATGCATACATATAACCGAAATTGTTTCAATTTCATTTGTTGGTTATGTTTTAAGATTATTACTATTTTGTTTGTTTGTGTGAGTGTTTAAATAGAATACAAGTTTTTGCTAGAAAATTGCATTTGCAGCTAGCATTTGAGGTACTTATATTTATAAAAATTTCACAGCAGAGAGAGCTTAATCTAAGCAATGTCCGACACTTCCTCTTTTCAATAAAATAAATGTATAGTGAATAACTAAAATGAAAATCTCTCTAAGCATGCTTTAATAAAAATATATATTTTTTGCAACAAAAATTCGGAGAGCAAAAAGTTAAGTCAAAAGCTTCATGGTATCAAAAAGAATTAAAATCTCTAGCAAAATTCCATGGCAATAATTTACATGCAGCTTCATCGAATGATTGCTTGCGGTGTTATAGAGATGCGTAAGCACTGCTAAGACCTTTTGTTTACAAATATAAAAGTTTGATTTGAAATGCAATCCAAGCTCCATTATTGCCCCAAACTGGCAGCAATAATTGCTGGCAAATAAATATTTATAAAGTCTACGAGTATAAGGAGTATAAACTACGAGCTCAATTAGAAAACTGCAAATGCTTTTCCAATTATTAGAGATAACAATGCAGAGACATCGATAGCTGGTAAATAAAGCTAAGAAGAACAACTTTATTAAAACAAATTTATCTCATATTTCCAGCATTTTTCACTGCAGTAAATACAAGATGTTGTACAATTTGAAAGAGAACGAATAGACAGAAAAGTGAAGTAAGGAAGGGTTCGCTTTCTTGCTCTCCGGTATATAAATGTACTCACTACACAACTGATTTTCAAAAACCTAATAAAATTAAACTAGTTCTAAAACGCATATGGAACCTTAAAGCTTTTGAAAGCTTTACGTGCTTTTTTTCTACAACGTCCACATATACAACGGAATATATGTAGAATAAAGCTTTCTCAATTTTAGTGAGCGGAAGCTGGAGTGGAAGGTAAATACTGAAGGCTCCATAATAGAAAATCCTTCTTAAGCTCCATGGAATATATATTAAGATACTTTTGGATAATCTATAAGCAAATTCCCAGCAAGAGTAAATAAAATAGAATACTTAATAATACTAAACTAGTTCTGAACCGTATGTGCGAGCTTAATGCTTTTGAAAGCTTCACAAGCTTTTTTTACTCAAGATATATACAACAGTCCATGTTAAAGATAAAGTTTTCTCAATTTTGGTTAGGGCAAGTTGGATTGGAATCGAAAAATGAAATTAGTTCTATAACGTATGTGCGAACTTAAAGCTTTTGAAAGCTTTATAAGTTTTTTTTTTACTACAAGATATGTGTGTACAACAGTCCATATTAAAGATAAAGTTTTCTCAATTTTAGTTAGAGAAAGTTGGAGTGTAATCGAAATAATATTGAACTAGTTCTATAACGTACGTGCGATCTTAGAGCTTTTAAAAGCTACATAACATGGTTTTACTATAATATGTGTATAACGAGCGCTATTAAGAATAATGCTTTTTAAAATTTAGCGCGAAGAAAGTGAAGTTTAATCTAAATACTGAAAGCTTTGTAATGCAAACTGTTTCTTAAGCTCCCTGGGATACATACTTGTATATCCTAAGTTACTTTGGATAAGCTATATATTCCCAGAAAACGTTAAAAACGGAAATAGATCCGTAAAAGTTGATCAAACAAAAACCAGTTCCAACGTCCGAAACGTAGCCTTAAAGCCGTTGAGCCATCGCACAAAAGCTTTCACTCCTCAAATAAGGGAAAAGTGTATATGTATATGAAAATGTGCGGCACATTGTAATGACTATATTCTACAAGTTTAAATTAATTACTTTCTCTAATGAAAATTTTTCTACGAAAAATTATCCTACTACAGCTCTCTTCTTGCAGCTTATTTTTGATGTCAGATATGGCAAAGCACTACATCAACACTCAAATACTTTTTTGCAAGGCATGCAATTAATATTTCATTGTAAGTACCACATAGTAAAATGAACTGGGTCGAGAAATGATGTGGAGACCAGGTCTAAACTTTTTTAAGCGAAAGAGAGAAAGGATGATTTCAACATGCAAACAGATTTTTGAAAATAAAATTCCTATGATTGATAGAGGACATTGTTAGAGAGTTACTAGCTGTTCAAAAAAGACAAGCAAAGAGTAAGGTAACAAACTGCAATATAGGCAGCCAAATCAGAGAGGTTTGAGAGACTTTGCAGTTAATAATAAATATTTATTGGTTAGGATTGCCACCTATTTACAAATTCACTATAAATAATTTTTAGATAAATAAAGTAGTACAAAATGGACGTTAATCTGAGTTGATCTAACTTGATAGAGAAAAGTGTTAGAGAGTTGCCACCTTTTCTAAAATGTCAAACAAAGATATTTATAATACAGGAACTGCAAAAAAGGCAGCCAAATTGGTAAGGTTTGAGAGTTCAAAGTAATAATAAATATTTTTTGTTAAGGGTTGCCACCTATCTACAAATTAAATCATCATTATTGATAGATAAATAAAGTAGTACAAAATGGACGTAAAACTATACTGTTTTGAGAATACTTTGTGTTGAATTTTTTTCAATAAGTGTTGCCATCTGTTTTAAAATATGTATACAATACATACAATTTAATATCGCAATAGTAATGCACGGAACTGAATTATAACATTATGAGAAGTATTGACACTAATTTGAAGTATACTTCTAGGCTTTAAACACAATATGTAACTAATACACGTCTTTAATGCATGCCTTTTCGACCAATTGGCCACTAGTCTGTCTTCTAAAACTAACGCTAGATTCCACTTCGCTTCATATACATACAAAAGCTGGTTAATGCAAACATGCTCATATGTACACATGTATGCACGTACATACTTATATGTATATATGTTGGTTTGTATTTTCTGCTAACCAACCAAACGTTATTGGCAACAACTTTGATTTCCCATTTGCCAAAATATTCTAAACTTTTACACAATATTTCCACTCGAAACTAGCAAAAATGCATTGTAACAATTTCCGAAAAGTTTTAGTAGCTCTTTGAAATTTTTACCAGCGGCAACGACCAGAATAAAACGAAAAAATAGGAAACAGAATACAAAAACAAATTACTACAAGTATAATATTATAGAAGACCGACAAGTAAAATTGAACGATTGCAGCCAAAGGCCACAACAGCTGCCTCAACAAGCATAAACTCAACGCAGCTCTTCGCACTGGTTCATTGCTGCGCTGTCGAACGCAAGTCAAGTTAAAATATTTTAATAGTAAGATATTAGCAATAAGTGGACTGCCATACATGTAAGTATGTATATGTAGGTATATTAAGGTGTACATTAATTTCAAAAATGGATTTTTATACGCTGATTAAGTTGCAATGATGTTTGTAACACCCAAAGGGAAACGTTTAAAACCCTATAACATATGTATGTATATGCCTAAAGGATCAGCCTGACGAGCTTCGAGTCCGTCTGTCAGTATATACGCGAACTAGTCCTTTAGTTTCTGAGATATCGATTTGAAATTTTGCACACGTTTTTTTCTCACCATGAAACTGCTCATTTGTCGGAACGGCCGATATTGGATCGCTATAGCATACACATAGCTGTCATACAAATCGAACGATCGAAATCACATGCTTGTATGGAAAACTTTCTCATTTTAAGAGATATCTTCATTAAATTTGGTACGGAAGATTATTTAAGCCAATGATGCAATCTCTGAAGAAATTGTTCTAATCGGATCACTATTGCATATAGCTGTCATACAAATCGAACGATCGGAATCAAATGCTTGTATGGAAAACTTTCTTACTTTAAAAGATATCTTCACGAAATTTAGTATGGATAATAACCTAAGACAGCAATATATTATCCGAAGAAATTTTTTAGATCGGATCAATATAGCAAATAACTGCCATACAAACTGACTGATCAAAGTACTTGTAAGGTATCTTTTGTATTTGTCAAGGGCATGATCACAATCTAAGTTAACTTTTATTTTTTTTTACTTCAATCCGTGCCCTGTAACTCAACTTGGGAACTAGCGACCACCCTAATATACATGAATGCACATGCCTCCAGTCACATTCCACGCACATCACCATCGATCACATTTGAAAAGTTAATGAAGTCGAAGGAGCACAGCAAGCAGCAAAGTTGTAAGACAACAACAATAGCAACAAAAATTGCAAGATTTTTTCTTCATAAAAATGACGAGAAGCCAAGCAACAAATTTATTGCATTCATGACGGTGAACACTCGCTTTCAAATGCCATCAATAAGGGGCAAAATGTCAGCCATTTGGCGCAAATGACAAGTAAAACGCATTTTCCATCATATACGACAACACTGTTGCCGGATGCTGAGGAATTCGTTGCACGTTGGAGAATGATTTGAGGCCACCCCCCAAATTATGTGAAATATTCAAGTAAGTAATTGACGAACAAGGGAACATTGCCACTGCGTGCATTAACAGGAGGAAGAATGAGTGGAAGTAGAAGCAGAAAGAAGGCGGAAAAAAGCTATCAAAACAAAGCAGTAAATTTCAATAGAACAAACGAGTTGAATATCCACAAATTTTCAACATACACGCACACCCACACACACACACAAACAGGCTACTCAATCATAAGCGCACAGATCATAAATACCATTTTAGTTGGACGAACGAAAGAAACTCTTCTACGCTTGCACCGCAAGCATGAAAATAAAGCTTTTCGAAAACTTATTCAACATTTGTGTGAGCATTTGCATTAGAATTTGCTTGCTTATGTAGTGAGCAAACAAACATATCTACGAATCTCTAGCCTTTCACACAGACACACACACACGCGCATGCATTCATAAACTATGCGTTTATGGGTGTGTATTTGTGCTCGCATGTAAAGTTTAAATAGAGCATGCAACCACTTGGCAGCAAAACCTCAGCTTGCCACACTCTGCTCCAGCAGCTGCCAATCAGAGCATAGATAGTGAGCGCCTGAAAAAACAAAAACTGTGAAGCAGTAAAGTTGGTCACCCAGTTGACTACTTGGTGTCGTCTAACTGACGAGCGGTCCATTGCCGCAACATATACATACATATATACAGATGTGTATATGTGTGTGTAGTTGGTCAGTTGTTGGCAGTGGACAACAACCGGCAGCAATTTGCCAACATTTACTTAAAATTTGACGCCTGTAACAAATTTCTCTGTTACAGATATTCGTATGCATGTGAAAGTAGGTTGTCGTGGAACATAATGACCCTGTGAGAAAGTATTATTAAGAAAATAATGTTGTTGTTTGTTTTCAGTGGTGAATTCCAAAATGTGGCAAAGAGAGTTGCAAAAGGAAACACGCAAAAACTAAGGAACTAGTGTGTGTATAGTATAAAGACAGACCGACATCGCTAAATCAAGTCAGCTGATCATTTATATATGTACATTAAGACAAAAAAGCACCCAGAAATTGGGATTTAGTTTTATCAAACATAGAAGCCAACGCGGTCGAGAGATCGTTGAAAACATGCCTCGTTCTGGACGACCTCTTCAACTGATGAAAATATTAAAAAAAGTGAAAGATATTGTGCTTGAAAATCCAGCCAAGTGTTAGAGAGTTGGTAAGAGAGCTCGAGATCTCTCACGAGTCCATTCGAATGATTTTGGCGGATTTTTTGTTGGTATGAAACGCGTTCTTGCTCGACTGGTCCTGATAAAGCTGATTTTTTTTTTTCAAAAAATGTAACATAAACAGGTCTCCTTGGTCCAAAAAGGCAATGAATACCAACGATCAATCACCATATTCAACAGATTTAACTCCGTTTTTTCGTTCCCCAAAGCGAAATTACCGCTCAGTGGAACCCGTTTTCAGTCGATCGAAGAGATAAAACAAAATTCGCTGAAGTGTTTCGAGACTGGAAAAATCGCTGGTATTACATCTTGTGGGGATTTCTTTGAAGGCGACAAAATAAAGACTGATGACTAATTTATTATTTTGCGGTTTATTTACAATTTCCGGGTACTTTTTCGTCACAACTGACACCTATTAGAATTTTCAACAGTCCTAAGCTTTCAATATTCAACTAAATGAAGTTATAAAGGTCTAGTCTACAAGCCCCAAAAGCGCCTAACTTTGTCAATTTATTTTGAAGTAAAGAAAAAGGGCTCGAATATCTCTCTTTCTGGCTCTCGCCCGATTCGGAAAATGAGGTTGGAGAAAAATTGAAGTTATTGAAGGAGTAAGATAGTCTACAAGCTCCAAAAAGCATAACTTTGCCAATTTATTCTGGTGGTAAGGACTCAAAAATCGAAAGTCTCTCCCTTAGGAGCTCGTCCGATTCGCGAGCAAAGGAGATATTTTAAGGCATTCGGCTAGTCTACAGCCCCACCCAGCTTTGTCAATTTATTCTGGGAATAAAGAAAAATAAATCGAATTTCTCTCTTTCTGGATCTCACCTCGATTTGAAAAATGGAACTGCGGGAAAAAGTGAAGTTTTTGAGAGGTTAGGTTAGCCTAGAGCACCAAAATTAGCCTCTTTGTCAATTTATTTTTTTCTACTCTAACATTTGAATAATGCTTTCAGGACCCTAAAGTGTGCTTTAAGCGAAAAAGGAAAGCTTTTCTCATAAGCCAAATTTAACATAACAGGACCTTTCCCCCACCAGCAACAATAATTGCTTGCAGACCGCTCTAATTCCTGCAGCACTGCATTCAATGCATCTGTGGCCCGCCTTGCTTATCAGTTAAACAAATCCAGTCATCATTATAAATCCAAACATACTCAAGAACCAACGGAGCCCTAAAACGATGTTTTGCAGATATGATAAACAGCCATGAAGGAACATATATCAACCTTAAGCTATAGAAGCGGACACAACAAGCCCAAACGCAAAGCATAGCGCTGCACAGCATTCCAATAAACACGCACACAAACAGATAAATAAATATGCATGACCAGCTAGCTCAGAGGCTAAGTACAAGGCAAGGCAGCTGGTGTGAGCACAGTTAGGCGGCATACAGGTGTTTTGCGTGCGCTCACACGTCTCACCTGAGGTACATAATTAATTTTCGGGATTTATTGGGCACACAAGCCCGCAGCCAGAGGATGAGGCATGAATTGTGGCAGCTGTTGCAACATAGCTTAGACTATGTGCTGTGGCGTGGTTGGGGAAATCAGTTTGGTTAGGAAAGCAACAACAAATAAATAGGCGCCTGGCTCTTTGCAAGTGTATATATGTATATGTATATATATGTATATAGGTGTAGTAAATGTGTTAGTAAGTAAGTAAGTAAATTAGTAAGTGAGTGGGTAAGTAAATAGTTGACTAAAGTAGTGCGGTAGCGTTTTAAAGACCAAGCCTTAGTCAGATAGTTATTATACATATATATATAACTTATATATATACAACTGTATGTTTATATGTATGCAAGTGTGCAAGCTGTCCATGCGTTTAGCTGCACAAGCGTGTAATGAGGTCGAGAGGCACAGACGCTTAGGCCCAAATGTTGCTCTTGCCAGCATCCTCGCCCCTCGTCGTTGTATAGCGCAATACGAGTATGTGCTCGTACTCGTATAGCTACCACCAGTCGATACGCCACACACTTCATCTTCATCTTCATTTGCATGCTTTGGTTTACAACTGCATGCTCAATTCATCTAATGGAGTCCTTGAAATAGTGTATGTATGTATGTATGAGTAATGTGGTAATACATAGCACTCTTGCTCATGAACTATTAAAGTAGCATTAGTATACATATACTTATGTATAGTTGAGTGGATAATGGGTGCGGAGAAGACTGTACGTTGGAGGAATTATTTGATAAGGATTCACTTCCGGAAGAAAGCTTTAAAAATTAAAATTTCAAATATTGAATCAGCTCTCTATACAGATCTTAAGAGCTTAAAAGCTGACCATTGAGATATAAATGTGATTCCCTCTTAGTATCGTCGAGATAGAGCCTGAAGAAAGCTTTAAATTAAAAGTTTTAAATATCTGACTAAAGCTTCCAAACCTTTAATATAATTTTTTCAGCTGTAAATATGATTTTCTAACATTTTGAATCTTTCACTGAGCTAGAGTCAAAAGAAAGCTTTAACAATTTACTTTTGAAATATGTGACAAAAAGACCTGAAAAGCTCAAAAGCTCACTTTAATTCAATTTACTTTTGAAATATGTGACCAGCTCTCAATACAGACCTGAAAAGCTCAAAAGCTCACTTTAATTGTTAAAAAGCTCCAAAGCTTTCATACAATTGATCAGAATGTAAATATGATTCTCTGACATTTAGGATCTTTCACTCTGTAAATGGTTGGTGCCAGAAATATGCTTGCTACTTTGAACTGCCGCCAGTTATGTGCGTACTCAAGTGGTATTATGCTTTGCCTGCCCAACCATTAACATAAGCCTTTCATTTCCGCACAAGCACTAGAAAAGCACACCGTTACAAAACGGTAAATGCGTGTGTAGGCGCGTACACTTGCCGACTGGCAAGCAAGCTGGCAACGTAGTCTATATTTAGGCGCACCGGTGCTGGAGTTTTCAAATTTTGATTTATGATAGAAAATTTCTCTTTTTTTAATTCTACGCCACAAAACTACTTCAAACCGCTTAGGCGCTTAAACAGCTTTGGGGCTTTAACTTCCAATTAAACGGCACTCAACTGCAATGCAGCTGCTTGACTTGCGCTCTTGCCAAAGCCGCCCATGCTTGCCGGAAGTGCTTGCGCACTCATAAGCGCGCCAAGCGCCAGCCCCCGCCACCACTGCTATTGGTAGCTATTGCTGCTACGTGGAGCACCTCTGCTATGCATTGAGCGCTGCCTGAGCTGCTCAATTGTTTATCTGCCGTTGCTTGTAATAATTTTGCGCAAATTTTCAATTTCCCAAATGAGAAAACATTGCTAAGTTTGCTGGCTCAAGCAGGCTTTAAAATTTTCCCTGCCTGCCTTGTGTTGGGCGGCTGGCATGTGAAATGGCAAGCCATAATTTGTTGTCACACAATTCAGGCGGAAAATTGCGAAAATACAAAAATACATAAGGTATTTATTTTGTTTGCTAATCATTCGCAGCGCTGCGCCTGAAGGTATGCCAAGTCATTGAATTTGAAATTTGTTATTTTCCGCAAGTTTTTTTATTACTGCGACACACACACATACATAAACAGGCGTGCCATGTAAATACGCGCATTTGTATGCTTATGCGCCTGAAATTATGCTGCGAAAAATGATGCCGAAAATAAAGTTTACTCTCATTTGGCTCGTAATATTTGTTTTTCTTGCTTGTTTTACTTCGGCATACTTTTTTTCGTTTGCGTGTTTGCCTTTCTCATTACAGTAATGTTTTGTTTTGCTTATTTCATACTTTCACTGCTTGCTGGCAATGTTTGCTTGACGCGTTTGACGTCGAAAATCAATAAGACGAGAAATTGGTTTTTGTGTTGTTACACGCGTGCCTGCGGCGCCATTCATTTATCACTTTTGGCGCGCGCGCGTGCTTCGGTTGGCTGATGGTGCGCCGGGTAGTTTCGTAGCCTAAAAGTATGCTATCAAGTGGGTGTGGTACCTAGCGAGCCAAAGATTGGCATGTCCTACGTCGCCCACAACCCGTGACGATCCCTCCAGCCTAATCTCACATCCTCTACATTTTAAATGCTTTTCCAACTGCTGTTAATCCGCTTTATGGCAAAATAATGTTGCATGCATTTGGGCGTAACATGCGTGCGTTTGTCGTTCGACACAGTCGTATTTGTGTTTATTTATTTTGGCCATTTTTACCAGGCTTTGCGATCATAAATTTTTATTTTGCTATACGCTTATCGCACGAAACCAAAACAATAATTTGATGTCAGCCATGATTGGTTTTATTGCCACTTCGAATTTCAACGCCCACATGCGCTACGCGCTAGCTGTTAACGGTACTGCATGGCAGGCACATGAAATATCACGCACATGCAAACAGATATAGATATATATATATATATAGAAATATATCTATAAATATATATATACATATAGATATTCATATACCTTTTAGGCGATGCCTGAGCTTCTCAACTGTAAATAAATTTGACAAGTAGCACAAGTTATCGAATATTGTTTGGATTTAATCAAGCTTTACTTTAACTTTGCTGTAACTTTCTGTTACCTCATTCCCTCTCCTCTCGCTCTTTCTGTTTTCCTCTCCCTCCATCTCTCTGATATGCACTCTCTCTTACTCTTTTTCACTCACACAATCTATCTTCATATTATTCTATCATTTATTAAAGCTTGTGATTGCGCCCTGACTTCCTCTCATTACCTCGCTGTCTAACTCTTACTTATCTTAATTCAATCGGCTGCCTTTGCATGTGTCTCGCATTGTAAACACATCAAGTAATTTGCATAATTTTAGGATGAGACCACATTTGTCATGCTATTAATTTAATTATTATGCCCAAAGATAAGACACAGCCAAATATGCGAACACACACACACAATTTCATTCGAAATTTGTTGTAATACTAAGCACATATAAGTGGCACAGCCGTTGCCAAATGCTTTCCGATTTGGTCCCTATGAGAAATGTCTATATAAGTTGAAACATTTTACTTGTAAAACCCAACATTTTTTGCAAAAAGTTTGGTCAAGGACGATCTAGGGCTTGTGTCTTTGAATCACGAAGGCCTGGGCGAGATATTGTTAATAGTCGCAGTAAATTGTAAGCTCGGCTATCTTGGTATAGAAGGAAAAGCAAGATTTCACTTCACCAAGTTCACTTTGTCGGAGCATCTACCTCACAAAAAGCCAACACTGCGACTTAAAAAACTGTAAGCAAAAAACCGGACACTTAGTACAAAGAGACGTACACTACAGACCTAAGGTCCCAGTGCATTCCTCGTCTATCTAGTAAAAAAAGGCACTAAAAGATACTGCGACTCCAACTTCAAAACATAAAAGGTTTTATCAGTACAGCCGAATGAACCCAAAAAGTGTAGGAAACCATTCAGAAAACATAACAAGGTCGATTTGATTCCAAACTTTTATCTATCCACTGTAGGAACGTAGGCATATTGTGCGTAGGAAAGAACACGAGAAGGTCAGCAACTCTCAAAAGAGACAACTCCTAACTTCAGAAATTCGAAATTCAATCAGACTTGCCTTGAGAAAAGAGGTGTTAAGAAGTTCTTTACTTAAGATTGTATTAATGAAATGAGAGTAACAAAAATCTCATCGTTTCGAGATCTTGACCTATTCTTGTTTGCATTTGATATTCGAGTGAATTTTTATCATTTTTCAGTATTTTTCAAACCCAGTCTATGGTACAAGTAAAGGTTGTACCCAATCCTAAGTTGGCTACGCTAAGATCAATTCTACTTTTATTTCTTCCGCAAGGAATGTCTTAAACTCGATCCCAGCCTTTTGGGAAATGATTATAGAAAAGTCAATAAAAATAAAAATAAATTGCGGGTGTTTTTGTCTCATAAGAATTCTGAAAACTCCGTTGTCAGATTTATAAATATGTACACATGAAGTTCCAAAGGCTGTTTTATGTCCGATAAGAGCTATCTTCGCTCCATGCAGGGAAACTATAAAAAACTGTGTGAGATCCAGCGAAAAGCGCGAATGATGTGGCGCTAAACAACAGGAGACACTGAAACCTGTTCGAAGCTCCGGTTTTTGTGGCCAATTGATCTTTTAAAATATATTCGGTTAGTTATTAGCCTAGTTTTTAAGTTAGTTATTAGGTAATTTATTAGGTAAGTTATTAAGTTAGTTAATAGGTTTGTTATTAAATTGAGAAACTGTCAGAATCTGAAATTTTTGTGGTTTATTGATCATTTAAAATATATTCGGTTAGTTATTAGGTTATTTAATAAGTTAGTTATTGGGTTAAGTTATATGTAAGTTATTGGTTAAGTTATTGGGTAAGTTATATGTTAGTTATTAGGTTGCTTAATGAGTTGGTCTTTACTCATATAACTAAGTAGAATTAAGTTAGTTATTAGGTTAATTATTAAGTTAGTCTTCACCCATATAGTACTATCAACAAAGATTAGCAGCGTTTCCTACTGGGTTTCTCAGTATTATGTTAGACAGCAGTTCCAAACAATAGTGATTTTTCATTTTTAACGAAAACTAATTTGATTTATGGCATATCGTCGGATTTGCGATTGCCAAACTAATGCCGAGTGCTTCTACATAACAATACAGCACTTTACTAGGCAATTAGTGCGTTTTAGAAGTAAATAATGGTAAGCCTCAGTATGCAGAGAGAGAGCACAAAAGTTGATATGAAATCTGCAGGCAGCAAATCAAATAAGCTAACTGTGTATTTGCGAGTAATATAAATGCCAAACAAAAAAATTTTTAGTAGATTTTGCACATTTTGACATGTAATGATGTGCTCATTATGTGCATTAAGCTCAACCGCGGCGCTGGCATTATTTACCCAACCAAATTTTGTTCGTCCGTCCACTAATCAGTACGAAATATTTTAATATTTTATTGCGCAGCCAGTGCAAATTATATGTGATTAGCGCGCTGTGTGTATGTAAGTGTGTGTGCGTGTGGTGTATGTGTGCTGTGCTGTGCTGTGGCTTAATGCGATTTAGTGGTGTGTGCATTTAGGCGCCTAACTGCATATGCGCGCCATATTTATTTATAGCGGGCAATAGAGTGCGGTGTTGAGTGAATGAGTGTGGGAGAGATTAAAACACTAGCGTAAATAGCAAATAAACCAAGTTTTCAACAATTATTTGGCGTTGAAAAAATCTCAATTATTTCGGCGCGCGAATTTCGCTAAAGCTGCGGGCGCTTTTCGTGCCACAAGAACCGCTTTTTACATTGGAATTTTTTTTACTTATTTCGATTTTGATTTTAATTTATGCGCACAGCTGTATTGTTTCAGCACGCTCAACACGTTTCTGATTGGTTTCATTATTATGCTCATTAGGCGTTCACTCGCACATATGCAATGCAAATTTTTCCAAATGATTAGCGATTGCCGATATGCATAATGTTTATTTGTTGAAAATGCGAATAAATAAAAACAATCCCACAAATTATTGTTAATTCTATTTGATATTCTGACATTGCTATAATGCCGAAAATTAACAAAAGGTTACATTACATTTCACTGCCTAAAGGTATACTACATTTTTCAACGATATTTATTATTCTATATATGTTTGTAAAAGATATTTTTCAATTAAACAATTATTTTTTATGTGTTTGGTGCATTAAAAATATAGGCGTGGATTTTGTTTTATTTTAAGCCCAAAAATGTGCCAGAGCATTCAGTCAATTAATGTTTTGAACCGGTAAATGGCATACACCAATTGTTGTATACTTTTAGGTGGGCGTGGAATTAATTCCGTGACACAAATAATTTATTATTATAATATGCTCTCCTAAAGACTACGTAAACAAAATCATAATTATAAAACACAAAAAAAGATGTTAATTTCGGTTGCACCAAACTTAAATACCCTTCACAGGCGGACTAAGACATATTAGCGTATAACTTAACCTGAAAACGTAGCCGGCCAAAGTTTACTGTCAATTCTTTCTAGTATTTGATAAGTTTGACTGAGCTTTATCTTGCCATGATCGGTAGGCTTATATAATAACCATAAGCTATAGTAGTACGATCTAAGCAATAAGTTTGGGAGATTTTAGTGAATACTCTGTACCAAAAGTAAAAACGTTTTACATATAAAAACTTGATTTTGATAGGTCAGTTTGTATATAGCTGCCATACAGTGACGATGCCGACAAAGGAGCAGCTCAATACCTCAAAAGCTGGAAGATGAAGCTATGTGTCGAAATTGACGCAAGTGTGAAAGTTCTCTGAGCGGCAGTCACTACATATGGCTCAAACCGCTCACGACTTCCGGTCGAGACCAAGTATCCTCCTCTGGTTAGCCAAAGAAACATCCGTTTGAAGGCGAGCTAAAGTGAGAAGGCGAAACATCCCTCACCAGGGTTGTTCGCTGAGTTTGGGATCCGCTACCTAAAAAACCGCCCAAATGAAAAGGAAACAACCTTAGATGAGAGTCGCCCATTTTGATTACGATCACTAAAGCGCATTAATGATTACGATTTAAGGCCATGCACCTGGAATATCCGGTCCATCAATTAGGAAGGAGCCGCTACCTAGCTGGTTCATGTTCTCATAAGAGTGAAGGCTAACACCACCGCCGTCCAAGAAGTGCGATGGATGGGACTAGAACTGAGACGAGTAGGTCCTTGTGGTATTTACTACAAAGGTCATATAAAGGAGCGCCAATTCGGTATAGGATTCATGGTGGAAGAGAGACTCCGTCGCCGACTCGTGACATTCACCCCGGAAGATGAAGGTCTAGCCACAATCCGCATCAAAGCGAAGTTCTTCAACGGCTGCGTAAAATGAAGTTGAGCAATACCAAAAGCTCCGTCAGGATCAGGAAGGACCTCTGTGAGCTGTTTGATAACAAACGAGATTTCAGACAAGCCGACTCCCAAATTCTACACGTTACTTATTATTCTCGTCCTGCTAGTTATATGGTACAGAAGCAAGAACGATGACAACATCTGATGAGTCGACGGTACGAGTTTTCGAGAGAAAGTTCCTGCGGAAGATTTATGGTACTTTGCGCATTGGCAATGGGGAATACCGTAGTGGAAGAAACGATGAGCTGTACGAGATATACGGCAACATTGACGTAGTTCAGCGAATTAAGAGACAGCGGCTACGCTGGCTAGGTTATGACATCCGAATGGATGAAAACTCTCTAGCTCTCAGAGTATGCGTCGAAGCACCCTCCGGGGAAAGTAGAGGAAGAGGAAAACTGCTACAAATTTTCACGATAGCCGGTTCTTCGCACCGTAATTGACCCGGATTTTATCCGGTCAAGGGCTGTCTTTTCGGCGTTCTAGACCCGTATGAAACGGTGAGTATTAAGACCGCCACTACGTTGCAAACACCAGGTGGAGAAGGACCTGGCTGCACTCAGAATATCCAATTGGCGCCAAACAGCGAAAAGGCAGAAGGACTAGTGCACTGTTGTAAAGTCGGATAAAGCCGCTGAAGCAGTGTCTACGCCAATAAAGAAGAAGAAGACATCAAAAGCTGAGGGGGGCGTATATAAATACAGACGGTAACTACTGAATTTTAGTCAGCTGCTGTCAACGCAAAATGGCTCGAAGACTTGCGATAGATATCAAAACTAATCGGTCAGTAAGATTCCATGCCTTAGTCCTTTGGAACATGAATTTTATTAGGTCTACAACTTTGCTTCCGCCGTTTTCCAATAAATGTCTCTGGGGTCAAGCACTTGTCGATTAAATCGATTAAATCCTTTTATATCGATCTTGGACATTTCCTAAAAGGAACAACACATCTGTGCCTGGATTAAAGAAAGCGGCCGCATCATATGAATTTACTACTTTTGATACCGGGTATAAAGTTTTGCCTAGCTTCCCAACGCGCATAGTAAAAGTATGCAACGAATTTTAAACACCGACATTTTCTACAACAATAATTTATCTTTCCAATCGGCAGTGGCAATCAGCACACGCCTAACTAAGAGAAAACACTACATATGCCACTCACAACTTTCGCCAACTCTCCGCAAAATGGCGCACATATACTTTTTACTCGAGTACGTGTATAAATAATTACTTGTCCTTCCATTTACGTTTATCTCTAAAGTCAATCTCACTGATTGCCTGTCCCTTCACGCTCCCCTTTCTACCAACAACTGCTTAACAACTCAATGCCGCACACTAGCACCATTTGCCATTTTGCTATCTACTCACACCTGCTACAGCACTAGAGCCGCCTGCCAAGAAAATAACTTAGAAAACACACAGCGACACACACAGCGACACACACAGCGACACATATGCGTATGTATATGAGGCGAGTTGTTGGCAAATCGGAAAGAAAAACAAAACGTAAATCCATTCAATCGACTTTGTTTACACTTAAATCCCCCAACAACACACATACTCACACAACACAACTGGCACAAAAGTTTCTTTTGTTTTGCAGCAACAGTGAGCTAAGCTCCCAAATGTATGCAACACTTTTACGGAAAAATGTAATAAATCTGTCAAACGCATGACCTGCAGTGAACTTCAATGTTGACACACATTAAATGAACTTCAAAAGCTAAAAACCCAGCATTTTATACACCGACGACACAGATGACACAGACGACGCAACGACCCGAGGCGGTCGCCGGCCGTAACATAAGCTTGAGTGCGAAATATTTTAATCTAAATAAAGTTGTTTTGCATAGTACGCACCTCATGGCGCCGAAAAGGCGGCAACAACACACAAATACCCAAAGCGGCAACGCAGAGCAGCCGCATAACACACATTATGTAGATTTAAATTTTTGATTTATGCATTTTGTAATTTTTTCTAATCAGAAATTCAGAAAACTTTGACAGGCGAGTGGCTCCTACGCAGAATAAAAAATGGAAAAGCAAAAGTAAAACCAAAATAAAACAAAAGTGAGAGAAAATTTTTGAATAACAAAGCACGCACTTAAACAAGAGCATAAAATAAGCGAAAACGGCAGTACAAACAAATAATGGCACACACACATCCATACAAGCATAGTGCGGCAAGTAAGAACTACACATACATATATAAGTACAAGCGTACTTATTTACATGCACAGCAGCTGTATAATGAAGAAAATATTTTATTTGTACGTGTAGGTGCTTTTGTGTGCGTGTTCATTTAATTGCGCATGTGTGTTTGACTGTTTGTTAGCAATATCGGCGCTTAGCTTGCGTGACGCCTGAAAGTCTGCCTCGCTGCGCTACTAGCATCTTTTTTAGCAAACCAAAAACAGAAAAGTACATTGGAAAACAAAAGCGAAAGCAGTCTAAAACCAACAACAACAAAAGCTGGTGCCAGCTGTGTGCATTGTAGCCTTTAATCTGCTGCAGAACCCAAAGGAGCCTTCGACCCCATTAGAAGAGAAGGAAGTCAAGCGGCGCACAGCAGTAGATGCAACACTAGACACATACATAGGCAAACGCACACAAGTGACGTTAAATTTGCTGTCATATGAGGCACACATATACACACATGTAAAGATATGCTCATGCAAACATACATACATATATGTATAACACACACAAATATATGAAAGACCAGATTTATAGCGCCAACTCTTACGCATATTCATTGCAAACAGAATAGTGTACAACAACAACAACAACAACAATAGCAGAAATAATCGCCTCAGTCATAGCAAAAGCAATAACAATGTTAACCAAGCTAACAACAACAACAATAAAATCAAAATCAACAGCAGCAACAACAAAGGCGATTGAAACAACAACAAAATGCTTATGGAATAAAAGCAATTGCAACAACAATATTATCATGCATGCGAAAACAAATATGCGCTCTATTGCATGCAAATAGTGAACTGACAACAAGCAAATTGTGTTTTCGGCTTCTTCGACGTCTTCTGCTCCTTCGCTCTGCTCCTTACCAAGCGCTTGAGCGATAACTGCAAGATGTTGCTGTGTTCAACAAAGACAAACACTTTGTAAAGTGAAAGCATAATGGAAAATGATGTTTAACTGCACGTCGATATCGGGATGGAGTAATTGATAAGGTTTTAATTGCAAATAGTTGAAAGCGTAGGCAAAATATCTGGTTGCTTGTGATAGGATATGCTTGTGGCAAAAGTTTTCTTACAAAATATCGATTCCTTGTTCTACTAGGGAGATGATGGCTGTGCCATGTATGGCTTTGAGTGGCAGCAGATGAAGTTCAACGAGCTTCTAAGAAGCTAACCGATTTTACACATATGTTTTCTAAGTGAGGTTGGGGACATAATCTTATCCCTCGATCCTTAACTGAAAAATATATGTAGGAAGGTCGTGTGAAAATGTTTCGAAGAAATTTTCCTCAGCGATCAGGCTGAACCCTCAGCATTGCGGCAGGATCACACTTAGACTGTTATGGACAGTCCTTAGTGATGCCAAACGAAAACTCCTGAAGTTGAATATGAGCTTTCGGGAAAAACACCCTGAACCTTACACAAATCTGCTTTAGGTTTTTAATTTCTATTTCCGCTATTTCGCCTGAATGACTAAAATTATGACATCCGAGGTGCTTTTGTCTTGAACTGGCAAAGCCGGAAAAAGGAAGATTTCAGATGATTCTAACTCATCTTCTTCCAAACAGCTGGCAACCGTTAGGAAATTCAATCCTGCTGCATGAATTCTGATCCACAATGTCCAGTTAGAACTTCTGAAACCATTAAAGGTGAGCCTTGCTGAAAGCCAAGAGTTCCCCATACCGCTCATGATTTACACTGGGCCAGAAGGACCTTACGACTGCACAGCTATTGGTAGTTGACCAACGCTTACCGATTTGGTCTGATGCCTAACAGTCCAGTTGCTCCCATCCGTTCCCATTTCTCGATAATTGAGACTAAAGTACCTGTCTTAGCAAGCGCATCAGCTTTACAGTACTCTGCGATGCCGCTGTGAGCAGGCACCCAAACCAACCTAATCATTAAGTAAATCGCTGCTAGAGACAAGGGGCCTAGGCATCTTTTCACTAGTCCTGAGTGCACAGTCAGCGAACTCCAGGCTAATATCGCTGCCAAATTATCGAAGAGGATAGTCACCACTCTAAAGGCAGCTAAGCTCGAAAGCAGTAGATCTTTTTTCTTTATTGGCGTAGAAGCAGTAGATCTACTGCTACCTTTACGGCCATCTCTGCTTGGAAGGCAAGGCGCTGCAGAGGTCTGGAAGCCTAAAAGTGAAACTAAAGAATAATTCCCGACAGTGTACACTAAAACAGCCAAATATTAAGCCTGCATTGACTAAGGTAGAGCAATAAACATTGTCTTCTCAAAGCTAAGCCCAACAGGTAGCGTAAACAACATGGAATGAGTTTCAGAGCCTCGCAGTGCCTCAAGCGAGGAACTTTTATCATTTTCGATAACATCCACTTTTCGAATCGTATGCTGTTTCGTCTGCTCCATGGAAAAATTTCCAATTTTCATAGCATTGCCTACTTATTCCCATAATTTGAATGAATAAAGAAAGCCTTACTTTGAATAAAATAGCACAGAGAGTGATAGTTAAGTGCAGTATAATAACTCTAGACAAAAAAAAGATGACTTAACTAACGCGGGCTTCCAAACTAGCTTCCAGCCAGTTTGAGGTTAAATCATTACTTTAGGGTACGTATTCATACCGTGGGTTTCACAAACTTCACACACCTCAATAAAATCTAAGCCTGAATGTGAATCTTTTCTGTAAATGTTGCAAAAGCACCAACTCCGAAGAATGCTCTGAAGCTTGCTTACGTCTCAAAGGTAAATTGAGCACACTAGTCTGAGTAATGAAGAGACTGTTAGCTTTTTGTTATCAAAGGCACTTCTGGTACTTTTTTAGATATACTTAGTTCCGAACTATGAACCCAAACCCAACTCGAATTAGCGACACATATTAAATTAAGAGCCCAGTATATTTTTCATAACCCCAAACTAGCTTTTAGTGACACTTCGCTTTGCACACATGTTGCCGCGGTCAAGCAAACCACACTCGAAATTCAAGTACCACGCTCAAACAGGCATTCTTCACAGCAGTAAATGACCCCAGCTGCATAGAGGACATACTGCGTGCCTAGTTATACAAAGCCTAAACAATCTCGAAATCCACTTAACAAATCCCTCAGATTGCTTATGCTAACTTTATCCTTTAGCAAAATAGAATTTCACAGAAATAGAATTGGAATACATTTATTTGGACTAAAGGAGTAAATAAGTTACATAGTACGACGACGAGCTATAGGAAAATCGTATGCAAATATTCATGATGCCCCATCAAAGTGTTTGCGTGCGTGCCAGCGTGTGAATGTATGTGTGCGATTCTGAGTGGTTGTGAATATGTGAGGGTGTATGTGAATATGTGAGCGTTTGTGCGGATGTGGCCAAGCCATAGCGCCAGCATACTTGATTGAATTTCTTAAAGGCACGAAAAACACAAACACAATCAACGGAGCAAAACAGCATACAAACACCGAAGGGATACATGTGTAAGTGTATATGTGCTTGTTTGGTTGTTTTTGGTGCCTTCGCTTTACACACGCATATACATGTTTCTATGGCAAGACAAGCCAAGTGAATGCTGGCAAATAGATGATTGTATGTAAATAAATTTATTATACTGTGTGCGTGTGTACGTGCTGAAACACACACACATACATGTATAATATACATATAAACACATGTATATGTATATGCATATGTGTGGCATGGATAGCTGTCTAGAGATGAGCATTGATAAGTTATAGCTTAGCAGTAGCACTCAGCCGTATTTGCGCTACACCGTCTAGCCTTGGCACAGCTCGGGCGCTTACAAACCGTTATAAACACACACAAACGTATACAAGCAAGTGCATAAGTATATATGTGGCATATGTGCGTAATGCCAATCGCTGTCAATGTGTCTTGTGTGCCTTTTATGGCTGCAAGTAATCGTAGTATGCGTGTGTTGCATGCAGCTGTTGGCAAAGAGGTTAATATGTGTTGGCTGGATGTGAATAGAAATACACAACATATGTATATATATGGTACAGCAAGAAAAAATGTTAACTTCAGCTGCACCGAAGCTGTAATACTACAATACCCTTCATAGATGCGTTTCTTATAGCATAAAAGGGAATGAATAGTAATTTATCTCGTTTAAGATCGATCGGTTTGTATAGCAGCTATATGCTATAGTAGTTCGATCTGAATATTTTTTACGGATATCGCAGCTTTGCTTTGGACAATAATCTGTGTCAAATTTAAAAATAATACTTGTCAAATGAAAAAAGTTCACCATACAAGAACTTGAGTTAGATATGACAATTTGTATGGCAGCTATATGCTATAGTAGTCAGATCCGCGTAATTTTTTAGAATATTATAGCTTTGCCAAAGGTGTCTATCTGTGTCAACTTTCAAGAAAATAACTTGTCAAATAAAAAACTTTTGCATACGAGAACTTAGGATGAACTGGCCTGTTTATATGGCAGCTATAAGCTATAGTAGTTCGATCTGAATATTTTTTACGGATATCGTAGCTTTGCTTCGGACAATAATCTGTGTAAAATTTTGTAACGGTATCTACTCAAATAAAAAAGTATACCATGCAAAAGCATAAGTTGGATCCATCAGTTTGTATGGCAGCTATATGCTATAGCAGTCCGATCTGTACGATTTTTACGGATATCGTAGCTTTGCTTTAAACAAGCATCTGCGTCAAATTTTAAGAAGATAGCTTGTCAAATAAAAAATTTTCCCATACAAGCAGTTGATTCCGATCGTTATGTTTGTATGAGAGCTGTACGATATAGTGTTTCGATATCGGCAATTCGGACAAATGTGCAGCTTCTTCAAGAGAAAAGGACGTGTGCAAAATTTTTAAACGATAGCTGTGGTATTAGCTACCATATACGATCTCCAAATTTTCCTTCTGGTTTTTACTAACTTCGTGGCAAACTTAATATATCCTGTTTAGGGTATATATGAAATAGAGCACAACTATATTTTTGCATAAGTACATATGAACATATAATTGTACATTTGTATGTGTGCGCCTTTGAAAGTATGACACGCTTTTCTGCATTTTTATCAATTCAGTCAGCTTATCTGCTCACCAACTCGTAAGCAAAAGTATCGCATCAAATTTGCGCATGTATATGTGTCACAGCAATTTACATATCTATATATATATAGTATGTATATGCATGTAAGTGAGTTTATTATTTTTTCCACACACTATTTGCACACAAGCGTGGCAAGCCGTGCCAGACGCCTGTGATAGCGTCAGCTGTTGGCGCATTGGACCAAGAAGTTAGCGTTGATTTCGCATGCACGTAAATACATGTGAGAGTATATATGTATGTGCGCTTTCAAACAATTTTCTGATTTGTTATTTTTTGCTTAGATTCTCCCTTTGCCTTCAAAGCAGCAAAAAAAAATCAAATCTGAAACGAGTAAGGAATGTATGCAAAGGAATTGCAATGAGTAGCCAAGGCGCATATCAATGAATAACTATGCGTTAGGCACCTCACTCCACATCGTCCTTACCCTCCTGCTACTTATATATATATGTAACTATATGTGCTAGTATAGTATAGTCTCCCTTCAGCGCTTCTCGCCTCGTTCGCATAAAAATGTTAATGAACCAATTTTTCAGCACTTTCGCATATCTTTCGCACGAACACAGCCGCGCTGCTGCTGCCAGTCAGCTGACTGACTGCAGCGCTACGAACTTGCTATTTGTTGGCTGTTGTAGGGCAGCGTCGTGGCAGCAGCAGTTACAGCTCTTTAGTGTGCAGTGAAATTGCGAAATAAAAGTGCTTTTTTTCTCATATTTTCAACACGCACACACATGCGTAAAATTGCTCTGAGAGTTACAAGTGTATAAATAGTAGAAGCTCATACATTGTTGTCGGGGCCCGCTAGGACTATCAGCATCCGTGCAAATACTCTCCGGCGGGACATAGCCTTTTGCGAAAGCTTGCAAAGCGAAAATGCATACTTATCATAATATACAGGGTGGTGCTATACGTGTAAAAATGGCCATATCGCGATGCGCTAGCCTAGATAAATCTGCCAATGTCATCATTTGGCTATGACTATCAATATTTTTGGCTCCTGGTCACTCTTTTCTTTTCCAGAAACGCAAAACTTCACTGACAAAAAAGATAGGGTGAGTAAAATGAGGTCATAAAAAGCGAATTTCTTCAAAAACGAAAGGTCGCCCCGGCTGAGAACTATAATAAGCCTTTGTATTGGCTTCTAGTGAGCTTTCTTCCGAGTTGTTCTTTCTATTAGAGACAGTATGAGTCTAATGTTTAGTCTAATGTTTGTCAAAAAATGTTAAGACATATTGCTAAGTGCTTCCTCTTCCTTTTCTCGATTTTTTTTCTAAAATACTATTGCCTTCATTACTTACGGCACACCCTGTATGAAGTCAGACAGCAAAATATCCACTTTAATACGCACCAATTCCGTCAAACGTCAATAATAATTTTTTGCCATCCTTCCGCCAACCGCTTAGCACACAAATACAAACAGAGCAAAACTCATACAAACACATATCGCACATACAAGCATGCGTGTTTTTATTATTCTATTTTGGTGTTGGTTTTATGTGTGTTACAATTTTTATTGTTTGCTGCTGGCTTAGCAATTTGCCTGCGCATTTGTTGTTGCCGTTGTTTCAGTGGTTGTTTTTGTAGTTGTTGTTAGCGGTTATGTTAACTTCATCGCCACGAATCTACGCTTTGTTTGTGTTTGATGTTTAAACGAGTAGTACTAGGGATTATTATTATTATGGCTATGACTGTATTTGGGTCAATTCATCGGGGAGGCTACATAAATGAATAAATTCACACACACACATGCATACTACACACACGCGCACACACATTTACATAAATATGGCGCATATTTTTTGCGCCTTTAACCTAACAATGTCTAATAAATATGTATGAGGCGTAAGTTGTGCTAAAAGCATTCCCCAAACGGCCGTGATTCCGGATAAACGCGAAATTTTCGCCAATTTTTTTGTTCAGACGCTTCGCTCATTGTAATTTCGTTTCTCTTTTTTCAGTCTTGCAAAAGTCAATTTAGTGGCAATTCGCTAAGGGAAAGCGCCGCTATAAAAGCTCTGATATTTAATTTTTGCCGCTGACGGCGCACAAAAACAAACATGAATACCGTTATGTCAACATGTAGACTGTTGTGCAACTATTTAACTTTGAACTGTCGAACCGTGTTGGGGGATTTGAAGTTCGATATTACTAAATTCATTCATTTCAGCGTGCGAGATGGGAAGCGACGAGCAATTGGATGTGCAAATATAATTAATTTCAATGGCGTAAAAGTGTGTTGAATATATTTGGGCGCTTTCGCAGCTTTTAGGTAACGGTAATTGAGCTTTAAGCGCTTTTCAATAAGTATATATTTGAAGTTATTTTAGGAAATATAATTTTGACTGTTCTTGCGAGCTTTACGATTATTCATGCGATCACGAATAGCTTTTTCGACGCTTTCAGGCAAGCTTTGGTAATACATATGTATGTATTGTCAGCTTTTAGAAGAATTAAAAATAAGGTGTGATAAGAGCTTGTTAAACTACTTCATTCTTTATTGTTTTTTTGACCCAAAATCTTTTGTGGAAAACTTTTTTGTTGCTTTTAATAAAGTTTTGGTAATGCATTTACAATATACTTGAAAGATAATTAAGGAGATGAGAGATGAGAACTGCTTTTTGACTTCTAGTCTTTCTTAGAAGGCTTTTTTGATGCTTTTACAAAAGCTTTGGTAATGCATACATATGTACTGTAAGCTTTTAGGAAAACTAAGCTAAGTGCTTTACTTTACTGCTTAAAAAATTTTGTTGAAAGCTTTTTTGACGCTTTTGGGAATGCTTTGGTAAAACATTTAAAATATACCTCAAGGATAATTAAGATGATGAGAGATGAGATCTTTTTTTTGATTCCCAATCTTTCGTATAAAACTTATTTGATGTTTTTAGAAAAGCATATACAGTAGTACTACCAAAGCTTTTCTAAAAACATCAACAAAGCTTTCTTCAAAGAAGTTTTACTTCAAAGGGAATTAAGCTAGTGAGCAAAGACATTTGTAAACCAATAACATTCTTTATTTTTTCATTTTGTTAACTTGAAATACTAGTCGAAAGCTTTTTTGGCGCTTTTCAAAAAAGCTATCTTATTATATGAAGCCTTATTCAAAACCACGCCAACCGTTTGGACTCGGTTGCACTAAAAGCTTCCATTGTTACTAAGAAAGCTTTGTAAATGTTTTATCCACATAAGACCTCTCTTAGTAAGAACTCTCAAGAGAGAAATTTACTTAAAATATCTTCGATAAAGCAGTCAAAATAAAGCGATTTCTGAAAGAAGCTTTCAGGAAAGTTTTGGTATTGCATATGTAACGTTAGTTCTTAAGAGAATAAAGCTAATGTGAGAAGAGCTTTCTATAATATATATATTATCTATATACATATATATTTTTCGTCTTTAATTTGCAATCTTTCTTGAAAACTTTTTTGACGCTTTTCAAAAGTAATAAGACCCGGTTAACCATTTAGACTCAAGTGCACTGAAAACATAAATTTAAACTAATAGCATAGCTTTAAGAGTTTTATCCACGAAATCGTCTCCTATACTCTTATCTCAACAAAGAAAATTACTTCAAACATCTTCGAAAAAGCGTTTAAAGTAAAGTCGTTACGGAAGACCATAATCGTTGCAGAGAAAAAGCAATCTAGGTTATAATCATAAATTACTTATGCTCATGCTAACATTCTTCACATCTCATACAACCCTGTAGTTGCTCAATCACAGTTCACTTTTAGGCTCCCATTTAAGACTACAGAAATTCTCTATTGTTTTCTATTGTAAGCTTTCAGACCTAATCCGCCTAAAAATTATGTCTCATCCAGTTTATGAGAGCTTTGCGCTTTACGAGTAATGATAACAGTAAATCAAGTTGTTTTCTATTTGAAGCAGGTATGACTAAAGCAGAGCGCCATCTATTGTATTATCCGTTTAATGGAAACTTGCCGAAAACACTTTTTCAAGGCAATAACCAAATATTTTCCGGTTAGTTTCCTGGCATAAAAGAAGTGCATGAAAGCCGTAAGGGAATTTATAAAATTTTAGATACCCTCTCATCTTTACTTCTACAATTTTTATTAACCCTTGTGTATATGGTAAACTAATCATTTTCAGATATTATCAAAATAATTCAATTCAAGAAGTTTCTCACTTTACAGAACTAAACCCAGTAGAAATAGCTTAAATATTGGCAAATAATTATTAATGAGCCTCAATTTAAATTAATTACATATTAAACTCATTTAACCTCAAGCACCGCAGGTTCGCACAGTCACACACACCCACACATACACAGATGTTTATGTATATATAAATTTATATGCATACACATACTTAACAATTATGCATATTTCATTTCACACACACCACAAAGCATTTGACCACCAATTTCGAGTTTAATCAGATTTCTGGCATTATTTTATGGATTTTAGTTTCGTGTTATTTCCTCAATTTAATATTGATTGCTGTGGTTAACCGAAAACTATAATTTCTTGGAAATTGCCCGCTAGGAGCAGCAACAAAAATCAACCCACCAACAAATACAACAACACCAGTAATAAGCAAACATTTAGGTAAAAAGGGTGGCAAACATCAGTAAGCGCCGTCAACAACAGAGGCCACGAAATAGTTTTGAGAATTTATTATTGTTACCCGATTTGCACGAAATTAAATTGTCGGAGGCTTTCGCTAAAACAAAACTATAAAAACATTATAGCAACGGAAAAAAGATAAATGGGATCGTGAAGCGTTCTGTGCACTACATACTTATATGTGGGTTTGTTGTTGTGTACGCTTTCGTATATTTATTTTGCAACAGGCAATTTTGAATTTTCCATTTCACCGCCTAGCAAATGTATAAACTAAATATTTACCGTAGTTTTGGAATATTAGTAAAGCGCTGGTAACCCAAGGCTTCGTTTATTTATTTATTTTCCTCATATTTTGAGTCAAAATTTTTCGATATTTAGAATGCTAAATATTTATTTATTAAATCAACAACTATCTCTATGAATCATCATGTTTTACAATTTCTAAAACAATTTTCTAATTAATATGGCAATACAGCGCATGGTAATTTTTTTGTCACAGCCTTTTCATAGGCAACATTTGGCTGAAAATTTCTGCTTCGAAGGCATTTTAGAAAAATTTAGCTTTTACATTTCGTTGACTAATTTAGTTAGTTGTAAAAATTATTGTTTACTCATGTAAGTTATTGATTCGGAAAAACAAGTAATTATAGTATCATCTGCAGAACCCAATTATTTACCAGTTAAAGCACTCAGCAGCGATATGCAATATTCGATGCAATTTCATTGTAAAACTCCAAAGAAAAATATTTTTAATATACCTATTTTAAAAAAAATAAATGTTGGAACAAAAAAAAATTTCTTTAAAAAATACAAAAATAATATTTTTAATATAACTATTTAAAAATATATATGTACATTTTGGATTGTAAGAGGCACGCCTAGTGTGAAATTTTGAGAAAATCGATGAATAATCGAAAGTTTATATCTTTAAAAATTTATTTTTAAACGCGTTTTTCTCTAAACAATCTTTTTCGTATTTGTTGCAGTGATAACTCGAAGACTAGTGATCCCATTGCCATGAAATTTTCCGCTTGATCTCAACATAATTCTACAAATAATGACTGAATCGGGTTTTTTTAGACGTTGTGACCAGCCTAGTCCATATAACTTATACCAATTGTTGATTTTTAGATTCTGTAATTTTCAAGCGTGACACAGACAAAATTTTCTTTGGTTTTTTCAGTATAATCGATTCATACCAGTTTTTCTAATTATACCAGGTTTTTGTTTTGGTTTTCAATTACCCTAAATCGAAGCACATTTTCTTTTATTATAAGAGTATATGTGGATTATACCAGTTTATTTAAGTTTTACCAATATATTTGATTTAAGCCAGCTATTTTCTAGATTCTCTAAATTCTAAGTATATTTAAACCAGTTCTTTGTTTAGGTTCCCATTCACCCTAATTTGGCAAATCGAAGCAATTTTTTTTCTTATTCTGCTATTTGTGGGTTATACCAGTGTATCCAAGTTATACTAGTCTATTTCACTTACACCAGCTACTTTATATGTATATTCTCTAAATTCTAAGTTTGAAGGCAAGTGATATTTGATTATATGAGTCTATTTGAGATAACCATTATTTTTATAAATACCAGTTGTTATTTAGGATCTCAATTACCGTAATTTGACAAATATTTGACAAATCGGAAACAGCCATTATTTTACAAATGAAAGGCAGTTTATATTTGAGTATACCAATCTATTTGAGTTATGCCAGTCTGTTTGAGTTATACTAGTATATTTCATTTATACCAATTGTTGTTTTTAGATTCTTTTCTTTCTAATTTTAAAAAACCGAAACCGTATATTTGGTTTATACCAGCCTATTTGAGATCTAACAATGAATTTTATTTATATTAATTTTTTTTAGATGCTTTACTTTTCAAGTTTGACAAATAAAAGGCAACTTCTGTTCAAATTATTTATAATAGTCTCATTTATACCAGTTTTTATCAATTTTGTAAAATCATCTTCTGTTTTGTTATACTAGTTTATTTGAGTTATACCAATTTAAATTATTTATACCAGTTTCATTTATACCAATTTTTTGAACAATTATACAAATAAGAATATTTGTTGGGTTTGCTTTAAATAAATGAAATTAAATTATGAATAATTTGTTAACACTTGGAGCCGGTTTAAAGTATATAAAATATATAAAAATTATGGCACTGAAAACATATCTAATAAAAAAGTTTAACGAAATACCCATTTCATCCATAAACTTGCTACTTTGCAACACTAATATTTATAGCCGCCAGTTTCAGCCGAGCTTTTCTGCATAAGCTTGATGGTCATAATTAAATTCAGCGATGCAAATGTATTTTCACTTTTGTTTTTGTTTTACTTTTTGCTTTCGCCACTACATTCATTTATTTTTGTTAATTGCATTTACTTGTTATTTATTTTGTGCGTGTATATGAAAATATTTCTTGTATTTTCATCCACCCACCCACTGCCAACGTCAGACGTCGTCACCAAGCAAAAACAAGAATAACAACATAAACAAAAATATAAACAAGAATATTTTATTAATTCCCCAAAGTAAAGTCGGAGCGACCAGGAAAAGTAGCGAAAAATAGGCGCCGACTGGCAGGCAGGTGAGGCGCGGCGCTGGAGCAGTGTGGTTGGTTCGGTAGCAGCGCATATTTGCGGCGCAGTGGTAAGCGTCCGCTCGCCGGCAATTTTCTTTAATTTTGCTTATAAAATTCTTATGAAATTCGTGTTTTGTTGTTAATGACGTGATTTCAGCGCAAAGCAAACACACAGGCGGCGCTAGGCGGGACGCGGCAAACACAACACACCGTTAAGCAATATTAAGACTCATACTCTGCCGCACAATGTGGCAATTAAAGTCATAGTGGTAAGAAAATGAAGGGGCACACCGGAAGTCAGGCATTGCTTGTAGACCGGATATGCTTGAGTGTGTAGTCGTGATTGTGTATACACCGTTAGACATATATATATATATATATATATATGCAAATATGTTTATGAATAAATGGACCGACAAGCAGTTTACTTTCACTAACGCCCTTCAAGCCTGCCGCTTCTTAGGTCTTAGTTGTTGCAATGTATTTTTGCGAAAGTGTTATTAAGGAAATACTTTGAGGCGTTGAAGTGTTGACAGCAGCAGTGCGTTTGAATGAAGGGCCACAAGTGCTAAAAAGCATGAAGCAGCGCAAGCAAGAGCAAGAAAAAATTAAGGCAACCGAAAGTGGGCGCATAGCAAACGGCAAACGAACTAAAGTAGTGGCAAGAGTCGAATGTGGCAGAAAAACGCAACACTTTCAACAATAATTAAAGCCTTGGCCAGCGTGACAGTGATGTGTGCTGCGGCTGGCGGACCATGAATTCGGCAAGCCATGAAAGTCATCAAAGTTTGGGTTATTAAATTGCCTTGCCGGCAGCAAGCTCGCCTCGGCCTTAACAGAGCGAAAAAATTGTTTTTAATTACATGCGATGTTTTGTAATTGAAATTTAAGCAAACCGCAAATATCTGTTGATATGTATGTGCTGTTATTTCGTTGTATAACAATTTTGTGGCATTTTGTAACCCAGCACTGCTGGGCGCCTTAAAATAGACTATGGTTTGATAGGAATTTTTTACATTTGAAATTCTAATGAGCCGAAAAGATGCTAAGCGCACAGGGTTGATGCTCGTTAGTGTCCATGAACAAAAGGATGCGTTATTTTAGAAAAATAATACAAAGTCATGGCGCTTTATTAAAAATAAAAATGTATTTTAGTGCATGTGAGCAGCAAAGGTCAATATATTGGGTAGTCGAAAAAGTTTTTTCGTATTTTGTTAATAGATTTCCTTGCAGTTGTGTATCTACAGTGCTACCAATCATTCTGTCATACCATATGGTGTCGGAAAAATGAGATTTAAAGCTTCATTTAACCAAAAGAAATAAAATTCGGGGAAGCTGAAAAAAGTAACAGCTGTTCAAAAATTTGTGAAAATAATGAAGAAATTCGCTTTACTTTGAAATTTTTGTATAGAAAAGGGAACGATGCCACACAAGCCACCAATGAAATTTGTGAAGTTTCAGAGACGATGCTATATCAGTTCATGTAGCACAACAATGGTTCGCTCGCTTCCGTTCTGGAAATTTCGATGCGAAAGATACACCACGCTGTGGTCGACTTAACGTTGAAAAAGACGATGAAATTGTGGAAAAGATTGACCAGGACCAACACTGAAGCAGCGATGACATCAACAAGGGACTTTAAACTATTACAAAACGCCTGACTACAAAAAGAAGCTCGATGTTTGGGTACCACATGAATTGTCTGTGAAAAATTTAATGGACCGAATTAACATATGCGGTTCTTTGCTGAAACGAAATGAAATCGAACCATTTCAGAAGCGAATGGTAACAGGATTCGAAAAAGGGATCAAATACGACAATAATATCCAAAAAGATAATGGTCCAAACGTGGTGAAGCTCAACAAATGATCGCAAAGCCAGAATTGACGCCTCGAAAGGAAATGCTGAGTGTTTGGTGGGATTGAAAAGGAATCATCCACTATGAGCTGCTCCAGTCTGGTCGAATGACTGATTCTACATTTTATTGTCGGCAACTGATGAGATTGAAGCAATCAATTAAAAAAAACGACCAGAACTGATCAACAGAAAGGGTCTCGTCTTCCATCAGAACAATGCAAAACCAAACACATCCTTGATGACTCGTCAAAAACTGGGAGAGCTTGGCCGGGAAGTTTTGATGCATCCACTATATAGCCTTGACCTTGCACCATCGTACTATCATTTGTTTTGGTCCATGCAGAACTCCCTTAATGGAGTAAAGTTGGGTTCAAGAGAAGTCTGTGAAAATTACGTGTCACAGTTTTTCGCCGAGAAACCAGAAAAGCTTTACACTGATGGAATAATGTCTCTAGCGGAAAAATGGCAAAAAGTGGTCGACCAAAATGGTAGATATTTGGTTCATTAAAGTACATTATAAATATAAAAAAAAAGTTGAAGTTTGATCAAAAATACGAAAAGACTTATTCGACTACCAACATTTATTCTGGCAGCTATTTAATTCTGACATATCAATTCAATTTGAAATGAGTTGTTGGTGGGATATGGACAAATTGTGCTAAAGAAACTTCTTTAATGGTATTTTGAATTTGGTTAACCCAAAAACAATTACTAAAAACACGATAACTATGGAATACTTAACAACAATTTAAATTCGCCAAAATTTTAGTTATACTTAATAAGATTTTATTTTGTTGTTCAGTAATTAAACGAACACTAATTAGTTCATTTACTTTTCACCAAACAAATCACAACTCGACTACTAAAAATCGGCGTTCACTCATAAATGAAATTTAATTTAATTTTTTACCTAGCAAAAATACATATGCTACTATAAAATGTTTGTGCCGCACGCAATCATTTAATTTACAATGATTTTCTTTCCCAATTAACATTCCAGCAGCAATAAAAATGAGAAAATTTCTTTTTATTTGCATGCCGATGAATACACAAAAATTTATTGCCACCTGCAATTAAAACGATTTCCATTATGCACAAGCAATTATAAAATACAAACGCACATACATACATACATACATACATACATATGTAGGTACAATCATCCATACATACATACACACATAAATATATATGTAGACATAGAGCTGCTCAAATGAAATTCACGCACTCATTTCGACAGTCACGTAGCTGCCATTCTCTGCAGCCCTACCACCGCCCCGACGCCGATTTAATGCATCTATTGCCTTTCAGTCATAAATAAAATGGCATTAACTCTCAAATAATCCTGTTGGTCGCATAAAAAGACAAATTATGCCTTAATTCAGCAGCTAGTCGAAATTTCGAAATTGCGTAGCATACTTTTAGGTCATTAGAAAGGCAAACAGCAAGGAAATGAAGTTAATTTTATTTAGCACACCTGTGTGCTGAGTGCACGGGATTATTTGGCTTTGCTTTCGACTATATTTTACTTTTTTTTTGTAATATTTCACTGACCTCTACGCAGCTGCAGCCATACAAAGTTGCTCTCAATTTAATTTAGAATACTTTGGAGAGGTATTGTTTGTGAGCTTAGATGTGAAGGGATGCATGGAGCGATACATGGCAAATAATTCACTTTATATAGATACTTATATTAGTATTTAGGTGTAGATAGAGTAGCGAAGATTAGATCGCACCTACTTTTTTTGAGACTGTTTACAACTAAGCCTAACCGAAGCTCAAAAACTTACAGAAAAAGCTAATTTGGATCGGAATCTGCGCTCATATAGTATGTAATAGGAAAACGGCATACATTTTCGAATTGAAATGTCATGAATGTAAGCATTAGTGGGTTCCAGGACCGAGCAGTTAATTTATTACCCCGCTATATGATAGATTACTTTAAATAAGCTTGAAATAAAATTAAATAATAACACGTTACTTTTAAAAACATCTGAAGACCCACAAGGACAGTAGACTTGTTCAAAAAGGAAGGAATGAAAGTAATCATAGACCCAGCAGAGCCATCATATTAAAATATTGTTGTTTTTTACGAGTGGGAACAAGTCGGTGCTAACTTGATCTTACCTTATCTAGTCCGGATTCTTAAGATCTCGAAAAGGCACGGTTATATGCTTCGAGATCTTTCTAGTTCAGAATGGAACCTACTGAATAGTTGTAGGAGTTTCAACTGAACTCTAGACACTGGACACACATAGGGTTACGATAAAAATCTTGTTGGACGCATACTGGTAAAGCTGTAATGAGGAAGGAGATATGGAAGCATGCAGATGCTTGCTCCTTGAAGGTCCACCGTTCTTTAGCCTTTTGAAGAAATAGTTCCGTAGTTTTTTTAGTAAGGCAGGAAAGCTGGATATTTTGATCCACATTTTCCAAGGTCCAACTTTCTTTAGCCCATTGCATAAATAGGTCCGTAGTCATACTTGCGGCGAACCAGGACAGCCGGATCTTTCGACCCACACTTAAGAGCTTTTGACTGTTCAGCCTCGTAACCTAATGTAGTCTTTGTTGTTGGAATACTCTTCCAGTAATATTGAGCATTCAAGAAGCTACGGCTACTCCAAAACTTGAAACAATTCATATTGAGATCTTGTGAGATGGAACTGAGGCGTACTTTTCTTTCAATGTTGATGTTCATGATAATATTTTTTATCAAATGAAGCTGCGTGCTTGTTGTTCAAACACAAAACACTTTCTGAGCAAACCTACTAGGCTATATTTCTAGCATAAAGTCTTTTGAGGTGGAGGATGGACTCATGTTTAGAAGTTCACGCAAGTAAGGAAAGTTTTCTGAGCGGCATTCACTTGGGAGTGGCAAGAAATGATTCTTTTACATATGGCTCAAGCAGCTCAAGTCTTCCGGTCTTAGACCAAGTATCCTTTGGGTAGCCAAGGAACATCCGTTTGAAGGCGAGCTAAAATGAGAAAGCGAACCATGCCTCCCCAGAATTTTACACTGAGTTTAGGGCCCTCCACGCAAAAAACGCCTCCAATGAAAAGAAGAAAACAGACTCGATTGAGAAAAGGCATGCATATGGAATGTCCGGTCCTTTAATTGGGAATGTGCTGCTGCCCTGCTTGTTGATGTCCTCGTTAAAGTTGTTTCTGCCAGTAAAGAAGAAGAAGTCTTCTAAGGTAACAATCTCCAACAGTCCATTCATACTTCTTAAATTTTAACTCTCGCTTCAACTTAGCATATTCCACCCACTGTCGACAGAGTTGCATGAAAGTAGCATAAGTTTTGCTTTTCTCTGCTCCTTCATGATAAACTTGCATAATAATAATACATAAATTTCGGACATTCTTGAAACTTTCTTCCGGCTTCCTGTGAGTTACATATTTTAGTTATTCAACAACCTTTTCCGGCAGTGTACCCACACACAATGCGTACAATTTGTTACGTTTATTGAAATAAAGTGCAAAAAATGTTAATTTTCAGATATCTAGGCTAGTACAAAGCACAGCCTGCCAGCCGTTTCCTGCATGCGCCTCACCGGGTTTAAATGAATTTGTAGAAGATAAATAAAAAAAGTATATATTTAATATTAAGATATTTTTTCGACGTCTCACTCCACAGATTTATGCGTAACGCGCACACAACGGCGCATAAAATGGAGGAAACAAAGTGATAGCAGTAAAGCTGTTGAATAGTGTGCACGCATTCATTTGGCAGCACGCACATTCGTCACTTCCGTTATGCCGCGACGGCCATTTGTCCTCGGCCTCACTGCCGACGCTGCTGTAGCCACAATTTCCGCCCTACAAAAATATGCTAAATACATATTTCAGTTTCAATTTGAGTTCGCATTTCGTTTATTTATTCTTTCCACTTTATTCACAAACTTCACAAGCTTAGCCCCACGCCGTCGACAAGCTGTTGGCTAAGTGCGCGCAACAGTTACACCTGTCGCCGACGCCATATCGAAGTTTGCCTTGACTCTGTCGTACACTTTCTTTTACGCTTACGCTCATCCTACGCGCCGCGTCGATACTAACGGTACTGCTATAATCTCATAATAACAAATTCCTTCCGTACAATTTCAAAAACTCGGCAGCCCGTAAGTGAAGAATGCTCATTTCGCATTGCCCCGTCGGCAAGCTGTGCCGCCCCTCAAGCGTACAAGCGCACAGACCTCACCTACGGCCTCGTACTGTGCCGCACGCGTCAGCGGCTTGAGGCGTCAACGAGCTGAGTTTGGCTGTAAACAACCGACGCCATAGTGGATTATAAACTTCACATGGCTGGCGGGGAGGCGGAAGTGCAAAAGGTGCTGAAAGCAGATAGGCTAGCGAAGCCATTGCAACAGTCGGCTAATGTTGGCACTGTTACAATAATAATAATAACAAAGAGAGTAAAAAAATTGTGAATTTAAAAACTGGTAGAAGGTAGAAGGCAAAAGGCGCTCATTTAAAAGGTGAAGCCGAAGCACAGGCATGGTATGCTTTGCTGCTTCACATGCTGGGTGGGGGCGTATGAGTAACTTCGGTGCGTGTACGTGTGCCAACACAAGGTTCAGTGTAGCTGTTGAAGCATGTGTGTGGGTAAGTAGTAGGAAATACAGTAGATATCCACGCATCCGTAGTTGCTTTACGCATGCATGTATGCATGAACTGTTCGATGTGAGTGTGCAGATGGTGCGAACAGTGAAACAAAATGATAACTTGTTAACTTAAATTGCGGAAAAAGAGGTTTAAAAAATAGTAGAGTTAATTTGAAAAATAAAATGAGAAAATACGAATGCACCGAAGCTATAATACCCTACAAAAAAAAATATACAAGAAATTGATTTTGTTCGGTCGATTTGTATGACAGCTATATGTTATGGTGCTCAGACCTCAACAATTTGCTATGATATTATTGTATTGACTTGGCTAATAATCAGTGCTAAATTTCATTGTGATAATTTATCAAAAAAAAAATTTTTACATGCAAACACTTATTCCGATCGTTCAGTTTGTATGTGTGTGCGATATCGACGGTTCCGACAAATAAGCAGCTTCTTTAGGGTGAAAAGAAGTGTGTAAAATTTCAGAGCGATAACTCGAAAACTGAAGGACTAGTTCGCATATCTAGTGTGAAGTGGATAAGGAGATATAATTTAATTCAAAAAATAAAAATAAATAAATAAATACTAAACATAATAGTTAAAATAACACTTTTGAAGTAACATTCTTCTTTCAAACTGCCTAAAAAAATTAAATTTTTCTACATTTTGTCCCACTGTCCCCCCTCTACGCCTAATTGGTATGAGTGTGTGCTTGAGTCCGCTTTTTCAATTTATGTTCACAGCTTTAACGTTAAGCGAAACACATCCGTATCCATCGTGTTTACCCAGAGTGCCAGCAATTCAGGCACTTGTAAGGCATAGACTGGCCCAGCGCAACGCGCCATCCCCAAACCAGTCGTTTGATAGCACACCTTCACGCAACCTTTCGCACCGCTCTCATGGAAGTAAATTAAATTTTTATTTTTATTGCGAAAATATTTTATTTAATCTTACGACAAGCAGGCAATGAACACCATTTACAAGTGCATACACATACATACATACATACATATGTATGTACATATGCGCATATGGTATGGGTCGCCTGAGTGTAGGCTGTATGTGCATGCACGATATGTATATGCACGATATTTCACTTTGGTGTAGTGCCTCGCCACTCTGCCTACTTTGCCACGCAGTGTGCAGTACCTGTGCGTCGCATTGATCTTCGTTCGCGTGAGTACTTGCTACCGGGAGACCAATGCTATCACTCCAACGCTCGCTGCTTGGCTAGTGGATGCGCGGAAGCGTAAGTGGCCATCACGACCGCCATAACCACCGCGACCAACAACAGTTACCCAACAACTGCGACACAAGCGCAACAGTCAGTAGGAATGTGTGGCATGGCGCACATCTTTTGACTTTCGTCTCGAATCCACTTTGCCGCGCATATAGCATTGTCGTCGTGTAGTTGCTGTAACATTGAAGCGCGACGAGTGCGTTGTTCGGTATAAATTGCATTTTCCGTTTCCTTTCCAGTAGTGCCCAACGCTCATTCTGTCGAGTACTAGTCTATTTGTGTGCGCACTCAAATATGCTCATCAGTGATGGCGTATGTTCATTCCGAAATGAGTTTTCTTACATGCTCGCAATTTTATAGTGAGTGTTTCTATTAGGGATATTCATTTTTTAGAGCCCTTCTTCAAGTTGCACTCAAATTATTGCAACGGATGACTGAATAAGAAAATTCATACAAAAAGTTGGAAGATTCCTAAAATAATGAATGAATGTATGAATGTTTGCCAGAACTAACTAGAACTGCGTTCTCCTGTATTTCCAGCTATTTTCCATACTCCTACCATCTAGCTAAGGATCTGCCTAAAATACACACTCGGTACTTCTCAATAGAGCTCTCGCCGGCTCTCACCCGCTCTCCTTGTTTCTACTTCGCAATATCATACTTTACATCTGCTCTTCCAATACTCCCATCGACTCTCTCTCCTGCTCTCCCTGGTAGTCCCAAGATTTCTAGGCCGCTCTCCCATATTCCCATCTGTTTTCTATGCACTTACATCTGTCTAAGGATCTTTTCGTCTCCCCCCGGCTCTCACTAGCTAAAATCAGACCTCGGTATTTCTCTCTAAAGCTCTTGGTAGCTCTCACTCTTTCTCCTTGTTTCTATTCCGCATTCCCATTCTTTTACATCCGGTTTTATAAGCTCTCACCGACCCTCTTTCCTGCCCTCTCTGGTAGACCCAAAACTCATAGTCCTTTCTCCCATATTCTTATCTCTTCTCCATACACCTGCCGTCTCTTTAAGGATATCCTCGACTCTCAGTGGCTACCTTCCATCCTCGGCATTTCTCTCTAAAGCTCTCGCCGGCTATCTTTGTCTCTCACCTGCTATCCCTGTCTCTACGAAGCATTTCCCATACCAAAGGACAAAAATAATCCAACTAAAACCCCCTGTATATATAAATACTACATACGCGTCCAAATGTATGCTTTTCCAGCACATCGCGTAAATTTAAATTCACCAACGATTCCACTATTCACTATATGTACGTATGCCCGACAGTGTAATTTTGCGAGCAGCGCCAATGAGCTTGTACGTAATTTCTTGAAATGCTTATGGTGCGCTCTCTAATCTCATAAACCGTTTGAAAATAATAATAAGCCAATTGAAATTATGAATTACCCGCCACAACGTTTAGCATGAAAGCAAACGGAAAGCAAACGGAAAGCAACAAAGAATACCAGAAAAACCGACAAAATAGCATAACGATACAATTTCCCGCCATATTTTCTCCCTACACGTCGTGTGTTTTATATTGTGCGTTCCCTCCCTCCCGAATTGTTGTTGTTGCGCTTTCTTATTGTTTAGCTTATGCTAACTTTTTAATAGCCCATAGGGAGTTATAAATTCAAATTTAAATTAAATTCCCTGCCAAAAAATAAAAGTAACAAAAACAAAAATAATATATTTATGTCGGAATATGTTTGTATGTATTGTATACAAGTCTGTGCGCTTTGTAATAACTATTTAGATAACACTTGCACGTCGTAAATCTCATTTTACGAGTAGAGATAGTGTAACTAGATCAAGCGCACGCTTTGGGTTTGGCTAAAGCGACCTTTGGCTATGTGTGATATAATGTCTGAAATATTATATATTAAGTTATATTTCAAATATGAGCATTTAAATGAAAGCTTATAATTTGTTGTTGCTGAAAAGTGAAATGAAAATGGCTGTAAATTGTGTCAGCCCTCGTGAGTGTGTGTTTCATAATTTGTGGCTTAACATAACTGTAATTAGTTGGAGTTTATTACATTTTGATAGCAGCGCTTGCGGCTCTCTTAAATACATGTCTATTTGAAGGCGTTAAGCATTAAGATTTACTTTTCCTCTGTTGCTAATTAAGCAATGAGCTGGGCAAGAGTTGCCAAATGCTTGATTTATACACACTTTATACAAAATGTTGCACCAAAGTTATACAGCCTTCCTGTCAAATATCATTAATCATTGTTAAATGATTGGAAATTGAAAGAAATATATTCACCGCAAGCCCTGGCAGTTTGTGCTCTATTTTTGTTAAAATTTTGGTCCCAAGGTTGGACTTCAATAGTGACTTCCAAGTGAGAGTACCCTATGGAGGGGGTCAAGATAGGTAATCTACACCGAATGGTTCAAAATGGACAGTGTGTTAGAGACAGAGATATACTCCTAAGATCTTTATGTTATCCTCCAAGCGGAAGTACTAGGCACTTAGAAGGCCTGTGGATTTATCAACTGCCTTTGAATTTATCAACTACGGGGGATACAGAAGGCAACCGTTTACACAGACATCCAGGCGGCACTACTAACCTTGTCGTTTCCAAAGATCAACTCCAGCGTAGTAAATAAAGCGAGGAAAGCTCTAAACTTACTAGCACGACCACTCAACTTAGCCATAATGGGGTTCCCCGTTATGGCAACATTTTCGCAACCAAAAAGCAGACGAGTTGGCTAATTCGGGAGCCTCTCTAGCCGAATCCCAGGCAGAGACAATACCATGTCCGCTAGGAACGATCAAGAGGAAGATCCGTTTCTACGGCAGTCGGGTCTACCTAACCGGAACGGAGCTGGATTTTTTATCTGGTCAAGGACTGCTAACTCGGCAGAATGCCGCTACAACAATAACAACATCAAGAGGGCGCTCAATACTCGATTTGTACAAATAATGGTACGAGGATAAAGAAACAGATATGAGCAAATTATGACAAGATCAAAACTGAAGACTGATTACATAGGTCTAGGAAAAGTAGGTACAGACTTACAGCTACCATAACGGGGCATTGGCCATTTGGAGAACATTCGTTGAAAATGTCCTATATAGCACTTGCCGTAGCTGCAAACTCCAGAGAAGCAAGAAAACAGTTATTCACTTCCTATATGACAAATAAGACATCGAACTTTGGGAATCCATTAGATAACAAACCTTAAAGTTCTATCTACCAAAAGCATAACTGAGATAAGTAGTGTCATTGAGGGCACCAAATGGTTGAAACACAATAGTGGAGCGTGATATTAACATATGAGGTCTTACCATAGTGTATCAAAATAGCGCTAATTAAGTCTGAAAGGTCAACACTCTTACCTACCTACCTACTCTGTGTTTTCTTGATTTAATTTCGTAAATTTTTCCAAAATTTTCCCTAAACTCCGTTATACCTTAAGAAATCTTCGCCTTTCTTCGAAAAATAGTAATTACAATTTTGACCGTTAAAATCGTGGGACTATGAAATTGCCGGGAACTCTATTTTGCTTAGTTTTATCCATGAAAAAAGTGTTTTACTAGTGTGGTTACTTCGAGATACCCTCAAGTAATCTCAGAAAAGCGAGCAGAAAAACTAGATCAAAAAGAGGTTTATAGAATTTAGCTAAACTGTAAAATGGTATAATTTTTGAAGAAAATTCGAGAGGTAAGCTTGAAAGATTTAAATTTTACAAACAAATTTATAGGTCTGAATGAATACCTTCATATGTGGGGCCTTTCCGGATAACTAAGATCAAGTTGCCTACGATATAGAAGAAATCATATTGAAACATGTTTCATAGACATAATATATTGAAGATATTTCTAATATATAACCAATATGTACCCAGTAAATAACTAATGTGTAACCAATATATAACCATTTTATAACCAAAACTCAAATTTTATTTCAATATGAGTGGTTTCGGTTATGTGGGTTTTCCTTCACCTGCAAACTTATGAAAAGTGATGTTACGTTATTTTGCATTTTAGGTGATACTCTTCTATTTATACTATATCAGCAAATCTCTTACTAAAAATATACTAATATAGGGTCCTAAAACTACTACACTAAAAAAGCAAAAATGCTAAGCTTTGATCTACTGATAAATTTGTAGTAACATTTCTATCGGCAAATAGCATTTAAAAGCAAATTTTTTTGAATTTTACTATGCCTTAAGCTAAGCACATAATGAAGCAGAAACGTTTTTTTCCACGACCGTTAAATATAAATAACTTTTTGCATATAAAATTAGTTTAAATGCGGACTAATATATATATCTACACATATGTATATATGTATATAGCCTGAAGTTTTTTTGTTTCAAAGTCAAGCCTTAAAGCAACCCTCCTAATACAGCTTAAGACTGACAATTACTAAATTAATTACTTTTCAATGGCGAGTGGTTACTTTATCTGCATTTTTGTTTCATTTCTTTTTCTATCCAGTCAAATTACTTAATTTACGGAAGCCCTACGAAACAATTACCAAAATTCAACATCAAAGGCAAGCAGGAGTATTAAGCACAGCGGAGAGAGAGAGAGAGAGAGAAAATGGAATTACAGACGAAACTCGAAGCCGAAGCCAGGCAGACAAACAAGCTAATGAGTGCATAAGCATATTTTTTTCATTTAATTTGCTTATGTTTTTTTATTTAATTTATTTTTTTATTCTTTTATTTATTTATTTTTGTTTTTGTGCTTATTCCTAACCTTTTTTTTTGGTTAGTCTTATATTTCTTTATATTGAGTTATAGACCACCAGCGAAAGAAAACTGCAGCAGACATTAATTTGGTAGTCACAAAGTCTGATAAAAATAGCCAAACGTAGACTACACTAAATGAGTTAAGATGCTTAGAAAATAACACTGCATGATATGTGAAGTAAGTCGAGATGTGAAGACCGGTGCTTGGATAGATAAAAGAAATAGCGACTAATCCGCTTGCCAGCATTGGAAGCAGCTGAGGTGTGCGGTTGACTAGGCGGAGGCATACAAATTACGGCAAAGCTAAAGTAGAGAAGGCCTGCAGACAGCACGAAGGCGACAATAGTAGGCAGTCAGACGCTATTAAAAGCACGAATCACAACAAATACAAAAAACAAAATCTGCCAGCAAATTGTGGATTTCCCGGGGTAAAAGAAAATCATTTAAGGGTAACCAGCGCAATGTGCCATTGTCTTCCGGCTAAGTGTGTGTGTATGCAGCTTGAAGTGGTTTTTCGCTGCTAAATATGTGTACGTGCGTTTGTTTGTGTAAGTGTGTATGTTGTTGTTCAAGCGCGCAGTTAAGCCGCATTGGGCGCATGCATAAATTCTATTTAACCTACTTACTACTTACCTTGTGACAAGCGAGCAATTTCCGCTCACCAAATCGAAGGCGCGTCTGTCTATAAATGTATATGTGTGCATATATGCGTGTGTGTGTGTGTGCTTATATACTTGTCGTTATCCTGCGCTGCGAAGACACAAGCACCTTTGCTGTAAGCGCCTATGCGACTGCCACTCGTCTGTGATGTGTTAATCCTCGTGAAATGACAGGCGTGGATTTTGCTGCTACGAATGGGATTAAGCGCAGAATGTCGTTTGTTTTTATGCGTTTAATTTAATTTTATGTTTTGTTTGATTTCGATTTTCCACCCACTTTCTATGTAATTTCGTATTTTTCATCACTTTTATTTTTTTTTAATTTTATTTTATTTCTTTTTTGCAATTTTATTGCGTTTCATTTATTATTTGCAATCGCTTGCTACGCGCACTCATAGATTCGTGTATTTATATACCGTTATATATTGTATTTTTTTTTTTTTTTGGTTTATTATTTTTCACTTTGCATTCACACTTTATCCTCGCACTTTATTTTAGATTAAAAGTGATTGTTTTAACATTTAAAATTCATTTGATGTACATTCAACGATTTCCCAGCCATGCTCAGTGCAGTGTATGGTGGCGCACGGCGCTGGCGCATAACCGTCTACAGCAGCTTACAATGATTTAAGCCCCGTTAATACGCTGCAAAAATAACAACAGGAAAAGCGAGTGTGTGAGTTTGAGAGAGAGAACGCAAAAAATAATGGTTTAAATATTTTATATATAAAAGTAAAATAAAGTGTTAATATCGCCATCATACTTCTACATATTCATATGTGTATGTTAGGGTGAGCTAAAACGAGATAATAGCGTATTTACAGTTAAAAAAACATTTAGAAAATTAAACCAAAAAAATTAACTTTGTTTGCAATATCCTTCACAAATACAAAAGCTTCCTTACAAGCACTTGAATGCTATCGTTAAATTTGTATGGCAGCTATATGCTATAGTAGTACGATCTCAACAATTTCTTCGAAGACTGCATTGTAGTCTTAGATAATGTTCTGTGCCGAATTTCATGATGATATCTCGTCAAATGAAAAAGTTTTCCATACAAGTACTTTACTTCAAACGCTCAGTTCGTATGGCAGCTATACGCTATAGTGATCCGATCTGATCAATTTCTTCAGATAATATACTATTGTTTTAAATAACAAACAGTACCAAATTTCATGAAGATAGCTCGTCAAATAAAAAAGTTTTCCAAACAAATACTTTATTCCGTTCGCTTGGTTTGTATGGCAGCTATAAGCTATAGTGGTCCGATATCGGCCGTTCCGACAAATAAGCAGCTTATCGTAGAGAAAGGAAAGTATGCGAAATATCAGATCGATATCTCAAAAACTGATAAACTAAGTCGCTAAATCGACTGAGCACGTCATGCTGATCATTTATATATGTATATAACTCATAGAATCTCTGATGTTTCCTTATGTGTATTACAAATATCCTGACTAACTTAATATAACCTGTTTAGGGTATAAAAATCTGTTTTCAAGAAAATTACCAATTTTTTTCTTATTGAAAAACTATAAACCAGCCTCATAAACCTAATTTCATAAACTCGCTTATACGCCTATTAATTATTACTTCTATTCCACGTTTAGCCTCCCAAGCGGATTTCGCAAAAGTGCCGTTCATTAACCCTCTTTAAATTATTTACTCCGAAAAATTAACATTTTTCAACAGCCCTCACATTTGCTACCAACAATCCAGTGCTACCAATGCTGCAATGCACAAGCAACCGAGTCCATATAAATACAAGTGCAAGCAGTCGGCTACATTTATAACGACTAGCCGTACTTGTATTAAATTACCGTTCGCTTTTTGTTGCCCTTCCATCATTTTATTACATTTAATGCTTTAATTTACACAATGTCACTGCCTTTAGCAGCTTTCTGCTTATCCCTGTTTTGTTGTGAATTACATTTTTTTGTTATTGTTGTTGCTAGTTTAACATTTTACACGCACACATTGATGTGCAATTGAAACTTCTAAAAACGAGTTGAAATAATACCGCAACAACGTGTGCAACTGTTGAAAGGCAGGTAAATGGCATAAGCAAAAACAAGAACAAGTGATATTATGTGAAGAGAGTACATCGCAAATAATTTCAATTAATTCGAAATATATATAATTTAATATTATATAAGGACTGGAACTTGATTGATGGATTTTTATACATTCACCTTAGGGCCCATACCAAGCACCAAGTGAAAACCACCTGTTCCTGTCTATGGTGACTGACTGTGCTGGTAAAAAATTCCGCGCAAGAGAAGCTTGTGAAAATCAATTGTTCCAGTTTTTTTACCTTCAAACCGCAAGAACCTTTCGATCAAATAGACATATGTTTAATGGTTGGTTGTTTGACTGAAAAGGGAAATACTTTAACCCCAGAGACAAGGCGGCTACACTTAGGTCATCACTAAGCCCATTATAGAGCCGAAGTTCAAACATTGAGAGCCCCGTGGAATATGTCCTGTCTCATACGGCTGAAGGCTGGGTATTGGTATGCATAACGCTCCAGCGTCTCATCAACCTCCGCGCATGCTCTGCATTCCGACGATTTTCATAAGTGTAGGTGCCGGTAATGATCACCACAATGTTACTAAGCTCCCTTTTGCCTATAATTAATAGTTTTTTGGTCTATTCATCATCAACACTACCCCAAAGTAACTTTATGGTATACCCTGTGCCATTTGTGTTTCATGGGCTCGCATGTTCCTCTAGGGTCCATTGCTTCAAACCACCATTGAAGGTGCTGAATGGCCTAAGACAGCTTAGAAGAATTGTGTCTCCAACTCCCCCTAACAGGCCAGCTCATCTGCCTTTTCATTCTCTTCTGTTCCTATATGAACGGGTACGCAGATGATGTTACCAGAGTTAGCGATTGAGAATCGAGTTATAGCCTGCTAGCATAAACTCACTCAATGAAACTTCGTATTGACGCTACGGATAGTCTTAAGTTCCAAAGGTCTAAAATCATGAGATGGCTGGCCGTAAGCGTTGTTGATGGTGATGAAGAGATCATTCGGGAATTATGCTGCGCCGACAATCATTGGCTAGATATGAGTGAGATAATATTGCGGCTAGGGGAACTATTTTACTTCCATCATGAAAAATATAAAAAAAAGGTTCTATAACATACAGAATGACTCATAAGTTCTTGACAAAGAGAGAGGGAGTTCAATACAAAATATTTATATATTATACCACAACGTCCCTTGCCAAGCAAATTTTCTGTCAGTGTACGAAGCAAACTCAGACAGCGCATTGTGGTAAATATTTCATTTTCTATACTACTATATGTATGTAATTTAATAAATACACACATATATATATATGTATGTAAGCACAACGATATATTGTATGAAATGAAAGAGCAAAGTTTCAATTACAAAGCCTTGTAAATTTTTGTAGTGCCACCAGAGGAGTAAGCCAACTAAGCGAACAATCAACGCAAAAAGCCAAGCAGCAGCCAAACAGTTAATCACACAACTATCTGCCTGCATACCGACGCACATACAAACACACCTACTTATGAGGGGAAAACCGGCAAGCGAGTTGGCGCTTGTGATGGGAGTGGAGCGCGAGCGTAAGTCAACACGGCAACGCTGGCTGACACAAAACGCAATAATTTCAGCAACTACTAATTACAACTGTTGAAGAAGCATCAAATGGCAAGCAGTGCGTCGAGCCACTTGCCAGCGCATTCACGCAATCATTCACCAACACACACGCGCACATGAGTAGAGGACTCACCGAGCTGCTCGACAGCTAAACGTCAGCGCACCGACACTTGCCTTGATCGTTTGTAATATGCTTTGTTTACTAAAATGTTGTTAGTATTGTTTTTAGGTTTTGCACTTGCTTTCTGTTGTTGTTGTTACTGCTGCTGTTGACGTATTGTCATTTGATATCCTGTTAACGACAAAATACATCAAATAAGCGAGCAAATGAAAGAGCAACAGCCACATGCAACTCACCACGAACGAAACGGAGTCACAAAAGTAATTGTAGAAGCAGACGAAGTGGAAGTGGAAGTGTAAGAAGAAGAAGAAGCAAACAAAGAGGAAGCCGTGTTATAAATGAGCGATTTTCAAGTGAGACAGCATGAAATTCTTGATAATTGCTGCAGCGTGTAACAACAACAACAAGCTGAAGCTTTAGCTACGACTGCACCGAAGGTATTATACCCTACACAGTTGGATTTCTTATAAGTAGCATAAAAGGGTGTACAAACAGCTTTAATTTGATTTTGTACGATCAGTTTGTATGACAGCTATAAGCAGTTATGATCCGATCTGAGCAATATGTTTGTGAATTGTAGCATTATCTCTGACAATAATCTGTGCCAAATTTCTTGTAAATATCTGCTCAAATAAAAAAGTGCTCCATATAAGGTATTAATTTTGTATTTGACAGTTTGTATGTTAGCTACATATATGCTATAGTAATTTGATCCGAACAATTTCTTGGGTGATTACATATTTTTCCCGGAAAATAGCCCTTCCCAAATTTCGTGCAGATATATTGTAAAATAAAAAAGGCAAGCGCTTGATACCGATCGTTCAGTTTGTATGGCAGTTATATGCTATAGAGGTCCGATAACAACAATTCCGACAAATGATGAGCTGCTTAAGGAGCAGTGAACGGATGCAAAATTTCAGAACCATATCTCAAAAACTAAAGGACCATTTCGTATAGCGTATTTACAGAAAGCAGGAAGCCTGTTCAGGGTATAAAAAGGCATAGCAGAAGTGGCAACGACGGCAGCTGCTTACACAGCCTAACCCGCCGCCAATGACAATGCTAATGGCAAGGTAATAGCATGAAAATTGTCAAACAGCAACAACAACAACAACAACGACAACTACGCAAAAGATAAATATTGCCAAAGCCATTTCACTAGCTGTTGCTAAAAACCAAATTGCCAACTTTCTCAAATTTGTCGCCGCTTTTGTTATTGCAGCTTGTTGTAGTGTAACTAGGATTGCTCATGTCACTGCGCGCTCACCTGACACTACTTGGGAGAAATATGCTGCTTCGTCTCGTCTACCGCCAAGCCTGCTCTAAATAATTGCTGCTGAAGACCCGAGCAACCAAGCGAGACGCACTAAGTAGCTGAAGTTTGAGTAAAGCTCTTTTACAATTGCCAGCTTAGCGCAATGATTTTAACTGTTCGTATGTAGTTTTACAATTTAAATGACTTTTGCAGGCGTAGCGTCTACTTGTTTTTCGAAACTCATATGGATTTGTGTGTGTGTATATTATATGATTTATTAGAGCATCATTTGGGAAGGTTTCAAATGTGAAAGTAGGCGGAAAACAATGTTGCGCTTACAACTGAAGCAGGCAGAACCGGCTTTGAATTCAGAAAATTTACGATTTTTTGATTGAACAGGCGCTTTTTACACAGGTACGATGTTAGGAAGGCTTCATCATATTAGTTTGAAATTCTTTTAAGTAGGTAAATTCCAAGTACCAGGTTCCATTTTGTGATCACCACAAATTATTTAAGGTGATCAATATTAAACCCAGCAACTTCGTTAGATTCACCAAAGGTGTGTCTACCGAGATAATTCAATCTGAGTCCGGCAAAAGTCGGGCATTAATGAAAGAAAGGACAAGATGAATCCACCTCACCTTCCTCCATATTGCTTTAGCAAAGAACGTCCGACAGAATTTTGAGCCGGCAGAATATTTAGCCGGACTGCATGTTAATCCATTGGACAGTGTCCAGTCAGAACAGAACAGAACATATAGTTATAACGAGATTGACTCTGCAAAGAGCCAACAGTTCGGAAAGCCTCACACGGTTCAGTCAGGACCAAAAGGATCTCGCAATCACACAAGTTCTAGTTGTTGACAAATTCTAGTTGAGCTCACTGGAGGACCAAAGATCCAACGGCTGAAACTGTGTAAATTGTCCGCTCCCTAGCAAACACATAACGATTTTCTAGTTTGTGGCTGTGACCCGGCACTCAAACGAGTCTAAAATGTAAGAAGCTTGAATCTACTGGTAAAGAGGTCATGCACTCCTTGACTAGTTTTGAACGCACATTCAGCAAGCTCAAAGTCAGTAAAGCCGCCCGGCTATCGAACACCGCTCTGAAGGAAGCTGCACTTCGGAGCAGTACATCTACTGCTGCCTTGAAAGCAACCAGCTCCACTTGAAAGACGCTACAGTGATCTGGTAGTCTGAAACTGGAGTTGATGGAGAGCTCCAGACAGAAGCCTCAACTACTTATACTCTTAACTTCGATCCATCCATGAAACAGCTCACTGCACCCCTTCTTAAACGGCTACGTACCGCCCACTAATCGCTCGCAGGTGTGTGAGCCCAGAAGGAACCGTCAGGAAAAGATTCTGGGATGCAGTAAACTAGATTGGAAAGAGAAAACATAAACTTAAACCTACAAGTAACTGAAATATTTTTTAGACCACCCAAAACTGCATAATCCCTACTTTATACCTGCTTGACACTTTTTCACGAGTTTTTCGAGCAGCCGCGCCGAAAATAATCAACTCTCATATACAAAATACCAATTGCCCTAATTGCGGCTAAAGAGAATTTTATTACCCATCTTCCTTTGAACTTTGCACTTAAGTAAAAACCTCAACAAAAAAAATAGAACAACACAAGAACAACTCTGCAACTCTGCGAAGAATGCACTTTTCGCAACAATCGAGCGCTACCCGACAGCGCAGTGCCACCGAATTTAAGCCAATTCTGATAGCTTTTACCGCACAATTACCTTTTAATTGATTTCCTTTGAGCAGCGCATATTTGAAGAGAATTGCTGATGGCCACCAACACCGCCGCGCTATACCAAGCGCTGCCACAGAAGCGCGCATACGGGGCTACCAACGAGACACACACACGCCGCGTTGCCATACTACTGAGTCGCTGTTTCGCTCGCAAGCGACAAAACTTAATTAAAAGAAGCCGTGCATGGAAACGTACATGAGTGGCGGATAACGGTGGATCGGAAGCGTGGGAGCGGCACCAAGAGCACTCAGCGAATAAGTAAGCAAAACAAAGGGGCAAAACGAAAAAAACGTGCAGAAATGCAAACAACAAAGAAGGAGTCTAAGCCAAAAATGTGGAATTTAAAAGCTGCAGTTAAATTTGTTACACTTGTTTCCAGCCACCACAACAACAAGCAAAACAAAAGTTACTCGCAACGTGCACAGCGAAAAACAATAACAATTACAACTACAATGACAACAATAACAACAACAAAACAAACCGCCACAACCGCAAAACTGCAAGAAAAGTCAGTTGCAAGTGGAGTTGCAGAGTTTAGAAGAGAATCGATGGAACGTGCGCCCAGCCAAGCCGAGTCCCTGCAAGCCAACGGAACGCGCTGCGACTGCGTTCTCCCAGTATACGTTTTGTACATACCCAGGTATACCTATACGTATTTGCATAGTTAATGGTTGCCGGCGATTACGCTAAGGCAAAGCACACTTCAAAGCCAACCAAAGCAAGGGAGCCGAAGAAAAATGGTGTTGCAAAGAGCCAACACAATCATCAAAAACAACAACTGCAACAACATTCGCAACTATACAGTTGTGTAGAAAATATGCATCTACAAACAAACATACAAACATATAAATTTTATTTGTACGTGTATAAAAGCAAAGTAAACAACAACTTTTAGCCACAACTAAGCATTGCTGGCTGTGTTCAGTGCATTTTAACTAAGCTTCAAAGTACATAAAAGGCGAATTGTATTCATCGGATATCTGCAAAGCGAACAGTGATTGCTGACATGCATTAGCAATGCGAAAAATCGGTTAGAAATAATTAGTTAAGAGTCGAAATTGTTACCATTCGCTGAAATGCCGAAACATCCTGAAGCGCACAGACCAAGTAAGTGAACGAACTTCACTTATTTTGCTTGTTACTTATCTACGAAAACTCCAGACACCTATTAATACACTGCACAGCAGTCCGCGGACCTCATGTTTTATATCTATCTACTTCTGTCTGCAGCATAAGACCTCTCCAAAGTTAGCCCATCTCACACGATTGAGGGCACAATAAAAGGTCGTGGTACAAATCTTATGTTTTATATCTATGTACCTGCTTCTGTCTGGAGTTTAAGACCTCTCCAAACTTGCACCATCTCATATAATTGAGGGCTGTGATCGTCGTCCGATCCCCAGCTGATTTTCGCCGCACGGCTTCTTAAAAAGTTCACAAAATCGTTCGCAAGCAGCTAAAATTTATAAATTCTTTCATTTATCGTACAGAAGACCTATATTACGAGAGTTCCATAATCCTCCAGCTGGATTTTGCTCAACCTTTCGATCTTTTTGGTGGGCAGGAACTCTCCAGGCCAACTTTTGCATGTGGCAAAAGTCTTCGACGTCTTGTTGTTGAGCAAAGAGTTCCCTATCAACTTGGCCAGAAAAAGGCAGAGATCTCCATGTTAATTTTAGTAAAAGTGACATCCTCGCAATGCCTACTTCAGCGGACCCTCCGCTGCTAAAAATTATTCATAATCTTTCGCAAGCGGCTAATTCCTCCATTTATCGTATAGCAGACCTAATTTACGAGAGTTCCATACTCCTCCAGCTGGTTTTTGCTCTACCTTTCGGTCTTTTTGGTAGACAAGAGCTCTCAAGTCAACTTTGCGTGCAAAGCAGACTTCGATGCTTCGTTATTGATCAAAGAGTTCACTTTCTAACAGCGAACAAACAGCTGGTATTTAATGATCGTTGGAAATTTGTATTGCCAGTAAAACTATGTAGAATACAGAAATATTTTTTTGGATTCGTTGAAACTGCAGACAATGGATCTAAAATACCACACAGTTATAACGAGATGAAACTAGTAACAAATGTTTCCGGATTTCAAAATCTGTTTATTAAACTAGATCCATATATGTACTTATAGTATTACTAACACATTGAATTTCTATGCACAGCAAAGCCGGGCGGTCGTCTATACATTTTTAACGATACTACCAAATCAAGTTGGAGCAGCAAGTTGCTTTGGCAACTTTCAGCGGTTCGTACAAGTTCCGCATGCATTAACATTTTCCTCGAATTTTCTTAGATGCAATCAATTACAGCAAAGTGAAGTTCTTTACAGTTTTCCAACAAACTTTGCCACTGTACACCCCAACAACAGACAACGCATGCCACACCGGCGCAGCCGCCCACCATTTACTACTTCGTTTAACGATACTAACTCATCCTTTTAAAAGTTAAGTAGCGATTGCAAGCGCCCTTTTAAAGTTACAACAATCTCCTTGTGCCTTTCGTACGCTCGCTCGACGCGTTGCAGCACGCACACATTGACGGGGTGTGCAAGTGTGCGCGCTAAAATGGCGTGGAATGAAGAAAGTAGCAATAAAAGAGATGAAAACACATGAAATATGCAAGCAAATTTAAACAAAAATACACCGACGCGCTGCCTGCCTCAATACTAATTCCACAGCTATGCGTTACAAGGTTGGTCATTCCAGGCGGAGGTACATACCTAGGCATATATATGTATGTATGTATATTAATAAATAAAGAAAAAACATTGACTACGGCTCCAGCGAAGTGATAATACCTTTCAGGGTTGCATTTTTTATAGCATAAAAGAGTATAAAAAGATCTTCAACTTGATTTTCAGCGGTCATTTTGCATGGCAGCTATATGCTGTAGTGGTCCGATCTAGAAAATTTCTTCAGATATTGTAGCGCTTGCTTAAAAAATAGTTTATACCGAGTTTCGTACAAATATATTGTCAAATAAAAAAGTTTTCATACAATAACTTGATTTTCAGCGGTCATTTTGTATGTCAGCTATGTGCTATAGTGATCCGATCTGAACAATTTGTTCGGAGATTATACCGATGCTTTAGAAAAGAATTCGTGCCAAATTTCGATAAGATATTTCGCGACATAAAAAAGTTTTCCTCATAGGGACTTGAGTTCGAAGGATCAGTTTGTATGGCAGCTATAAGCTATAATTGTCCGATCTGTACGATTTCTTCGGATAATGTAGATTTTCTTTTAAATAATCTGTGCCAAATCCCAATATGATATCTTGTCGAATAAAAGAGTTCTCCATACAAGCACTTAAGTTCGATGGGTCAGTTTGTATGGCAACTATATGCTATCGTGGTCCAATATAAGCGGTTCCGACAAATGAGCAACACCTTTGGGAGAAAAAGCCGCGTGAATATTGAAAATATCCTGTAGAGGGCATAAGAAATAGCAAACGCGTTTGCAACATTTGAATAAGCATGAATGGCGTAATGGCCGAGCGCTGCAGGATTAACCCTTACACTTTACTTTGGGCACTGTTGGTAATTGAATACTTTAGCGTAAAAATCGTAATTTTCTTTAGTTGGCAGTACAACAAAAGCGCACGCAGTTAAGTATTTAGTTAACTTCGGCAAGAAAATATTGTCAACATTTTTGTAGCTATTGCTTTTTGTGCGTGCAACACGAGTCAGATAAAAGTGTTTGCACAGTTAAACAGCGAAATTAAATAAAGCATAATAATAAAAAACCGTATGGCTTACCGTTATGCGGAACCCTCTTCGTTTTTTTCATTTTTTTTTTATTTTTGTTGTTGCTTTACCGTTTTTGTTTGTTTAAATATTCATTCATTTGCCAATTGGAAATTGCACTCAACGCATTACCCACCGACCAACCAACAGAATTGCATTTAATTATCAGTTTCATTTTACGCTACAATTAACACACACATACTCGCACGCATATGCACATACACTAGCGCGCATAAATAGTGCACACTTTCACATGAGACGCATTCGAATGTATGTATGTATGCGTGACGGCCAGTTGATGTCTGCGCAGCATATTGCATTTAAAGTCCTTAATGCTACATATGTGTGTATGTGTGTGCATTACGTATTATGGGCATTTTATTGGTATTAATACCTTTGCGTAGCATAATTTTTAATTAACTTTTTTTGCACAATTTCCTTTCATCACTCGCTTTGCAGACAATATAAGTCAGTTGGCATATAATTTAAAGTGAATCCTTTTCAATTAATGGTAAATTGTTATATTTTTCACTTACACAATATAACTAACAGATCAACATAACTACATATACATAGATATATGTTTTACATACATACTTATGTATAAGCTTCAAATCTCACTTTATTTTTTGGGCACAGTAGTATGTATGTATATGCTTACATATAGTACATACATACATATATACATACATCAAGTTATTAAGGCAATTCTAATCGATCAAAGCCATCAATTTTGAGCGCAAACGAATTAATACTTTTGGCTGCCTTTAAGTATAATGTATTGATAATTACAGAATATGGGAAAATAAGATAAGTTACAGGACAAGTGGGAGTATGCAACTGTCAAGATTTTTCATTGCAGAGCATAGGTAAGCGGCTTCAAGCGTCATTTGAATAAATACATAAAATAAATTACTTTAAGTAATCGTATACAAAAAAAAAAAAAATAAATGAAAAAGTAGTAAAAACCGTTAGCTTCTGCTACACTGAAGCTATAATACCCGCCACATGTAGCATAAATCGCTATAGCATAAGCTGCCTTGCAAACCGAAAGACGAAACTTAAGTCCTTGTATGGAAAACTTTTTTATTTGACAAGATATCTTCACGTAATTTAGCACAGTTTATTTTCCAAAACAAAAAATATAATCTCTAAATAAAGTTTTCAGATCGGATCACTATAGCTTATAAGTGTTGTACAAACTGGCCGCTGAAAATCAAGTCCTTATAAGAAAAACTTTCTTATTTGGTGAGATATATTTACGAAATTTGTCATGAATTCTTTTCTAAAGCAAAGGTAAAATCTCCGAACAAATTGTTTAGATCGGAGCACTGTAGCCTATAGCTGTCATACAAACTGACCGCTGAAAATCAAGTTCTTATAAGGACAACTTCTTTATATGGCGAAATATATTCACGAAATTTGACATGAATTATTTTTAAAGGCAGCGGTACAATCTCCGAAAATTTTTTTCAGATCGGTCATCTATAGCATATACATAGCTGTCATACAAACTGACCGCTGAAAATCAAATTCTTGTATGAAAAACTTGTTTGTTTGGTGAGATATATTTACGAAGTTTTACGTGAATTAATTTCTAACACAACGGTATCATCTTCAAACAAACTGTACAGATCGGAACACTATAGCATATAGCTGCCATAGATATTGACCGATAAAACCAAGTCCTTGTATGAACTTCTTTTGTTTTTGATAAGATATCTTTACGAAATTCGCTATAGACCATTAACCATAAGACCACGCTATAATGTCAGAAGACATTTTCTAGATCGGACAACTATAGTATATAGCTGCCATACAAACTGACTGCTCAAAATCAAGTTGAAGGACTGTTTATACCCTTTTATGGTTTTATGGTATAAGAAATACACCAGTGTAGCGTATTAGAGCTTCGTGGCTGCCTTGTTTTATTGCTTCTATTATTTATGCGAAAAATATTAATTCCATCGAGTGCAGCAAGCAGACATTTGCACTTAATCCTTCGATTTTCCTTCGCATTCAAATCCTCTTAAAAATCTTTGCAACACTTCCACTGCATGCAATCGCTTAAATTATACTCAATCAAATATATGATATTTCCTTAAAATATCCTATTCGTTTAGCAAAACAACAACTGTTACAATATTATTTGCATTTTAATGGTCTCAAAATATGCATGTAAACACACAAACACACACATGCACATAAACGTACACATATTCATGAATTCACATGTATATATGTATGAAATATGTATATGTATACGTGTAAGTTAGCGTTGTAGCCAGAGACATGCCATTTAGAAGAAAATCAAGAAAAAAGAGGAGAGAAATCCGTTTTTCTCACCAAACAGCAAGCAGCAATTTTGGTATTTGCATAAAAACTTTTCATTCGCCAAATGCAAGTAACTGCGAGAATTTCGACGAAAATATTTTCCACAATAAAGTTACAAACTCTGCCATAGAATGCAAAGTGTGCGCACACACTGCACCGAAAAACATACATATATACATATGTATGTGCATGTATGTGTGTGTGTGAGAGCGAGCCGTATTTATTTCAAGAAACTAAAACTATGCACTTCCGACACACCGAGGCAGGGCGGCACACAACACAAGGACACTGTAGTGTGCCACATTCCGGCAGCCGTTGCCACTGCCGTCGATGACTTAACTTCAGGCGACTGTGTGTAGCTTACAAAAACACTACAGCATGCCGCAGGGTGTTGGAGTGGCGTTGCCGTTGAACGGCGAGGCGCGGCGTAGGGGACAAGTGGCGGATGCTGCTATTTGCGCTTTAGCTGCAAGCGTGATTTTTTTCTTTGCTCGGCACTGCTGCATGCGCATTTACTGTTTTGATTTTGTTATTGTTGTTTTTGTTCATATTTTTTTCGGGTTATTTTTAGTACAATTTTCCCTTGGCTTATTTGTGCTTTTGCCATGCCGTTCTCGAGTTGAGAATTTTACACTTTTGCACTTAAATCCGGAAGCAAAGCTGCTTAAGCGGCGCAAATTGGCCAACGCGCTTAGGGTGCAGCAACAACAAGCGTCGCTGCCGTCGCCGCATAGACACCAAGGCACAGTTGCGGCACTGCCATGCCGACAACAATTTGCACTTGCCCTACGCCAGGGCACTTTCAGCAGTCACGCCGAGCGTCGAAAGCCAGACTACAACGACAATAACGACGAGCGCGGCGGAGGCAACGGCGACGACGACGAGGACTATGCGACAGTTAAGACAAAGCTAGCGCGAGAGTAAATGCAATGATCATAAGTGGTTGAGTGGGCAGCGAACGGAAAGCGGCATTGCACGTCAAGTGGCATGGCAGCAACAGCAACAGCAACAATAGCAGCATCACAGGCGAGAGTACAAATTCACAGCCGTTTCCGGATATCCGTGCGTACTTCAAGTATTTCCATGCGCGTACAGTCAAATGTGGCAACAAAGGCGTAGCAATAAAGCCAACAACAATAACAATTGTGCAAGCGACAACATTTTACCCACCGACAGTTAAGCAATTTCACCGACAATGTGCATCACGCCACGCACAAACACAAACGCGCGCACACTTCACGCTCACGCTTACGCAAAACAGCGCACAGCGTAGCCGAAAAGCAACCAAATAAAAGGCGAAAACTGTAAAGAAAACTGGTGAGCAGCGAGAATATGGAATATTTCGTTAGTTTTTTTACGTCCATTGAATATTTCCTGGATTTTCTGTACCAACGGAAATGACAATGTGCGGACAAAGTGGGTGGGATGAATGCTGGTCAGCAGAGTGCCCCCTGTACCAATAAAGCATATGCGAGTTATGGAAAGAAAAAAAATAACCAAATAACCGGTAAATTCATACTTTTTAAACAAATGGGACAACAGCGCCATCTGTCGCACTATTTTTTTGTGCTGTTAAGTGGACTCACCTTCTAACAAAGGTTTATAATCATTGACAAAACGATCAGAATTTTGAAAATCGTCCTTTCAAGAAGTTTCAGACGCTCTCTCCACTTTAAACGACCAGAAAGGTTTTTCGTATTTTGTCAATAGATGTCGTTGCAGTCGTATAGATCTAGTGCTACCAATCACATTGTGTCTTACCATATAGTGTTTGTAAGGTGAGATTTTAAGCTTCATTTAACCAAAAAAAAAAAAAATATTCGGGGAAGTTGAAAAGTTATAGATCTTTAAAAATTAGTGAAAATAATGAAGTAATTCGTTATATTTTGAAATTTTTGTATAAAAAAAGAAGAAAAAAACGGGTTTGAATCATTTAAAAAAGGCTGGCCACATGAATTGTGTGTGAAAAATTTAATGGACCGAATTAACATCTGCTATTCTTTGATTAAACGAAATGAAATCGGACCATTTCTGAAGCGAATGGTAACAGGAGATGAAGAATGAATCAAATATGACAATAATATGCGAAAAAGACAACAACAACAACAGAAAGGGCTTCGTTTTCCATCAGGACAACGCTAAACCAAACACATTTTTGAGGACTCGGCAAAAACTGGAAGAGCTTGGCTTGGAAGTTTTGACGCAACCACCATATAGCCCTGACCTTGGACCATCGGACTATTATTTGTTTCGGTCCATGTAGAACTCCCTTAATGGAGTAAAGTTGGTTTCAAAAGAAGCCAGTGAAAGTAACTTGTCGCAGTTCTTCGCCGAAAAACCAGAAAAGTTTTACACTGATGGAATAATGCCTCTAGCGCAATAATGGCAAAAAGTGGTCGACCAAATTGGTACATATTTGGTTCATCAAAGTTCATTATAAATAATAAAAATAATAAATTGAAGTTTGATTAAAAATACGAAAAGACTTTTTCGACTACCTTATATTAATCACCCATCTCTTAAGAAATGGTACAAACATTACTAAAAAAAAAAAAGTAATGGAAAACACGGTCAAAATTTGGAAAGTTGCCCTTTCAAGAAGTTTCAGACGTTCTCTCCACTTTAAACGAACAGATTTATTATGACATATCGTTCATATTTCTATAAAAGCTAGGTTCACATTGTCGGAATATACATATTTATCGCATTTTTATTCAAAAAACCAAAAATCACAATCTCAAATACCCCAATCGTGCTCCAATTGCATGTTACCATCACCATTAGATTTCAAATGTCTGGCTGAAACTTCAGCTCTCACTCGCGAGAGCAAGACTAACACAGCAAGCGACGGTTCGTTTAATCAACGAATTGCTAATTTGAGCGACCGCAAAAGCGCGGTTATATTTGAGGTTAAGTGAGGGCAAGCACAATTGCAAAAAAAAAGTATTTTAATTTTAGTTTTGTTGTACTTGGTGATTTTACTCACCAAAAAAATTATCTCTTTAAATAAAATTAAATAAGAAAGCTATTCAAATGAAAACAGTATATTCATCAAAAAATATTTAAAAGCAAGAGATTTTATAGCCATTAGCATAGCATATGGGATATTTACTGTTACAGCTACTGTGGTAGGTTTTGAAAACAAAACCGAAAAAAAAGAAAGTGAATTTGTCTTTGATTAACTTCACATTCTTTTTGATGTTATTGTATTTTCAGCGTTTAAATTTTATTTTGCTGCGCTTTGTTGTTGGCTGTATTGTTGTTTTGGTTGCTGTTGCTCTTTCAGCATCTCAATTTACTTCCTGTTGCTTTTGTCCATTTTTGCAGTATTTCATATTTTTTATTGGAAGTCTTCTTCTACCTCTGCTTGTTTTTATTAGAAACAGCAGCGACGCCAAACTGATGACGAAAGGAATGCTGCCGCTCACACACACATGCTTTCATATTTTTGCGGTGTAATGCATATTCTTGCGTACACACACAAGCGCACAGACACAAGTGCGCATTTATCCAGCTATATTTATACCCCTTTGCCTTAATACACAGCGTAACCTCACATCCTATACGCTTGCCACATATGCTTGTTTGTATGGGTTTGCATTTTCTCTCATTCACTGGTTGATTTCGTTATTTAAGTAAACTAGTAAAGGGTGGTTTTGGGCGCACATCCTTACAGCGCACATACACATACACACATACTCATAGAATATGATGCTGTAAGCTTGCTCGTAATGGTACTACAGCACCCAGGCATCCGCTAGTGCCGCTAGCCATACATGCTCAATACACATGTATACGCACACATATATACGTACGTACATATGTACAGCAAGAAAAAAACGTTTACTTCGATTGCACCGAAGCCTTAATACCCTTCACAAATAAAAATGTTTCCACAAAAGAATTAGATTTCTTCGGTCAATTTGCATGGCAGCTTTATTCTTTAGTGCTTCAATCTGAACAATTTTTAGATATTATAGCTTTATTTCAAAAAATAATCAGTGCCGAATTTCGTCAAGATATCTCGTCAAATAAAGCAAGCACTTGATTCCGATTGTTCAGTTTCTATGGCAGCTATGCTATAGTGGTCCGATATCGGCGATTACGACAAATTAACAGCCTCTTGGGGACGTAATTACGTGTATCAAAGCGATATCTCAGAAATTATACTTTGTTCAGGGTATAAAAATGTATCTGTCTACGTGTAGCCAGCCAACAAACTCTTTTATAGTGAGTTGAGGTAGCATATTCCCTGCCAATTTCTTGTTACCACCAATGTTTTTACCACTTTCGCCTGCTCTTAATATTATTGTTGTTGATTTTGTTTTTTTTTTTTATATTTTGTTGCTCTCATTTTGTTGTTATTGCCGTAACATTTCTTTGTTGTTACGAGTATAGCTTTGAAAGTTCCGTTGATGCGCTCAATGCGCCGCCACATTTGCTATGTGTGTGCGTACATGTAGTGGTGAGGTACAGAGTTGGCATGAAACTCGAATTTTCGGAAGATACTGCGCACACATACCCACATACATACAGATATGAATATATAATACATGCGCTCTTCGGTGGCAAGCAGTTGCGTGCGTGTGCGTGCGGTGGTTCACCAATGTTGCACGTTGTAAATTACCGAAAACGTCGCAATAAAAGCGAAAGTGTAATATGCACACAAACGGTTTTGCCGTTTCATCGTTTACCGTAGTAGAGTAACGTTTTGGCGCTCTCGGCATGTGTGCGTCCGTACAGTGGTCCACATATGCCGAATGTGTGCATAAAATTTTTAGTGGAAAAACTATTACTTAGAACTTGACTATATGACTGGTTTGTGGTAAGTCAGTTCTCAAAGAAATATTATTAGAATAATCGGTTTAGCTTTATTGAGCTCACTCGTGTAAAATTTTCGGAAATTGAGAGCCAACTTGGTAAATTTTGAAGGTTCGTTTAGGAAGGACTTCGAGTTATTATACATCTGGTATGCTATGTCAACAGATCTGTGTGGTTTCTCAACGTGCTCAAGCTGGCACTTCAATATTTTTAGGTATTAGAGGCAGATACAAAGATTCCTAGAATGATCATGAGCTCAAGCTTGAACTTCAATATTTAAGGTCTTGGTATTAACAACAATCGAGAGAGAGGCAGATACAAAATTTTGTAGGGCACAATTTACGACATATAGAGCATATAAACCCTATAAAATTTATTATACCACATCTGTTTCTCAGAAAAAGTATAATATTAACACAGTCTTTGTGTGCTTCATGACCTCATGCTTGCACTTCAATATTTAGGGTATTGGTTATACAAACAATTGAGAGAGAGGCAAAGAGGGGAAACGTTTCCTACGAGTTAATTTAGGGTTTAGGGCATAGAAACTTTAAAAAATTTCTTTATTATATCTCATCTATGGAAAAAATGCGACTAAAGAAGATCTCCTTCAGTCTCCAAAGGTTATAAATGTCAGTAGGCTTACTAAAAATAAAGAGTAAGACGCAATTTAAAAAAGTCCCTGAAACAGCGGGAACCTACTCCGTGCTCAACCTAGAGACAAAATTGTATGAAAATGCAAAGAAAAGCTAAGAGCAATAGTTTCTAGATCTTTCAGTACTGCATCAGCACTCTTGGTCCCGATCCGCAGTTTAAAAGGAAAATTAACCCGTTAGCAACACATCGTCCCACTGTATGTTTAAAAATTAAATTTTATGGTGTAAACGAACTGAATAAATACCCGTCAACTATAAAAAATGCACACACACACAAACATACATACATAAAATCAGGTGAACATGAAACTTTGGCGTTTACGCTTTAACTTCAAGTTTATTTTTGCCACGCTAAAGAAAATATGCACTTTGTGTCGGCCAACAACAACAACAATGCAACAGCAAATGTGTAAATAAGTACGCCGGGCTGCAACAAATAGAAACGTCAAGAGTGACAGCGTATAGCGAGCGAGAATTTGCGAGCGTAACCTCATCAAGCAATGCGGATGTCTAAATAAGCAAAAACAATATGCATTTGTATATGTGTGCATACGTATGTATGTACGCTTATTTATGGCTTATAGTTACAGCAAATAATTTCAAAAACAGAAGATATAAATATGTATATATAAATAAATAAATGAAAAATACGCGAAAAACTAAAGAGGCGGCAACTAAGCGCCACCTGAAGCTCGAATAGCGCACGGTACATATACACACATATATATATATATGGATGTATGTATTTATATTTGTCTGTACAAGTATGTGGTTGCGTGCTTTTGTTTGTCCAAAAAATGTGGCACGAAAAGTTTGTCGCGAATTTTCGGAGTGAAAGAAAACAGTTTAACGCGTGGGTGTAGCCGAAAAAAATATATTTATTACAAAAAGTTAAAAAAAAATCAACAACAAAAAATGGTAACTTCAGCAAAGCCATAATACCCTATACGAATTCACTTCTTGCAGCATATGTGAGAATAAAAAGGTCTTCAACTTGATTTTGATAGCTCAGTTTGTATGGCAGCTAAATGCTATAGTGCTTCGATCTGAAGAATTTGTTCGAAGGTTGTAGCGTAGCCTTTGACAATAAGTTTTGCCGAATTTCGTGAAGATAGCTCGTCACATAAAAAATGTTTCCATACAAGGACTTGATTCCGATCGTTCAGTTTATATGGCAGCTATATGCTATAGTGGTGCGATTCCCACAAATAAGCGGCTGCTTGAAAGGAAAAGATCGTGTGACAAATTTCAGATCGATATCTCAAAAAGTGAGGGAATATCTCCGACGTTTACTACTGACTGGTAGAAACTGCATGCCATGCCATACCCTATACAGGGTATAATATTAAACGCATAGATGTACACATATACTGGCATTTTACCATGTCTGCATGTATGTATGTCTAAAAATAAATTTTAAAAATTTAAAAATTCTATACGGAAAACACTTAAATACAACGCCACAAAAGGCGTGTGGAGCGTGAAAATATTTTCAAGAGGAAATAACAACTGCCAAACCGGCTGCAAATAAAATACAAACGCATATATAATATATATGTACATACATAGATACATATAAATATACACACGCCGCCATGCAATTTTTGACAGGTTGAAAAAACGTTCGAAATATATTGCAACGGAACGCTTACGTGGAGCTTATTGCGTGGTTCGGTTAGCCAAACATACGTTTTATGTTAGTTTGCCGCAAAAAAAGAACCAAAACAAAATAAACGAAAAAAATAAAAATATATAACAATAAAAAAATAAGTATCACAGAGAAGAAAACACAAATATTATAAATAAACACAATGTATTACGTCATTTGTGCTAACAAAATGATAGACGTGCAGCTTTAGCAACCACTGAAGGCGGCAAAAATGTGCGCAAAGCCACCAATGCACCGTTGGGTGCTGCATTTTTCTTACATACCCCCAGACACATTCATGTATGTAAGTGTGTGTATGCTTGCCAGTAGACCGTCACATACTTTGAGGCGCAAGCCAGCTTCATTACAAGTAAAATGAAGTTGAGTAGTGTCGGTTAAAAAAAATAGTTGAGAGCACACAGCGCAGTGATAGTCTCGATAACAGTGAGAATAGCAAATAAACATACAAACAAATATATCAAGTTGACAGAGATAGATGGTTGTAGTGGTGTAAGATATGAACAGTAATGCATAAAAATATGATTACTGTTTGTTATGGGAAATATAACCGGAATATAACCGATATAAAACAACAGGACTTAATTTCAAATATTTTTTTTGTATCTGGACCCAGTGATGCAACAACTTCTTTAAGCCATCTGAAAAATATATTTGCTGGAGGTCTGATCCTTATTTGATTCAAATTTCGACTCGGTTGCGTAACTTTTTCTAATTTGGAAACAATAGAAAGGCCTTCGGAGCCATATCTGGAGAAAACGGTGGATGGTTCAGAAGTTCGTTCGGTTCGATCGATTTAACCTGACGAAGGCGCAGGCTTCGCCTTCTACAAAGTAGGTTCGCCAAATGAAGACTGTTCAAATGTTCGAGCGTTCCTTGCCCTTTGGTTTGTACCAGGGGATCCGTGTTTCGGTGACGGTCAATGATGCAGAATTGCGCTTAAACAGGTTCAAGCACTATTGAGGGGTTGAACCCTTGACCCAGTGATCCTCCAACTTATTTAAACCGTCTAAAAAATACGTTTTCTAGAGTTCTGAAAAAGCCTTTTCACTCACTTCGACTCCGTGCGTGACTCTCTTTTTTAAGTTTGAAAACTTCAGATGTTCGTAGTCTAATTCGATCAGTTTGATCCTGGCGAAAGTATAGTCTTCTCCTCCTACCAAATTAGACCTCTGTTTCGAGCGTTCCTTGGTCTCTGGTGCATGTCAGTGGATCCATGTTTCAACTTCAACTTCTACGGATAGCGATTAAACGCAGTCAAACACTATAGGGAAGTGACCTCATGGTTACAATTGTTGTCCGGAGCAAGCAAACAGTGTACCCACCCGCCAACAGTTTCTTCCTGCCCGATATTTCAAACAGAATGTGATCCACGCGGCAGTCGGGATGCTTTCTTTTTCAGCTATCTCGCACACTTTTCACTGGTGTCTAAGTATATGAGATTGACAACTTTTGTCCCTTTCAAAAAGGGGAACTGAGTCATCGACCGATATTGCTCTAATGGCAAAAACTTTTCAGAACCTTCACATTTTCCAGGAGTAGAGTTCCACTGTTCAAATTTTTTGTAAACTTTCTGTAAGAACACATTTTCGCAAGTCACTGTAATGCCATTAGACACAGCTATATATCGCAACTCACACGCCCAAAGCGACGACGACAGGTAAGCGCGCCGGCAATGCACGCTAGTGACAATGATGATGACGACGCGTCGTTGGTGTTGGCACTGTCGGATTTACATGTCCTCTGCTAACCCTTGCCAGTGTCAGGCGTGGGCGTCTGGACGCCAATAGGTATATTATTAAATGAAGTGATGTGGCGTGGCCTGGAGTGAAGCGGCGTGAAGTTTGGCGACAAGCAGTGCTGAGCCGTGTGGCAAGCGGAACTTAGTGCAGTGCTTCAACGACTCTCGTTTACTTGCAACTTTTTTCCGCCGCTCATTTTTATGACTTTGAATGGCAGCCGTAGGAAAGTAGTAAAATACCAAAACACAAAATAAAAAAAAAACAAAGAAGAAAAGAAAAAAAGAAAAACTAGAAGCGTTGATATAAACGTGAGGTGCGCTTCATAAGCTGTAGCCACAAGCAGGCAACAACACATACCCACTTCCTCATACATATGAATGAGTATGAGGTGGTGTGAGTTGCTGTATATGTGTGAGCATCTGAAGACACCTACACATGTAGTTACAAGTCACTTGAATCCAGTGTGCTTGCATGGCTGTGCCTTCGCTTTGGCTGCCTGCGGGCACTCCTACTGACACTTCTCCGCTCGGCACTTTGTGGGCTCCATGTGTGTGTGTGTGTGTGTGTGTACGTCAAAGCCGTTACTTGACAGGCAAAGTAAGCGTGGCATGCGAAGCTATATGCATATACATACATACAAACAGGAATATAAAAGGATTCTCACACGAAATGGCGCAAAGAAAAACGTAAACTTTTCAAATGAATTTCACTTAGAATTACGAGATTTTTACATTTTCACTTGTTGTCTGCAACATTTCAATGTTTCCATTTTTATTATACATTCCACTCGTTTGTTGTTGTTGTTATTGTACTTGTTGTTGTATATCATTGCATGTGTTTATTTATGTATCTCTTGCCTAACAAAACCAGCAGCTACCCCGAGCCAGGGCAGCTCCTGTCACTTGGCGGTGGCGTTAACGGTATTGCCATTGCCTATGGTAGGAGGTTATAATGAGGAAATGGTGCCTAAAACTATTTACATTGACATATTGAATGTGTCTCCGACCGCTGTCACTCTGTGCGAAACTCGCGCCATTTCACCCAGCCAACCATCCATCCAGCCTGCCAGCGGAGCTCCTGTAGATATCAGCCGCTCCTCCGTTACTTTGCATTATCGAGCATGGAGGATTCAAGGATTTCAAGTGCTTGTTAATTTAGATTAGGACGCATTTTTCTAGATTACTTAAGCGTGTTTGGGAGCGGCGGGTAGATATCTATCGCTTTTGCTTCTATTTTTTTACACTCAATCTCTTTTATTTCTACTTTTTTTGCAATCACACAAGTTGTTAGCTTAAGGAATAGATTTACTTTTGCGTTCGTTGGCATTTGTTTGTCTATTGACGGTGTCTATTTGACAGCGCCCGCTTTGGTATGCGTTAGTGTAACGGTATTTGTACGTTCGCGTGCGCTTGGCTGGCTAAATTTTAAAATGATGATGCAGTTAAAGAGCGGAAACGGTAACACGTTTTTCTAACCCATCTACTTGATTGTTTTTATACATATTTACGCTGTTGTATTTTCACATATACATATATACATATATATGTGTGTACTTTATGTGTGTACTGTTAGTATATTAATATGTGTATCCGCATACCGAACAATTTAGAAGACCTTATTGCAATGTTGCATTAGTTTCAACAAGCGTATTTAATTTAAAAGGAATTTCAACGAAAAAATAAGGCGGAATCGGCATTCGGCTGCACCGAAAATAAAGAATAACAATTGTAATAATAAAAAAGTACAGCGTTTCCGCATATAAAATCCGAACGCTTTAAAATAACTGCGAATTATTAAAGGAATTTTAGGAGAAGAGCTTTTCGTGCAAAACAAGTACTGAAGTAGCTACAAGCAGCAAAAAATCTTAAATTCGACTGCACCGCAGCTATATTACCCTTCACGGGTGTATTTATTATAGCAGAAAAGGGTATACAAACATTCTATCTTGGGTTTTAACGGTCTGATTCTACGGCAAATATACGATATAGTGCTCCGATCTGATTGGAGACTGTATCTTTACCTTGGAAAATAATATGTGGCAAGTTTCAGGAAGATATCTCTTCAAATCGGTCAGTTTGTATGGCAGCTATATGATAGTATATAGATCTAAACAATATCTTCGGGCATCGTAACCTTGCCTTGGAAATTAATCTGTGCAAAGTTTCTTCAAGTTACCCTTGCAAATAAAAAAGTTTTCCATACAAGGACTTGAGTTTGATTGGTCAGATTGTATGGCAGCTATGTATAGGCTATAGTGATCTGATATCGGCGGTTCCAAGAAATGAGCAGCTTCTTAGAGAGAAAAAGACATCTGGAAAATTTTAATCTCAAGAACTGAGGAACTTATTCGCGTGTATAGAGACACACAGACGAGCATAAGTAAACCTACTAAGTTCGTCAAACTGAAATCGCTGGGAATACTGCCAAGTTGACAATTCTTATCGAGATGTTTGTAGTTCCGTACCAGTTCCACTCATATAGACTTAATCCTTTCGAATCCTGCGAATGTATACAGGCAGCCATGGCTGATCAGATTATTTCAGAACAAACTAAGGTCCATCCTAGATTAATACGATTTTTTTCGTAGTCACCCAAAAAACAAAAGTCTTCAAGTTTGGTTATGTGCGATATTCTAATATCTAATATTAAATAGGATATTAGAAAGCAGTTTTTTAAGGAAGGGAATATATCTTATAGGCTGAATTCACTCATTCGTCCGAAGTGATGCTTCACAAGGAAATTTAGCTTCTGATCATACAGTATCAAAGGCAATATATCCTCAAATAGATTTGCTGAGGCAAGAAAAGTTCTTTGAAGAGCCGTTTTATTTAATAAATAGTAATTTTAATGTACCTTAATAATCAAGGAATAATTTCGAAAACTTTTGGATTCACTTGATGACATAGCCGATCTCCAGGAGGAACTCCGAAAAAAGGTATTGAAATTTCCCTGATCCGGTGAGTCAGAATTTTCTGCTTAAAACTATTTTAAGTCCAAAAAGTTAAAATTTAATTTTTCCTCAAATGAATATAAGTAATGATGGAAGGACAAAATGGCGGCTTTCTAAAATAAAAGTCGTTTGTTTTTTGTGAAAAAAATATACGCTTCAGAGCGGCCAGAAAAATTATTATTTAAAATCATATCCTTCGATCATTACCTGAAAAATATAACAGGTGTTCTCTAGATCTGGCCTCCACCGACTATTTCCAGTCCTCAGACCCCAAAAGAATGCTCTGTGGGCATAAATTTTCGTCGAATGAAGAGTTGAACGCCGAAACTGGGCCTATTTTGAAGCAAAAGACAAATCGTACTACAAATATGATAACGAATAGTTGGAGGGTTGTAGTGTACATATATATATAAGAGTTAAGAGAACTATGTTGAATAAAAAATATATCAAATATCGTTATATTCATGTCCACTCACTCACTCACTCCAGTAGAAATAACCCCTTAAGAAAACTACTATGTTCTAAATAAATTTCCTCAGGTAATGCTCTATCGAAAAAGATGAAAATTGGCAACATCGCCTGGTATTTACTTCAAAGTTGGCGAACTGGTTAGGAAAGGGATAAGTTAACATTGCTTCAAATTGCTTAAGAGTCGTCGATAACAAGTTAAGTATTGGCAAGTTTTTTTCTGCTTCAATCAACATAATCTTTTGGCATTTTGTTTTGAGCGCACTTAAAGCTCGTTTAAGTACACTTATTGTCAACAAAAGTTAATAGAAAGCCTGGTCGGTCCAACGCCGGGGTTTTCAGAGTTCTTTTGTGTGGAACTTTTTTCTGCAAGGTGCTTATTGTCAACTAAAGTTCATAGCAAGTATTCTTAATTAGAAATTATATCTTTACAGAGGTATATGAGATTCCCTCAACCCAACGCTATCAACCTAACCTCAAAAAATTATATATTCAAGTTGGGCAAACAACTAGGAGTTACTTCAAGCTTTCATAAGCCATTCTTAATCACAGCTTACTAAGTAAGTCGTTATACAATACCAACCTGCACAGATAGGATTTTATTATAACAAAACTCTTTAGGGCTTATACGAAATGAAAGCTCACTTACAACATGCCAGAAGTCAGGATGTGAGTAAAATTGCATGCACTACATACCATACAGGTATGTATGTATATATTTTTAAAATTGTATGCTGAGAAGTCTATGACAGTTACAAGCCGAGGGATATTATATTTTAAACGATTTAGTTACACATGCTGACATGTAGACACGCACACACACTACAAGATAGCTGCATACAGCCACACAGGAAGCACGAACTTCTGCACAACCATAACCATTACGCCAAACCAAGCCACAATAATCCAAGTTTTTAACAAGCTCAAGGGTATGGGCTGCCTACACGTAGATATATGTGAGTGTGTGTGTGCGTTGTAAATGATTGTAGGAGAACGCAATGATGCTGAAAGCGATTCTAAACAAATTTGTGAATTTTCATTTTAGTGTTCATTTTTTCACAAACTTGCAGCCGCCATTCAACGCACGACAAAGAATAAAGCATACAAGTAGGAGGACAGGAGTTGGGGGCCTTGTAAGTGCCGTGTGTCAATGTATTTGTGTGAGTGCAATAAAATATGTAAGGGCGCACAAAGCAACGGAAAGGCAGTAAAGGCTGATGACTGTGTAGACATTTGTATTAGTTTTGTTTTTTTACAAGAATTTACACACACACATACGAGTACGCATGCAGCAGCACCGTAGTCTTGTAGATCGCGCACTTACAACGACAAGCATGATTCGTATGTACACATATACACACACTCGTGTGCATATATGTATGCGTGTAGGCGATTGGCAATGCGCGAATGCTCGTCTGCGCCGCTGTCAACCGATAAATTGCTGTGTGCGCCTATCATTCAAGTCGATTGCCTGTCAAAAAAATTCAAATTTCCTTCACTTTCATCTTTGATACGTCATAAGCGGCGACGTAGTTGACATCAAACTGATTTACTTGCGGAACAAATCTACCATGGCGGGGAGGTGGGCGCTTTATTAAAGTTTATATGATATAGTAATATGTATATGTATGTGTGTATGTGCGTGTGTGCAGCCTAACGAGGCAAGCATGTGTGGCATGTATGGCTTTTGTTTGCGAGATAATGACTGCCTTCGGCAGGCTGCACGTAATATACACTACATTACTGGGAATCCGTTTAGGTGAAGCCATCGAGCATTAAATGGAATTTTGAGGAAATTGAAATATTAATTAAAATATGTCTGAACGTTAATGTGGTGTAAAAAAAATCTGAGATTAACATAAGGCTTCTGATTTGTTAAGTGGAAATTATACAATTATGGGAGGTGGTATAATAAGCAAAATAAATTCTAATATACCATGCGACGAAAGTCACAAATATAGAAGGCAAATGCTGTCAAACATACAATCAAGATCAAATTTGACCCGGATTGCTCTATTTTTTTTTCCAGAAGTCCTTTTTTTATATATATCTTGATCTCCATATGTCAATTAGTGAGCATTTGACAGTTGTTTGTTTATGACCCGAAAAATTTGTCCGACGATTTTTACCTTTAAAAAAAAGGTACAGTTTGTTTGAAATTTTTTCGTTTCCAATAGAATCACGGATACGAGAAGCAGAAGTGCTTTGGGAAGTCTACATCATTACAAATACAAGTATTTGAGACCATAGCTTTTCTGCTATACGAGTAAGAAGTACTTTCCGAACAATATCAAGCGACCCTACTGAAGTTCTATCTAGTATGCTGCCCATTGACATCCAGGGAGACGAATTCGCGCGATTGGACTAGAGCTGCCTACAGGAGTAAAAAGAGAGGAGAGAACCAAAAACATCACAATGTGGTAGCAACGGCGGCGTACCTCAACTAAACCACTGTAAACCCACAAACTGATTCTGTACATCCATTCCCGGATAAATAGACAATATGTGACCAAGTCTTCCACGTAATCCAAAAACTGAGTTGACATGGATGCTTTAGAGGCCCAGTCAAAGATCTTACTGGCATCGGAAGGATTAGTGAAAACATTTTTGAAAGATCATTTAGACCTGAGAAAAGTGAAAGCATGATTGGTTCCAAAATCACTAAATTTTTTCGAAAAAGAACGTCGCATTAACGTTTGTGAAACAATGCTTTCCGCCTTTCTAAATGTCATGAAACATACACATTATTGGATGTAAGTATGTATGCCCAATATCATAGCAAAGGTGAGCCGAAGCCGAAAACTACGTCAAAGGAATACTATATGTTGTGCGTCGTTTCCGCAAAGCTATGCCCAAAACGAGGCCGAAATTATGGGCTGACAACTCTTGGTTTTTGCACCACGATAATACACCATTAAATACTGCATTGATTCTTCGTAAGTTTTTCACCAAATTTTCAACCAATATCTTGCCGCAAGCACCGTATTCGCCTGATTTAGCTTCGTGTGATTTCTGCCTATTCAGCAAATTCAAGCGACTAATACTGAATCCGGTTCCGAGGGAGAGATATGAGTTGGAAGTAAATGATGTTTAGCGGACTAAAATTCCGCATTCCGGATTTCACTGCTTCTCCGTACTAAAAAAAACGTATTTGAGTGGCACAAAGGATTCAGTGAAGATCATAAAGTTATCAAAAAAACTTTCAACTTCACTGTCCAGCTTTCGCCGGACTAAGGTTGAAGCATCTTGGTTACCATACTTTGTACGAATCCGGCGAATTGGCTGAAGTAGATATTGGCCAACTCAATATCTAGGCGCTTTGTAGATATACGAAGAAGCGTCTCTAGCAGTCTAAGTGGGATTAATCGTGGTCTCACGAATATCAGCCTACTTAGGTGAACCTAACCTAAACTAACCTAATCTAACCTAAAAGTCGCAAAAGAGCTGCTTGACAGCGTAGCTGAGAACCCTAGATTCATCAAACGTACCAGGATTGGTCTTGCCACCAATGGATTTATGAATATGACGTCGAAACTGTTCAGCACCCGAGCAAAGAAATAAATCAAACTAGAGGCTATTTTGTTCAGATGGTATACCTCAAAGCTTTTTGCTTGAAATGATTGCAGTTGGATTTACATATAAATATACTCGTGTATAATTCAAGTTTTGTTTATTTTTCGACAAATTATAATTTTTGAGCCCTTCTTTTTTGTGCGCCCTCAACATTCTCCGTAAATTTTGCTTCACTTTGACCTGAATACGAATATAAATGCTAGCCAGCATATTTTATTAGTGCATTTGTACAAACAAATAGACAAACAGGCTTCAACACACGCACTCACATATACATATATATATATATATATATATGCAAGCACAATTTATATCCGCATATATACATATTTAATTGCCTTGCATGCATAAATGACAAAGTTTGGACACGTCCAAACTGCATAGTGCCAGTGATTGCAGTGGAGCGTGCGCCAAAAACTCTGCATACAACAACAATATATCACATTTATTAGAGACTCACTTATATATACATATGTTTGTATATTCTTTTTTCTATGACTCATGTCCGTAATGAATTGAGTCAACTTTTAAGCGCATATTTCTCTCTTTTTTTACATACGAGTAGCTGGTACTCGCATACAGCTTGGCCTCAATGTTGTTGGCCGACGCATGTGTTCTTCAACTTCTTCTTCCTAATTTAGAAGAAAGAAAATGGACATCTCGGTAAGGATGTGTCACACTGATATGCTATTCAGACGTAAAACTTTTAATGGGATAGATGTTGAACTTTATTTCTCTATTACTTTGTAAACGGTGAGTGACAGCATGCATATGTGTGTATGCAAGTGTACATATGTACATATCTGTGATAACTAGCAGTTGTCATCAACAATAAATTAAAGGATATTGATATAGCTGACCATATACTTGTATGTTTATATGCAATGCTAAACCAGATTTTAACTAAACAACTTTCTTTTTTATTTAGCGAAGGACTTAAAGCGGCGACAAGAGATTCACTTAAACAGAGCTCAAACTTACAAAAACTTGGTTATAGTTTTATATGAGCTCACGTTTAGGCTCTCCCCACTATATATAATTTCGGAACTGACCAACCTAAGAATGACGTTATCAGAATATATAAAAGGGAGGCTAATTATATTATTAATAGAACTTGAGAGATAGCAGCGGCGAGATTACCACGACAGTCGAGTCTATGCAGCCGGAACGATGTTGATTTTCATCTCGGCAGCATTCCCCAATTAGACGACATTACCAATAGCAGCAAACAAGAGAACTACCTAAACAGAACCTGGACTCCCAAAAACTTGGGTATGGGGTTATATGAACTCACATTTAGGCTCCCACCAATTACGGAGCTGACCACCTGAGTATGACATCCCGAGGATATGGAAAATGAAATGTAATAATAATTCGGAAGATGAGAGACAACAACGGCGAGACTCCCACGCACCCTCCTTCAACTTTCATCTTGGCATTCCCCAAGTAGACGACATTACCAATATGATAAACCTCAGAAAATTAATAATAAATTACTACAGGCAACAATCAGAACTGGATTTCCTAACTCAAAACGAACATCTATAAGAAACACTTACATAACGGCTACTCAAAAGTAGCATAAAGAAACCTTGCTGAGATAGTGGAACAAAGAATCAAATTGTCAGAGCCTTAGTTAGTTTTTTTTCTGTACTGCAGACAGTATGGATCCTTGGATATTAAGATACAAGTATGTAAAGCAAAACTAGTTGACTGACAGATTGATTAGGAAAGTAGCGTATATCAAACCTGTTTGTTCGGAATCATTTTGTAGTCCTTTACCCCACCACCAAAGAAGAGCTACGGGTAGGATAATGGAACAAAGAACCATAGTAAGGTTTTCAGGCATATTTGCTGTACTTCAAACAGCATAATTCCTTGGATATTTGGATGCAAGGACGTACAGCGGACATGAAGCCTGTAGGACCGGAACCATTTGTAGGAGTTCACCAACCATCAAAGAAGAACTCCGGCTGGCGGAAACAATGAAAAGGGTTATAGGCCAAAGTGTCCATACTTCGCCAAACGAAGCTATTTGTGGAGGGCACAAACAAAAATGATGCAGACTTTATATAACCTGATAATCAAGAGCCTCCTAGAAACAAATTACTTATAGACGCTGTGTATTCAGGCATCACATGCACAAAATGGACATTTGGTCGGCGGAAGACCGTATTTTCTGCGATCTCGCAGCAGAGTCTCTGCGCACATATTCCACGAATACGCAGCGATCGCAAGAAACTGGAGCAGGTTAACCGGCATGACCTTCACGTAAAGGGAACATGTCACCTTTAATACCCCATGTGCATTACTAGGTTTCCTTAATAATAATGTGAGTGAAGTGAGAACAGACGAAATAATCAAAATATCACAAAATTTAGAACGCAAATAAATAGTCTAATGTTAATGAGTAACCACTATTCAATAAGACGTCGATATGAAGCTAAAATGTATAAAACTTAAAATAAAACAGAAGAGTTCAGAAATGTAAACGAAAACAATTAAATTTATGACGGCGCACTGTGAAATTGGCTATGTTGATTTAAATATTTAATAAAAAATTTTTTCAAAGCTCACCTGCATTAAACTAACTGCAAAAACATTTATCCTCGCGTATTTTTGCGAAAGAATTTATGTATTGTTGGTAACTGTATAAATATAACTGCATCCTCCTTCGTTAGAATTCACTAAACACACATTTTTTCTTATTATTTACCACATAAATATTTTTAAGCACTAATATTATATTTTTTATTTATTACATTGAAGCTGTTCACTAACACTATTTTATTTATTTATATTTTAGTTTAAAGAATTTCGGAGATTACATATAACTTACACACTTTTATGTTTTTTCATTCCTTTTTTAGTAATTTTTTTGTTTTCACTTTATTTTAAACAAGTTAACTCAGTTATCCAATAACATTTGCTTATAAAAAACCAATACTTTCTGAATTTTTACTTTGATAATTAAATAATTCGCTTTAATTTGTTTTTATCATAAACGACCAAAAACTTTTGTTATTTTCTCCAACAATTGTTTTGAAAGTCTTTTGCTTCCATTCCAATTACTATTTACCACGCTTTCCACGATATGATCAATTTTCTATTCACTGCAAAATTTTTTTTGTTGCATATTTATTGTCAAAGCTGTCACTTGCTGAAAGTCGCCGACGCGCGAAATATTAACAAGCAAATATTTAATATTCTTAATTGCCAATAATGCTCGCATCATCAAAATGCAGGACACGAGACTCACTATGCCGTTTAGTAACTGTATATCAATGGCTTCGTCGCACCATCGTCAACGCGTATTATAAATACCGAGTAAAACGAAAACAACCGTTCAACCGTTCTTCAATTCACCCACGTCCAATTACGACAACTTACTAACATCGACTAGGATACACCACGCACGCCAAGCATAAATCCGAGCCAGCGCCAGAGTCAGTGACGACGAAACGTGATGAAAACATTGCTTCGGCGCTGCGCGATAGCCATACATTTGCCGAAGTTGATATCCTCCAACAACACAGACCGGCAAAACAACGACAACAGACACAACAACAGGCACACATATGCATAGAGGCAGGGGGTGGTGAATGTTGTGTGGCTATGTTTATAACGCTGTTGTTGATGGTGATGATGGTGGCGGTGCTCAAAAAACCGAGCTGGTGAAATAGCAGTGTTGGAAAAGGCTATGCTTCACAGGAATGGGTTACAGCAAATGCAATCGGTGGTTGTTCGAAGAAAGTAGCGTACCTTTAACTGTGCGCTGTATGCGCTTGTTTTGGTGCCACAGCAAGTCATCTGCTGGTTACACTTTGTGTATGCTGGAACACACATATTCACGGCGTGAACGCACATTTGCGTGCACCAGTGTACTAATGCACCGGCAGGGGGTGGTTTTGGGTGGCAGTTAGCGTCTCTCTCACAAGTCTGAGCGGAGTTGGTGGAATGTGGCGCTCTCTTGGCACAGTGGTTGCAGCCAGCTTGCCGTGCAAATGCAAAATCTTGTAAATATGTTGAAACACTCATTTTTGTTCACTAATTACTATTTAAATTATCGTTTTGCATTTAAATGTCGAAGCAAAACTTTTTGTTAACTTTTATTTGACCACGAACTAAAGGAAATGAATTAAAAGAAACCGGAAAATCACAAAGATGAGCGAACTGCATTATCGGCATCATATGACGATAACAAAAAATAATCGATAATGGCCGAAGTAAGAATTTATTTGTCAGTATTATATAAGTTAAAAGAAAACTTTCCTAAAAAATTTATAGCTCCAAAATCTACTACAAAATCAATTATTTTTTCTAAGCTGAATTCTTAACTTAATATAAATAACTAAAAGTTGTAATATATCTGAAAAATATAATATAAATTAATTTCTTATCACAAAATTGGCTTTAATATTTTCAATTTAGCTTAACCACAGCTTCAATTTTATTTTTAGTCACAAAACTATATATGTATATCATTCACGATAGCAGAATAAAGTTGTTGAATACCCATAAAAATCTTTTACAATTCGGAAAAATGTGCTTAATATTTGCATTTCATTTCCGTTCGGACAAGGCAACTCTATGTGCGAACCAAGCCATAAACCGACATTTTGTTTTTCAAGCAAGCGAAGCACGAAAAATATTATACACACCCGATTCAATCGATTGAAGCCATTCAAAGCAGCAGCAGCAAGTGTACGACGAGCACAAGGAAAAAGTGAAAAATTAATTCAATTTGTCCATAAAGTCAGAAAAGTAAATCTATTTAAGTGAAAATGGGTGATCAACGAGGCACACGCGTTTATGTCGGTAATTTAACCGATAAAGTGAAGAAGGATGATCTAGAAGGAGAATTCACAAAGTATGGCAAGTTAAATTCTGTTTGGATTGCTTTTAATCCACCAGGTTTCGCTTTTGTTGAGTTCGAGCACCGCGATGATGCCGAAAAGGCCTGTGACGTGCTCAATGGTACAGAATTGCTGGGCTCACAATTGCGTGTAGAAATCTCCAAGGGACGGCCACGTCAAGGTCGTCGCGGTATGGGCGACCGTGGCCGACGTGACTTCGGCCGCCGTAGCAATAGCGGTGGTGGTGGCGGTGGATACCGTCAACGTGGCTCCGGTAGCGGCGGTGGTCGTTACCACGACCGTGGCTACTCCGGCGGTGGTGGCCGTCAAGGTGGCGGTTACAGCAGCCGTGATGGCGGCAGTAGTGGCTTCAATCGACGCGACGTTTACGGTAGCAGCAGCGGTGGACGAGATAGTGGACGCTCATTCGGCGGTAGTGGTGGCTACGGTAGCGGAAGTGGCGGACGCAGTGGTGGCAGCAGCCAAGGTGGAGGACGCTTCAGATCGCGTTCACCAGTCGGTCATCGCTTCTAAACACTAGTTCAGCTAAGGAGAGAACAAAGTAATATAAAAAAATAATGTGTTTAAGAGAAGGTAGCAAGAGGTGATTGTTGGGATCTCGCGTGTATGTAGGACCAACAGCGCAATTTTAAAATTTTTAGGAGATTACTAGTACGCAGTAACAAGAGAGTATTTGAGAAATGCAAAACTGCAATTCGTTTTAGAAATGTAAGGGCTATCGAAATACAACACAAAAACACAGTGTGTTTAGTTAAAAGATACAAGAAAAAATTCATTAATTGATATAAGTAAATGTAGAACAAAAAGACATCATGCAACCGAAAATAAGCGCGATGATGATAATATGTAACAAAGAAAATGTCTACCGCTACCAAAATTTAGTCGCTATTTATAAGCTAATTCGAGACAACAGTTACTACGCAAACAAATATAACTTTGAAATAAATATCTTCAATATCTATATATACTTACAGTATTCGTAAAAATTATCTGGATGTATTGATTTTACTTCGAATTTTCGTTTATACTACCTTATGTTAATTTTTCGCTAAACTTATCTACACAAACATATTTCAAACTACGACATACGACGTATTTTATATTCTACACTTCCAGCCTCAAATCCACGCCTTTACACGTTCGCTCGCGTATACGCATTATCCAAGCTCCAACCTCGCAACTACGAATTGGCTTCGTTTTGTATTATCTTCGCAGACAGAAATATAAAGCAAATCTTCGAACATTCATTCCAGCTGCATATATACGCGTTTTTGAAACACGCCCACGGCGGACTAAGTAACGCAGAATCTATCAGTTAGTCAGATAAAATGTCCTCCGTTTGTAATATTTTAATCGTACTCCGTATTTATATTACGCTCACGAAACACGTTTTCCAAAACTTCCAACATTTTTATACTCAGTCCTACGCCTTTTGTTTTCGTTTGCCACCATTGCGTCGCACATTTCCGCTTTTCATACTCATCGCACAATATTTCGCAAATCAATCAAGTAAACAGCCAAACTGAAAGAAAAACAAAAACGTATCGTATCATTCGAAACCGAACGCGTCCAACTATCTTCTGTCAAACTCCGTCTGCGCTTCCGTATTAAATTCAAATACTCTTCGCATACCAAATTGAAAAAGATGCTATGCTTCGTACTTGTCCATGTATATACCCTACCACCCAAAACGACTACCGTACTCATTTTAAATGCTTAATTGCAATAAGCATCGACATGCTTCGACAACAGTCGGTAGGGTAAACGCGCTTAACGTAAGCAAGTCAAATTTTCGCTTGCTACAACCATGAATGCACCGCATTAACTTTACACAAATAACATGACCGTAACAGAACTGCAGCACAAACTGAATGACTATGTTAACTGCTAACTGACTGACTATGCAAACACCTCCATTTTCTTCCCACTAACTATGACTTTATTTTAAATCCCTTTTTGGTTCCAGTAACCAGTAAGTATGTTTTAGATTTGTAAGTAGTTCTACTGTAAATGAATTTTCAATACTTTTAACGTATTTATAACAACTGAACAAAGTGCATAAATTTAATTTCGAGGCTTATGCATCATGCCTCAAAGATTTCCTTTATTTTTGTATTTGTTTTGAATACTCTTGTGGTGGCGATTGTTTTATGTCGCTAATGTCATACTTAAATAAGTTCACTTACTTTTGAAGAAAAAAGCAATATTATGACAAACAGTAATTTTAAATAAGCATCTGCAATATCCTTATTTATATTGGAATAAAAATTAATACAATATATTAAAACCAAGTTTATTATTTCAAAAAATTGTGGATGAATTTAAGTATGATGATAGTACATATACGTAATTTAGGTTCATAAGAAAGTTCTATATCCAATTCTGTTGTTGCCGTTTGCTGCTATTTGCCCCAAAATGTAAACAACCGTTGGTTCTATTGTAAGAGCACGAACAGAAAATATTACTTAGTCCGAGTTACAGAGAAAGAATACCACCTGTTTTTTTATGAATCACTAAATTTTATTATTAATTAAAAAGTTTATGCAGAATTGGCATTTTAATTATACTTTTGCTTGTATCTGACATGAAGTCACGAACCAAGTTATACAATTGTTCAAAACATAAGACACAACCGTGTATTATCTGCAAATCACAGAGATCTTTCGCTTAGAATGTTTTGATGGAAAAGATCTGGTGTCCTTCCAAAAACAACTTCTGTGATTTGTGGCAGTAATCAACACAAAATTCTTATATTTGTGTAATTACTAGCCGAGGAGCAACTATTATGAATTTTACCGTAACTTTAATTATACGGAGTATGAACACTGGTTGTTTAGACATTTTCTTATTTATAAATACATAAGTAAGAGCAGTTATTTTCAGTATTCAAATTTATTAAGTCGTGAAATAATTTCAACATTTTAAACTAATAACGATGCTATTCAAGAGAAATTTTGAACTATTGATTTATTTACAATATCTGTCTGCTTTCATTTTACTACGCCGATCTAACAGCGCCTCATGTAAAGTCCCATGATCTTTAGCCACTTCTAGTTCCTTAATATCATTCTTGTTGATGCGCAATTTTTTGTCCTGGAACTTCTGGAACTTTTTTCTATAAAGAAAAATTATGTCATTATTTGATAAAAACTATAATAAAAAATATACGGCTATATCGTACACATAGTTTTTCTCTACTTCTGTTAAGTCGCCCTTTTCTTCCTTCGGTTCCTCGTCCTCCTCTGCTTCACGTTGTGCGTTGCAGCGTATTTTACATATTTCATGTTCGGTCACTTTTCTTCGTAGCGCTACGCATGCATCATCTTCGGGATCGATTGACATGAAAAAACCGGTTTCAGATAATAAAGCCATTTTGCCCTCCTATAGATTGATATTGACAGATATTATTTGCTTACGCTTAATTTATAATTATATCTTACTTGAAATATTGGCTCCCACTGCTCCATACTGCCGACCGCCTCTGAGCGCCCAGTAACCATGCCATCTTTTTCTATTTTCAAATATTTTCCATATCCAGATTTAATGGATATCTTTGTCTCATTTATTGAAAATGCTGTAAATACTTCTTCTGGGTCTGGACCTTCGCCGCCATTATGCGGCGGTCCTAGCGTAAATAGTCCATTATCAAGTGCTTTTAAATAAGCACGTTCTCCAAACTCAATGGCAACTGCTCCGGTGATTTCAGGTATACTTTTTGCCAACCACCAACCTCCATGGCGAAGTGCATCCTCATCTACTTCTGTTTTGCGTTTTTTCGCCTTATCTTTCTCTTTGTGCTCTTTGTCTCGTTTGTGTTTTTTGGACTTTCTAAAAATAAATTTATTACAAATAAATAAAAATCAAATTGTTATTGAAAGAAATATTAATATCATGGAATATTTACTTCGGCTTTTCGCCCTTTAGCACCAATTTTCCAACCCTAACGTTGTCATATGCGGACATTGCAAAAAACTTTAGAAGTAAATAAAATTCTCGTTTGTTTATATGGCTGCGTTCAATGTAGGCAATATGCCTCCGTAAGTATAAATATACAGCAGAGTTGTATTTTGAAGTGAGCAGTTATGCATTCTAATATACATACATATGTATATGTAAACAACATTTTAATCGATGTGCCATTTCAGTTTTATTTATTAAGCAATTTTTTAATTATATTTATAGCTAAAATAAATTTAAGTGTTATTTCAGAGTTATAAAGGCTTCCTCAAGTTTAAACATTAATAATAATTTGTCTTAGTACTTTTTAATGACAGAATTGGTACATAGATTCAATACTCCAATATTCACCCAACAACAAAAAGCACATGCCAATTAGATTTCAATGTTGTAAATTGTCAAATTCGCAGTCACTGAACATACATAGACAGTTCTCCGAGCTGTAGTCGAATTCATTCCACAAAAATCTAAAAACACCAAAAAGAGAAATTCTTGTTGCCATTATAAAATAGTTTCATCAATTAATCGGGTAATAAAAGGTTTGCTTTAATTGATTATTTAATTGTGCATTGAGTTGTAAATAAATGCAAGTTCGGGCAACGATTTAGACCGTGAGTTGCAAAATAGCTTTGAAACCGCAACCAGAATAATGAAAGAACCGCATGCAGATTTACAGCATCGCTGACAATGTCGACGCATTGGACGCTTGAAAATATAGCAAGACGGTGTCGAGTTTGAATAAAATATGGGGAGTACGCGAAAAAAGAAAACCTATAAATCGTATAAAAATGTTGGGGCAGGATGTGCGAATGGGTACACCAAAAGGAAGTGTCAAAATTCAGTTAATAACTATTACCGATATATGTGAAATGCCTTGTATTCTTGCCGGTGATGTCGAGAGGAAGATAAATGTATGTATATCTGTAATAGGATATACGCACGCTCTGGAATTTGCAAAATATCAAATTATTAGCTCCACCTACGCTTTAAAACCAACGTTCCTAGGAATAGATACAAACTTGTTGTGTGCGATAGTGTTCATTGTTACGATTTGTTGAACTAAAGGTGTTTGATAGAAAGCGTGGCATTGCATTTTAATGTGGGATGGACATATACTATATATCCGAGAGAATGAATGAAATATTTATTTGCAACCACCGTCTTGAAATTTTTTTTTATAAATGCTCTTTCTTTTTAGTTTGCGTCAAAGTTGTTGCTCTGTAGTTTCTCCGTATAACGTTGTGTTGCGCTCTTTAATTCGCATCCGGCCTACCCAGCACTTTTGTTTACGGCGCTTGTTTGACATTTACTACAACCACCAGCTGTGAAAAATCCCAGTGCGTATTAAAGATATGCTAAAAAGCCTAAAAGCAGACCAAATAAAGTTTTTATTTCAGTTTTTTTTACTTAAATATTCAATTTATATATTTCAGCGCAATTGCCTAAGTTGAAGCATAAAGATTTGAGCTAATATAACTAAAAGTGAAGGAGTCAACCTACATTTTATTGTAAAAGAATCATCCAAGGATACATACAGACATAAAGTGATTAATGGAAAAACAACTACCGGCCTGCTAATAAGATTTATAGACACATTCATTGGTTCATATTTACATCTAAACAAATTATCTACATAAATATCCGCTGCTCTTCTTAAAACCTAAGCGCACATTTTTAATAAAACATCAAAGTGTTTGCTATGCCCCGCGGTAAACGACGTTCTAATCACGATATGGGGGGCGAAGAGGAGCGTACAACTTCCAAACGACCACGCGGTGGTTATGCGACAACACAAAATACCAGCAGGTAATTCCTTTAAATTTAAAACAAATTTTGAATTAACACGAAACATCTATAATTGTGTTAATAAGACCTAGTGAAAAATCGTTAAATGCGTATCAATTAAAAAAAATATATTAATACAGCAGCAACAACTAATTAGATGCAAATCATTCATGTGTTTACGTTTGTAATTTTTATAAATATTAATTAAATAGTTTATAGCCAACAAGTTAATATGGTTCCACTCGATGAATATTATCGGCACAAATAATAATAATTTTGATATAGACCATGTATTTATAGCATTTCCATATCATTTTCATTGATAACTGTAGAATTTGCATTTTATCAGTATATATTTTTTTGCACAATTGTTTTTGTTTGTTGTAATTTTACTGATAACAGTCATGGTCTCATGGTGTGATAGATGTGCTATTTCATTAAGATTGTTAGTCATAAATTTGAAAGTGGAAGAGTTGCAGCTAAAAGCGCAATAATGAAGTTAAAAATACCAAAGATTAATATAACAAACAGGTAGTGAAAACCAAGCTTGATATAATAGAGAAAACTGTGCTTAAACTATGTATATCAATATGACATACATATGTATATTCAATGAGTAAAATGTGATTATGATGCAATAATGAAAATACTTTCATTGTAATGTTCATTGATTTAGGTTCCACCGAAAGAGCGGAAACACGTATTGAATTATCTCAATTTTTTCTGATTAGAACCTAAATTAACGCCTCAAATTTGTCTCACGTATTATTTATTTATACGCGTGCAGCAGTTTTTCTTGACTTTCTGCACTTATTAGTTTCAATTTCCACCAGTTTCTTCATCGATAATACTGTTGACGTTTTTTTTATTGCGCTGCTCGTTGTTCGTATTCGTTTGCTGTTTGGATTTGTTGTTATTGCTTAATAGTGTGGCTATTTATAGGAGAAGACAACCAACAACAAATATGAATGTATACGAAAACGCTAAAATAATAATAATCAGCTGCAAGAAATATATTTCTTTTTTTATATTATGCTTTGCTCATTTAGTTACGCGCACTCGTATTAAAAGGAAATTGGTATATCTTATATTGACAATTCCTTTAAATAAATGGAAAAGTAATTTTGCATACGTGCTCTCTTATATTTAGGTTTGTACATTATTTGCTAAAATATATTTTCTGTTTGCAGACGTCACATCAAGGCTGAAGACAGTTTCAGCCAAAAGCGTTGTGTAGACTGGTTTTGCAAATACACAAACCCAGATGAGCCAGATACGCTAGGTAAATGTTAATTTTTTCATTATATTTATTTATTTATTATATATATTGGTTATTTAATGCATACAGGTCCTGATGGTATGGAAAAATTCTGCGATGATATTGGTGTGGAACCAGAAAATGTTGTGATGCTTGTGCTAGCCTACAAAATGGGCGCTACCCAAATGGGTTTCTTCAGCCGTTGTGAATGGTTAAAGGGCCTCACTGAATTAGAATGTGATTCTGCTGCAAAAATGCAATCTAAATTAGAATATTTAAAAAGTATACTCAACGATCCAAATGTCTTCAAAAGCATATATAGATATGCCTACGATTTTGCCAAGGTAAGACTTCTGATAGCAAATAAACAAAAAAAATGTTGTGCTAGATGTCTCAAAGAGCTCAATTCACATTTCTAAATTACTTAAATTATACTTCAGGATTCCGATCAGCGTAGCATGGATATAAATACAGCAAAAGCAATGCTACAACTGCTGCTCGGCAAACATTGGCCGCTTTACCCGCATTTCGCGCAATTCCTTGACCAATCAAAGTACAAAGTTATTAATAAAGATCAGTGGTGCAACATACTCGAGTTCTCACGCACAATTAACAATGAATTAACGAACTACGATATCGATGGCGCATGTGAGTATTATTTGCAATACGGAAAAATAACAGTAATCAATTCAATTGTATGGTATTGTGATTTTAGGGCCTGTTATGTTGGATGAATTCGTGGAATGGTTACGACTGCAACGCACATGTACGAGTTCTACAATATTAAGCTGAAATTATCTTTAAAATACTGAATTTATGATATTAAAGCAAAAACCGGGATTAATTTCACAACTACATGAAAAAAATCAACTATAATGAAACTCAAGTACCACAAACAAAACAAAGACAGCAAATTCCAAAGGAAAACAATAAAACTAATATAAAGCTTGTAAGGTCACCAACACCTACCACAAGACGTATCAATCAGTCAACCAAACCAATTAATGCAAACAAACAAAAAATAAAAAATTTATAATAATAATAAATCTCAGCAAAAAAATGCAGAAAAAACATGCATGAGTACATTTAACGTATTACTATTAAATAATTACAATACGAACACAAGAACTCCTACTACTACGATAAAATAGTAATTACTATAATTTGCTGCTTAATAATATAAATCATAATGATTAAAAATAAGTTACCATTAATAATGAAGCCGAAAAAAGTTGAAATAAGAGAATAACACAGAGTGTGTTAGGCATAGCACAACAGACTTAACTACGATGGTATACCTATATACAAAAGAAATCGTTATAGTGGCAACATATGATACATATGAAGCGAGATACTTTCCCCAAACGCCGCAAAAATTGAAAACAACGTAAACAAAAGCATATAGTCATATTTGGAACATTTAGTATTTAGTAATGGTAATAATAATTATAATAATGAAGGTGATGATGACAATGAAGGAAAGCATGTTAATCAAGTCAGTTAAAATATACTGATAGCATGAGACTGTGGAGTAATTAAACTAACGCAAGTCAACTTTGATAATTAATTAAAAAAAAAAAGATCTGAGATACATACAAAACATATTCAAAATTTAAAAAATAAAAATAAACATAAAAATAATAAGAATAATAATGCGTTTAAGTTGTAAAAAAAATATTGTTTTTAATTATTGTAGTGAATAATACCTTATAATTCGGGAAATCGGTTGTTTGGTTTAGTTCAGCCTATATTTAAATATAGAAAGGTCGAATATAAATGCTAACTTCTATTACATTTGTTTGTTGCTATAGGAAATCTTGCTCTAGTTGCAGGTATTAGCCGGAGCCATAGCAGATCGGGCCGAGATGATATTTTAATTTTACATGTAATACAAACATACATTATCGTAAGTTTTTTTTTTATTTATTTAAAGTTACTTCACCGCTTGCAATACAATTTTACAATCGTAAATTTTATAGGATAGGTGTTTTGCATCCTGTAAAGCATTGCATTATAAAGCGCTCGCACGTTGGAAAATTTTTTGCCGTAAGTGAATTCAATATTGCCGTAAAAAGTGATTTAGGGTGTATTTATTTGTTCTTGTAATAAATGCACGAGATATATTCTAAGGGCTGTGTGAGTGTTATATAATAATAATTTGTGGTTATAAGTTATAACCACACAAATTATATTTAATAGCTAAGGACATGTATGGAAATTTTGAGTGAATTATTTATATCGCTATATTCAATATAAATCAACTCTGTATCGAATGTATTCACAATAGTTGAGTGACAAAAGAAACTTCGAAAATTTCGCACAACAAAGACCAAACAACGTTGAAGAGGATTTATCAAACATAAGAAAGAACAGGACAACATATATTATGCTAGTGCAAAAGTTATTCGAAAAGAATTTTGAAAATTCTGGCACAAACGGTTTTCATTATCCTCCACGATCATATTTTTCTAAGCACACTTTCATCGCTTGTTTGTGCGCTTTAGTAGATCGTTAATTCGTTCGATTGTCAACGTTGTCTTGTTTGATTGATTGTTGATTTTTTTAATTGGTTAAGTATAAACGTTGGCTAATTAGTTTATTGCGGCAAAGACAAGCGCGCGAGATTGTTTGTATATATTTTACGCTAAAATTGGTTTGTTTCGCGCAAATATTCTTCGTGCAGTCAACGCTTGCAGGGAATATTGTGTATATAAAGAAAACGAAAGGTAGCGGATTTAGGTTTAGTTACGGAGGATCTGTGCAGTAAACGTGCGTGCGAGTGTGCGTGTGTGTGTTTAAATAAGCAGCTGAAACCTTGCACAACATGGCACAAAAGACTGATGATAAAACGTCTGATATACCAGAGAGGCTGTATGATGCTACATCCAGATCCACTTACAAGCGTATGCGTTTCTTTGGGAAAGTAAGTACCTCTAAAGATCTAGCAAATTTTAATGCTACTTAGATAATAGTATTTTCTGGTCCAATAAGGGTCTAGATATCTGACCTTTATAGGTCACTATAGTAACATTTTATGTTAAAAGTGTCCTTTCCATTAAGTTTCTTATTGCATTTCATTAGAAGGATAACGCTTGGTGATCCTAAAGATTTTTTATACAGAGTTGCCAAAGTCGTAAAATACTAAATAAGTTCAATTACACAGGGTGGCTTTGCAAAATGTTATGAGATAGTTGATGTGGAGACCAATAATGTATATGCGGGCAAGATTGTATCTAAAAAATTAATGTTGAAACATAACCAAAAGGAGAAAATGTCCCAGGAAATCACAATACATAAAAGCCTGAGCCATGAAAATATTGTTAAATTTCACAGTTTCTTTGAGGACAGCTTCAATATCTACATTGTATTAGAGTTATGCAAAAAGAGAGTAAGTATTGTTTTTAAAATAAGTTTCTTAAAAAAAATACTTATTTAAATTTATAATTAGTCAATGATGGAGCTGCAGAAACGACGTAAAACAATTACTGAATATGAGTGCAGATATTACATCTATCAGATTATACAGGGTGTTAAATATTTGCACGATCATCGCATCATACATCGTGATCTCAAATTAGGCAATCTCTTTTTGGATGACTTACTACATGTGAAGATTGGGGATTTTGGTCTTGCGACGCGCGTTGAGTACGAAGGTGAACGCAAGAAGACACTATGTGGTACACCAAATTATATAGCGCCCGAGATTCTCAATAAAAAAGGGCACTCCTTCGAAGTAGATATTTGGTCGATTGGTTGTGTCATGTATACGCTGCTGGTCGGTCAACCACCATTTGAAACAAAAACATTAAAAGACACATATGAGAAAATCAAAAAGTGCCAATACAGGTTTGCATTAATTTTTCAGAAACATTAAATGCCTCCAAGATATCTAATTTATTGATATTTGCGATATAGAGTACCAAGTTATTTACGTAAATCGGCGGCTGATATGATTGTTGCCATGTTACAATCCAAACCGGAATTGCGACCAACCATTGGAAAACTATTGAACTTTGATTTTCTCGCCTGTTCTCCAGTGCCCATGTTCTTGCCCAGCTCTTGTTTGACTATGGCACCACGACTTGAAGTTAATGAGGCATTGAGTGATGCTATGGGACACCGCAAACCTTTATTAGAATTAAACGGCATAAAGGATGATACACGGTTGGAACATACGTTCCTTAAAAATAACTTGCACGATGCAATTACTGCCTCTGCACAAGTTTTCCGGCATAACGAGGATTATCGTTCTGATATTGAGAGCCTGCATCAACAATTGACCGAACTCATTAATGCCAAGGTGATACAAAAAATTAAAACACAATTTAAATGGCTTGATTTGTTTTTTTTTTTTGCATAAATTAATAATTATAGCCGAAGCTGTTGTCACGTAATTTGGGCGATGAAAACACAGATCCGGCTGCACAACCCCTTTTCTGGGTGTCAAAGTGGGTGGACTACAGTGACAAATATGGATTTGGTTATCAATTGTGCGACGAAGGAATGGGTGTAATGTTTAATGATACTACCAAACTCATATTGTTACCAAACCAGATGTGAGTTTTCACCAAATATAAAATAAAATATAATTAGTATAATAATAATTTATTATTATTCTTTTACAGCAATGTGCATTTCATTGACAAAGATGGCAAGGAAACGTACATGACCACCACCGACTACTGTCAAACCTTAGATAAGAAAATGAAGTTGCTCACGTACTTTAAGCGTTACATGACCGAACATCTTGTTAAAGCTGGTGCAAACAACGTGAACTTCGAAAGCGATCAGATTTCCCGTATGCCACATTTACATTCGTGGTTTCGCACAACGTGCGCCGTTGTTATGCATTTAACCAATGGTTCATTGCAGGTTTGTAAATTTTATAATTTAATATAAACATTAACTGTGACTTGCCAACTTTTTACATTTCAGTTGAATTTCTCCGATCATATGAAGATTATTTTGTGTCCGCGTATGAGTGCCATTACTTATATGGATCATGAGAAGAATTTCCGTACTTACCGTTTCTCAACAATTAAACAACATGGTTGCTCCAAGGATCTTTATCAGAAAATGCGCTACGCTCATGAGAAACTTAGCAAAATGTTGGAGAAAATGCTCTTTTAAAATCAAACGATTAGATTTGTTGATTCAATAGAAAATCCCCACACTATATGAGTAGTCATTTGGCTTCCAGCGTTAAATTCGTAATTTTAATGTAACTGTTAAAATTCATCCAGCGTTCTAAGCCGTGCAACACAATCAATTGATTTTTTGTCCCGCGAGAAAAAGAAATGAAACACAAATATTTTTACGAAATGTTTGTTTTTGTATAATTAGTTTTATTTTGTAGAATCATATTTTTTCCATCTGTTAGTTTTTTGTTCATTATATTTGGCATTTATTTCGTAACTTTCATGGCGCATTCCATATATATGTGTACATGACGCTAGTCGTCTCATACAAATCACCGATACAACCCATGACCTAATTTGCAGCAGTCATTAGGAGTGCCTTTTTGGCTCTACGTCTAACATATCGAAGATTGCTGAATACATACACTAAAAATATATATACACGTACATACATAAATAACAAAAACTACATTTAACCATAGGTTCTAATAAATTTTAGTTTGTGTTTTTAATGCTATTAAATAAAAATACAAAGCATTTTTAAATCGAATAATTCCGGTGTCTTTTTTGTATGTATCAGTTGCCATTTTAAAAAGAAACAGGAATGATTTATTGAATTATGCCTTTCAATTGTTGATTCGAATTCCCAGTTTCAAATTGAGCGCGAAACAATTGTTTCTGAAGCTTTCCACATATCCGTCCGTAAGCAATTGTCAGTTGTTTTTACTTTTGTACCGAAAATTCGTAAATATTTACGAATCGCAAGCCAAAAAGATTGAGAATAATTGACAGCTTGACCTACCATAAGGCGACATCTACCATGGAAAAATTAGTTTGGAAATGTTTACATCTGGTAGCACACGTTGAACGTTCTCTGCGAAAGGCAGCGCAAAACGAAACGTAAAAATAGCAAACGAAAGAAAGTCGAAATAAAGAAGGCGAGGAAAATTAATTTTTTTAGTGAAGACAATTTTGAAACGTCGGAACAGTGAATTTTCCCACGACACACTTTCAAACAATTGGTAGCATCGAGATGGTAAGTGAAGTCCAATTTGGGTGCAGATAAAAGTGTACTGCATTTAATGCATACGCAACGGATCAATGCAAGGGGGTGGCGGCGGGCAACAAATGCAAGACTTTTGCAGCTGAGAACCAATGGAATTCGTATGCGTTCACTGTTTGATGCAAACTAAACTAACTATTAACTTTTGCTAACATCTAAAAATATAAGTGCATAATTGTTTTATAGTTTTATTATGAATAAATTGTTTGCATCAGATCCATAACACCAATGAGAATCCAATAAGAAATTTGTGAAAGCAATTTGTTGAATAATACGTTCGTTCGCGCACTAAAACAGAGAACAATCATACTTTGGCATTAACAGCAAATGTGTATGCCAATTTTTTTTTACATAATTGTTGGTGTAACATTCTAACAATACTTTCGTTGATTCTATACTCATTATTTTAGAATAAATTGAAGTCCACACAAAAAGATAAAGTAAAACGATTCATATCGCTAACACAGACGGGCGAACAAACGGCTATATACTGCCTCCAACAAAATGATTGGAAGTTGGAGTTAGCTAGCGACAACTATTTTCAAAATCCAGAATATTATTATCGCGAGTTGGATCGCAAACGTATTGAACAGCTCTTCCTGCGTTACCGTGATCCATGTGAACCTCAGAAAATTACCGCAGATGGAGTTATTCGTTTCTTAGATGATCTCGCTTTAAGTCCTGAATCTAAATTGGTTCTAATAATTGCCTGGAAATTTCGCGCTGAAGTGCAATGTGAATTCAAACATGATGAATTTGTGAATGGTATGGCAGATCTCGGTGTGGACAGTGTAGATAAGCTCAAAGCGAAATTGCCTCAACTGGAAATGGAGTTGAATGATATAGCCAAATTTAAGGACTTCTATCAGTTTACTTTCAACTATGCAAAGGATCTAGGTCAGAAGGGAATCGACTTAAATATGGCCATTGTCTACTGGAAGATTGTGCTCAGTAGCCGATTTAAATTCTTGGATCTGTGGTGTAGGTTTTTAGAGGTAATTTAAAAAATATGTTATGGCATTGTTGCTGAATCAATATTATACCAAATTTTATTAAACGCAGGAGAAACATAAACGTTCCATACCTAAAGACACCTGGAATTTACTACTGGATTTCGCCACACACATTGATGACAATATGAGTAACTATGATTCAGAAGGGGCATGGCCGGTGCTTATTGACGATTTTGTTGAGTGGTGTCATGAGAATCATTTAATGGCCACGCAGCCACATCAGCCACAACAGCAGCATCATCAGCTACTTCAACAACAGCTTGCTAACTATCAGCCTCAAATACAGTCTATGCAGGTACAGCAACAACAACAGCAGCGAAATATATCGAGCAGTTATCAGCCGACCTCGCATAGTGCAAACATTAATTATGGCTAACGTTTATTTAATATCTTAATTATTTTAATAATAAATTTGCTTTTATTCTTATTATTATAAATAATTATAGTATAAACATTGAATTAGTGAACGCTTCTTTCAATACCTACAATCCCACAACTTATATAAACACACAGTTAATAAAACCATAAACACCACAAACATACACTTATTTCAAGCAGCACTTTCTCGGATGTGGATACTGAATCTCTCAGTTAAAGTTGCTCAGAGCGCATTCTCGAAATTATATTTACAACTAAATTAATAATGTAATTCGAAATTGTTAATGTAGAATATTTAGTTTAAACACCTTTCAAAAGCAAGCTTGTTTGAATGAGGATACAAAATAAAAACCTTTCCGACCTAAAGAAAGATATTACATGCATATATACTAATACTACATCAAATTATTAAATAAAATAATAAAATTTGAAAAATAATATAAGAAACTGAAGCATAACTAATTAGAGATTGTAAAAATGAAATTTAAAAATAAAGTTCTTTAATATGTAAAAGCTAATTACAAATTGTGTTTTATGGTGCATAGAGGGCCTTATAAAACAAACAATTACCATAAAAACATGCATAGTTGTCAGCTTAAATGTTGAATTCCTCAAAATCGATATATCTCTATTTGTTTATTTTTGTTTCGCCTTCATAACAATTAATGCACATACAGACATATAAATACGTTGGGAAATGGGCAATAAGAAATTTCGGTACTTATTTATGCAACACTATTGGAATGAATTTGGCACTGCAAAATAAATTTCGATACGACAACGCTGATATTTGACATTTTATTTTGGTTAATACTTCGTTGTATGTCTTGAATTTTCACACTGTATATCGAATCGTTCGCGAGCTCTGCAAGAAGTTTTCCAACGGTGAATAAAGTGAAAAATTTTTGCATGGAAATTTTGACCACATATTCTTTGTCAATTTCACGGAGAAATGTGCAAAAAGTGAGCAATGCAGGTTCTCTATCAGTTTTGTTTACAAAAAGTGCAAATTTGCAAAGTGAAGGTGTGGAAAAGGCGAAGTGAAAAACTAGCAAAAGAAATTTTTCTACATCAGCAGTGACCAGTTGAACAACAATAGCAACATCAACCACCAACCACATAGCTGTTGAGCAACAACAACAGAAACAATAGAAACTCCATCGACATACCTAGACAAGACCTACACCAAACGGTGGAAAAAATGAATTAATTGGCAATATTAGCTGTAAGGTAACTTCAGGAAGCGCACGAAAGCAGCTGGATAAACTTTGCAAATTTCCTCTATGGAGGAAAGCTTTTAACATCGAATATACCAAAGCCAAGAAATTTAGGAAAATTCATCGAACGTGAACTAGATCTGTGTGTTGTGAAAAAAATATATTTGTGTGGTTTTAACTATTAAGCGTTGAACATCTTAGAGAAAATCGTAAGTATTAATCGTAAACATATGTACAAGTATATGTATATTTTATTAAGTATATGTAAATCGAGTGTGGGAAGTAGGAAAGAGGGTGTAGGCACTATTGCGCTCGGCTGACGAAAGCGTCGATGACGGTCGCTCTGTGGTCACGGCCTTCATTGATCTCCTTGCATGGGGGCGTCCTTGGATCTAACGTTCACACATATGCACTTGTAAATGCACCTGAATGCAAGGGAATCATAAAATAAACCTTTACACACATTTTGGCGATTTGTTACAAGAAAATGTGCATTTTATTACTACCCATTGTATTGGAAATTCGGCTAACGTATCGTGTTAATGTGTCGAGAAATGTCAGCATTGGCTCTGAAGCAAGCATCTAGGCAAGATAAATGTACATATGCTTGTAAATAAATATTGAGAAGCATATTGCAGTGGTTTTATACACGTTTTAGTATATTATGAAATAGTATGTAAATGGTATACACATTTGTATAAATGTATATAAGATAGAAATGTAAGTAGTTGAAAGCAGTGAAAGATAAATAGGCAAGCAACAAAATATACATATTCATCAGCGGTTATGCTGCGCAAAGACCATGAACAAATTAGATGTGTGTGCATGAATGCCCCAAAATAATAGCAATTCCGCAATGAAACCACTTAGAATAGAGTATAAAAGTCAAAAATGAAATATGACAAATTAGCCAATGGCTATTATCCATTTTATTTCATAGATACGAAAATTATAGCGTGAATGACGATGCCGGAGACGCCAATATACGCACATACATACATATGTATTTATATACCTATTACATATAATAATATATATTTGTGTACTGTGATTTATTAAAGCACATGTGGCTACGTCTGTATGTATGTAACTTCTGAACATATTCCTTCATAAGGTTTTCCACTATTCACCGCTTGACTATACAAAATGAAAGACAAAATATGTCACACCTGCACCGTTAGAGACACTTCCAATCTGGAAAAGTTTGATGATTTATTTGTTATCATGTTTATTAATTTTTATCATTTTAATACTGCTTGTGTTCCTATTTCGTTTAAACTAAAAGCTACTTCTTATTTATTAATTTGTTTATATAGTAAATACTTATAGGATCTAGCCTCTCTAAATTGCATTCTGGTTATCACTATTTTTCGCAACTCTTTAGTTTTCTTACTTTCTTGCATTTATTATTCTTATTTTACAACTATATAATTCGGCCAAACGTCCTCGATTAGAAATGCAATCACATCAACGCTCAAATTCATTTCGCTACAATACTTAACCATCTCCCCCGGTTGACAAATCAGCACCCCGTTCTGTTTAGCATATGCCGTTCACGTCTCACGACCGCCGCCTCCTTTTAGTTGTTTATATGCGAGGTGTAACGAGACAGTTTTAAGTCAATAAACCGCAATGACTTGGGCACTATGTATTTAATCTGTCACATCTACTTGTACATATGTTTGCAAATGCACACATATGTATATACATACAAACAAAACTTGAACACATACATCCCTATATACATTTGTGTGCCCATCGGTTTGTTGTATTTACATTTCAGTGAACCGCTTTGATAAATAAAACAAACAATAGTGAATTTAATTATCATGTGAGTACCTCTATTTTGCAATGCTAAACCGAAAAAAGAGCGAAGAAATATCAAAATACTCGTACTCGTACAACTGTGCTTCATTGACTTGCCTAGGCAGCTGAGATAAGTGTATTTGTTTATTGTGGAAGCAAATCATACATACATATGTATGTATATATGTATATTAATACTTTAGTTCAGCGATATGTATGAATTGTACGGGCACACGCAGATTTGTGTTCACGATTGCAAAGCATTCCAATGCCCGGCGTCAAGGAGGATGTCAAACGCTTGGAATTCAAGATGTGACTTAGAGGCTTTGTCTTAGGTTGTTCTTCTTTTTATTTTCTTCATTTTATAATTTGGTTTTCCAATCATTTCGGTTACTCACCGTTAAGGTATTGAATAAAAGCGGAAATTGAATCGTTTTTGGCACAATGACTTGCCGCAAAGGTCAGCACTTATTCGAGAGAATATTTACATACATACATAAGTATGTACATCCATACATATAAATTTATATAAACACAAGAAATAACGTTAACTTCGCTTGCACCGAATCTATAATAGCCTTCACAAGTAAAAATGTTTCCATTTAAGAACTTGATTTGATCGTTCAGTTTGTATGACAGCTACATACATATGTATATGCTATAGTCGTCCGATTTGAATATTTTGTGTGGTGATTACTATACTACCTTAGCCCATGTTCAAGGTATAAAAATGCCAATCTTCATGGATATGTTATAATAGTATTGCCAATTCGTTAAGACCGTCTGCTGAGAATAGTCTTCATTGTGTGGCATCATTTAATAAATATTATGTAGCACGTGTTCACCACTCACAGCATGTACATATGTATGATAGCCACGGGTTTACATTTTGTGTATTATTGAAATTATATAAAATGAGATAATATTTTACTAATTCTTTGTAAGAGTTCATTACTTAGCACTTAATAGGGAGCTGTGATTTTCGATTGCATGCATGTAAGCATTTAGCAAAGTGTCTACTCGTAGTCTTATATGTATACTGTGTGCACATTTATTTTGACGCTGATAAGGTGTTGAACCCCAGCAGGTAATCAAATTAACTATTAAATGCGCAGTTGGTGTTATTGCTAAATAATCAGTTGTATTATTTGTTATTTTATTGTTAGTGTATAAATCTAGGAAGCCGTTTTATTACGCTTATTATTATTTTTCTTATTTCTTTTACGAATGACTGATTGCTGATCGGCATGCTTGCTGACTTCCTATTCTAATGGCTTCTTATATGATTTCTAATCTTTTGTGCCTCTGACGCTCCCGTTATAAAAACTATAAATAATTTATAATAATTTGTTGAAAATTTTAACAAAAGTATATATTAATCGTGTATAAAAAGCTGGAGAGGTGTTAGCTTAGTGTGATTTTGTTAGCAAGAGTTGTTTGTGCTTTCACTTTGTCCTTTTGATTGTTAACGTTGAAGTTGACACATCCGTTCCCTCTACAGTAGGCGCTATGTAACCGGAACGTACACGGATTTTTATCCGACCAAGGACCGTCAACTTGGTGGCATTCCATCAAATTACTACAGTGATGTTTTCGGCCACTACAACAACACTGCAGTTTTAATCGAAGATTACACCTCGCTTATTTAGGCAACGACTGACTCACAAATCATTGTTTCGTTCCAAATTTAAATAATTCTTTGTTACCCTATAAGCATTGTTGCATTAAAAGAAGAAACATCCATTAGTATTCTGCTATAGCATTTGTTGCCTTTAAATGTGTCATAAATTTACATATTTACACATGATTTATATACATTCATACATACATACAGATACATGTATATTTGTATATGGACATGATACTTTGCTACCGTTCGTATAAAATCGCTGCATAAAATTACAATAAGATTGTTTTGTATCCAAAGTCGCTGTGTTTCTTCTTCTCGGAAATATATGAGATTGCTGGGCCTGAATTGATTAAGATTTCATGTTTTCCTGGTGCCTTACTGTTCTTACATCACTCGGTTTGGTTTCCTCATATGATATTCGAACACAAGCGTTTCGCATGTTAGGTGTTAAGAGACCCATTGCTACAGTCCTAATTTTGTTATACCCTGAACAGGGTATATTAAGGTTACCACGAAGCTTGTAACATCCACTAAGAGACGTCGGAGACCTTAGAAAGTATATGTACATTTGTATATATATTTAAACTCAACTAGTCCCCCAAGGTTTGAGTTATCGATTTGGCCAGGCAACGTGCCTGCTTTGCTTATATAGGCAACTGGCAGCCAGCTTCCCGCGAATGTACCGCAAGACTTTCAAATAACATAAAATCACAGTGCGACAGTCACTCAAGCACTGGCCAGGCACTATGCTTGCTTGGCTTATGTAGAGCCAACAGGTAGCCAGCTTCCCGCGAATATACCGCATGACTTTCAAATAACATAACATCACAGCTCGACAGTCACCCAAGCACTGGCCAGGCACTGTGCCTGCTCTGCTTATATAGGCAACTGGCAGCCAGCTTCCTGCGAATTTACCGCATGACTTTCAAATAACATAACGTCACAGCACGACAGTCACCCAAGCACTGGCCAGGCACTGTGCCTGCTCTGCTTATATAGGCAACTGGCAGCCAGCATCCCGCGAATTTACCGCATGACTTTGAAATAACATAACATCACAGCGCGACAGTCACCCAAGCACTGGCCAGGCACTGTGCCTGCTCTGCTTATATAGGCAACTGGCAGCCAGCTTCCCGCGAATATACCGCATGACTTTCAAATAACATAACATCACAGCGCGACAGTCACCCAAGCACTGGCCAGGCACTGTGCCTGCTTTGCTTATATAGGCAACTTGCAGCCAGCTTCCCGCGAATATACCGCATGACTTTCAAATAACATAACATCACAGTGCGACAGTCACTCAAGCACTGGCCAGGCACTATGCTTGCTTGGCTTATGTAGAGCCAACAGGTAGCCAGCTTCCCGCGAATATACCGCATGACTTTCAAATAACATAACATCACAGCGCGACAGTCACCCAAGCACTGGCCAGGCACTGTGCCTGCTCTGCTTATATAGGCAACTGGCAGCCAGCTTCCCGCGAATTTACCGCATGACTTTCAAATAACATAACATCACAGCGCGACAGTCACCCAAGCACTGGCCAGGCACTATGCTTGCTTGGCTTATGTAGAGCCAACAGGTAGCCAGCTTCCCGCGAATATACCGCATGACTTTCAAATAACATAACATCACAGCGCGACAGTCACTCAAGCACTGGCCAGGCACTATGCTTGCTTGGCTTATGTAGAGCCAACTGGCAGCCAGCTTCCCGTGAATTTACCGCATGACTTTCAAATAACATAACATCACAGCGCGGCAGTCACCCAAGCACTGGTCAGACACTGTGGCTGCTTGGCTTATGTAGAGCCAACTGGCAGCCAGCTTCCCGCGAATTTACCGCGTGACTTTTAAATAACATAACATGACAGCGCGGCAGTCACCCAAGCACTGGTCAGTCACTGTGGCTGCTCTGCTTATATAGGCAACTTGCAGCCAGCTTCCCGCGAATATACCGCGTAACTTTCAAATAACATAACATGACAGCGCGGCAGTCACCCAAGCACTGGTCAGTCACTGTGGCTGCTTGGCTTATGTAGAGGCAACTGGCAGCCAGCTTCCCGCGAATTTACCGCATGACTTTCAAATAATATAACATCACAGCGCGACAGTCACCCAAGCACTGGCCAGGCACTGTGCCTGCTCTGCTTATATAGGCAACTGGCAGCCAGCTTCCCGCGAATATACCGCATGACTTTCAAATAACATAAAATCACAGCGCGACAGTCACCCAAGCACTGGCCAGGCACTGTGCTTGCTTGGCTTATGTTGAGCCAACTGGCAGCCAGCTTCCCGTGAATTTACCGCATGACTTTCAAATAACATAACATCACAGCGCGACAGTCACCCAAGCACTGGCCAGGCACTGTGCTTGCTTGGCTTATGTTGAGCCAACTGGCAGCCAGCTTCCCGCGAATATACCGCGTGACTTTCAAATAACATAACATCACCGCGCGACAGTCACCCAAGCACTGGCCAGGCACTGTGCCTGCTTTGCTTATGCAGGCAACTGGCAGCCAGCTTCCCGCGAATGTACCGCAAGACTTTCAAATAACATAAAATCACAGCGCGACAGTCACCCAAGCACTGGCCAGGCACTGTGCTTGCTTGGCTTATGTAGAGCCAACTGGCAGCCAGCTTCCCGCGAATTTACCGCATGACTTTCAAATAACATAACATCACAGCGCGACAGTCACCCAAGCACTGGCCAGGCACTGTGCTTGCTTGGCTTATGTAGAGCCAACTGGCAGCCAGCTTCCCGCGAATTTACCGCATGACTTTCAAATAACATAACATCACAGCGCGACAGTCACCCAAGCACTGGAAGCAACATGCACTATGCTTGCTTGGCTTATGTAGAGCCAACAGGCAGCCAGCTTCCCGCGAATATACCGCATGACTTTCAAATAACATAACATCACAGCTCGACAGTCACCCAAGCACTGGCCAGGCACTGTGCCTGCTCTGCTTATATAGGCAACTGGCAGCCAGCTTCCTGCGAATTTACCGCATGACTTTCAAATAACATAACGTCACAGCACGACAGTCACCCAAGCACTGGCCAGGCACTGTGCTTGCTTGGCTTATGTTGAGCCAACTGGCAGCCAGCTTCCCGCGAATATACCGCGTGACTTTCAAATAACATAACATCACAGCGCGACAGTCACCCAAGCACTGGCCAGGCACTGTGCCTGCTTTGCTTATGTAGGCAACTGGCAGCCAGCTTCCCGCGAATGTACCGCAAGACTTTCAAATAACATAAAATCACAGCGCGACAGTCACCCAAGCACTGGCCAGGCACTGTGCTTGCTTGGCTTATGTAGAGCCAACTGGCAGCCAGCTTCCCGTGAATTTACCGCATGACTTTCAAATAACATAAAATCACAGCGCGACAGTCACCCAAGCACTGGCCAGACACTGTGCTTGCTTGGCTTATGTTGAGCCAACTGGCAGCCAGCTTCTCGCGAATTTACCGCGTGACTGTAAAATAACATAACATCGCGGCGCGACAGTCACCCAAGCACAGGCCACGCACGGTGCCTACTATATATGTATGTAGTTTATTTGGGCGCACTATAGCGTATAGCTGTCGTACAAACTGATCGACCAAAATCAAATCCTTGTGTGGAAAAATTTGTTATCTGAAAATATATCTTCTCGAAATTTGTGTGGATTATTGTCCAAGGCAACGTTATAATTTCCGAACATATTGTTCAGATCGGACCATCATAACATATAGCTGCCATACAAACTATCCCTTTAATATCAAGATTTTGTGCTATAGAAATGCACCTGTGAAGGGTATTTTGGCTTTTTATTGACTTGAGTTGTTTTAATTAGTCAAATAACATCAAGATGCACTTTACAAGTATGAGGAAAAGCTCTTCCAAACAGTTTACGAATATAATACGTAATACCTATTGGGTTTATACATACCTTCTGTATGTACATATTTATGTATGTACAGAAATTAATCTTAAAGATGCTGCGAATGAATATACAGTTTCGACCACAAACGCATTGAGATGCTAATACTGGAGATGACTCATACTAGCCAATTGATACTGCAGGCTGTGTGCTGACTATGCCTCGGACCGCAAACTCTCCTTGATAATTGAAATTATGGTGCAAGCCTCTCACCTCACACCTGTACGAAGTTGTCTACTTATGACTTTTATAACAATTTGTAAACTTACGCATGTAAATATGTATGTACATATGTATGTATGTATGTAATTTTATATTGTTCAACCGAAGTCATTTCTTTATTCGCGCTTGTTGTTGCTTTGTCTCCATCAACACCCACATGATGACACCAGCCTATGGCTACTTAGTATGTACATATGTATGTTTGTATCTTTGTATGTTTATATGTATGTATGCCTGTATGTTTGTATGTATGTCTGTAGGTGTACTTTTGTTTCCTTTCTCTGTTATTATTGTGCTGGTACTTAACAAGTTACGCTTTGTTTATTTCTCATGAATCATAAGAAATATTTTTATTTTCCTTAATGTTTTAAAAATATTATTTCTCATTAGCTTTATGGCTTTATGCGCTCTTTTCCCCTTTTTCATAATAAAGTGTATGTGAGGCTTTCTTTCGCTGAACGCGTGTGGGAAATTGCACAAAATATACATACATACATACATGCATATTTTACATACAAGGATATTCACGTACATTTATATATACATATAAAATTGTAAAAATGCATGAGCGAGCGTATTATATGTACATATTTTCCTGCCCGCCAATTACGATATCTTACTTCATGCCATAACCATTAAAATTTCTTGTTATTATTGGAAAATATTTGGCACGCCAAACCTGAACAAAGTAATATACATACATATGTATGTATATTTATACATTTGTATATGTGTGTGTGTGTTTGCAGTCGTCATTCGCTGCCCGTCTGGCCTGTTGTGGCAAATCAATTTTCTTGCTAAGAATTTCCGAGCGACATGCACATACATGCATACATGTGTTCGCGTTCGTTTGCTTGCTCGTGTGTGGCTGTGTGCGTGTGGGAAATTAAGCCAACTGTCGCGTTGAAATGTAATCAGTTTTGTCCCTACGCTTTTGCATATAAATAAATACACACACACACGCTTAAATACTTGTATTATTGCTTTATTGGCCAGCACTTTTCCGCGTGCCTCTACACGCCCATACAAACATACATGGCTATTCATGTTATTTTTTCGGCTGTGTTGTTTCATTCAATTGCCACCATATACTATGTACATTTGTACATTGCTACATACATACATTATATATTCGTCAGTATAAATGTGTGGCCAAACAAATAAATTAGAAGGAAGCAATGGAAAGTCACTTAGTTCGGTCGGTCAGCGCGCATCTTCAGCATGAGTGTGTGTCTTATTTTCTACTTCAAGTGTTGAGTGATTAAAATCTGCCAAATATTTATGCAATTTGCGTATTCATATAGATACATATGTATGTATATTTGTGGCTTGTTTGATTCACACTACATATTTTCATATTCTATACCTGCTACTTGGCGGCCGAAAGTCTTGACTGGATTTCGCCGCTTATTCCGTTCATTTGCAAAAAAGTACGTCTTGAAGTGCATTAAATTATCAGTTATAATTTAATTAAATTCTTTATGTTTTTATGTGCAAATTTCAGTTTTTCAATCGTGACTTTATTGTATTTTATTATGTGTCGATAGAAATAGATGCTTAATTTTTAGCCGATTAAATATCTAATAAAATCTCTGTGCTAAATAAACAATTATAACCAAATTTAAAAGTACGAAAAATACGAAAGTGTGCGGCGGATTTTTGTGCGTAAATTAATAGTGAAAAAGGTGTTAATTCGTAAGAAAAACTATTTATGGTTGTTTGCTAAAACCGTTAGCTTATGGAGGCGCTTGTATTAAGCTTTTTTTTATATAATTTTTGTCATTTTTGAAACACTAAAAAAAAGATACAAAAAAAAAATAAAAAAAATATTATTTCAAAATCAAGCCATACAAAAACTGAAAACATTTCTTCAAACTTATGGCAGATTTCGGCAAATGAACCAGTGATTTCTTTTGTGACTCCACCTGAAAAAAAAATAATTTGTTTTATTTTTATATTGTATACTACCATCTGTTCATACCATTTGACCTGACTTGGGCTCCGTTCCCACGACAACCGGTTCTAAGTAACCGGAACCCAGTCAGATTTTTAACTTGGCAAGGGCTGTCAAGTCCGCACCATTCCTTGAAATTAGCTCAGGAATGTTTTCTGGCCCTACAGCAACAAAAACAACCCAACTAGGAGTCTATTTAAATTTTGTGTTGCGAATGGAATCACGGAAGTGTTTTGGGAAGACTGCTTCATCACGGACTCACGTGTAACTATTTGAGTGATACAAAGCATTAAATGAAGGTCGTGAAGTTAGCAAAGACTTGTCTCGGGCGAGTCGTCCATCCATTTCGGTTACTGCCGATGCGATAAAGTTAAAACAGTGCTTGAAAACCGTCATGTTGGCATCAGCGAGATACCAGAGAATCTGAACACCTCTCATGAATTGACTCAACATATTTTGGTTACTATGTTGTGTATGAAGCGTATAATTGCTAGACTCGTGGCAAAAGAGTTGTATATTTTGCAAAAACGATGACAAGTAGAGGTCGTAGAAGAGACGCTTGACAACGAAGCTGCGGACTCTACATTCGTCAAGCGCGTAATTGCTTATGACGAGACGTGGTTTTATACATAAATATGTTGAAACAGTCCGACAATCTAACGAATGACGCTCCAAAAATAAGGCAAAACCGAAAATTCGCTGAAGACACTCAAGGCCGTCCTAACCGAAACTTATGCTTGCATGCTTGTTTTGGCCCAGAAGCCTTTTTTTGAAGGCGATTGTAAAGATTTGTATTACAATACCGGGTCCGGGTCAAATTTGATTAGATGGTTCAGAAATATCTTGCGTAACTGAACTCTCGTCAATGTTTTATACTGTGGTTGTCCGAAAATACTTTCCAAATAATATTGAATCATGGCAGTGCTTAGCGGGCTATGAGTTCTAGTGAAAAACATTTGATTTTTGCCGCTTAGTATGTATGAACGATCTCCCTGGCTTCCTCTCTGCGATTTCATTCTGAAACCACTCCAACAGATAGCAACTTGTATCTCAGCCATTTCACTAGAATATCCAGTGGGATCTATTATTGGACACTGAAGTAGATAAAACTACAGGGTGATCCTAAATAAATAAATGCAATCCTACCTAAAAGGCCCGCTGTTTGAACCTAAAATTAGCTGAAATTGATAACTATTTACATGCCTATGCAGGTGTCGAGATGTTGCTTACAGTTACTACAGGGTTACTTGTAGTTTATAACAAAACAACAACAAAAACTAACTACACTTTGTAAAAAATCCAAATGATCGACCGTTTTAGCTGCTCCATTTCACTGTATAATCCAGTAAAAGCTGTTGAAACTCGTTCGCCCGCAAAGCTTTGGGAATTTTCTTATCTCGAAATGAAAAAAGCCCACTTTTACTCTGCCTTAGTAATCATTAATTTATCAAGTGTCCTGTCCGCTTTGACATTTGATTTAAAATGTTTAACAAGTTTTGCTAATAAACACAAACACACTAACACATACATAAGTAGCCGTTTTATCAATCTAAATATAAAACACTTCTAATGTCTAATAACATCTGCTAAATAAGATTAATTAATAATATTTGTTTAAGTATACTTACTCATATAAATTTATTATATTTGTACATGCATATACTTATACATATATGTATATATTACAGTTGGTCATAATGTATTTACATGTGACTTAATTAATTTATTAAGTCTGTAAAATTTTATTTTAAGCGCAGGGAAGTTATTTAAAGCTACAAACCTTGTTAAACCCCGTTATAATTTTATGTCATTGTTTTTAACGTTATTCGTTGGAGTAAACAATTACCAATACTGACATAATATTGGGTAGTCGAAAATGTCTTTTAGTATTTCTAATCAAACTTCAACTTATTTTTTTATATTTATACAAATAAATAAATAAAGAAATTTGTACCATTTTAGTCGACCCCTTTTTGCCATTTTCCGCTAAAGACATTCCTTCAGTGTAAATCCAAATTTCGAAATTTCCAGAACGGAAGCGAACGAACCATTCTTGTGCTACACGAACTGATACAGCATCGTCTCCGTAAACTTCACAAATTTCATTGGTGGCTTGCGTAGCATTCCTCCCTTTTTATACAAAAATTTGAAAATTTAGCGAATTTCTTCAATATTTTCACTCATTTTGTTTTTTGGTTAAATGAAGCTTAAAATCTCACCTTTTCAACATTATATGGTATGACACAGTGTGATTAGTAGCACTGGAGATGTACGACTGGAACGACATCTATTGACAACCGGTCCCACGACAGTCGGGTCTACGTAACCGGAACGGACCTGGATTTTTATCCGGCCAAGGACTGTCAATTCGGCAGAACTCTGCCGCTACAACAACAATAACAACAGCATCTATTGACAAAATACGAAAAGACTTTTTCGACTATCCAATATTAAGTTTTTTCATAAATAGTTAAGGCATAATTGAGCCATGGAATTCGTAATTGACAACAGCAGTTCAGTTGCTGACGTCACAATTTAAAAACAGCCTTTTTTCAACAATTTTTTTCTCATATAAAAATTAAATATTTTATTAGAATTTTTTATTGTTACAAACATACACTATTAACAAAAAAAATCTGAAATTTTTGGAAAAAATATTTTAAACTCGGCCATTGTAACGCTATTTCCGGTGACCCCAAGGAAAGAAGTTGCGCCTCCGTTGACGGCATAACTCCATTCAGGATCATTTAAACCTTACTTAGAATTTGGGCGAAGGAAAAAAAACGAAAATTGGATTTTTGGCAGACATTTTTACAAAAAATGATAAATTTTAGTGAAAATTTTGCGACTTTTTTTTTCAAATGGTTATAATTGAAAAAAAAACCTTCTTCCAAATCTTTAAGAATTGTGTCTCAAATACCTGTGTAAAATTTCATTTTCATGAAGATCGGTTGAGTAGTTCTCGAGAAATCTTGCCAACCGACTTCAAAAACACAGTTTTGAGAAAAAACGCGTTTAAAGACGGCGCATTTAGCCTCGCTAGCCTCGAGCGCTAGAGAATATTCTAGAGGTCAAGAATCTAATAAGACAATAAAAAAGTTTGATTTTTTGAAACCCATAAACTCATGTAACCCCTTAACTCGCCGCTAATACTCCGAAAACAGGTTTCCAATTGGTTAGTTATGGCTGATTTTCTATGACGTAGTAAAAGTAAATAACGCAGTCTAATCATGTCAAGGGGCTCACCTGTTGTGAAATTAAAAAGAAAACGATTTTTATCGCATATTTTGTTAGGTTGTAATTTTTAAAATAATATATTAAAATTAAATAAATCGATATGTCAAATAGTTCTTGTGTTACGTCCTCCATCAGTCTGTTTTTAACGCGTTTTTCGCAAAAATCCACTTTTCAGATTTGCTTGATTGATTCTTCTTCTTTATTGGTCTACGCCGAACCGCTTACGTGGTTATAGCCGAGTTTACAACAGCTTACCTGATTACTCCGATCAATCTCAAAAATTTTTTGCATGTCTCTATCTGTATAGTTTTCCATACAATGACCTACCAGTTTTTTGCGCTGATCAAAATTTGAATTTTGGCAAGCCTTACATACAGTTTTTCGCGTCTCTTTTATTTTACTATTCTTTTTATAGTTAATGCCGTTAGATGGTGTCAGATTACATTTAAATCAATTTTATTACTGAACTTTTTTATTAAACCACATTTACATAATTTTTTTATTTATTTTCAGGTTCCTTAAAATGATGTTTGGAAACCCCATACGAAGATAAAGAAAAATGATATCACTTAACAGAAGCATTTCTGCGATATTTCACCTTAAGGCCGAAATATTTGACGATTCAAAGCGAAGGAATATAAGAAAGTAGAAATTAATAAAATCAAAAAACAACAAAAAATCCTATAGTATAGCATATTAGTAATAGCTCGTTTAAGTACTTCGACACGATCATCACACTCACACACAAACACACAGAAGCAATGTCGTGCTGTAATACAAATAAAAGGATTAACTAAGCAAAAGGACAGCCATCAGTTGACACGGATAGTTAGAATTTCAACACCAACGAACCTAAGTTACAAACGGCCGTGAAAATGAGTCGTGAAGAGCCAAAATCGCGTACAACAAATAAAACAAACATAACTCATCCCACCATCTACACCACTAACATCCCGCCCACCACGCATACAACTGCAACTGCAACAGCAACGCAATCAACTACAACAACAACCGCATCATCAATCAGTTACACCACCTGCAGCAGTGCAACAACAATAAATTCGGACGCCAACACTACAGCATTCCTAACGGCTAGCAGCTGTGATGGCATTGGTGGCAAAATCTCCACTTCAACGCCACACAGGCGTTGTGATGGTGTCGGCGCCACCGCTGAAGGTCGCTGCGACGAAGCTGCCGGTGCTGCGCACGCCACATCCCTACGTGATATGCTTAGCGCCGCGTTTCTCCCGGACGACAGTATTGCCACAACGATTAGTCCACCGGGCAGCCGTAACTTGAGCGCGGTCTCTGCACCGGGCAGCTTCATCAAGTCTACAACTACTACTAATACTAACAATTCGACTGGTAGTCCGGTAGCCAAACGTCATCTGAGCGCTGCATCTATGGCGCGCATGCGTCCACAGTCGAGTTATTCGGCGCGCGCATTGGTATTCGATGACTCTGATCAAGAGTTGGGCGCTAGTGGTGGCAGCGCCAGCGGTAGTGCTGGCGGTAGTCCACGTGTCAGCTGCAAGCAGCAGGAGATGAGTGTAGGCGCTACCAAGTCAGCGACAGGGTTGGATATGTTGAGCACATCGTCGAAAGTGTCGGCCGGTGAACATAACGTAAGCACGACATCGTTGATGACATCGCATTCATTGCTGCGTAATTCGAATTTGACCAAGTCGTCTTCGGGGGGCCTATCAGGCAGCTCAGTGTCGTTAACTGGACGCAGCTACAATGCGTTACTACGTAAGATCTCCTATCAGCACGGTTACTCCTTGCGTTCGTCTAGCAATGGTAAGTGCTACTGTAAATTTGCGCTCTTCTTGTATTGGTATAATTTGATTGCTTGCATTTTGTGATTTAATTCTACTACAGATACATCAAATTTGGTGCGCATGCGTAATTCGTCGCTGGGTAAGTCGGCACCCTGTCTTACCGGTAACTACTTACGCGGTAGTGGCGGCGCTGATTCCTCTCACTGCTTGACGCCGGGTCCAAACGCGCTCTCGCAGTCGCATTCGTCAGCGACTTGTAACGTGCAGGCGCATGCAACAATGCACCATTGTCACTCGTCACCGAGCGCTGTAAGCGTTGCCGGCGCCCCGGGTGGTTCGAACGCGCCCACAAATACAACGAGCACATTGAACATTTCACGTTCCAACAGCGGTGTTGGCTTAGGTATTGGAAAACATCATTTGCATGGCGTAGTGATGCGCGGCAGCAGTGTTGGCGGCACATCCAGCGGTGTGGCACATCATCGTTTGAGTTTAGTTACAGCTGGTATAAATGCTTGCACGAACGCTTCGCCGCGTTCACATTCGCCTTACTCGGCGAGTCCAGTGGACAGTCCGCGCATAAATTCACCCATGCAGTTTCCATTTGCGCCCATAAAACGCATTGCATCGTGCCGCGGTGACGGCAGACGCTGGTCCGTGGCATCGTTGCCTTCTTCGGGTTATGGCACGACGCCTGGCAGCTCAAATTTGTCGGTGAGTTAAGAAACAATATTTGTGCTTTGAGTGTTTAGTAAAAAATGTCTTTCCTGCAGTCACAGTGCTCCAGCCAGGAAGCACTCCATCAGCTACAAAACATTCCACCCGGTGAGGATGCAGCACAAGATGCCGCCAATGCCATCACATGCTGTGTAGAGCATTTACAAGCAGCCATAGCCGCGGCGCCGCGCATGCACTGTCAGAAACACTGCGCTCTATTAACCGCCGCTTACACACCATCAACGCCCACACCTGCTACAATGGCAATAGCAACAACGAGCAAAACAATGTCCGTCCCACAAACAACAACGAACAGTACGAGTTTCAACAATAGCAGCACAAAAGAGCCGAACAAAAACGCCGCTGCCCATGCGCAGCAACCCCAAGTCGCACGCCCACACTGTCCCAATTGTTGTGTTGATAGTAATGTTTTATGTGCTGGCGGCAAGGTATGCGCCGCCATCGCACCACCAGGCACACCATCGAACGCCGCCAAAATGCCCGCGGGCGCACCACAGCCATGTACGCCCAACGCGAATGCCAACTGCAGCGGTAGCGGCAATAATTGCTCAACTGGTTTTGCGGGGCGCATATCGCCCTTTCACCGTCCACGCTCGCGTTCGCTTTCAAGTCCGTCGCGTTCACCAATCGTGGACAACGAGATCGCCATGATGAACACTTTGTATAAGGAACGCTTTCCGAAGGCTACGCAACAGATGGAGGAGCGCCTAAAGCATTTTATCAATGAGAATAAGAGCGTAGCGTGCAACAGTTTCCGCGACTCGCAGCCAATTGTGCGGTAGGTGGAATTTAATGTGCCATTTTGTTTGCAAAATTACTATTTTAAATCTTTACAGCTTTGTCCATCATCAAGTGCTTGAAATGGCGCGCGACTGCTTACATAAGTCTGAGGCAAAACTAATAACATCACGTTATTTTTACGAAATGAGTGAGAATCTCGAACGTTTACTATTAGAAACGAAAGATAAATCGCCCGAAGCTGCGGCAGAGCTAACAGGTGTCATTAAAAAGTTACTTTTAATCATATCGCGCCCGGCACGTTTACTCGAATGCTTAGAATTCGATCCGGAGGAGTTTTATCAACTATTAGAGGCTGCTGAGGGTCAAGCCAAAGCAATACAAGGCATCAAAGCCGACATACCGCAGTACATCATACATAAGTTAGGTTTAAATCGTGATCCGATCGCTGAAATGCAACAGGAGATGAAGGAAACACAGGCTGTTTGTGAGGGTAATCTCTCAGCGGCCGACATTACCGCCGTAGCTGATAATTCGCAAGAACAACAAACCCCCTTGCTCTTAAATTCACCACTCACTTGTGTGACAGCCAACTTTAATGCATCGAATACCCTACTGACCGGCGATGCACATGCCGTAAGCAGTGGTTCTTGCACACCACATCCACCGCTACCGCTGCAACCACCACAAACACCGGTCGCGAGTGGACCTGACATGCCAATGCCCTCATTTGCATCGGCAATCTGCACGGCGGTGGTGAGTGCCACAAACACTGCCACAACGAGCACAGCCAAACAGCAGGCGACACAAACCGCACAGCCGATACCGAACGAACATGATTTCGATATCGTTAAATTGATCTCAAATGGCGCCTACGGTGCGGTGTACCTGGTTAAGCATAAGACTACGCGCCAACGTTTCGCCATGAAAAAAATCAACAAAAATAATCTCATTTTGCGTAATCAGGTGGAGCAAGTGTTTGCCGAACGTGATATACTCTCGTTTGCCGACAATCCCTTTGTGGTGAGCATGTATTGTTCTTTCGAGACGAAAAAGCATTTATGCTTGGTAATGGAGTATGTTGAGGGCGGTGATTGTGCGACGCTTTTGAAGAATATCGGACCATTGCCGCCGGATATGGCGCGTTTTTATTTTGCAGAAACAGTATTAGCGGTGGAATATTTGCATAGTTATGGCATTGTACATCGCGATCTCAAGCCTGATAATCTACTCATCACGGCATTGGGGCATATAAAACTCACCGATTTTGGTTTATCGAAAATGGGTTTAATGTCATTGGCCACAAATCTATATGAAGGCTACATTGATTCGGAGACCAGACAGTTCTCGGATAAGCAGGTAAGTGCGTGACTTGAAATTTGAACTATGTATGTTTAATAAGGAATTTCCGAAACCAGTTTTTTATAATAAAAACTTATTTAATATTTGCTTTTAAAAAGATTTATTTATTTATTTAAGGTTTACGGCACGCCGGAGTATATAGCGCCAGAAGTGATATTACGACAAGGTTATGGCAAACCAGTCGATTGGTGGTCCATGGGTATTATATTGTATGAATTTTTGATTGGTTGTGTACCATTTTTCGGCGAGACTGCGGAAGAGCTATTTGCGCACACGGTCAACGATGATATTGAGTGGCCGGATAGCGAAGATTGGGATGTGCAGCCAGAGGCAAAGGATTTGATAACACAATTGTTGCAGCAAAATCCACGTGAACGCTTAGGCACGCAAGGTGGCGCCTTAGAGGTTAAGGAGCATGTATATTTCATAGGCTTAGATTGGAATTCGCTGTTGAGGCAGAAGGCGGAGTTTGTGCCACAATTGTCCACCGAGGACGATACGAGCTATTTTGATAGTGAGTTTATATTTTATTTATATTATTAAAGGTATACAATATTAAATGAAATTAATTTACAGCACGTATGGATCGTTACAATCACGATTTAGCTGGTGAGGACACCGACGATACCGACGACACGCCAGTTTTTGGCTCATTCTCATCGTTAACGCCACAGTATCGCAAACAACATTATTCTTGGTCACGTGTACCCTCTGCTAGCTCCAGCACCACAATGACACCCACTAGCACCAGTGCAGCATCAGTTTCGGCATCTGCTTCGAGCGCCACTGTCGACAGCTCCTCGAAACAAGCTGATGTCAAGCCGGAGGTGGTAACCATTGCTGCCAGCAAAACTGGTAATGCTTCTGTCTGCGATAGTAATACTACGGTGGACTCGTCCATGGCTTTGGTGAAATGCAAAAATAACTCGGCGCTTTCACCCAGCATGAGCAGCGATTTTATAGCAAATAAGCTGCTGACAACGCCACAATTGCGCAAACTGGACGTGAGTATTGCGTTTTATGCCATAGAATTTTGTTGTTGTACCGTTTGTAACTTATTTTCTTCTTCATCTTTCACAGCTTACATCCGGTTGCCTCAAAGTGCCATCCACGCCCGATGCTGACTATCTGCCCGAATTATTGCACAACATCACCATCGGCAATGACAACGAACTACGTCTGCTCAATCAATTCCTGCGCCAATCATCGATTTCCAGTCCATCGGCTTCACCGGCTAGCAGCGCCGGCAGCGGCACTGCTTATTTGCAACAACGCCAACGTCAACCGCAACGCCATAGCATGCCAGCAACGACAACGGCCATAATTACCACACCCGCTACACCGCCGGCAACGATTGTGAGCGCCGCGGCAGCTCAAGCAGCTGCAATAGCCGCCGCCGAAACGCATGCCACGCCCCACTCCACAACTACGGCTTTGGTGAAGGCAGCACATCCGCATCCATCATTAATACCAGCTGTTGCGGCGGCAACGTCGCGCAGCACACCCGAATCCTCAACCGCTACAGATAGTGACGACTTTTCACCACAAATACATCGCAAACGCAAAGGTGTCTGCGCGCGTGACATACTACCACGTTTCTCCATATCCATCGAGGATGAGACGGTGAGTGGCGGCTCATCGTCTGCCGAGAACACGCGCGAACAATCACCGCTTGCATTGCAGCATCATCATAAATCGATGGACGGTCATCTGGGCAAACATCGTTCGCGTTCGATTGTTAAGTCCGCATCGGCTTTGGGGCTGTCGTTGATGTCCAGCGCTGTGGATAATCAACAGTTGGCGCAGCAACTTTGCGGCATAGCAGCTGGCATACAATCGCCCGGCAGCGGTGCAGGCGCTGGTGGTAATGGCGGCTCCAGCACAGCAAGTTCACGTGACACTTCACCATGTCGTGATCTTTCACCTTTGGTAACCAACCTGAAGCCGCCCATCATAATTAGGCGCGGTCCACGTGGTTTTGGTTTCACAGTGCACACGATACGTGTTTATTATGGCGACACCGACTTCTATACGATGCATCACTTGGTGATGGCTGTGGAGGAGGGTAGTCCAGCCTTTGAGGCTGGCCTGCGTCCCGCCGATTTGATTACACACGTAAATGGTGAGCTGGTGCAGGGTCTCTATCACACACAAGTCTTGCAGTTGTTGTTGAGTGGTGGCGAGCATGTAACATTGCGTGCCACGCCGCTGGAGCATACGAGCATACAGAGTGGTGGGCGCAAGCGTGATTTAATGCAAAGTAAGCTGGCCAAGAAGGGTGTAAATCGGCAGAAAAAGCAAACGAAGAAGGAACATGACAAGAAGCGCAAAACTTCACTATTCAGGCGGATCAGCAATAAACGTGCGTCGGCAGAGATACAACAGGTGAGTAAAACAAAAGCGATTGGTTTTTGAAGCGGTCACGCAGTTTCGAATATCCTTGTTTTGTTATTTTGTATGCCTTGATGTTGTTGTTGTGTTAACGGATGCCTAATCCCCGTTAGGATGGTAAGGATTAGCTAAGTTGCCGTCGACTTAATCCAAAGGAAGGCCCAAGAAACGTACTGTTCCGACAGGGTCGTGCCAAAGGGGGAGGGGTGTCAGATGGGTGGGGCATGCAAAGAGGTAGCCAGTGTCATGTGGATACTCATTGCACACAGGACATATATTGGATATGTCGGGGTCTATTCTGGATAGGTTGGAGTTTAACCTGCTACAATATCCGGAACGAAGCTGCTCAAGGGTCACTCTTGTTTCTCGCGGCAACTCGAGCTGTTCGTCTGCCATGGCTGGTGGTTTGACTCCAAGTATGCGATTCACTGAAAGGGAGTTTAGGTGAGTTGCGTCCGAAGTCTAGTGGGCGTATTGTCTAATGTCGTCGACGCAGTTGAGGAGTGACCTCTTGATGTTCCTAGGAGACGGTTCCGCTACCCGCAGGAACTGCTTGAAGAGGAGTTCATTTTGCTCCTTAACTGGGAGTATAAGGCCCTCACTGTTCGATAGGAGACATCAAGAGGCATCCTGACGTAGTCCGGAGTGCAGTATTCTGACTGGTCTGAGCTTCCTCGTCTGTACTTCACTGAATCCAGGCGACCATATTGGAGCGGCGTTGTTAAGGACCGGCCGGCCGATTGCGTTGTAAGATGCCAACAACGTTTATTAGTCCTTTTCCTGTGTCCGCCGATATCTAGTTAATTTTTATACCCTATATGCTGCGGTAGCCTGTGAAGGTTACTATAGCTTTAGTGCAGCCAAAATGAACTTTTTTTCTTGGTTTTAAATGTCAATGCCATGGCTAAAGCAGGGCTTAGTAGTGATATAACTTAGTAATATCTTTTCTATTTTTACGCCTAGATCGCTGCGGGTATTGTCGGTTCTCCCACTAATACGGCAGTCGCTTCGGTTGTCAGCGGTTCTTGTGGTGCCGCCGGCGTTGGTAACGTAAACAATCGCAACTTATCGCCGATGGACTCATCGTATCATAGCAGCAGTTGCTGTCAATCAGCTGGTAACTCATCGCAATCCACTTCACCATCCTCATCGGCACCGAATACACCAACTTGTGGTGGCAGTGGTGCACAAACGCAGCCAACTTTCGCCAGTACACCAACGAAAGCTTCAGGCTTGACAATTTCAACGAGCGCAGCGGCTGTGCTAATGCCACATGGCGCAAGCGGTACGGGCGTTGCAGGGCCCAGCGGAGCTATTGGTGCTAACATACCGGGTAAGATAACCAATAAACGCATTAATTCACAGAAATATAATTCCAAACATTTCTGATTGCAGTATCACCCACATCGGTGCCACAACTCTACCAACGGCCATCCACATTGCATGGACTCAAGCACAAATTGCATACAGCCGCTTGCGGCGGTAATAACGCTGTGGTCGTGTGCCCAACCGCTGGTAGTGGTGCCGGTGTGGTGAAATCACTACACACCAGCGCTGCTGGTGCTTTACCGCCAAATCGCCGCAAATCTGTTGGTCATATACCACTTTCGCCACTGGCACGTACACCGTCACCCTCACCGCTACCGGCCTCACCCACACGTTCACCATCACCGCTCGCATTTCCCATTGTTGGACATCAGCCCGGCGCTTCGAACACCACGCAGTCATACAGTCCCGGCAGCTCATTGCCCACAGTACAAACCATGGCGAGCGGCTCGAAGAAAAGCGGCTTCGTGCGCACCAAAAGCGGTGAACCCAGCTCACCATTGCTGCGGCGTGCGCTCTCACCCGACCGTCTACATCCACGCAGCGCTGAGGCAAAATGCACACTAATTTCACCGCTCTGCTGCTCGCCACCAATCAAGCAGCCGCAACAACGTGTAATCGGTGGTGTTTGGCGACCCAGCACTGGCACCGGCACCAATGTAGGTGTCACTGGTGGTGCTGGTATGTCGTCAAATGCAGTTACCACACTGCCACCAATAAATACCATGCAACAAAGTTTTGCATGCATCGGTGGTGGTGCCAGCGTGAATAATAATAATAACGGTAATGGTGCAGCAACAGCTGGAAGTGGCGATGCCGCAAATGAATCTCAAATGCCGATTGGTAGTGTGTTGAATATGACCGAACAGACACCGCTAACGGTTAGTACGCCCACAAATATTGCGTTGCCAGCGCCGGGTGAGATGTTGCCGCGCATTGCAGAGGAAAAGGATTCACCCACTAGCACACATGAATCGGAGGAAGAGGCTGCACCCGCAGTGGCTACCACAACTAATCTGACAAGTGCAACAACTTTGGGTGCAACTGGCGTGAATGTTATGCAAACAATTGACGAGCATGGCGATGAAACAGCAGGTGCTGCGTGTGACTCAGGCGGCGCTGTGGCAGCTAAGAAGGAGCGTGATAATAGTAATAGCGTGTCACGTGATAATCGTAGGAAAAATGGTAATTAAATGCTTAATCAACTTACTGTTGCCGAAAATATACAAGATGTGCTCATTCCGAACTCTTTTCAGTTGAGGAAAAGTCTACAATGCCCAATGCGTCGACTAAAAATGGCAGCGGCTCAAATAACCGCAGCAGCAGCGCCCCGTCTAGCGGTCGTAGGGAAAGCACATCCTCAAGTGCTACGGCAGCAAAATCGACAAACCCAACAACAGCTACTTCTACCAAGCACAAGAAGCAGTAAAATTTGTTAGCAAAAGGCGAACGACAGTGTTGGTGTTGGAAAACAAAGCAACAGCTCACCCGAAACAGCACGAATATTTATTTTAAACCTTCTTTTGTATTTTGTATTGTAATATTTTTTTCTTATCGTTTTTCCTGCGGGGAATATGATTTGTGGAACGTTAAAATTTGAATGTTAATTAATTAGTAGTGGTTAAGCAGCAGGCAGAAGATCACACATGGGAGCGCACGCACACACAAAAGAGAGTAGAGAAGTGCATAGTTGGAAACACTTTATGGGTGGGGGCACGAATGAATGTGTGCAAATATGTGTAGAAGGGGACATTGTACGCAAATACTTGGTGGTCACATAAAACACCGTTATAATGTAGAATGTATGAAAATTGCGCATAAAACTTTCTTTTCACTTCTTTTCATTGAATAGAATATTTTTTATACTTATTTTACGCAATATGAAGAAACTGCAACGAATTGCATTTGCGTGCGGGGTGCATAAAGAGTGGGGCTGCATGTATATTATAATATTATTATTTTCATTGTTATATGATTGTGGCACATGTGGCTGTCAGCGAACGTTCAACGCCCATTTAAAGCAATTCGCTATTTTTATTATTATTATTATTAGTATTTAGTGATAAATTAAATTATGTAATTGTGAAACAACAAAATATTACACATACTACATTACAAATTATGCGATATATACATTAACACAACTACATGCAATATACAAAAAAAAACTAAATGAAAAGCGCTAATATTGTAAGCGTGCTACTCGAAAAAGTTCAATAAAACAGTCCAAAAACACGAAAAAAGTAAAAAAAAATACGATAAAGTAATATTTTTGCCATAAAAATAATCAAGAAATACAAAACAAATACGAGTTGCTTAAATAAATATGAAAACAAAAAATACAAAAAAACACATGAGAAATATTTTTGGGTCGCTATTAAATGAGAAACAAAGAAAAAAACATTTGTAGCGTGTAAACAATGTTTAAGGCGCTTTTCTTTTCTAGGCGCTAGAGTGCTGAAGGCTTGCTTATATTTTTATAAAGCAAATTTTTCATAGTATGACGCGGGACAGTAGAAAAGTGCGTCATATTTAATGAATTTGCGCCTTTAAGATGCACTGTGAAATCTTGAATGTGTTAAAACACTTCATATTTCATTAACAAGTGTCGATTTGTCAGGGAACGCATGCGCACAGTGTTGGTTTGTGGCTGAGTTGTATGAGAAGTGGAAAAAGCTAAGGTAGCAGCTAATTAATGCGGACAAACAATATTCAAATTTCGGCTACAGGTTTTGAAAATCTAGTTTGCTTTTGTTGTTGCTATGCAAATTTAAGAGATAAATTAATGCAGACTTTGGAAATTGGCGCTGATATACAGCGCTTAGCCACTTGTGTGCATTGGAAAAATAATTATTGTGTTTTTGCTTATTTATATAAAATATTACTGCTATTTTATGTCATTTCTTGTTACTTTGTTAAATGCGGTAAAATATCTATTTTTTTAATAAATTTAAATATTGTATTAAAATAAATTATTTATTTTTTTAATAGATTCTTAAAATTATTGAAAAAATCTATTTTTAATACATTTTTTAAAATTATCAAAAAAAAAAAATTATTTATTAAATTTTTAATAACAATTACATAATTCTTTTTATAAATAGATATTTTTTCAACAAATTTTGCAATTTTTCTTTTAATATTTTTTTTTATATTGTTGTTTTAGTTTTTAATGATTTTTTTAAATTTTTTTTAAATTTTTATTAGTAGATTTTAAAATTATAAAAAATAATAAATAATAAATTACTTTTTATAAAGAGATATTTTTATAAATATTTCTGTATATTGCTTTTCAACAAATTTTATAATTTTTCTTTATTAATTTTTTTTATTATTTTTTTTAAATATTTTTAAAATTTTTTTTAGTTTATTTTTAATTTTTTTAAATTTTTTTAGTTTATTTTTAATTTATTTTAAATTTTTTGTTTTTAATTTTTTTATAGTTCTTTTTAATTATTTTGCTTTTAATAATAAATTTTCTTTCAATAATAAAATAGCAGTAATAATTGCTTGTTCTTGTTAATAATATTTTTAATATAATAAATGGCAGTTATAATTACTTGCTGCTTAGTTAAATGCGGAAAAACTATTAATGTTACTAAAAAATTTGTCTTAAAACAATTTTTAAAATATATTAAATTTTTTTTCAAATTTAAAATATTTTAAATAGATTTAATTTTTTTTTATTTATCAAGTTTTTAATTTTTTTTAATATGTCAAGTTTTTTAATTTTTTTTTAATATTAAACTTTTTTAAATACAATTTTTTAATATTTTTTCTGAAATTATTTTTTTAAAATTTCCGTAAAATTTTCCGTTAAATTTTAAATTTTTTTTTTGTTGAAAATCTACTTGAACTGCGCGAAATACTATTTTAAAACTGTGCAATAAATTACTAAACTTGCAATTTAACCACCAAATAAAAATAACTTACAAATACAATACAAATACAAAACAAAAAAAGCAAAACCAGAGAAAATCAAAGCAATTGATGTGAAAATTATGATGCAAATACACAATAATGCGCCTATATAAAATATAAAACTTATATATACATACATACAAGTAAAAACAAAAGAAAAAATATATATATACTATAGATATGTACAGAGCAGGAAAAACGTTGCTTCTAAATGCAAAACAAAGCATGCGCTGTGCGCTAAATAACAATAAGACGAGCAACTTAAACTGAAAATATAGCATACAAAACACGTCTATAACTGCTTATGTGTTGGAAAAAATTGTATAGTCCACTCAAAAGGCTTAATATATAATCAGTCATAAATATAAATGGGCAACTATTGGCAACAACAAGATATAATTCGTCTCAATATGCATATGCGCGCCTAAAAGTAGGCAACAAATTGAGTGAAACGCAACATGCCAGCAAAAGCTACTCAAACCTTGCAGCAAGGCTTTTATTTATTTGCCGCTTCACTTGAAATTTGCGTAACCATTCAAATTTTTATTAAAAGAGAAAATTGAAAAAAAATGTTGCTTAAAATTCTGCGTTAAATAGCAATTAATGTAACAACGTTGACACACTCTGACACACACGCAACACATAATCATCTACAAAGTACTTGGGTAATGTGCATATGAGCACATGAAGGATTGTTTTACTAGACAAAAGCTCTTATATCTTGAAAGTGTCAATGTATTTAAATGATGCTACAAGTTTTGGAGACTATGCTTGCTTTGGCTTGCCAATGAAAGTATATATGTATGAATATAAATTATTTACTCTATCTTCTTGATAAAATCAATTTTTCGCACTGGGAGCTTGTTGAAAGAAAATCATGGATAATTTGTATACAAAGATCCATCAAGGTAACTGTGCCACTTCATATACTGCACCATACTTTCCTATTTAATTAAAGATTAGGTGGCTGAAGATTTTCAAAGCAGTGCTGTTAAGAAATCTTTGAAACCCAGCGTTCTTTGATAGGTATGACAACTGTTGTATTGTATTTCTAACTTCCGATGCTGTCGAGGATTTTCTCAGCATGTGAACCATTCACATTCGAGATTGTAATAGAAGTCAAATAATATATTCTCTCCAAAACAACTCGAAACAATTGTAATTTGAATTTCAAAATAAAAAAAGGTTTAGACAACTCTGAATATTCTATTTTTACAAAAAAAAAAATGCTTAGAGAACTGTGAATATTTTATTTCCGAAGCTAAGGCGATAAATCTTTCCGAAAACTATAAAATAGTGTTGGATAAGGATTTCAAGCAACGTTTCAGGTTCTTAAACTCAAAACTTAACGCACTTAAGAAGTCAAAAAAGTCTGACTGTATGTCATATGAGTATTCGAAGAAGTTTTAAACTAAATATTAATTTAAGCATTAAGTGGTATGAGCGAGCAAATAAAGAGGAAGACTACATATGCATATATACATGTATTGAAAATAACGAAAAGGTACTTGAGCAACACACATCACATAACATATTGACTACTATATTTACTCAGATATGCTTGTGGGCGATGCATACCTTGCATAGGTCCTGCCAAATTCGGCAGCGTTGGACGAAATGTATATGAAGCAAGAATTATATTATATTATGTATATGAACTGCATTCTATTGTATGTATGTATGTATGTATTAACTGTGAATTATTTTATATTTATAAATGTATCGTATTTTTTTAGAATCTCTTTACTGAATTCTGGATTCAATAAAATGCTACCGTAAAACGTGTTTAAAACTAATATCTACAGTTGTTATTGTTATTGTTGTTGTTTCAGTTGTTGAGTTTGTATTACACTGCTTCCGGGTTTGATTGCAAGCATGAGTATCACTCGGTGCTAGTTGCTGTTATAGTAGCGGCAGAAAACATTTCACAAATCATTTTTAGAGATACTGCCGAGATTGTTTCCTCCTTCAACTGCATTCCTGAAAACTAGAATCACTGCTCCGCTCGATGCAGCTTTTTCTCTGCTCGCAAACCGACGAGGAAGATGGATTGGCACAAGCCATATGTATGTAAAAAAGTGGCGGTAGACATACTGCAAAGTGCAGCCTCTTTGAGGCAAGTGAGCACTTACTCCGCCAGCAGAGTGACTCAATACTAGTACTGAGCTCGCTAACCGTGCGCTCCAAGCTAGTCAAGCAGTGTCTGGCCTCACTAGAAATATCATCAATTTACTTCATCATCAGACTTTCTTGTGTGGCAACTGCAAAGCCAGAGGGGACACCCTAGCCCCGCGCCTCGTTCTTTGATTGTGGATAGATGAATTTTGCTCAGGACAAGTTGTTCAGTAGACCAAAAGGATCTCACAGTCGCACAGAAGCTAATCGCTAATCCAGCGCCTGCTAAGCGCACGCGAGGTCGATTGATCCAGAACGCAAGACGCCATATCCGCTTATATCGGAATGGGACCGATCGGAACGAAGGAGTTCCACAAAAGACCGGCGTTCTAAGCTATGCAAGTGAGAAAGGAAATTTGCTTCCCTGAGGTCTGAGTCTGGGTCTGATCCAGTTATGTAGTTCTGTATGATATCGCACTTAAATCCAGTCCGAAAAAGGAACAATTGCAGCTTTGAAATAAAAAGACAATCTAAAGCGTCCAAGAGCAGTCCGTTAGGTATTAAGTATGACCACTCAGTGGCGAAAGTGAGGTATTGGTCAGTGATTCGATAATTGAAACGACGGTTCTTCACATTCAATGGCGTCCGTCATAATTTAATAAGACCCTCTAAGGTGCCCCGTCGAAACGGAGGTATTCGCTCCGCAAACTTGCTCTGGAGAAGACGAAGATTGTTCTAATGTCCTAAGAGATACGAAAAATGGTTATCATTTTCTGGAATTAGCAAAGGTTGACCTATATCTACTACCTGCAGACAGGCAAAACGGTCACAGGGCTCTACTATACTGAAATGAGCCGATGCGGCGCTGAGAAAAATTCCACATATGTTGAAGAAAAGGTGCTATTTCATAATTACAAGGCACCGGCGCAAATCTTCGACGACGCTAACTAAACTTTTTGGAAAATAGATCGAACTGCTGCAACATCTAGCGTACTCCACAGGTTTGGTCACCCGAAAAGTAGAAATTTAAGTCGAATGAAGAGGTTATCGAAGCCTATCTGGTGCTTCACATTCAACTACAATTTCCAGAAAATGAAAAAATCAATTGAGCAATTCACAACCTGTCGTAAAGCATCGTAAAATCGTAAAATTATAAAAAAAAAGTGTAAAAATTTATAATTTTACGATTTTACGATGCTTTACGACAGGTTGTGAATTGAACAAATATTAGTTTAACTCAGCTCTAGACCTTTAAATGTCATATTTCCAAACTTCTGTTTAAGTTACTTTGGGTTATCGAACTGACTGAGATAACTGTTGAAAAGTGAAGCAAACCCCAGCAACCCCAGCAACATTAGGGAGTTTTCGAGAGAACACTTTAACCCGAATTTTGTATGAAATTCTTATTCTGGTTTGTATAACGTAAAGCCCTTATTTTCAAGAAGTTTTTCAAACGAGGAGTTACTAGTTTTCAACACTGAAAATTAATCGGATTGCGTTCCATTTTCAGTAAACTTCGAAACATTGACTTGGCGGCGAATTAAGTGAGACATTTTCGGTTCGAAACATCAGAACAAAAATTATTTTTCAATCAAACATTTTTCATTTCTTATATTTTTATTGGAAAGCAGACAATTGGTGAAATTTAACGAAATTATTTAAATATCTAGCGTTTATTTGTTAACAAATTTTTCGATATCAAAAGCAAAAACAAGTCACCACCATTTGTTGATGGGATTTCGGTATCAGGAACTAAAAGACAGGGGTAAGCTATTATGTACATTTAAGAAATTCAAATTTCGAATAACTCAGTATCATTTGTACATTCTACGCTTCTGCAGGGGACAGCATAGAACTTGAGCACAAGGAAAGCTATACAACCGAGCGCAGTCACAACGGTTATATTAAACGACATAAGACCGTATTACGCGAACGATTTCCACACCCGAATGCTAAGGAAGCGCGCAAGCAGCAGAAACAATACACAAAGCGCAGCGCCTACACAACAACACTTAGACCAGAAACAGCATCGGAGCGAAACACCACTACCGAAACATTCGGCAATTCGCCGGAGAGTGGCGCCTTGCTGACGACTTGCCCTGACAAATCGCACCTGGAACGCGCAGTCAATCGCACTTCGGTGCAGTTGAAGCGTCTGGCACATGAAATTGACAATGAAATTGCCAAATTGAAGCGGGAAAGAGACAAACTAATGTTCAGATCGCGTCCGCACCCGTTGATGCGGAACGCTGCCATACAAAACGATCTGCACACGAAAATCGAATCGTTGGACAAACTAAAGGATTTCGATACACAGTTTGCCAATAATATCGAGTTTACGATTGAAAAATTCTCGAGTCAGCATAAGTTCGTTTGCACTTCACCACGTTACGCGCGCGACGAGCAAACTTCGTGTCGGCCACGCATGCGCACAATTGGCCTGCAGAAAGATACACAACGTGGCGGTGTTGAGGATAATTTGCAAAACCTAAAGGCCAAACTCAACGCTGCCATACATTATTCAGCCACCAATCTGGCGGCTTTAAAGACGAAGGGATTGCTCGACACGACACCGCCCAACTGCTATGCCTTCGACTATGGCGGCACGGGCGATGGTCAGAGCGCTGTGAACGTTTATCACTTGCAGAACTGTCGTTGCACTGGCGGTTGCAATCCGAATGATTGCAATTGTATGAAGACTTGTGAGCGCTACAATAACGTTGGCAATTATAATGGCATGTTATGTAATAAAAACACTTATGTGGAGAAGGCACTAACGCCGTGTAAAGAGTACAAATACTGCCGTGATGAGTATCATTATAATTATCCGTCGCAGAATAAATGTGTAGTACCGGCGCCGAACCAATCATGTGTACCATGTTCGCCATGTGTGCCATGCTTTCAGCCCTGCCAGCCGTGTCAGCCATGCACACCCTGTTTACCGCCTTGCCCAACCTATAATGAGTGTCAAGCAGCCAAGCCGCAGGCAAAAGTTATCTATGGCAGGCGTGTGAGTGACTTAAATACAGAAGATTTCTATCATCCCACTGCCTCGCACGCCACGAAATCATTTAAACATGGCAGTCCAAGGCACTCAAAGAACAAGGAGCGTTTGACGGTCGATGTACCGAAGGATGGGCGCACACTTGTTGATATTGAAAGAAGTGGTGATCGCTCGCGTAGCAAAACGCGTCGAAAAAACGAGAGCGAAGATAAGACAAGGCAGCGCAGTGCGAAAGCTTATGACGTCGTCCCCGCGCGTAAAGCGAGTGAAAAGCGTCAAGTGCGCGAGCGTAAGCCACGCCAGGGGAGTGAATCGTCGGGTAGTGTCGACTCCTCGGAGAAAGCACGTCAAATGAAGAGCAAGGAAAAACTGCTGGAAATAACCTTTACAAAGGAGCGACGTCACAAGCCCTCGTCTGAGTCTGATGAATGTATTACGTACGAGCTGCCAAAAGCAAGTCGAGAGTACTCACGTGAGACAAAACGCTCCCTGAAGCAGATGACGATTACAGCCTACAAACCCTGTAAGCCGGGCGAAAGTGAAGGCAAATATGATTTAGATCGAAAGAAGAAGCAAAAGAGCAAAGCACAAAGTGCTGATGACGATAAAACGTGGGATGAACGGTTAAGGCAAATGGAATATCCACTTGAACCAGATGAATGGCACGCTGGTATTCCTACTATAACAGAAGTTCTCGATGATTACCGCATTGGTGATACCTACGCTAGCGATGTACCTAAAATCATACAGGAACCTAATGACACACAATATAGGGCAGGCTATGGAGAGTTTTTTCAGCTATCACCGCAGCGGAGCTATGACATAATGCCGGTACAAAAAAATACAGTGCGAGATCTGCCGCCATCTCAAAGTCCCGAACGTGGACGACGCATACAACGAGAAAGCCCGATGAGGTCTGGTGAGAAACCAGTTGGATCGCATGAAAGAGAACGAACTGTTAGCGGCACTGGACGGGATGAACAGCCTAGACTTGGGCGCGTCGGCACACAACGGGAATCGTATGAAAAAGATAGATCGGAAGTATTTAGAGCATATGGACTTGTAGAGAAACCCAGAATAGAGAAGGGCTACAGATCTGTTGGAAAACAAGACACTGAGAGGAGCTATGGTCGAGCTTTCGATGAGCGGCGGTCCCCAAACGAACAGAAATCCAGATTAGATGAAGGCTACAGATCTGTTAGAAAACCAGATACGGAGAGAAGCTATGGTCGAGCTTTCGATGAGCGGCGGTCGCCAAGCGAACAGAAACCCAGATTGGAAGAAGGCTACAGATCTATTGGAAAGCAAGGTGCTGAGAGGAGCCACGGTCGAACTTACGATGAGCGGCAGACCCCCAGCGAGCAGAAACCCAGATTAGATGAAGGCTACAGATCTATTGGAAAACAAGGTGCTGAGAGAAGCCACGGTCGAACTTACGATGAGCTGCAGTCTCCAAGCGAACAGAAACCCAGATTAGATGAAGGCTATAGATCTATTGGAAAGCAAGGTGCTGAGAGGAGCCACGGTCGACCTTATGATGAACAGCGTACTCCAAGAGACTATGTTCGATCAAAACAAGAGGGGGAAAGACGTGAACCAAACACTTTGCACGATGACACTTATGAACCTAAATTCACTTCAAGTACATCTCGTTCCGCACGTGACTATGAGCGAGGTATTACATCAGATGAAAGGTATGATCCTCGTGGTTCACCGCGTAAAGCCTATGACGAGTCTAATTCTGCGCAAATGCCGGGCAGAACTTACACCCCAGATGAAACCCCACGTTCGGCACGCTATGAAACTCATAGTCCAACACGATTACATAGTCCGACACGTAGGATGGAGGTCCCTCATACTTATACTCCAGACGCGAAACCTCGTTTCGCTCGTGGATTGAAATCGGACGATAACATAGAATTTGAAGGATTCTCACCATCCCATTCCCGCGATGACTATGAAAAACCAGAAGGAAAAAGGTCTTCAAAAGACCATAGTGAAACCGATCAAAGAGTGGTGACGGATCCCGGACAAACAAGTGAAAGCAAAGTTAGGAAGGAAGAAGATTTCAAACAGGAAGAAGTTACTTTAATGCGGAGCGATCAACTTGGAGATATAGACTTATCATCTAAAAAAACCGAAATTTCGGCCGCAGATATGAAATATAAAGCGGATACACAAAAGGCAGGCACATATATCGATGACTATAGTCCTAAAGCAGACATTAAGGCTGAAAGTACAGACACAACTCAAAGAACAGAGAGCCCTACGGCTAGCATTCCGCGTACGGGGAACCAACCTGGTACCGATAGAGGATTTACAGGTAGCGAGGAGATATTGGAAAAAGTGCCGCCAGTTCCAGAAATTACAATTGAGGATACAGACGAAAGCGGTAGGAGTGCGCCTAGTGGAAGAGGTAATTCTTTTTTATAGTTGTTTCGTCTAAAATAATCTGTTATCACATTATGCTTAGGGAAAAGCCCCGTAATTAGTTTACGCGAGCAGGCTAAATCAACCATTCAAGGTGAAATGTCACCGGAACCAGAACAATTAAGATCTCCAAAATATAAAGATCGGGATAAACTGCGACAGTTGGATAGCCGTAGTCAGCCAGAACAAATAAGAAGTAGTCCGGTTAGACAACCGGGCATTCATGATGGTGCGGTAATAGGTGGAGGCTTTACTAGATCGGACACAGCTGGCGTCATGGGTGGGTCTGCAAGTCCACTAAGTCCTTTTCCGAGTCTTGAAACGCCAAAAATTTATATGAAACCTCGAGCATTATGCACTGATTACGGTACCGCGTGTTTTCCTCCAACTGAAGACGATTGCACTAGACGGACCAGTCTACGTGCCAACTGCGTCGCGAACGCGGGAGATGCTTATATGTGTAAGCCATGCACTACACAGACAACTTCGCCATCAGCATCTCCCCGCCAATGTTTATGTCCAGCAGAAAATGGTAGTGAAATTCCTTATGAAAAGCTAGGCGATCAATACGAACATTCGCCCGTACGCCAATTAGCAGCTAACTCTCATATGGCTGTAGCACTACAGTCCGATACCGCAATTGCCAGTTATAAGCCATTACCTCAACAAAGTTTATCGAAAAGCTGCATAACTTTGCGCTCGACCGGAACACAGTACTCGGCAACGATTATCGAGCAAAAGGAAGATCGCTGTGCACCACAGTACGTACCGTTGCCGAAAGAATGCAGTGAAATATATGCGGATCAAGCGAAGAAATCTGCAGCGCCTTCTACATGTACATGTGACTCCTCACGTCAGAGCCAAAAATCACCGCTTTCAACTTCGGATAGTATGAAAACAAAGTACCAATTTCTATGTGAGGAAAACAATGAGGAGCAAAATGGAAAGGTGCAAATAAAGAATAATGAAGAGTGGTGTGGCAGAGTAGATATAAATTCGGAGAAGAGACAAATCTTCATTGCGCAACATAAACAAAAACCACCAACTCAATGCGTAGATGAGCAGAACTATTTGTTACCATGGCAACAGGATGAAAAATTTATACCGGGCCAACCAATAAGTAGTTGCAATATGACACCTTGGCAAAATGGGCCAATGAAGCTCTTGCAAACGGTACAGAAAAGTCCCCGCTTTCAAAACTACGCGGAACGTAGAACGCCAAGGTTTAATGCCACTATGCCGCCGCATCAAGAAATGCCGGAAGAGGAAGATAGATGTGCAGAAGAACTATCACAATACAAGCCGCAGACGCGTGTGCAATTTATGGAGCAATACAGCAACTGTGACCCGGCCTGCTATGCCCAAGATGGAGGTATCTTTTTAGTTTTCGTCTATATTATGTAAATGTCTTACTAATTTTTACATATTTAATAGCAGCGAATTTACAAAATGAAACAGCGGAGCCTATGCGCGACTGCACGCCAAGAGGTGAGTTAAACGACGCTGACTTTTTTGCAAACAAATATATACAAAATTAGTTATTTCGACTCGACGATGAATATGGGCGCTCTGATAAGACTTGGTCTACAAAAGAAAAATGAAATTTGTGTCGCTCAGTACTCTTCATGCAGTAATGCTTCAAGTTTTCTAACATGTCTGAAAAATTTGTCCAGCTCTGTAAAGTAGAACTTTGTGATGGCGATAACCTCTTCATATCAGCCCAATTTCAGACCGTATTGTGACAAAAAGAGGTGAAACGAGATCTGGAAATTCCAATAGATGGCGCTGCTGTTCTTAGGCTTATTTGACCAATTTGGCCTAGGCGACGTCGGAAGTATGTGATGGTGGCAAGATCCAATTTTTCTGCAATTCAAAGTCGATCAGTCAATACTTCGACAGAATAGAACCTTTTAATCGATTTTTCTGTCTCCACGAAATCGATGTAGATCACATTTTATTAAGTTCGCTTTCTTTGCACGAGCTTTCCCGAGGAAAGTTCACTGTTTCGACTGTTGCTTGCTCTCTGCTGTATACTAGTGGATGCATATTTAGTTCACGGTCACAAAACGAGACGGAAACTGCTTGGGATTGCGCTTAAATAGCATCAAATGCTCTGAAACTCGATAAACCAGTTTTTGAGAGTCGCGATAGAAGGAGCGGCGTCACCGTTCCGTTCCCACGAAAGTCGGCTCTAAGTAATCGGAACAGACTCGGATTTTCATCCGGCCAAAGACTTTTAACGCGGCACCATTTCTCGAAATTACTTCAGGAATGTTTTCTGCCGCTATAACAACAACGGATCACCGTATGCAGCATCCAAGTGCCTTTCCACACATGGCCAAAACAAAACTTTGAGCCCGATTCGACACTATTTTTTTACGATAATGTTTTATAAGACATTAAACTGCTCTAGCGATAGTGGCGCTTTTTCGATGCGGTTTCGCGTTAGAGCGCTGAATTTTCAATTTGCTAGCTACTAACAAAACACACATGCATACACATATTTTGACAGCACTGTAGCAAAAACTAAACTTTCACTTACCAGCAGAATTCTCAAGCACTGCATACATTTCCTAATTCACAGGACGCCTAAGCTTCGCTTATGGCGGCGAATACCAGCAGGTACCGGAATTCACTGGCTGTCCGTGTATGTTCAAAACTTATCTAAATATGGTGACACTTTACTATCCTGATTATCGTGTTCAACTGCGAGAGGATTGCGTCGAAATTGAGGATGATGATGATGAGTGCAATGAATGATGATGAAATGTCATAATTTTGATTGGGTCGAAGTTGCAAATATGTGAAGTATGTGCACCGCTAATTTATGTATGTATAAGTATAGCTGAGATGATGATTTGTTTTGTAATTGTTTTTTTTTTTTTTTTTTTTGTTTTAATGAAATCTGCGTTTAGTTTGCTCAGTTTTTGTGCTGGTTCACACTTTATTATTTTTTTGTTTGTACTAAAAACAAAAACGAAAACAAAAAAACAAAGAAAAACGCAAGACATTTTATAAAAATTATTTAAGAGTAAAAAACGGAACAAAAGTTATATGCATTTTCAAATTAAGTACAAATGCTTGGCTAAAAGCGAACGCTGCTTACAATGTCTGCGAGGGATAGCGTGGACTTTGGTCACGTGAACGCGCCTGACGAAAACGATCATCGGTGAGATTGTGACGCAGTTCCTGATTTTGTATTTGATACTCCTGCGCCAGCGTTTCCTGTTGATGACGACGTTGGCGTTCGGCGTCTAACTCACGCTGTAATGTTGAAGAAAATGCTTTATTAGTTATTGGTTTAATAAAAAAAAATGTTGTACACACCAATAAATCGTCATTTTGCTGGCGTTGACGCACTAACTCCTGGCTCAATTTACTGTCGACTTTTATTTGCTCCTCCAGATCGCGACGCGTTTTTGTCAATAGTTCCTCGAGCGTTTCGGAGGAGACTTTCTGCCCATTCGAAGACTTTTCCAAATCCGCGCGCAGCTTCTCATTGTCACGTTCAAGCTGTAGCAAATGTGTGTAACAAAAATGTTTAAGGCGTAAATTACTATGGCATACCTTGCGCTTTATCTCATTCAGTTCAGTTAACTCGGCATTCAATTTATCGCGCTCTACATCGAGCTTATCACAAAGTTCCTTGCGCGCGGCCAAATCAACTTTCAGCAAGTGTTGTTCATCCAAGGCATCCTCAAGTTCACGCTCTAGCTTAGCATTTTGTGCATTTAGCGCCGTTAGCTGAAGGAAAAAATAAATAAAAAAAATATTTAATAAAGCACAGACATACAAATATATATAACATTGATTCATACCTTATCCTCTATTTGTGCGATAAGTGCATTGCGCGAGCAAATTTCCTGCTTTAACGCTTTTATTTCATCTTCTAATTCGGTGATTTGTCGTCTTTAATGAAAACGGGGTTAATAGCGGTAAATTCTTTGAACATTATTATTTTTCGTCTTTTTTATTGTACCACGGCAGTGCTACGTTACGGCTACGTGTGCGTAAATCAAGATAACAAAAGCTACATACTGCTAAGAAGAGAGCTATTCAAATGCTTATTGCGTTTATATACACTACATACATACATACACGCGATAAAATCAAATAATTAGCGTATATGTCGCGCACAGCAGCAACAACATCTACGCAAGTTAAGCAGGCAGAGTTTTTAGTTAATGTTAAGAAGAGGAAGTAAGTAGAAATTTAGTCAATTAACTACTTTGGTTTGGTAAACAAGTAAAAAGTAACAAATTTAATAGATTTAATGAGCTAAGAAAGTTTGAACTTACTTGTGCTCGGCTGCTTCAACTTCTAGACTCTGATTATTGCCCTCCAATATGACGGCATCATGTGATAGACTGCGATAATGCTCGAGCATCTCCTCGCGTTCCTTCTCCTGGGTAGAAATACATAAAAATAGAGAAAAGTAGAATTTTTTTTTTTTTTAATTTTTTAAATTTATCTGAAGCGAATGGTTGCTGGTTATAAAAAGCGATCGGGAAGGCCACAACATGAAGTGAAAAGGGTGGTAATCGAGTCGCGCTGAGCCGGCACAAAAGGTGGTCAAGCCAGGATTGACGATCAGAAAGAATTGGTTATGTCTTTGATGGAATTGGCACAGCACCATCTTCTGTAAGCTGCCCCTTTACAGCCAAACTCTTAATTCGGACCTTTGCTGTCAACAATTGAACCGTTTTAAGGAACTAATCGTCCAAAAGCCGCCAGCTTTGGCCAATAAGAGAGGCATTATGTTCCATAAGAACAACACCTGCCCGCATATATTGGTAATGAATCGCCAGAAGCATGGTTGGGATGTTCCTATGCATCCACCTTAGAGTCCGGGCCTGTCACTTAGTGATTCTTGCCTGGTTCTGTCTATAGTGAGAAATTTGCCTCCAGAAAAACGGGCGAAAGTCTACGACTATCCCAGTATTTTCCATTACGGACTAGGATTTCTATGAGAATAGCATTATGAAAGTACCTACAAAATGACGACAAAAATGTGAGTATTTAACCTGAATCGTATCATTCTAGAAATGCTTTATATTCGAGGTATTTTAAACGGCTTTCATTGTCGGCTGTCGATAACAATCATTCTTTGAAAAAATAGTTTTATAACCTTTTAATCTGTTGCCGATCAATCGTAACTATTTACTCTTTGACTTTAAGACAATAATTTTATAAATTAATTTTAAGCGCGTTACAAATATTTTGTACTGTTAAGAGTCCAAAGTAAGACCTTCTATAAGTATACACTACAATATATTACATACATATATAATATAAACATCATACACCCACCTTATGCGTTAACAAATCCTCGGCTTTCTTCACCTCCGCTACGTATTGACGCAATTGCTGTTTCAATTGTTCGATTTCAAAATCGGAGTCTTTCAGTTTTTTCTTAAGTGTCAAAATCTCTGCTTGACGTTCGGCCAATTCGTTCGACAGACGGCTGAAAAAAGACAAAATGAAAAGAAAATCACATTAGCCACAGTGCTACGGAGACAAAATTAATCGTGTTAGCAAGCAATTGTTGCAAGAAAATCAAGTTCACACACCAGCGCAACACAGCTGCATATTGCAAAATCAATAACGGTAATGTGTAAGTTATTACAGACGACCTTTTACGCCCAAAGTGACGTAATTTTCTATAAAGGCGTGTCCTACAAAACCTGCTGATGGCTAATTTTCCCATAATAATCACAAAAAATTATAAAGTATCACACTTAAACAAATATGCATATATAATGGTACATATTATATTTGTATGTATGTATGTATATAGATTCAACTTTAAACTTTAAATAGTCAAAAATTAGTTGCTTTTGCTTGTTGTGCATTTGACTCACCCATTTTCCGCGATAGCTTCGTCTCGGCTGATTTTCAGTGCAGCGATTTGCTGGCGCAAACTTTTGCTTTCCGTTGAGGTTTCGTGCAGTTCGGCAGTACGTTCACGGGTTTTCGCAGTTAATTGGCTGAAATTAAATAGAAGCAAGTAACAAATCGATTATTTTGCGTTTTTGCTGGGATTGACAAACGAAAGACCTATGTAACGAACTCGCATCATATTTATGAACTAAAGACTTGAGAAGCGAACTTGCATTGGTCTGATTAACGAAGGACTTAAGAAACGAACTAGAATTAGTATATACATATGTACATAACTAAAAACTTAAGTAGCGAACCCCCTTCGCATTGAAAAACAAATGACTTAAGAAACAAACTCGATTTTTATTCGGATGGTCCTGGTAATCAAAAGACTGAAGGAACGAACTCGCACCAGTTTGTTAAACAAAAGGCTTAAGTAACGAACTTACATTGCCCTGATGAACTAAGAACTTAAGAAACGAACTTGTATCATATTGATGAACAAAAGACTAAGTAACGAACTCTCTCATGTTGATTAACAGAAGACTTAAGTAACGATCTTGCTTTGGCCAGATGATCCAAGGACTTAAGAAACGAACTCGTATCCTATTAATGAATAAAAGACTTAAGTAACGAACTCTCTTGGCATTGAAAGACTGACTAAAGAAAAAAACTCGAATTATAATCAGATTGTGGTGATAAACAAAAGACTGAAGGAACGAACTTGCATCATTTTGTTGAACAATGATAATAAGTTACGAAAGGCTTAAGATACGAACTCGCGTCTTCTTTATACATATGTACATAGAAGACTTAAAAGTTAATTTGCATCGCCTGAATACACAAAAGACTTAAGAATAGAAAAAAATCCGAAAATTCGAAATTACAAAAAAAATATATGTATATATCATATGTATTTTGCTTAGTACCGACATATTTTTAATTTTAGGGCATACTTACATACATACATATAAGCCAATTAAGTAATCAGGATTGTTTAAAAAATTATAAAATAAACTATCGCGCAGGTTTTCGAAATTTCAGAAACCAGAAACCAAAGTAATGGCTATAAAATTATGAGAAATTAAATAACAGTTATGCAATTATAAATGGGAGCAAAAGCAAAATAAGTTATATGTATCACCAATAATAGCAGTACTATGCAAGCTCAATTGAATTAAGAAAAATAAGACAAAAAACAAATACAAAATAAGCTAAAATCATTTGCAGGAAGTAGACACATTTAAGGTAAAGGTAATTTTGCTTAGCAAAAAGCTGTGCGAGAGCTAGATTCAATTGTGTCATTAGATGAATGGATAAATAAAATTACCTGCTCTTTACTGGCTGTAATGGAGTGAAAAAAGTGAAGTGGAAATGTGTAAAAAAAATATTTTTGAATAAAGAATTGTGTGTAAGTCATATTGTTTGACTTTTTGCTTGCTGTTTTTGCAAGTAGTTCACGAAAATTGCACCGCACCCACATAAAGAGCGGCAAACAAAGGCTTGTAAGGCAAAAAGTAGAAATATATTTGTATAAATGTGAGTTTGATCGTGACACAGGGCGCAGCCGCTAAGCTGGCGCTGGCATTAGGAACTGATTACTATTATATTACCGTTATTTTATAGCAAAATCGCATGCATTAACTTATACATATTTATTTAAGTGGAAGAAGAGAGGAAAATGTCAGAAATTGATACCGTGGAAATATGTTAGTGTAGATAGTATAAGTACTTTATAAACTAGTTGAGAATTGCAGCGCGCAACGAAACATTTATATCATTATTGTATAGGATGTTAAGTAGTGGGCATTTTGACCTATAGTAAGTAACCCTCCCAATAATTTGGCAAAAGCTTTAGTACTAAAAGTTGTATACAACATGCTAAAGTTCAATATCAAGGCCAAGCTGAGACCAAATGTTGGCCAACGAACCGTAAAACAAAACTATGAATTTACCGATGTGGGGTTCACTCAAAAATATGCTAATTCCATTACAAATCGGGCAAGAGCTTAATAGGTGTCACGCATGGTTAACCATTCGGTGAAAGACCGGCCAACGCACATATCCGCCCTCACTTGTCAAGCAATTTATGCAGTCAATACAAGAAGGGTGCACGTAAATTTAATAGTAGGGTGTAGGTAAGTGAGTATTTGGTTGTCAAAACGACTGTAGAGAGTGTGTGTTCGTTTCACATTTAATACATAAGTAGAGAAATGGAAAAAGTAGGAATAAAATAGAGAACTACAGCAGGTAGAAAAATTAAGACATAGAAAAAATTTACCCCGAAGAAATGGTAATGGAAAACAGCAAGTATAAAAACACTTCTAAACATAAAAAAATCGGCCTAAACCTTTCAGGTTTAACATATGACATTTCACAAATGTTTACAAAACCAAATAAATTGTATTTTTTATAGTCTGCGCTCGATTTCCATTGCAAGCACTCACTGAAGTACTAACACCACACATTATACACATTTAATGATCGGCTATCACTATTTCCTTTTGTGCTAATTCGCGTATATGAAATCATATATTTATTGACATTTATATTTTATAACAATTGTAGACTGTCATTCACATTTGATATTTAGTAACTGGCAAAAATGACGTGGTACACATGTGGCATTTGTGCCTTGAATTATGTCAAAGACATGCTTAACCATATTCAGCGCAGAGTTTACATGATTTTTATACCCTGAACCCTTTATACCCTGACTATAGCATACAGTTGGCATGCAAACTGAACGATTGAATTGAGGTTCTTACATGAAAAACTTTTTCCTTTTACGAGATATCTTCACGAAATTTGGTACAGATTATTGTCAAAGGCAAAGCTACAATCTCCGAACAAATATTTCAGTTCGGATCACCATAGCATATACCATAGCTGGAATACAAACTAATCAATCCCAAACAAGATAGAGATCATTTACACCTTTTCATGCTATGAGAAATAAACCTCTGAAGGGTATTATAGCTTCGGTGCAGACGAACCAAACTTTTTCCTTGTTATTATGTTGTATTGTGCTATTTATTTTGATTTGCAGTTTCGCCAAAAGAGCATTGCACGAGTAGTCACACTTTTCATAACCTTTACAGTTTTGGTTGTTGTTTTTTTCCATTTTTTTCTTGGCAATGTAAATGACAGGTTAATTTAAAACCGGAACACAGCTGTTAAACTTTTGCTATAGCTTGTAATTAATTTAATTTCCTATGATTATTTTAACGTTTGAAAGTCATGTTGGGTTTGCTTAAGTTCAAGTACGTGAGTACGTTATTTGTATGTGCTGCAAATGAAGCGTTAAATTGTCGAGACGATTTCGTAGTTACTATTTTTTATGCAGATAAATCTAAGTCTTTACATCAGAGCGCTACTGCAATGAACTGACAAAACTTTTAACCGATGAATTCATAAGATAATCGTACATGGTACTTGAGTCTTACTTACAAAGGAGGATTTGGAGTAGTTCAGATTCAAGAGTTAATCATAACTTCAGCATATTTTTAGTGGCTGTTTAGCCTAAATGTGGCATCAATACATTTATTTTACTAAATTTTTCAATAAATTTATTTCACTAAATATCAAGTTGAAAGTTCCAAGAAAACAGTTGTGATAAGTGGAATATTTATTATATTATATACATATATTTATATTATGCTATAATTGCAGCAGCACGTGGCTCAGAATGAAAAGTGAGTTAATCAGAAGTTGTTTCTACAAAAATAAGCTAAACGTACTAAAAACAGATTTTTGGAAAAAATTTCATAAGTTTTCGAAAATTTTTAAAATTCGAAGACTTGCCGACATTTTGCAGAAATTTTAATATTTTTACAGATCTAAACATTTTTCGAAAAAATGCAGAAATTTTCAGATTTTTTAAACATTTTAGAAATTTTCAAAATTTTTTTGAAATATTTTCGAAATTTTGAAAATTTTCAGAAATTTTAAAACTTTTAGAAAGTTTTCAAAATTACCTACATATGTACATATGTATGTATATTTACCAAATATTATATATACATATGTACATACATATATGTACATATATTTTTTTAAGTAAAAACTGGTTTTTGTAAATATTTTGAATTTTTTAAAAAAATTTACCAATTTGAAAATTTTTTCGAAGTTCTAAAACTTTTTTCGAAATTTTAAAATTTATAAACATTTTAAAAAATTTTTGGAAATATTTCGAAGATATTGCAAATAAATTTTTAATTAATAAATACAGCTATGGGCTCCTACTGCCATTTGTTGCAACGAACGCTATATCATTATTGGGCAAAAATCGTTTTTCTTTTAAAACATCTGATACCAACGAGGTCACACTTTGCTCCGAAATACCAAACGTTCAAGGACAAAATAAAGTAACACCCACCTTTCAATTAAGCGGAAAAAATCTTCAAAAGGTTGCAGCGAAAAGAAATAATATCAACAGAAATAATACAACAAAATAAACCTGTAATTACCACAATGAGCGCGGCAGCAGTGACAAACGAGTTTGCAATAAATTAAAAGCTAATACGTTTAATTTTTTATAAACGCAAGTGGTATTTACAATTATTGTATATATTTATATATTTTTTCGATTTTGGTTAAAAAATGCTGAATCCCGAAATGGAAATTTCAGAATTCGCTAATAACGCGTTATTATTGGTTTCGGTTAGTTGGTTGTGCTGGTAACAACATGTTTAGTATGTAGGTATGTATGCACGCTCACCAGCATTAGTCACACGTCCATTCATTCATGTCGTCAGATAGTCAATACTTGCATATACATACATATATACAGTAGAGTACTATGCAAATTAAATTGTCTATTTGTTTAACTTTAGTATAAGAACCATGGAAATGTGCTGCTAAATGAAAGGTCGAACATTGTGGATATGCCAAACACGTTCTTCAATGCCAGCACAAAGCTAGTACATATACTTATAGCCGACATATGCACATACATACAGAGATATTTTCGAAAATATAGGTACGTCCGTAAAACGCAGTGAGTCAAGGGGACAGACAGCCATAACTCCAAGGCAACAACACTCAGCCAATGCGTTTAAAGTAAATACAAAGCGCAAGTAAAGTTCTGCAATATGTGTAGTCACTTGCGAAGAAACGCTTTGAACCAATTGCGGAAGGTAAAACTTCCTTTCAATGCAATTATAAAGAGGCACTTTTATTTTTTATGCTTTTTGCTTTCATCTTTCTTTAAGCAAATCATATTGTACGAGAGTTTTTCTCATTTAATTGTCCACTTTTATGCAAATGTGCTAATTACGCGGGTAAATAAAGGCCGCAATGAAATGGGCGAAAAAGTCACGCATTTCATGAGCTACCTTACGTACATACATACGTCCATACGTATGTACTACATATATACTTATGACTTGCAGGGATCTTGAAGATAAATACGAAGTTCAAATACCCCTAATAAAGTAACAGCGAACCAAAGAACAAGTGGGAGCGTAAGAAATATGCATGTAAACAAGAAGTAAACAGTAATTTAAAGCAGCAAAATATTTCAAACAAAAAATATGCGAAAATACAAAAACTCAATTTTTCTGCTTTTACCCAATGGTAGTCGAAAAAGTCTTTTCGTATTTTGTCAATAGATATCCGTTGCAGTGATATATCTCTAGTGCTCCAATCACATTGTGTCAAACCATATAGTATTGGAAAAGTGAAATTTTAAGCTTCATTTAACCAAACCCAAATTCGGGGAAGTTGAAAAAAGTTACAGCTGTTCAAAAATGAGTGAAAATAAGGAAGAAATTGAATTTGATGAAATTTTTGTATAAAAAGGGAAGAATGCCACGCAAGCCACCAATGAAATTTGTGAAGTTTTCGGAGACCATGCTGTACCAGCACAACAATGGCTCGCTCGCTTCCGCTCTGAAATTTCGAAATTTCAATTTACACTGATGAAAGTTTTATGCCGGTGGAATAATGTCTCTAGCGGAAAAATGACAAAAAGTGGTCGACCAAAATAATACATATGTGTTTATTTATTATTATTATAAATATAAAAAAAATATGTTAAAGTTAGATTAGAAATACGAAAAAACTTTTTCGACTACCAAATATTTCGTTAAAATACCGGAAAGTAGACACACAGCCTGAAAATTGTGCTCTCGCATATAAACTGACTACCGGAAAATATTGAATTCTCGTTTTATACTACTCGTAGTACACACTATTGACCATAAATATCAATTTGGATACAAAACTAATTTACAGTTAACGACCACAAATGAGGCTTACAAATTATGCGTAGCCTACAAAAAGGGTATCAAACTAGCAATATGTACAGCCAAAATGTGGTTAAAATAGGATGTATGTACATATGTTTGTACATAAAAATAATACGCTGATAAAAAACATACACTGTAAGCATTGACAACCAGGCAATAGAAATTAAAACAAGCATAAAAAATATAACCATAACAACAAACATCGGTTCAATTGTTGACAAGCAAACAATAAACACTGAGCAATATACGTCAAAAGAGTGAGATAAGTGAAAACCCAGAGATGACTCTAGAGAGGAGTAGTAAACGAAAAAAAAATATTCTGAGTGGAAGTTGGTACAAGAGGCAGTGAAAAGTTAATGAAATATATTTTTTTATAATAATGTTATACAAACTACGACGAAGAATAGATAAAACAAATAAATTGGTACAAAAAAAAGCAAATAAACTTTGGTTTGTGCTCGAAAAATTCGCACAGCTGATTGAATTGAAAATGAATTGAGCGCAGACAAGAGCTCAACACAAAATGAGAGCGCGTTTGAGTGCAATGCTGAAAGTTGATAGTAAAAATGCGCCCGGCGCACAGATCAAACTCGACGCTGGTGGCTTACGGTGGCGTGTGGCTCGACTTGCGGTGCGATTGACGAGTGTATACGATTTGTGCGCCAGCAAAGAATTTCATTTAATCTGGCGGGTGAACCACATAAATATCGTTTAGCGGCAGACAAACATCGTTAAAGTCAAAACACGGCTGCGTTGGCTTAAAAGTCGGTTTTCAACAGAAAAAAAGGAGGTTTTTGAAATAAAAAATACTGTTTTATAAAAAAGTGTAGTAAGTGTATATTCATGCTAGTGTCGTAATATAAGTCATTACACAATTTTGACTTACTCATCTCAATTGTTGCACAGCTAATATGATTGAAAGCTAAAGCATATTGTTATATCAGTTTTTGTTTGCAGTTTTACGGTGCTAAATTAGACCATAATGTGTGCTGACCTCCAAAGGCGTAACAAATTATTTGTGCAAAAAAAAATAAACGGATATAATTTGAAACTGCAACGAATTATAAAGCGCTAACGCCTATTTTCGAATTCAGCATTGTTGCGATTTGCATGATAAAACATAATAGTAACCTTGAAAGAGTTCAATCGCGATTGGCTTAATTTATTACGAATTTCACATTCAAATCTGCAGCAGTTTCGTTATGGGAAAAGAAATAAGAAAAGAAATGAAGAAATTGTAACAAATGAAGTGCTGGCGGTTCAGTAAAATTAAAAAAAAAAATATATGTATATAAAAACACTGATAAATAAAATAAAAAACAAAAATTATTATATATAAAAATTAAATTAAAAATATATAAAAATAAAATTAATTAATAAAAAATAAATACTTTTAAATTTTATTATAAATAAAAACTAAATATTGAATTTAAAAAAATATTAAAAAACAAAAAAAAAACAAAAAATTGTAATATTTTAAAATTAAAAATTAAATATTATGTTATATGTTTTAAAAAATTGTTTTCAGTAAAAATAATAAATAAGACAAAACAAATAAAAATATAAAAAATCTACCAAATCTCAAATACTAAAAAATGAAGTAGATCACAGAATATTATAAATAAAAACTAAATATTAAATTTAAAAAAAATATTAAAAAACAAAAAATATTAAAAAACAAAAAATAATAAATAAAAAAATGAATAAAAAATAATATTTTAAAATTAAAAATTAAATATTATGTATGTATAAAAAAATTATTTTCAGTAAAAATAATAAATAAGACAAAACAAATAAATATAATAAAAAATCTATAAAATTATATAGAATACTAAAATAAAAATTTAGTTTTCAGTCATGCCAAAAAAATACAATTTTTTCTTTTGAGGATAAATAAAAACTGAGTAAAAATTCTAAAAATAATAAAATAAAATATAAAAATAATTCAAATTAAAATAATAAAAAACACAAAGAACTGTTTAAATGAAAACATTGGGTCACTAAAACAAAAAAGAAATAAATTAGTATAATAAAAAGTTATAAATAAATAAATAAAAATTATTTTCAGTAAAATAACAAAAAAAAGTGGGTGGTAAGAAAATATTAAAAAAACACAAATATTATTAATAACACTAGTTGACAATTATTTTGCGACTGTGATGTTAATTTTGGGTTGCTAAAATAGAAAATAATAGTAAAAATTACCTAATACATAGGATTTTTGGTGTTGTAATCAAGGAGTGTAGGGTCAAACCACCGCCATGTGATGGGAAATTATTGAACTCAAACTCGTAATGAGGACACCTCAAATACCTCACAGGACTCTTAGAGTCGCAAATTTTTTATTTAGATTTATTGAGCAATGTAATTAAAAAAAATATTTAAATCATGGCAGTAAAAGACTATATTTTTCCCCGAGGACAAATAAAAATTACCACTAAAAAAACAAGAAAAAATTAGCTTCATCTGCACCGAAGTTATACTCGTAATACCCATCACAGACTTATTTCTTCTGGCATAAAGGGTAACATCCCGCCACAAGACGGAAACATATTTTTTCTCGAGTCGAGAAGAATGAGAGGCCAATCAAACCGTTCGCTATCATAATATTCAATTCACAAGCTAATTAAATGTTTAAAATATAAATACAATTAATATTATAACAAAACTGCAAACAGCAATAACAAAATGAATAAATAATTAGAAAATGAAGCCACTAATTGCGTCTACATTTAAAAAATACCAATTCATAAAACCGTTTTTCAAGCTGGTCAGCCAAACCAACAAAAAATGTTTGATTATACTGAACAAAATAAATAAAATCAGCAATAAAAAGATAGAAGACATCACAACGCCCTGAATTCAAGGCCATAAAGAGGAGTTGCTGCTGCGGCCGCTGCGACCGATGCCGCTACTTATTAATTAGTTGTTTGTGAAGTTGTTGTTGTTTCATTATCTCACAGCCACTTTTCTGTGCTGCATATCATCTTGTGTTTACCTTCTTTATCATCTTCATTCTCTACCTCATTTCAGCTACCTGTGCGCACTCACTTCATTCTTTGCCGCATACAAAGTTTATGAACTAAGTGACTGACTCGCCTCAGCTTTCAGTGTATACATACATATGTATGTAGACAACGAGTTGAATAACCGTCCAATATGTGTGAGTGTAGTGCGGTGTGCTATCGCTGTGTAGGTAATGCCTTGTAGACATACAATATAATGTTCCATGAAAGAATATAGTAAATAGTGACATTGTGACAAAAAAACAAAAAACTTCAAGAATGTGCGCTCGCAGGTGTGTGGTTTTGTGAAAGTGCCAAGCGAGTATTTGTTAAATTCTTAAAAAGCAAAAGAAATTATGTTCTAAAAAGTGAAACTTCAACGGAGACGGCAACTACACAATTTTGCGCAGAATATAGCTAGTTTGCAGAAATACCGACAGACAGCTCAATCTTCATTGGCGACGAAGACTAAAAAGGTAATGGCAATTAGTGAAGTAGTTAGGCAGAAATAATTGTTTTAATTATATAAGCTAAGATCAGTGATGCTACTTAGAATTCGGATGGATCAGTATACACAATCATGCTAGAATGTGACGACATAGTCTGGTTTTTAGCTAGTATTGAAATCAAACTTCATACGAATATAAAGAAGATTGTAGCCATCTAGGAAAAAATATTATTTAAAATATCGATTCGGCGTGGGTGAACCAGTCCGGTTAAAATTTGATCATATGGTTTGATTTTGGTATTTGGCACTATATAGCACTGATTCCACAAATTTGAAAAAAGAAAGCCACTGAACTCGCTTTTTGCAAACAAAAACAAGAAAAAATATTAACTGTGTGTGCACCGAAGCTATAATACCCTGCACGGGTGCATTTCTAATAGCAACTACGATATCCGATATCGGTGGTGCTAACAAATGTGTGCATATACTTATAAAATAAAGTACTTGTATGTGAGCAAAATTTCAGGTGGATATCTTAAAAACTGAGATACTAATTCGCGTATATACATACAGACGAAAAGAAAGAAGAAAAATAGAATATTAATATTATAGAATAAAATTTGGGTTCCCTGCTTAAAAGATCAAGACCTAACATACACAACTCATTCATAATATCATACCAAAAATGGCAATGCAGTTGCAACAAAGTTTTTCCATAAGCATGGTTTCAATTGCACTTGCAACATCCCATCCGATTCGTAATGTTATCGCATCGATCAATAATAACCGCAATATTGCGCAAGCGACAAATAAGGCAAGCGATGGCATTAGTAACCCACTAAACCAACAAATAGATATCGTGCTGGTGGCCTACAATGCTGCTGTGCTGTTTGCCACACCCCACGCGGCGCACGAATGAGAAAAATAGCAATGAAATAACAAATAATTACAAGTAATTTTCACAACTTTTCCAGTGACGACGTAATCAGCGGCGCTTAATGATAGCCGCAACAACAAAAGAAAAGAAAAACGCTAACAAGCAATTGCAGTGCAATGAAAATCGCCAACAACAACGCTGCCAATGGCTGACGGGCAAGGGTGGGTTGTTGGCTGCAGCAGCAGTGAGAGTGGTCCAGCGCACAAGCAAGCCTGCGCATGTGTGTTGCACATATTGGTGCAACGAAAACAATTGCAAGCGAAAAGAAGTCAAGCAAGCACGGCTAATTAGCCGTTACACCGTGTGGCGAACAGCTGTTTGAACCATGTTGCAGTGCAACGCATGCAAACACGGAGCATTGCAAGAGTGAGAGCAAATCTCGCCAACAAATGCCGGTTTTTGTTTACAAACCGAGTGCATGCTGACGTTCACGTTGTTTTTGTTATTACATGGCACTCCAGGCCCAACACTGCGCTCGATGGCTTGGTGCGACACATCAGGCGGCTGGCGGCCGGCTGCTGCTACCCACTTTCTTAGCTTGCCTTATTTATCTACAGTTATGCAATTTGGCTTGACTTGCCATTTGATTGTATTTGTCTGTGGGTTGACTATGGTTAAAATTCTTCCTGTTACAATTTCGTTTTCACGTCATTAAAAAAACCAGTTAATTTTTTTTGCAATGAAAGGATTAAATGTTAAAATATCTGAGTAATAATATAAGAAAAACATTTTTTGGTCGAGCTTATACGTGGGTTGGCTTTTATATTTCGAAAATCGGCAAGCTTAGTGTGGCAATCTGGCAACTCACAATTTTAACGTAATGTTTGGCATATTTGATATGTTGTTTACAGTAACTTAAAATATTCTTCTCGCTCAAAATATGGAATATTTTATAATAAAAGGGTCGCGTAGGTTGCCTTTTATATTTCGGAATTTGGCACCAACTTTATCGTTAAGTTTGACAATTTTAATGTTATACATACAGTAACTTAAAAAAATTTTCTCGTGCAAAAAATGGATTTAAAACGAAAATATTTTCGGGTGATTATTTTTTTTAACTTTCGACGTGGATTAAATCTTCAAGATGAAGCCCCATCCAGGACCAGTGTTTATCGTTGGTATGGTGAATACAATCGAGGTTGTAAACAACTCCAAGTCGAATTTTGGAAGGTCGTCCAAAATCAATTCTTGTTCTGGAAACTGTTGATGCTGTGCGCAAACTGATATTGCAAGATCGAAGATTCTCATGTAACCTATCGTTAGATTGAGACAACTATGGGTATTAGTGGGACCAACATACATTCAATGTTGTATGAACAACAAATTGTTTACGCTGTTGATATTGTAGCGGCAGAATTCTGAATTCTGCCGAGTTGACAGTCCTTGGCCGTATAAAAAATTCGGGTCCGTTCCGGTGAGGTAGACCCGACTGTTGAAAAGACGGTCAAAAAAATGATGATTCGTGATTTTACGCTTTTGAGCCCGAAAGTAAACAGCAGTCAACTGTATGGGATTTTTCTAGATGAGCCGAATCCAACAAAATTTGTTCGCGCATGAAGCACTTCCAAGCGAATAGTTGCCTGTTTTTTGGAAAAACTGGACATATCGCAAGCATACCACTGGAACAACGCGGTATAGTAAACTCTGAGTGGTATATAACGATTTGTTTGCCTGTTGTCTTTCAAGAAATCAGGAAGACTATGGTTAAATCACACATCGACTGAAACAACTGCACTTAAAACATCAATTTGAAGAGCCATCCACCGTAAAGTTCTGATTTGGCACCGAATGAATTCTTTTTATTCCCGAAAAACGAAGCGTTTTTCGACACCTGAACAAGCGGTTGTTTCGTTCGGAACGCATATTTTGGAAATACCTCAATCAGAGTGGCAAAAGTGCTTAGACAATTTGTTCAAACGTATGCAAAAGTGTATAGAACTTAATTGAGAATATTATGAATAACAATAAAAGGAATTTTGGCTGATTAATATTTGCTTGTGTTGTCAAATCCCGAAATATAAAAGGCAACCTACGTATATTGTATATATCATTACTAAAACTATTAGCTGATCAATAAATTCGTTGGCACAACGCTGATTCGTATACGTCTAATAGCTCAGTCAAAAGACCCGAAGAGATGTAGAGCCTCTTCCTCTCTAGTGTCTACTGAATAATTTTTGCGCACATTTTCTTTTCTTTTTGAAAATTAGCACAGTCGATATACACATTTTAGACTACCTGAAAACTTTTTGCAACATTCTGGAATCTTAAATAACCAACGTGACAACCCATTGGTCCAGGTCAAATTCAAAAGTTATTGAAGCAAATGAAAGCACACTTGCCTCGCCTTGAACCCTGTAGACATACATAACACGCACAAATAGTCGGTTTAATAAAAAGTCGACACAGGTTGTATATAATACTATGTACACACGAATGTATGTTTGCACATATGATTCTTCAATGTTAGCAGTTGCGTGCTTTCGCAGCAATATGGGTCATTCAAATGCGGTCCATGATACAACCGCAGACAAATACAAATACAAAGAAATTGTGTTTACAAGTTCTGTGTTGACGCTACTCATATTCGCGCGCATTCTCAAGCCAACAATGGCAAGGCGCATTTCGGGTTGGAAATTGAGACAGCGATTCATAAGAAATGTGGAAAAAATTATAAAAACAATAAAAAAACAACGTGAATTGAGACACAATGCACATATAAACAAACGATTTTATTGGGCAAATGAAATTGCGGTGGCGCATGCGCGGAGTGCGAAATTGATACTTGTAAATAAAATGAACGATAACAACAACAGCAAATGCAACCGACTGTGATTGCAGCGCAAAGCAAATGCACAAATTGCTGCAATGAAGCCAATAAAGTAACTGTGACTATTGCAAAAAAGATAAATTTCAAGTCAAAGTGTGCAAAGCAACATTATCAGCGCGATTGCAGCGTCTTGTTGCACACACATTAAGAGTTTTGAAATGCCGCAAATTATGCGCGCCGGCAAACAGGCGCATAGCACGCTCTTGACTGCTTGCGACGCGTGATTTGCGGCGCTGCAAAGAAAGATCCGTTGCGTGGCCATGTGGCAGTCTCATTTTACAGTGCAACACTTTGACTGGCAGGAAGCTTTTAAGTCACTTTTCGCTACCGGCTGTCAACTCGGCGCAGCTGTTGCGCTATCTTGTTTATTGCGGTTTCATTTTACTTCTGAATAAATTGGCATCCGACTTTCGAGAGCAATAAAAATTTAAAGCAACAAAAATTTTAATACAATTTCGCCATAAATATTTAATTTTGAGGCAATAATTGCTCTAGCGCTTCTTCAAAATTGTGAGAGTATATCAAGGAACTTTAAGAGACTTGGAGAGCCATTGTTATGGCCTAAATAATTTAGAGGACTTAAACAATTTGGAGATCAACAGTTAAGAATTTCAATCATGCTTACTCGTTCAACAGATATCCAATTCATGATAAAGTCGTATAACAACAGTTCAGTGAAAGGTTTTCTGGGTTCAAGTCTCGAATGTATCAATGATCTAAACCATTTTTTTTTGCACTTGGGTGTACTAAAAACAAAGCGATTGTTTCTAAGAAGAACTATATAACGGGTTTTTCAATAGAGACGAACAAAAGTAGACCGATAGGGACAGCAAACGATGCGGGCACGCTTGCAGAAGTCCAGACGCAGAACCCAATATTCGACGTTCTTATTCAAAAACCCGTTATTGGCTTTAAAGCCATAAACTGAGAATTAAAGAGAATTTCTGCTAAAATCAGCCGCGAAAGACAATATAAAATTATTCTTGCCTGCAATTGCTACTTTTAAGGCATACAAATATTAAAGCTATATTAGTTATTTTAAACTATTTATTATGCTTCTAATTTTATATACGAAAAGGTGACTCTCCGGCTTTTTTACTGAAATAAATGAGAAATACGAACATAACAGCGACAAAAACCTAGTTCAGTGGAGCAAGTCGGAATAAATGAAAGCTCTTCAGATCCGAAACTTTTTCAGCAAACAACGTGTCAAAGCTCATATGCGTTTGTGAGGCCTTATACTATACTGGCTGATTCATTTGCTACACTCTGTTGGTAAGACCTTCTCAAACACTACGAATCATATGTTTTGGCATATCCACCAAAAATCCTATAGGTGTTTTAAAAACCAACAGAAATTACTAGCTGTCACATTTAATTAATGGAGGTTAGAAAGAACTGAACAAACTGCAAATACAGTTGAGAGTTTTAAAAAATTTTCAAAAAACACCCATTATGCTATTTATCCAACAAAAAATGTAATCAAATATGCACACGAAATGGTGAATTTGTGCATATTTAAAATCAAATTAAACAAAATTTCACTTTTTCTCACACTCCAAGCCACTGTGTTTGCAAATTTTTTCGACCAGACGTCTGCATAACAATTTAGCCCAATTATTATTACCGGCTTGTGCTCTTTATTGCCATCCTCTTATCATTCAGCTCTTTTTTTTGGCAACCAACATCATTTTAGGTCATGGCTAACGACCGGTCAAGCGTGCTCTGGCGCGATGCGTAAATATGCTGGCGTCAATATGTATATATACCATATAAGCAAATGTGTGTGAATTCATGCGCATGCGCATATAAGTTTTAATTCTCGCGTGGGCATTTAGAGGCACTGTACTAAATACCATTTTTTTAATAAGTTTAAATATTTGATTTTAGACAAAATTAAGAGAATTAAACAATGAAGCGTACCAAAGGCAAAGCCACATATACATACTTATGTGTATGACATAACAAAAGGCACACTTCCCATTCACCTCTATTTTTGATATTGACCCATATTAAAGCCAAGACACGATAAATTTTTGAATTTTTGACGAAAGAAAGTTCGAAATCGATAGGGAAGGGTTGGATAAAATGAAGTTTTAATTAGATATAGAGAGATAGACGGTATCATTTCTGCAAGGAATAAAATTAGATGATTTTGATTAGATTCGGTTCTATGGAGTAAAGTTCCATTTTCCCAATTTTCTTCGAAAAGCAGTTGAAAGTGTCACTTTCCACAATGATTGTAACTGTAGAAGCTTAAGAAACGATTTTCGTACAAACTCCAAGTGCCCCAAGATCAGAAATTTTGTAAAGCGTCTTAATACATTTTTGTTCTTTCTTTCAAAAAAAATTATAAGCGCTGACAAAGTCGATTTCACTTATCTCCCTAAATTTTGAAATTAGTCTCTTAAGGCCCCAACTTTTATTGGAAACATCTCTTTAAATCATATTTTACTTATTTTCGTTTTTTCCCCCCTTTCAGCTTACACTTTCAAAAAACACACACACAGAATCTCACAATGAAACGCCGAAAGCTACTACTCTGTTGGACCATCCTACACTCTGGTCTTAGCCTAATTGCTTTTCTCACATTACTGCTTAGTAAAACTACACAAGCGGCGATTGTGCCACCGCCTTGGAGCGATCCCGAAAAGAATCCCTGCGCCAGCATGCCCGGCGGTTGGCAATTACTCTACTGGCCGCCACTTAAACAGTGCTTTAAAATCTTCACAATCGGATACCCGTGCCCGGAGACGATGGAACTGAGCCCAGCGCCGAATGTGGGCAAAACGAAATCGGCGCGCCTTAATGCACCAGCAGCTGAATGCCGCTGTCCGCCAGGCACTGCGCTAAGTGCGGAGACGAATAAATGTCACGAGATATTTAAGCGTGGTCCATGCGAACATAGTGCATACTTTGCGCCTTTACCGGAAGAACGAGCGTTTATTAGTAGCGGACGAAGGTGAGTTTTTCACACAGGCTGGGCATTGTTTGAGCACACCGCCTTCTTTTTTTCTACAACTGACAGGTCCAACAATCGTTGGGGCAGCTGTAAAACGGCCAAGCAATGCTCGGTGGGCATGATTTTTTGGCCGAAAGATGGCAGATGCTATGCGCAGTACACGAAAGGACCCTGTGTGAAAGGCAAGCTGCTGGTATTGAGTGAAGATGGACTGGGCGAATGTAAGGTATGTAAAATAGAAATTAAATAGTCCAGAATATATGACTGTTCGTCGAATTTGTTTTTAGTGTGAACACGAAGGTGCATTGCGCGATTATTTTTACGACCCCGAAGAGACCTGTCATGAGCATTACACCAAAGGTCCTTGCTCAACACCCGGTGAGCTCTTTCTGCCTGGTGGCCGTTGTGATTGCCATCGGCATTTGCCGCACTACAACGAGGATCATCAAATGTGCTACGAATTGAGTATAATTACGAATAAATTTGTCTATTTTGGTTATTTGCAGTCGCTAAACATGCACGTTTCACAATTGCAGACACACCAGGACCCTGTCCGCCGGGCCATATCTTCAATTTGCCAGACAATTTCACGGCCGCCAACACAGCGACAGACATACCGCGCGCACAGTGTCAATGCAAGGACGGCTATGTGCCCTGGAATGATGGACTGTGCTACCGCCTCTATACAAGGGGACCATGTGGACCCAACGAATTTCTGATTAATGCAACCAATTGTGTACGCAACTTTTGCGGCAAAAGTCGTCTGTATTTTCCCGAGGAGAATACATGCTATCGCATTGGTTCACAAGGTCCGTGCTCATTGCATCAGGTAGTCGTGTTTGATTTCACAGCGCGACCCTCGGTCGATGGCATTTCTTACAACGGCATATGCGGTTGCTCCGGCGTCATTTGGAATCTCGATCAACAATGTTCGAATATCGATAATGGCGGCACAGAAGATGAGAATACATGCGAATCGACGCCGGGTATGGTAGAGCTGAATGGTAATTGTTATAAATTATATACGAGAGGACCATGTGGTCCGGGCCAATGGTTGGAGCCGCTTAAAACACACACACTCGGTCCGCAAACGCAACGCTTTTTAGATACGAAGGCGAAATGTGTCTGTCGGCCCGGCTATACGCTCGCCGAGGATGCTGGCGAGGATGAGCAAAATTTACCACGTGCGCGCATAACACGCTGCAATGCGCCCACGGTGGGTTTAGCGAGGTATTTAAATAAGCAACGTGAAAATTCGAAATTTAATACAAATTTTAATTTTCCCAACTTTCAATTTTAAAACTAACAATTTCTGCGTTTGCTTGCCTAAGTATGTATGTATGTAAATATATTAAATTTAAGCCGAACTGAGCGCTGTAAACTCTACTGCAACCAATCTTTTTTCAATTTTTTATATAAATATTTTGATAAACTTTCAGCTCTTCTATTGTAAATTTTTTCAAATTATAAAAGAACTGTGTTACTATGTAAATAGACATTCTATTCAGCTATTAGCACTTATTTGAGTTCCATATATATTGTATATATATCAATATCCATATGTATATATTTAAATCATTCAATATTTACAACGCTCTGAACTATAAATGTGGCTCTTTGGTGCATGCCAACCTCTGCTCAACTATCCTGCTCTCTTGCCAACTGTTTATATCTGTATGTACAACATATCTACAACTACTGTCTGTGCCTGCGTCTGTTCCTCAGCATGCCGCATGTTTGCCTTCATAATCGATAATTCTTACGTATTATCATTTATGTATATTTATATAAATTTACTGTTATACATATTTTTCGATTCTCTTCATATTTTAGATGGTTTTTAGAAATTTTCGGATAGCACGGATTAAACAAACATAATAGAAGGCATAAAATATTGTATTAAATTAATTGTAAAGTAAAACGAAAATTTAATGTAAACATTAAAAATTTAAGTTCGTTAAGAAATTATAATTAATTCGAAAAAAATAACTATTAGCTTAAGTAAAGCAACATATTGTTAGTGAGTGTTTGAGATTTCTGTGTGCCATTTGAAATCAAATGTATGAAATAAAATGTATAAAATAAAAGTTGTATGTGATTTGATTTAAAAGTCATGAGGTGACATCAGGGGGAAAAGTGCTGCCAGCTGGCGCTATAAAAGTGCCTGGCCAGTGCTTAAGAAGTCACAAGATGACTACTGGGGAAGCTGGCTCTATCAGAAGATCCATTCAGAGCAATTTGCACGATTAGATGTCGATAGGCACATCACGATATTAAGAATTCCGCATTATTATACCATTTTTTCAAATCAAGATCACTTACCTTAATTTCTCCTCCAACTCCTTGACCTCTTTTTCCAACGCCAAACGTTTCTCTTTGCAAAGTTTAAGTTCAAATTCCAATTGATAAGCACGCTCCGTTTTAGCATCTAATTGCGTCTATATATAAAAAAATAAACAAATAAATAAAAAATATTGCAAATTACGCAGTAGAACATACCAATATTTTGTCTTTCTCACTTTCCAGTGAGACATAGGTCTTCTTGAGTGCTGCAACTTCATTGCGCAGCTGTGCAGCTTCACGATGTGTGACCTCACGATTCGAGTCCAAATCGTTCAAACGCGTATCAGACGTTTGCAGTTGCCGCTCGGCAATGGCAAGTTTACTTTGATACTCTTGCAGTGTACGTTCGGTTTGCTCGTTCAAAATTCTAAAAAAAAAAAAAAATAAAAGCTTAATCTAAGTATCTGCAACAAAATTCCAAGTGCTTACTTAAATTGGCTGTTGCGCGTGCGCAATTTCGTATTTTCCTCTTGCAAAGCGAAAATCTGCCGCTTAAGCTCATCTATCTCCTCTTTGAGCAGTACAATGTGTGTTTCATGTGGCACTCGCGCGGTACTCAACTCACGATTCTCTCGCTCCAACTGTCGTAAGCGCGCATTCAGCTCACCAATATGTGTTTGTGACTTCTGCGTTTCCAACGATTGTGTTTGCAGCAGGGAAACATGTTTCTCACGCAATGTATCACGTTCACAGCGCACACGTTCTAACTCGGCGCGTGCGCAATCACGCTCACGCTCCGCGCGCAGAACCACTGCTTGTACGCAATCACTACTGGCAGCGCTGAACGTTGACTTAGCGGAATGATTTGAGCGTGCGCTTGCTAGCGACGCTGCAGTGGCAGTGGCTGTAGCTGCATTGGCTGTGTTTACTGTTGGCATTAGGCGTTCTTGTTGGCGTAGACAAAGATCTGCGCGCAGAAGACGTAGCTCGTCATCTTTTGATTTGATTTGTGATTGAAGAAACTCAACTTCCTGTAGATAACATACGAATTTCAATTTTTTTTTAATAAATTACTTTTGATGTACCTTTTCCGATCCGGCTTTGCTTATAAGGCGCAAATATTCTTTTTGGAAAAAGTCACGTTCAGACTTGATTCTTATTTTCTCTTCATCGGTGCGTTGTTCTTTTTGTTGAACATTATCTTGCAGCTCTATGGAAGATGAATGATTAATGCTTATCATAATTACATTATTTCGCTCTTGATGTTTTCAATAATAAGGAATTTTATACTCTCTTAAGTTGCAACAGGGACTATATTACTTTCTTCATCTCAACCGCATAAAATGTTAACAAAAGGGTAAGTGACCCAAAAGTAAACAAAGGTTGTTGACTTGGCTAAATGTAAACAAAAAGTTCATTGACCTCAAATGTAAACAAAGGGGTCATTGATCCCAAAAAATTTAAACAAAAGGTTCATTGACCTCAAATGTAAACAAAGGTTGTGAACTTGGCTATATGTAAACAAAGGTTGTAGACTCGGCTAAATGTAAACAAAAAGTTCATTGACCTCAAATGTAAACAAAGGGGTCATTGACCTCGGCAAAATGTAAACAAAGGGGTCATCGAACTCAAAGAATGTAAAAAATTTACCCAAAAAAATCTAAGCAAAGGACGTTGAGTTGGATAAATGTAAACAAAGGTTATGGACCTGACTAAATGTAAACAAAAAGTTCATTGACCCTAGATGTAAACAAAGGGGTCATTGATCTCGGTAAAATGTAAACAAAAGGGTCATTGACCTCGCATAATGTAAACAAAGATTGTTGACTTGGCTAAATTTAAATAAAAAGTTCATTGAGTTCAAATGTTAACAAAGGGGTCATTGAAATAATCGGTAAATCTGTTAGTCCTAGTATTGAAATTAAGGGAGAATATTTTTGTGATATCAGATCGGTTAATATGTAAAAAATATTCATGAAATTCAGAAATAATATATTTCTTTTTACCTTTTTGCATGCCATGTATTTTGCCTTTCAGCTTTGACAATTTTTTTAGCAAGCGCTCATTTTCAGATTTCAGCTCAGCATCTGAAAAATATATCAAAACATAATAATAAATATATAAAAGTAATAAAGAAGAATGTAAGATATACAAACCCCTTTGTGTAAGTTCATTAATGCGTTCATTTAGACGACGTTTATCAGCATTTAAGGCGGCCACTGCTGACGAGTCATTAGAGTTGTTTACACCATCACCAGCCCCTCCAGCTCTGCGTCCAATTTGTGTTCTATTATCACCTTTCTCTGGTCTATTGCGCAATTTCTTCAACTCATTTTGTAAATCTTCCAACTCTTGTTCACGTTGTGCTATTTCGCTATTTGCTTGTGTTTCTACTGCCAAAGCTGCAACCTTTAGTTCATCAAGATCTTGTTGCAGTTGTTTATTATGAGTTTCCAGTGAAAGCGCTCTTTCCATTGCTTCATGCATTTGTTCTTGATACTCGCGTATCTTATTCAAACTCTCAGTCTTCTCTCGTTGTAAGTTTTCAATGTCTTCAGACATACCGCGTACATCTTTAAAACAGCAGTCTTTTGCTAGAGCAGCAGGCGGACGACCACCTGTCAGCAACTCGTTCAAACGGCGAATTTCTCGATCGCGAGATTCAATCTTAAATTTTTAGTTAAAAAAACATCAATTTCATTAAAAATAAATTTCAATAAATATATCAACGCCAATGAAGAAGAAGAAATATATTTACCTTGCGCTTATAGAACTCGAGTTGGTCCAATAAATTCTTTACCCTATCTTCCAATCTGTCTATTTCATTTTTTAACGCTGCACTAGGCATTTTGTCAACTCCAACGCTTGCACTATCTGCCGCATGTGGACGAGTAGTTTGGCTGGTACATTTGGTGCAACGTATATTGCCGCCAGACTCCAAAAGTGGTGGAATGCGTTCACCTGATCGCACCGTACTTACAAACGGCTTTTTGGCTGTGAATACATACATATTTTTTGATTTTATTTAATTTTTTTAAGAATAAAAGATAATTTACCTTTGTCTTTAACATTTCTCATATTTGGCCCAGTTACTGTACTCTGATGTTTGGCTAATAGTGAAGACAGTTGTTGCTGTAGCTGCTGGCATTGTTCCTCTAGGTGAAATTTGTCCGTAACTAGATTACGGATTTTCTGACCTAATTCTGTAATATAAAAATGTATATACATATGTATATATATTCAAATTAGCAGGTTATTTTTTATTTAGCATAACTTAACAAACTTACCAAAATTTCGTTGCTCATAATCTTCTCGATCCTTTAAATTTTGTTGATGCAGCTGATTACATTCAGCCAAGAGACGTGAATTGTCACACTTATATGGTTCTACACCTAATTCCCAACAAGACTTTTCCTACAGCGAGAAAAAAATGATATCATATGTTTTGGCATCGCACAAAACACTTATATTGTTGACCATGACAACGGCTTGCGGTCACAACTGAATATTGAATAGTGTTATACAGATATACTTTGAAAAATAAAAATTATTTTACACTTTACCTCCAACAGGTCGACAATTTTTTTCTTTGCATCTCTTAGACTCTCCGTCGATTTAACCAAATCCTCAAAGAGCGCTGCAACCAAGGGTATACCAGCCAAGGGCAAAGTCTGTGTGTATCCCAGCACATCAAGTTTTTGTCGTAAATTGTTAAATACACCATCGCTTGCACTCATATTTTTCTTCAATATAAAATATTCATAACAATTCTTAATTTCTTAATGTTAACATTTAAAAACCAAGCCGACGAAATTAATTTAGGCGCGCTCAACAACAAATGTCAAAAACTTCAAACCTTTCCATTTACTATTGTGAACTGCTCAATTAGAACTAATATAAAGAGGTTTTCCAATAAGAATGATATGATTTCTTAAATTATTAAGGAAATCTAATTTTTTTTTTTAGTTGATACAATTAAACTCTGAACATATCATCATTCAATGGCTTCCAGGACTTTTTTCAGAAACAAATTCGACGAACCATATTTTGGAGTACTTTTCCTACTACATCAAGTCGTACATATGTCATCGAAATGCACGAAAAGTTGCAATTGGAAAACGGTTGTTGTGATAATAAAATTGAATAATTAATAAACGTTGTTTTTGCGTATATCTTGCATCATGGAATTGTAAATATTACTTAATACAATAAAATAAATGAAATAAAATAACATATCATTGCGTATTATAAATGGCCATATGGCACTTAAATAGAAATCGTATCATACCTATTGGGAAACCCGGTACTATTATAAACAGTTTAATTAGAAGTAAGTTAATAACAATAGAAATATAGTTTAAATTATAAATATAAATTAAAACATAATTATATATTATTTTAAAACATGATAACAATGAAATACAAAACGTTCTTCAATATGCAGATCTGAGTAATTTCTTTTCTCATTGTGAATAGTAATAAAGGAAGAAGCTTGCATTAATTTTTCCACTGTTTTATATCAAAAGTTGTTATTGGGCACAAAATACAAGTTAACCGGCTAAAATTTTGCTTCCTTCTTGGTAAATAAAAAATAAAAATTTTATCAAAATGTCGGATGCAAAAGCTGGACGTTCTGGTCCCACCACATCCACTTATGCACTTATACCAAAGCCGGCCAATTTACAGTGTATGGATTTGCAGGAATATTTGCGCACGAGAACGGCAGAAACATTGGAGAAACTGTATAATTATCCTACAATTTGTTTAGCCGTATACAGGGAACTTCCAGAAATCGCACGACAATTTGTAATACGTATACTTTTTGTGGAACAGCCAGTGCCGCAGGCCGTGGTCGCATCTTGGGGTTCACAGCATTACGCAAAGTTTGTAACTTAGTTCCTTTCGGGGTATTTAATTACATATTAATTTTACAGGGAGCAAGCCGCATCTACAGCATGTCTTACAGAACTCAACGTTTGGCGAGTAACTGCAATACCTGGTGGATTATCAGCTTGGGAACTTTGTCCGACTTTCAAAAAGAATTTGAAAATAGCTTTGCTGGGTGGGGGTAAACCATGGTCGATGTCCCATACGCTAGAGAAAGACTCAAAACCACGTGATATAGCCTTTCTAGACACTTACGCCATGGCACGTTGGCGTTGTGTCCTTCATTATATGGTAGGCACAGGCAGTTCAAACAAGGCACAAGACAGTGAAGGTATTAGTCCGGATGCAGTACGCATACTCCTACATGCTAATCTCATGAAACGCGATGAACGTGATGGCATTACTATTACACGCCAAGGATTTCAATTTTTGCTACTTGACACACAATCACAGGTATGGCACTTTATGTTGCAATACCTGGACACCTGCGAAGAACGTGGCCTCTCTTTGCCTGATTGTCTTTCAATGTTATTTCAATTGAGTTTCTCCACATTAGGGCGAGACTACAGTTCGGAAGGTATGAGTCCAAAAATGCTAACCTTTCTACAACATCTACGAGAATTTGGACTTGTATTTCAACGTAAACGTAAAGAGGGACGTTTCTATCCAACGCGGCTGGCACTAAACGTGACTAACAAACACGCAGCTGTACCAGCAGTAATAGCTGAGGATGACAAAGCGCAGGAGAGTGGTTATATTGTGGTAGAAACAAATTACCGTGTATATGCTTACACAGACTCCCCGCTCCAAGTAGCCGTTCTAGGCCTGTTTACCGAACTTCTATATCGTTTCCCCAATTTAGTGGTCGGTGTACTGACACGCGACTCCGTGCGCCAAGCGCTACGCGGCGGTATCACTGCAGATCAAATAGTTAGTTATTTGGAACAGTATTCTCATCCGAACATGAAAATAACTGAGTCGGCAATTAAATCTAAATCTCCACTACCACCAACCGTTGTGGACCAAATTAAATTATGGGAACTTGAACGTAATCGTTTCACCTATACTGAAGGTGTGGTTTATAACCAATTTTTATCACAAGCTGACTTTGTAACGCTGCGTGACTATGCGCAATCCATTAATGTGCTGGTACACATGAATGAGCGTACACGCACAATGGTTGTCACCAAAAATGGACACGATGATGTAAAACGCTTCTGGAAACGATATTCAAAGAGTGGCGGATAATTTTTGCTAAGTAAATAACATCTCCTACGATTACGTATTTTGAAAGAGCTTGCAAAGTTTTTATAAGTATAGTAAATAATGTTTAATAAAAATACGTACATGAGTGCTTAATATTACAAATGCTGCTCTACTGGCTTGTTTGAATATATTTTTTTCTATTATAAAAAAATAAGACATATTGCCAAACATACAATTTGCTAATTTTACATGCAAAGCAAATTAACAAAACAAACGAAAATAAAAATGCAAATGGTAACAAACTAACCTTGAAACAAATCTTTACGCGTAAAAAATGAGTAAACAATAACTTTTGAAAACATTCGCAATCATCGCACTGGTATTTTTAAAATATAATCGGTCGCTGTGGCATACACAGATTGTAGTAGCTTTTCTTATCCCAAAAGTCGCCACCCTTCCAGCCACACCAACCCTTCGTCTGTATCGTGTGTAAATCATCTGCGCCCGTATAATGCGGATCTAATATCAAAAACTTCACTTTCCCCGTTTGAGAGCAGTAATCGATGCCGATAATAGTGTGTGCCAATACTCCACCACCAATCATAATGGGTGTACCTTGCGTTTGAAAATGCATGGCCAAATCAGAAGCAAGATTTGCTACTTCGGCGCCAGAAGTAACGTGTTGTATTCTTGAGTCAACGTTAAGAAATCCTTGAAGGCACATACTGACTTCCGTAGAACCTATCCATTGTGTTGATCCAACGAAACTGGGTTGCTTATCGCCTATATTTACTAAATATTTTTGAATTTCGCGATGCGTTGGTACTGGTTTTTCTGTATAACCTTGCAGCCGGAACCATGAACAAATCGTCTGCAATGATCGATACGCACATCCCCAACCTTTATCTTGCATTTGCTGCTGCAAATAATGATAGTAATGGTAGTTTCCCTGCACAAGGTATTGTCTACCGTCGGTAATGCCACTTGGTCGCAAACCTATATGTGTGTTTACCAATGGCGATGGAGTACTAAGTTCATCATAGAAGAGACAGTGGTTGGCACGTCGAAAATATGGTCGTGTGACCGGTAATCCAAAATGCCGATGTAGTTTCTTGCGTTTATCCTGTACACTAGTTTCATCATCCGATACCCCATCTAAGTACGAACACGACAAGAAATGACCAAACTCCTGAAAATATATACAATTGATTTCATATTTCGTGAAAAAAGTTGTATAAGTAATTGTATTACAAACCTGAGGAAAGAAGTGGTAGCCAGAAGGCCTAAGCAACTGTGGTGTTTCAGTGGAATTCTCTAAACGCTCTACCATGCTTTGTTCAAATAGTCGCAATGAGCGACATATGCTTTCGATAAGTATGTCGTACAGTCGACTTACTTTGGTGCTTTTACAAAGCATCGCCATCGCTTCTACCTCCAACGGCATACATACTTTTTCCTCTTCTCGTTTGACACACATCGCAACTGCTGGTGGTGCCGCTTGGCTACTGCCGCCCGTACTATCGATCGCATTGCGCTCTCGTGTTTTACACCGCAGTACATTAATTCGCAATATATCATATGCGCAACCTAGTGCTCCAAATACGTTCGCTAATGACACACTCGAACTTTGCACTTTCTTTTTGCCACCTTTTTCGACATTCTCATGATTTTCATCTGCACTGCTAATAGCTTTACTTACTGCATTTAAAACATTGTTAATTAGTGATTCATTTGTTATACCCTGCCCTTGAGCTCCCGCGCTTGTTACATATATTTTAGTAGATTCTAAACAAAAAGCTAAACTGCCACCGGAGAGCAATTTACGTAGTGTATGCATTTCTCTTCGTACCGCCTATAAATACAAAAAATGGTAAACATAGAATATATACAATAGTAAACAACATGGCCCTACCTCCACTGTTTGATGTGTATATAGCTCCAGGCTACATTTAAGTTTTGTGAAGCAAAAATCACGATACAATTGTTCTGCTTCCATAACTTCATAAGGCACCTCTTCAAACTTACTGTGTATAAAAACAGATGCCCGCATTCCTACAAGTGTGCCCAACTCGCACTGCAATAATATTGGATTATCCGTAATATCTACGTCCTTTAAGATATCATTTATATGTGCCTCAGCATCGGTGCAGTCCCCAAATTTTACCAACCCACACAAGTCTAGTTCTGCAGGAAATTTGAACTGAATTTGTTCGTAATTCAGATGTCCAATGGTGGACTCAACATTAAACCCCATAAGTAACAATGTGCCTTCTCCATATAGCACTCCAAAGAGGCAGCCACTGCATTGCTGTTTGATGCGCTCGAGACGCTAGGGTAATTAAAGTTATTCTGCAGAATCTCTAAAGACAACAGGGGAACGCAAAATATTTGCAAACCACTTACCTTCAACAGAAATGCTGATATTTTAAGTTTCGGCAACATTTTAAGTGTTTATTTGCACGTTTCCCTTGAAAAATTTACAATTTACAGGTACAAAATGGTATGTGTTGGCAAATTTTGACCGTAAATTGTTGGGCAGTGAGAAGAATGACATTAAAAAGAATAAAGAACAATGACAGATGAGTTGTCCGTTGTGCTGCCAAGTTTACCTACGACATGGTCAAAACAAAACCAATATATAAGAGTTCAAAAAAAAAAAAAACAAATAATAAGCCAAGAATTTGAAATAATAACTTTACACATTATCTTAACAATTAATTTGGAATTCCTCCTCCAATTCTTGTCAAACTTCGTAAAACTCCGTACTAATATGTGGTGTAACTTTGGTAGATACGATTGCAATCGGCATATTTTATGCAATCATTCATATTTTTTATAAAAAAAAATAATAAAAAACCAACTGCTCAAATTGATTATTTAAGCAACATCAATAATTACGTGTAAATAATTGATTGAAAATATATTTTTAACATCTAAAGACGTGTTAAGTGTAAAACTGAATTTTCACTTTATAAAAAAAATATTGTTTTTAAAAGAATGTGCCGTATATATTCGTAGATAAGAATTAAAAACAAGAATTTTAAGACATTTCCCATGAAAACTGGTGCATGTTATCGAGAAAGCCGCTCTGCTGAGCGTTGACCCAATCTTATAACATTTGTATACGAAATTAAAGTGGTTTGCTCCATTATCCGTACACACATTTTCCATAATAACAACTGGCAACGAAATTGTATAAAAATTAATTTATATCTCTATATATATTGTATAAATTATATATATATATTATATATATTATATATATTTTTATATTTTAATTTGTTAAAAAAATATAACAAAAGTGTTAATTTTAAACCAATTGGAAAGCAACTCTGCACCTTCACACAGCTGACATACTCTGCTTTGTTTGGCTTTCATTATCTTCTGACTCACTATTCTCTGAATTTTTCATAATTAATAAAATAAGTACATACATAAATATAAGTAAATGAAATAAATACAATAAAAAACCATAAGGAAGAAGTAAATACTATTTGCATAGTGAAAAATAAGCGAAAGCAATTTTCGTTAGGTGAAAGTGAAAACTAAACGATTTTCTGGATTTCAATCATTGCAAATCGATATTAGCAGACAATGAGACTTTACTAATAATACTGAAAGTTCAACACCAAAAATAGTAAACAATGCAGTATTATACCGAAAAGAGTGTAAAAGTTGCACTATTGCTGACGTTTATTACATTGTCCAGATGCAGTGATATCACGCAGCAAGTATTTGGCGATGTGAAGGAAGGCATTGTTGCAGCATTTGGGGATTTCAACTCTGATGAGTTGACTGATGTCTTCTTAATAAGAGATCAAATGAGTACCTTAGAAATTCTATATGGTAGCATACCTATATACATCTATTTAGTTTTTTTTTCGAATGAGTATATTAATATTTTACGTATTTTTTTCCAAGGTGCTTATACGGAACCTCTCTTACGACATGGTCCCTATTGCAATTTCGATGGTTATGAAATCACTAGTGTAGTACCAGGAGATTTCGATGGCGATGCTTTAATGGATGTACTTGTAACGCTGCGGCCCAAACGAAATGCAGTGAAAAATATTTATAACGTGCATGTCAATTGGGGCGGTCCTGATGGTATTAATTGCTCTAGTGTTGGAAATCCAATTTTAACCACCAAAGGTGAGCCTTTGGCATTGGATTTTAATCGAGATATGATCATTGATCTGTTCGGATTGGATGAAAATGGTGACCGAGCATTCTGGATATTCCAGCCTCAACGAAAAGCTCCAGAAAAGCGCTCACAAGCACCACCGAGCGGTTCTGAACAAACTACCGCCTCAATACGCATACCTAATGCCAACGCCTATTTAGATTTTAACGGCGATTTCACAGCTGACCTTATAGTTCAAACCGAAAAGAACTATGAGGTATGGTACGGTCGTATTGAAGAAAAGGAGGATTTTAGTTATAATCACAGCATTGACATCGATATCATTGGTTCATCAAATTTCATGATTGGTCAAGCGGTATTTGCTGATTTTGAGTTAGAGGGAGTCGAGAATATTATATTACCCGTCTGCATCCAAACGGACTGCTCAAACTCAACTGTTTTGGTGTACGATGGTAAAAGCTTCCGTGATGTTCATGTAAACTTTAAGGATCCACAAGGTGTACTATGGGGCTTTGTTCCGTCAATTGAATCAGATGTTTACCTGAAAACCATCACAGCACGTAGCGGAGACTTTAATATGGATGGTTATCCTGATTTGATTATAACACTTCATACTATTAGTGGACCAAAGCGTATGCAAACTTTTCTTTTGGAGAATGTGCCATGCAAAATGTGTAACAAACCTCTAAAACGAACTTTTGAAGTTAAATGGAATGGCTTAAGTCCAATGGGAAATGAAACTGTCGCCGGCGCATTCTACGATTTCTATCAAGATGGTATGTAATCTTAAAAACCTACAAGCATATGTAACAGCATACAATATTTTTATCCTAAAGGTGTCCTCGATGTTATTCTCATTGAAAAAACTAAACAAGGAAAGTATCGACCACTAGCCTTCCGAAACACGCTGGATTATGATGCAAATTTTGTTAAAGTTATTGTTCTTACGGGACTTATAAATAGCAAAAATCCGACACAAACAACACCATTAGGTAGGAAGCGACGAACTTATGGCACGAATTTACCTGGTCCACGTATCACCTACTCCACCACCACACAGGAGGGTGATCAACAACAAGGTTCAAGTGTTCAACTTCCACAATCTGCTTATTTCGCACTGCAATTGCCTTATACCATTTTCGGTCTTGGACGTACACCCAATTTCGTAGACTCGCTGACAGTAGGTTTGGGCAGCAAATCGCGTACTTGGACACAAGTTATACCGAACTCACAGATTATTGTTGTACCAAAGCCAGTGAGTGAACCTCAGCATTGGAAAGCACAGCTTTTCGTTACACCCAGCAAACTCATTTTAATGAGTGTGGTGGCGTTGGGTGGTACCTGTCTGGTCATAGTGCTCATTATACTGGTTTTGTATATTAAAGAAAAACGGGAGGATAAACAAGAAAAACTGCAAGAAGCCCATCGCTTTCATTTTGATGCAATGTAAAACAGTAGCAATTGAAAAAGCTGTACGCTTTTGCTTCTTGAAATGTTTATATATATATTAATTTTACTCGATTTCTAGTGTAAAACCCTATTTTATTGCGAAAAGTGATTTTTATTTGTATACCTCTATTGATAATACTTTATTGGTTATTTTTATTTAATGCCTTTTTCAGTGGATCATTAATAAATTAAATTAACACCTCTAAATGTAATAGTACTTTTTACTATAAATGGAATATTTATCAAATATAGCATTAGTAGTTTTTTACCGTGTAAATAAAATGGTACTCCGAGGGAAAAATAATTTAGATAACATTATACAACACTTTTTTGACAGTGCAGCCAAGTGAATAAAAACGATCGCATGGCAACACTGTCAACTCCATGTCTGAGTTTAGCAAAGTGAAATCGGCGAAAAAAAAATTATTGTTCATTGCTCACACGAAAATACAGTAACTTATAGTTAAGAAGATTATTTTCATAAAAAGCGAAACCAGAAAAGTCTTTAAAAGTGAGTTTTTTTACTGTTAATAACTTCGATAATGTTCAAGCTATAAATAAGTATATACAATGTCGATTGGAAAACTATTGAGGTGCTAAAAAGTCGAGTAAAAAAATAATTCTTCCAGATTGCATGGTGCATGTATGTGTGTATGTGATTTGTTTTATTTTTTGTTGTTTAAGGCCGCTTTTTTACTTTTGCCGTTACTGGAGCGCCTAGTTAATAACAGAATTATTTAATCACAACAATATATCCATTTTGTTCAACATTGTGTCCAGAAACTAGAGGATGAAGAAGAAATTCTGTAATAGTCACGATTCAAGGGATTGTGTTTGTTTCAATCAACTGCTTTGTGCCTAGCCTCATTAAAGATACATGCTCACCTTGACGTATCACCGATTACGGCTAATAAACGATAGGCATGGAGCATTGACCCTCAAAAGAATTTATTTTTATATTATTTTATATCAGCAAAACCTCGTAAATTGAAAACATATATTTGCAATAATTTTTTTTATTTATTTTTTTTAGCATACAACTTATTTAAATTTCAACTTTAAACTGAATATATAAGCGAAACCTTATCAACTGCCCCCAATGTCCGCAAATACAGCATCCACATCGAATCCGACGAGATCGTCTAACTCAACGACGATGACTTCGCATATCTTAAACGCAGCTAGTACTAGTATGCCCAGCAGACCGGCGGTTCGTGCACTAGCGCTCGAATACAAATCACTGCAAGAAGAGCCGGTTGAAGGTTTCCGTGTAAAATTGCTTAATGAAGATAATCTCTTTGAATGGGAGGTGGCAATATTTGGACCGCCGGATACACTTTATCAGGGAGGATATTTCAAAGCGCACATGAAATTTCCACAAGATTACCCGTATTCACCGCCATCTATACGCTTCCTGACAAAAGTTTGGCATCCAAATGTGTATGAAAATGGTGATCTCTGTATTTCCATATTACATCCTCCGGTAGATGATCCACAAAGTGGAGAACTCCCTTGTGAACGATGGAATCCAACACAAAATGTGCGCACCATATTACTATCGGTTATATCGCTGCTAAATGAGCCGAACACATATTCGCCAGCTAATGTCGATGCATCTGTTATGTACCGGAGGTGGCGTGATTCGCAGGTAAATTTTTTTCCCGTATACCTTTATAAATAATACTTGTTTTTTGGGTTATAAACTGTAGTGCTTACTAATTTTATATTTTTTTAGGGAAAGGATAACGAATACCCAAGCATTATACGAAAACAGGCACAGGCTGCTAATGCAGATGCTATAAGAGAAGGTATTGTTGTGCCGATGACACTTGAGGATTACTGCCTTAAGCCGGCACGTAAAACATCTACAGAACCGACGCTAGACACAAATTTCTTTGACGATGATTATGATTTGGAAACTGAAGACGATCTACCAACCGACGATGATGATGAAGACGATGACTATGACCTTGATGAAGACAACACAAACACGAAACGTAAAGACAATGGCACCGCGGATGAATCTGCTGATGACAGTGGTAAAGGTGAGACATCGTAATCTCACATTCAAATGAATAATGTTTTATTTTTTTGCTTCGGAGTGTGAAATCAAGGTAGAAAAGGCAAAAGATAAAATTGTGTGAGATTTTTTTTTAAGAGGAGGCAAGAAATTTTTATGCAGCGCATATGTGGCAACAAAATTCAGGAATAATTTAGCACTTATGTAGTGTATATATTTATAATAAAACAACAAACAACAAATGAAAAAAAAGAAAGCACACTTATCCTTTTGCTAAACATAAAAAATTCAAATGAAAAAATTAGACTTTTCAAAAAAGCAATAACGCAAATTTACCGTAATATTTTTTTGTAAATGAAATGATAAATAAACAGACATGCATATATATACAATAAATAAATGAAATAATTAGAAGTGTGCAGATTAGTTTAGCATCAATTAAGTGTTTTTCTAAAAAGTAACAATAAAAATATTAAATGAAAACTTAACAAAAAATAATACATGTAAAGAGTAATAACAAATATTAAAGCCAAATAACAGAAATTAACTGACAACAAATAGCAACAAAATGCCATAAAAGTAGCGCTATAAATATCAACTAAAACTTTAATTGTATAATGCAAATTCGACGCTTCGTACACTACACTTACTAAAACTATGCATAATGACGTCAAGTGACCACGAAAATAGTTTATGTTAAAGAAATGTATTACCACCTTTTACACTATCCAGCTATCTCACTACAACGTACCGACAAATGACAAGCTGGTTACTCTTTATTACCAGTACGAGTACAGTTATCACAATTGAATGCAGATACAACAGCATTACATTTGTCTGTTACCCTTGAGACGCGTTTACACGTTTACACATTTTTAAATATTTAACTTTTACTTTAAACAAAATACACACACACAATGTGTTGTTTATGCAATTCAGTTTTGAAAACATTGAATTTTTTTCGTATAATACTGCTTGTATACACGTATTTTTACTTAGTTTAATTTCGACACAGCAATACATAGCTTGTATTTTAAGTATGTTTATATAAATTTATTTTGGTATTCATCATATACATATGCCCATGTACTGTTTTGTTCTAGAGCTATTATATTTTTATACTCATATTGCTAATTTGTAATGTTTTATGTCTTTAAGATTTCGATTTTCTGCATTATTAGAAAATAGAAAGCTGGCGTTAATGTACCAACGAACTATTTATTAATTATTTAATTTTGTCTATATGTATGTATGTAAATTTTCTATGTAATAAGTATTCAAGCGAATACCGGTTTTAATATGTATACGCTATATAAAATAAATTTAAACAAATTTTGACCAACATATTTGGCAATGAACAACTTTCTCTAAAATTAAATGCACATGTGACAACTGAAATTGGCTCAAAGTAATATATATTAGTAAAAAAAATGGTTAAAATAAAAAAAAACGCTCTTACTAAAAACATTAATCCTGAAATATATTTTAAGCTAAACTTCTAGACTTTTCCAAATCAAGAACAAATGTGGGAACCTATTTTTTACAATGCAAAGCTACATAAAACTGCATCGATTGTAATATATAAAACATAACAAAAATTTCAAAAAAATTTCATGTGCTAATGATTGTTTTAATTTTCTTTGTCGTTTATTAAATTGACGTACATAAATTGTTTTGTAATAAAGCAAATGTTAAGTAATGTAACATATTAAAAAAATTAATTAATAATATCATAACAGGCGTTATAGTTTGCGTTTAAAAAATCAGTAATTTTCTTAAATCTAACTAAAAACTCACAAAACTATCAATGTTTCAACTAACTATAGTGAATAAAAAAATGATTTTCAATTCATGTCGCAAACGTCGTTGCATTGAAAATTAAACATATTTTAAGAGAAAATAAGGCATAGAAAGTAATATACATACATATACAATAAATATACTTGAGAAAGCATATATATAATAGCAACTGCTTTTAATTTATGCCAATATGTATTGACATACATACATACTTTTCCTCAATACATGCAGAACATTTTATAACTAAACATTAGAATTCCTCTTCATATAAAAATACTAAAACTAATATGAAATATGTAGTAACTATAAATTGTAATATTCAAACTAAGTAAACGGAAAGCTCAGATACAGAGGTATAAAATAATTGATAATGATGGACATACATACATACATAAGTATACTATAAATAAATATGTACGCTCTAAAAATAAATAAATCTTTAATGATATTCAAAACATGCAATAATATTGTATAACTAGTAAATGGAAAGCTAACTGTCAAATTCTACGATTGTAAGATATATTCTCTGAAAAGATATAGAACTAATGATAAGATGTGACACTCCTTGCCCAAATCTAAAACTGCACTGTTCCAAGAACGTGTAATTCTGTTGTCGAATAAATCCTTCACATTTTATAACCATATGATTAAAGAAAGTAACTTGTTAGTTTTGCTTATACAAGACTCACGCAGTAAGTAGTTAAGAGTGCAACATTTTCTCTAATATAAGTGGCAGAAAACCACCAAACCAAAATTTTTGGAATAGCCTCGAGTTGAAAGTCCCTGGTTGGATAAAATCCGGTGCTTTCTGGTTACGTAGATAAAATCATCAGCTGGTTATGCACTACTGAAATTGTCCCGGATTTTATTGGGCCAAGAGTTGTCCACTCGGCGAATTAACGCTGTTTGGATGGATTAATAACTATTTTATTTTGAGTAACAATGTTAATTGCATTTTTGGTTTGATGGTAATCAAAAAAGGAACTTTTCGCCAATTTCCAAAATAAACAACGAACAGCTGATTCAGATGTTACAATTCACAATAATGCCACAAACAAAAAAATAAACAAATTTAACATAAGCACTTTTTACTTTGCACATTTCGCGATTTCTCCATACCAACACAGCCACAAAAGGTGCATTTAAATTAATATAATCTTAACAAATTCTAGTACAATTTTTCCAATGTTTACTAAATTCGTTAGTTCCTGGCAATACCTGTGTTTTGTGTGCTGTTATCTTCTTAAGTTATCAGTTTTTGTTATTATTCCACATTCGCATTTTACACTATTTTACAATTCATATTCGTAAATATTTGTTTTCTTATCAGACATTTCATTTTGTGATTTTCGCATCTTCATGTCAACGGCAATTTGCTTTAATATTGCTGCGCCTTTGAATGAAGAGAAAAAAGTAGAATAGACAAGATTTTCACTTTTCGTGAAAATTGAAAGAAAATTAAAATTATAAATTGTAAATATACGATAGAGAAAAAATTTCAGAAATTTTCATTGCAAATTCAAAGATTAGCAACCAATTACATTGGGTTGCGGGTGCTGTGCGAAACGAGCAGAGTCAGTGGCTGGTATAGTGCGGCGAAAAAGATCGATTCTTTCAGTGCCTAGGCAGACAACAAAGGCAGTATATTTTCCAAGGATTCTACTAACTAATTGTATTACTGTCTGGGAGTAGCAATACCTCAGATAACAAAGTTTTTGAGTTCTTTGTTCTTGTGCTAGTTTAATGGCTACAGGCGGGGGAGGTGCCGTTGGGCTAAGTGGGAGCGGCAGCGGTGGTATCGGTGCAACAGCAGGCTCTAATGCTATAAATTTACAAGCGCTCCAAACATTCCATCATCGCTGCGGACGCCGAATAACACTTTCCAATGGCAACCGCACTGCGGCGCGTTCTGTGCGTGATTTTAGTCATGCGCTGGTGTTTAGCGCCGAACCGCTGACAGACGATGTACTCTTCGAAGTGGTAATTGAGAAGAAGGTTGGTATGCTTACAGTGTAAGTGTTTGGTAAAAATTGAAGCTACTAAGCACACTTTTGAATTTAGAACCATTCTTGGGGCGGCAGTATTGAGATTGGTGTGACATCCGAATCACCAGAGAAACTAGAACTGCCTTCCTGTGCTACGGCAATGCGTAACGGCACCTGGGTAATGTCCGGCATTGATGTGCGTAAAGACGGCGTTTGTCTAATTGAATTCTATGGCACCGATTTGGAGACACTGGGCGAACGTGATCGCGTTGGCGTAATGCGCACTTCCAACAATGAATTAGTATTTTATGTTAATGGCGAGCCACAAGGTGTGGCAGCGCGTAATATGCCCAAGACATTGTGGGCATTGGTTGATTTGTACGGGCGTTGTGTGCAAGTGTCACTCTGTCCAACGGATGTGGGTGGTTCAGGGGTGAGGGCATATGAATTTCGTCTTAAAATCTTTATTAAAAAATGTATTTCTTACGAAGGATTTCGCCGAAACATCAGTCCAGCAAGCACATCAAATTGTGCAGAATATCGATGTACCGATGAGTGTGGATGTGACAGTTGTTTCAACTACATCGCCGACAGCAAACAACGCCTGCACAGCCAACAATAATAGCAGTGGCGGTGGTCTAGTTTCAAACATTAGCACGAACGCTGATATTAATGCCGCCCTTTCCAGTTTGGGCAGCGCAGGCGCCGCTGCGATTTCCGCGATATCGCAAACTGGTTTGCATAGCGCTCTACCGTTATCTTCCTCGGCTGCGGCAGTTATTGCGAATAATACGTCCACGTTGCAAAACGTGGGAGACTTTTATGATACGGATAGACTGCGTTTTCACACACGCTGTGGCTCTCTTGTGAAGCTTTCGCCGCATTGTCGCAGCGCCGAGCGTCGACGACCGTTAGATGAGTTCAATAATGGTGTGGTAATGACACATCGGCCGTTGAAGGATAATGAGCTGTTTGAGATACGCATCGATAAGTTGGTGGACAAATGGTCCGGTTCCATAGAAGTAGGTGTGACTACGCACAATCCGTCGGTGCTGCACTTCCCAGCTACAATGACGAATATGCGCAGCGGCACCATAATGATGTCCGGCTGTGGTATACTGACAAATGGCAAGGGCACACGACGTCAGTACGGCGAATTTAATTTAGATGAACTGCGTGAAGGTAAATTGTTTATTTTGGTCTTTCAATATTTCATTCATTCATATTAATTTTATGTGTGAATTTTGCAGGCGATCGTGTGGGTATGATGCGCAAGTCTAACGGAAATCTACATTACTATATAAATGGCCAGGATCAGGGTGTGGCCGCAACTCGTGTCGCCCAAACACTCTGGGGTGTCATAGATCTCTACGGCATGACCACCAAAGTGACGATTGTGGATCGCGATGAGCGGGAACAACAAAATTTAGTAACACGACGCAATAATCTTATCCTCACAGCCGCGTCAGGTTTAACTAGCGGCAATATGGCAATCGATAGCATCGGTGCGACAAATGCACTTATTACGGCGAATTCGGCAACACCGACACCTGTATTGAGTTTGCTTAGTCCCGAGGGTGAAGTCAATTCAACGGTTGCTGCTGCAGCGGCCGCGTTGGGCGACTCAACGCTATCTGGCACTAATACGCAGCGTAATGACGATCGTCTAACCTTCCATCCGATCTGTGGTTCGCATGCTACGGTCACACATAGTGGACGCACCGCGCTTCGACCAAAGTAAGTATGGCTCATGAAAGACAGTTTTTTTTTTATATTATTCACGAAGTCATGGGTTGTTGCCTAAGGCAATAAAGAAACCTCCAAAGAAATTGTTCAATGAAATGATTGTCCCTTATGACTTCCAAATCACATCACACAGCCGCGAGAGAGTCACCTAAGCACTGGCCAGGCACTGTGCCTGCTCTGCTTATATAGGCAACTGGCAGCCAGCTTCCCGCGAATTTACCGCATGACTTTCAAATAACATAACATCACAGCGCGACAGTCACCCAAGCACTGGCCAGGCAACTGGCAGCCAGCTTCCCGCGAATTTACCGCATGACTTTCAAATAACATAACTTCACAGCGCGACAGTCACCCAAGCACTGGCCAGGCACCCAAGCACTGGTGCCTGCTCTGCTTATATAGGCAACTGGCAGCCAGCTTCCCGCGAATTTACCGCATGACTTTGAAATAACATAACATCACAGCGCGACAGTCACCCAAGCACTGGCCAGGCACCCAAGCACTGGTGCCTGCTCTGCTTATATAGGCAACTGGCAGCCAGCTTCCCGCGAATTTACCGCATGACTTTCAAATAACATAACATCACAGCGCGACAGTCACCCAAGCACTGGCCAGGCACCCAAGCACTGGTGCCTGCTCTGCTTTTATAGGCAACTGGCAGCCAGCTTCCCGCGAATTTACCGCATGACTTTCAAATAACATAACATCACAGCGCGACAGTCACCCAAGCACTGGCCAGGCACTGTGCCTGCTCTGCTTATATAGGCAACTGGCAGCCAGCATCCCGCGAATTTACCGCATGACTTTGAAATAACATAACATCACAGCGCGACAGTCACCCAAGCACTGGCCAGGCACTGTGCCTGCTCTGCTTATATAGGCAACTGGCAGCCAGCTTCCCGCGAATTTACCGCATGACTTTCAAATAACATAACATCACAGCGCGACAGTCACCCAAGCACTGGCCAGGCACGGTGCCTGCTCTGCTTATATAGGCAACTGGCAGCCAGCTTCCCGCGAATTTACCGCATGACTTTCAAATAACATAACATCACAGCGCGACAGTCACCCAAGCACTGGCCAGGCACGGTGCCTGCTTTGCTTATATAGAGGCAACTGGCAGCCAGCTTCGCGCGAATTTACCTCGTGGCTTTCTAATCACATCACATTACGGCACGACAGTCATCCAAGCACTGGCCAGGCACGGTGCCTGCTTTGCTTATATAGGCAACTGGCAGCCAGCTTCCCGCGAATTTACCGCATGACTTTCAAATAACATAACATCACAGCGCGACAGTCACCCAAGCACTGGCCAGGCACTGTGCCTGCTCTGCTTATATAGGCAACTGGCAGCCAGCTTCCCGCGAATTTACCGCATGACTTTGAAATAACATAACATCACAGCGCGACAGTCACCCAAGCACTGGCCAGGCACTGTGCCTGCTCTGCTTATATAGGCAACTGGCAGCCAGCATCCCGCGAATTTACCGCATGACTTTGAAATAACATAACATCACAGCGCGACAGTCACCCAAGCACTGGCCAGGCACCCAAGCACTGGTGCCTGCTCTGCTTATATAGGCAACTGGCAGCCAGCTTCCCGCGAATTTACCGCATGACTTTGAAATAACATAACATCACAGCGCGACAGTCACCCAAGCACTGGCCAGGCACTGTGCCTGCTCTGCTTATATAGGCAACTGGCAGCCAGCTTCCCGCGAATATACCGCATGACTTTCAAATAACATAACATCACAGCGCGACAGTCACCCAAGCACTGGCCAGGCACCCAAGCACTGGTGCCTGCTCTGCTTATATAGGCAACTGGCAGCCAGCTTCCCGCGAATTTACCGCATGACTTTCAAATAACATAACATCACAGCGCGACAGTCACCCAAGCACTGGCCAGGCACGGTGCCTGCTCTGCTTATATAGGCAACTGGCAGCCAGCTTCCCGCGAATTTACCGCATGACTTTCAAATAACATAACATCACAGCGCGACAGTCACCCAAGCACTGGCCGGGCACTGTGCTTGCTCTGCTTATATAGGCAACTAGCAGCCAGCTTCCCGCGAATTTACCGCATGACTTTCAAATAACATAACATCACAGCGCGACAGTCACCCAAGCATTGGCCAGGCACTGTGCCTGCTCTGCTTATATAGGCAACTGGCAGCCAGCTTCCCACGAATTTACCGCATGACTTTGAAATAATATAACATCACAGCGCGACAGTCACCCAAGCACTGGCCAGGCACGGTGCCTGCTCTGCTTATATAGGCAACTGGCAGCCAGCTTCCCGCGAATTTACCGCATGACTTTCAAATAACATAACATCACAGCGCGACAGTCACCCAAGCACTGGCCAGGCACGGTGCCTGCTCTGCTTATATAGGCAACTGGCAGCCAGCTTCCCGCGAATTTACCGCATGACTTTCAAATAACATAACATCACAGCGCGACAGTCACCCAAGCACTGGCCAGGCACGGTGCTTGCTCTGCTTATATAGGCAACTGGCAGCCAGCTTCCCACGAATTTACCGCATGACTTTCAAATAACATAACATCACAGCGCGACAGTCACCTAAGCACTGGCCAGGCACGGTGCCTGCTCTGCTTATATAGGCAACTGGCAGCCAGCTTCCCGCGAATTTACCGCATGACTTTCAAATAACATAACATCGCGGCGCGACAGTCACTTAAGCTCTGGCCAGGCACGGTGCCTGCTCTGCTTATATAGGCAACTGGCAGCCAGCTTCCCGCGAATTTACCGCATGACTTTGAAATAACATAATATCACGAAATTTTTATTTCCAGTGCATCTGATGACTTCAACAACGGGGTTGTGCTAACTCGTCGCCCCTTACGTCCAAATGAACTGTTTCAAGTGCGGCTCGAGCGTGTCGTTACCAAATGGGCCGGCTCGGTAGAGATGGGTGTGACCACGCACAGCGCCGAAGAGTTAGACTTTCCTTTTACCATGACCAATGTGCGGTAGGATTCCCTAAATTAGACGTCAACACCAATATTTTCGAAATTAAAACTAAAACCTAATTAATTGGTTATCTTACAGTTCCGGCACTTGGATGATGACGGGCAATGGTGTTATGCATAACGGCATTACGGTCATTGAGCAATATGGTCAGAATCTTGATCGTTTGCAGGTCGGTGATCGTGTGGGTGTCGTGCGCAAGGACGATGGCACGTTACATTTCTGGGTGAATGGCGTAGATCAGGGACCGGCAGCGACCAATGTGCCTGAACGCGTCTTTGGTGTTATCGATCTCTACGGTCAGGCGGCGCAGGCTAGCATAATAGACACATCTGAATGTGGCAGTCCGGATACGGGAAATTCAACTATCTCCAATACAACGCTCTACAGTGAGCCACCCTTGCGCTTCCATAGCATACACGGTCGGTAAAATGAATTATTCGCAATCGGTGATTTGGTGAGTTTTAAAATTTTCATTTGTTGGTTATGCTTAGGTAAAAATGCTGGCATCTCAAATGGCGGTCTCACCGCTTCCCGTCCTAATTCGCTGGCCGAATTCAATGATGCCATAGTCTTCAGTAATCGTCCGTTACGTCAGCGCGAACTCTTCGAGGTTGCGCTCGATATCATGGTGCGTCACTGGTCGGGCAATATAGAGATCGGCGTGACGGGTACACGCCCCGAGGACATACAACTCGCTGCCAATGCTACCGACTTGGATGCCAACGATATGATAATACTCTGTGGCTCGATGATCTTTCATAATCGTAAAACTATACGATCCAATGTGCTCATCGATTTGGATAGCTTGGGCGAGGATACACGTGTCGGTGTAATGCGTAATGGCGACTATGTGCATTTCTTCATCGATGGCGTCGATCAGGGCCCTGCCTGTGAGTGTCGTATGCCGAATGTGTGGGCAGTAATCGATTTGTATGGCCAGTGTGCGCAAGTGACGCTCACGCAATCGCAGCCAGACATACGTGCGCCGTATGCGACCAGTGAGAATTCTCAAAGCTGTCAAGCAACTTCGGTTATACAGCCGGCAACGTCGGAGTTGAAGCATCGTTGGACCTGCATATCGGGCAATGTGACTTTATCGCAAAGCTGGACGGTGGCTTCACGTATTACCGGCGCTTCGGCGGCACTCTCGCGTTGTGTCGTTTTCTCCGAGCATCCGCTGAGTGTGGGTGCGCCATTCGAAATCAAACTGATCTCGCACAATTCGTTATTCGCAGGTATGGGATTGTTTTTTAGTAGACATTTTTTTAAATTGAAATAATGTTGCATTTCATAGGCTGTCTCAATATCGGCGTTACCGATTTGAATCTCTCCGACGACTATGTTCGCAAAAATATACCGTTAAGTATTAAACGCATACCTGCCAATGTCTGGTATGTATCCGGCAATGAGGTGCGTCACAATTCGACACTGCTGCAGCGTTCCATGGCTTCTTTGGAGTGGCTGCGTGTAGGTGATCGTATTGCGCTCGAGCTGACGCCAGCGCGCACGCTGCGCATACTGCTGAATTCGGAGGACATGAATATACACTTTCAGAATGTGCCCAATGTGAGTAACGGTGCTGCACATATTATTGTTGTATTTATTTTTAAAGTACTTCTCGTGCTCTGCTAGGATGTCTACGTCGTTGTTGAACTGCAAGGCTCTACCATGGCCGTGCAAGTGATCTCTTCCCAAGGTCCGACTTCACCGCTGCGTCCGTGTAGTTTACGCCTACAAGACTCGCTCGACTTTGGTGTTGATCCGCTTAATAAACAAGACTCGATGCTGGAATCAATCGATTCGGAGATGCAAACTTACGAGTTCTCCGAGCTGCATGGCAAACATGTGCGACTCTTGGATGAACATCGTTCGGCGATGCGCGTACAGTCTTACAATCAAGGCGTCGTATTTGTGGGCAAACCGTTATGCAAGGGCGAGAGCATTAGTGTGAGTGGAAAAGCGTGTTTTTTTATCCAATAAACAAAATGCAATTAATCTCGCAACCAACAGATCAAAGTGGACGCCGTGAATCCCAAATGGAAGGGCACAATAGGCGTCGGTGTGGTCGCAGCGTGTCCGCAACCCACAAGCGTCTCACAATTGCCGATCTCCATTTTACATTGTAAGCGTCCGTGCTGGGTGGCAACCCACGATTACATCAATATAAACGGTCAAAAGATAGCCTCGAAGTATGGCGAAGCGCTGGAACAAATACAGCCGGGTACAGTCATCACCATGACACTCTCGAATGTCGGAATGTTGGGTAGGTGCGCGGCGAATATTTTCATGTACCTTTTGTATCAAGTTTCTTTCACAGTAATCATGGTTGGTTCCATTAATTTGGAGGATTTGGCGGCCGGTTTACCCAATCACGTCTACCCTGTCTTCGATCTCTACGGAAAATGTGAGAAAATTTCACTCATTACCAGCAACGATGTAGGCCGCAATAGTACGCCGATTATTGAGGAGGCCGCCGCGTTGGAATATGATAACTTGCAGGAGCAGGATGGCGGTGTGCCACAATGTGAAAAGGCCGATTTGGAAATGCATGAAAAGGAAACGGAGCAGCTGTCGCAACAGCAGCCGCAGGCAATGCAGACAAGCGGTGGCGCAGTGGGCGGTGTGGCTGCGGGCAGCGGTACAAGCAATGCGGCAATGTTAGTAAAACCAAATTTTTATACACTTTAATGTATTCTAAATATATTTTTTAACCCGCAACAGGAATCGTTCGGTGATGGAGAGCGTGTCGGAGAATTTATTGTTAAATATTTCGATAAAAAATCGTACACTGGAGCAAAATCGTGCTGTGGAGTCGAATGCAGCTAACACTTCGTGGTATGTAAACGAGTTATTGTTGAGTTTGTTGTTATGGTCGTCTGGATGCAGTGGAACGCAGATGAAGAAGCTTCAGACTTGTCAGAACACTGCACTCCGGACTACGACAGGGTGCTTCTTGATGTCTCCTACACACCTACATATTGAGGCCCTTATGCTTCCAGTTAAGGAGCATAATGAACTCCTCTCCAGGCAGATCCTGCTGAAAAATCGCCCCTGCTTGGAGCGGAACTGTTTCCTAGTAACATCAAGAGGTCATTCCTCGACAATGTCGACGACATTAGACAGTATGCCGACCAGACTTCGGACGCAACAAACTTCTGACAATCACTGACCGCCATTCACAGTGGAGCCATCCACCGACTCCCTTGCAGTGAATGGCGTACTTGGAGTCAAACCAGCACCCATCGCAGGCGAAGAGCTCGAGTTGCCACAAAAAACGAGAGTGAACCTTACGCAGAATCGACTCCGAAATCTCGTCAATATACCTTTTCAAAAATTTCGGATCGATATCTTAAAAACTGTGGGACTATTTCGGACATGGCTAAATCGAATCGGCTATAATCTCTCATTTTTTCTCTCCAATTTCTCTCTATACTCTTTATATTTATAAATATATGTAGCTTCATATAAAATATATCTCTGCTCTCTCGCCCTTATTTCCAGCTGTCTACGGGAGTCGTTACAACTACAACACAATACCAATCTCAATATTCAACGCAGTCAGAGTACGCAACGTTTTCAAAACGCACTGAATGCGTCGGCTAACTCCACAACGACAGGTGGCGCTATTGCTGACACTGCAGCGGCCTCAACATCCGCCGCACCAAACGCGGCTGCGTCAGGCACTAACAACAGCGCCACCAGTACAACAACCACTTCTCCTTACGTCCATGATACGAATAAAGATTATGAGGCGCTCGAAGAAGCCGGCGCTGTGGGCGGCATATCACTGCAAAGCGAACTGCGACGATGTAGTTCCAAAGAGAATTTACTCAGCGCGCAGCGTTCCTCAAACAATTTGGATGCGTTGGAACAGCTAGTCAGCAGCGTTGGTATACATGGCGCAAATGCTAATGCAACAGTGGCCGATAATATGACAGCTAATGAACGGGCGCTCGAAACCGATAGCAATTTAACCGCCAGCGCTACGGTTGATGCTGCCGCCGCAGTGGGCGTGACCACTGCTAACTTAGAAGGCACTGTTGGTAATGTGGGTGCACACGAGCATGCGGTAGAGGAGCGCGCTGAGGAAGGGGACGATGTGGACGACGATGACGATGATGATGATGACGACGACGATGATAATGATGATCTTGAGGACAATGACAATTTGGATCATTTGTTACTATTGCAACAACAACATGATTTGTTACGTTTACGTTATCAGCAGTTGAGTCAACCTTTCTCGGCAAATTTCGGTCCACTCTCGTCGACATCAACGTCCACACAATTTGATTCGCTGCAGTCGATACCCTCCATCGAACGTAAGGATTGTGAATATCTGAAGTTAGTGCAACAGTTTCGTACTTCACTCGTTTTGCCGCAATCCTTCTTCCAACCGCTAACCGATCCCATTTGCTTTTGCGCGCAATGCAACGCATTCACATCGGAAAAGCTACACGGTTGGGTCTATTTCAAGTTGAACCAGCAAACGGTCAACTCGGCCGCCGCGCAGCATTCGCTCGACACCGGCGAATGGCTGCCGCTCTACTACATGACGCGTGTAGACAAAATACGTGCCATACTAGATCATGGTCAACCACTGCCGTTGGAGTCGAGCTGCGAATCGCACACCAGCCTCAGCAATCAGAAGGATGAGCCCGGCACGCGTCTGGAATTGCACTTCTCACCGAACGCTGCCGGCATTGTGTCGATGAACAGCCAACATAAATACAATGTCAACTCTCATTCGTATCGCATCGGTACCGCTTTCGAGGTCTACGTGCGTCGGCAATCGCTCTGCCTGACGAATAGCAGCAAAATGAATGTAAACGCCGCGGTGGTGGCCTCATCAAGCGCTGCAGCGGCCGCGCTTAGCTTATTGGAGCGCCGTTCGTCGGCAGACTTGTTGCATCCGCATGAATCGAGCAGCGGTTTGACGCTCGAACAGAGCAGCAGCAGCAGCGGCGGTGGCGGCAGTATGAGTGCGGGCTCAGCGTCGAGCGCATCGCTCAAAGACATGACGTGGTTTACGAAAGAGGCAGGCGCTTGTGTCATAACAGCGCTAATATTGAAATTGGAGAAAATAACGCCTTCAAAGAATGCTGGCGGTGGGCTCAGTCTCGCTTTAGATGGCAACTAAGCGCAGACGAATGACAAATGAAAAATACAACTAAGGTCTCGTTGAGTAGTTGGTTTGTGGCAGCATGGAGAAATAGGCTATATGGCTACGCTTCAATAAGCATTGCTAGTCTCTTTTTCTTATGTTTTTTTTTCATTATAAGATTACTATTCCAAAAAGAAATGATATATATATTTTGCACTTTTGCATACAATTTTATATATACAAACTTATATAACGTTATAAATTATTGAAATGTAATGCAAAATTATTTAGTTTTGTAGATGAACTGCTGGTCCATAAGGCATTGCACATTCTTCATCCATTATTTATTTATACATTAACATTAGTTTACTGCACTGATAAGCACTTAGTAAAGCTTTAAAAAAACTAAGAAAATTTCTGGAATTTCGAGGTTTAAAAAATGGTATAAAAAGCTCTGCTACTTGAAAGCTTCTCAGACTAACTAAAATATATTGCAACAAGAAGCTTTGAATGCTTAGAAAATATAATGAAAATGCTTACGAAACTTTCTAAAAATAAGTGATTGGCATTATTTGAAGCTTTTTCCAAAACTTTGGAGTCCATATACAAAGCTAAGAGTTCTGGAAAGCTTAACATTCTTGAAAAATATAAAGAAAATACTTTCGAATTTTATTAAAAATTGTTAGTGATATTCCTTGAAACTTTTTCCAAAACTATGAGATCTAAAAAGTTTAAAATTCTTGGAAAATATAATTAATATACTTGCGAAATTTACGAAAAAAGTTTTTGTGATATTCCTTGAAGCTTTTTCTAAAACTATCAATCCCATTGAGCTTTTTTCAAAACTATGAGTTCTAGAAAGTTTAAAGTTCTTGGAAAATATATGTTGAAGCTTTTCCTAAAACTATCAACCCCATTAAACTTTTTTTTAAAACTATGAAGTCTAGAAAGCTTAAAATTCAAACACTTCTCAGGATTCTTATTCGCTAACGAAATAATGAAAAGATCTTCACAATCAAATGCTAAAGCTGTTAAGATGGGCTGAGATATTGAATTTAAATCTAAAATTTTAATGCATAAACTTACGAATTGCAACAAATATTATAATTGGCAGCTTTTGAATGTCTAGTATTTAATTATTTTTTAACATTTCAAATAGCTCTTATAAATAAATGGTATTTTTGTATTAGACTAGAGCTTTCGTGAACAACAGTTGATACAGAAACTTGCCAACACTTTTTATTATTATATAAACTGTTGCTTAGTATTTTTTTGGCAAAAGCTCATGCAAAAAAGCTCTAGCTGTAAGCTTACATACTAAACTATATTTTCTGTGAAAACTGCATTAAAAATTGTAATGATTTAAGATTGGTTTTAGTTTAGCTTAGTCTTCTTTAATGAGCTTTGAATCTCTTAAAAACGGATATCTTTTTAACTCTATGAAAGTTGTAAAGAATTGCTGCAGTTTAAGTTTTGCACATAAATATTTGTGTTTTATTTTGTTGTTAGGTAAAAGGTAACAAATGTTTAGCGAATTTCGATATTGAAAGCTTTGAACTTCCATACTAAAAAAAAATGGTTCAAGTAGCATTGACTTCTAGGCGTGCGCAAATTTTATGAAAGTAAAAATGACTGGTTTTTAAATACTAAATCTTTGTTATTAAAATTTGCCTAATAAAAGCTTGCTATGAAAGCTTTGAGATTTGAGCTTTGAGCTTTCAACCGAAGTCATCATAAATTGCATGGAGCTTATTTTAAATGGAATTGATAAAAAAATAGGAAATCAAAACTTTTAAAGAAACTATAATATTTATTGTAAAATTATAACTAATCTACTTTGTAAAAAAAAGTATAATAAAAATGTTATTCCAAAATTAAATTTTTGTTTCGAAAAATAAAATTCACTCAAACTTTTTGAAAACAAATTTATTAATAACAAATAAAATTAAATACTAACTCTTATTAGGAAACCTAACTTAAAACAGTAGTTTTGGAAAACAAAAAAAATTGATTTTCAAAGCTATTTTCTAAAAACCATTTAACTTGGAAATTGATATTTTTAATTGAACCAAATGTTATACTATAAATGAAATTCAGCTAACAAGCAGCACTCTGGTAAATTCATATATACATATACATATATGTATGTATGTATGTATGGAAATTTGAAAATCTTATATTCTAAGTCTAATTCTACGATTTTGTATGTAATTCTAATTATTGAAATTAATTGATTTCGAAAAATTACATTTTATTTACATACATTTTATTGTATATATAGTATATACTATAAACGCATACCAACATACTTACATATGCACTGAACTTGAACGACGCGCACTCACACACACACTTATATACTTACACTTATGCATGTGAAAGCTTGGAGAAATTGTAATTCGGTAATTTTTCATCGATGGCTAAGCAAATCAAATTAAAATTATATACGAGTACTACACACACATACGCATACACATATACATACCAATGGAATTTGATTAAAAGAGATTATAATTTCGCAAATAAATAATTAATGTTATGATTACACAATTGTGCACAAAATTATGGTTGTTTTTATTGTTGTGTGGCATTAGCACATACATACATATATGTGCCGTTAGGTATATACTTATACATATGTAAAGAAATTTCAAAGAATCAACAGTTGAGCACTTATAGGGATATATAAAAAGATATACTATGTATGTATGTATGTGTGTCAGTTTCGATTCTAGGAACTGCTTTGTAAACGAATAATACTACTAACAGGAGTGTGTTGCTGTTGTTATAGCGGTAGAAAATATTCCTGAAGTAATTTCGAGAAGTACTGTCGAGTTGACGAGCTTGGCTAGATAAAACTCCGGCTCAGAATCGGTTACTTAGGCAATTGATATCTCAAAAACCGAGAGGCAAGTGTGCGTTTAGACGGATGGATGAGCAGACGGACATTGCCGAATGGATCACACTGATCATTTATAGAAGAAGGTCTCTGAAGCTTCCTTCTGGATATTACAAACTTCGTGGTAAACTCAATATACCCTGTTCAGGGCATATAAAGTGGCCTGTGTATGAATGAGTTTATTAACATTTGTTTTGCTAACCTTGAGCCAAATAAGAAGAAAAAAAAAATACTGCATGACAAGTTCCACACTCCAAATGTATGGAGATAATGTATGTAAGTATCTGTAAACCTATGTATGTTCAATGTATATTTATGTAATTATACACGTGTATATGCCTATACGAGTATGTAGTTATCCAATTACATACATACAAGTATATACATATGTGTAATATGTTAAAAACCGCAAGAGACGGCCTGGAAGCATTAAACTTGAACTTGACTGGATTTTTCAGGCGAGATTACAAAGCTGACACTACGCGGGTGCATAATGACAGATTTAACAATATGTAGTTAAACAAACAGGCAAATTTGATGTGTTTGGTAGAAAAAAGTATATGAAAGTACCCATGTACGTATATATGTACCTATATATATGTATGTATACTGTAGCTGCGGAGCTACATTATTAGGTCACTACAATTTAATAAATAAGCAAAACAAAAAGTTATACCACTGAATTAACTCCTTTGGGACGCATTATGCGCAAGGGAATTGCATACGAATTTACATTGAATATTGAATGTTACGTATACGTCATGTAGCACCGCACGAGTTTGTTTACTTAATCCATATGATACATGCGAGAGTTGCGAGCGTTGCTTCATTAACTTTTGGGAGTGCTTACACGTACTTATATACATTATATATACATACATATATCGTTATATGTATATATATATATATATCTATAATTGCATATATTAATACAAATATTAGCGAGGGTTGATTTTTATGGTTGAGTACGAATTTTTTGAACATATATCAGAGCCAGTTGTACTATCTCAAGTTTCTATACACCTTCTAAGATGGATAATTCTCAACAAAGACTTGGCAATGTCGACTTTTTAAAGGAGAGAAAACGAGCGCTTGCTCTCTTTCCAGTCTCGAAGAAAGGATTTGCCGAAAGTCGGGATCCTGTAGATATAAATAGACAAAGCAGAGAAAAAAAGGGTTCGTTCTCTTTCCAGCCTCTTGGAAAGAATTTTTCGAATGTCAGTATCCTGTAAATATCTACAATATCTATAAAATGTGCGAACATGCCCTTAAATAATTTTTAAACTAATATAAGTTTAAAATCAACAGTTGACCACAGCAAGTTCATCAACTGTTGGGCGATAGCTATTTGCCTCATTTTATGAATATATATATATACATATATGTATCTATGTGTTTTGTGCGCATTTACTCACTAATTGCTTGGCAAATAGTCAAAAAGGGGAGTTAAGTTCAAAGTGTCGATCAATTACTCACCCGTCTGCCTCGCTGCCAGTCAGCCAGGTCAGTTTAAATATTTATGTCGCTTAAATGACATTTAAACGTAATTTATAGCGGGGGTGCGCGGAAATCACAATGTAAAGCATTTAAAGAATAAACATTGTATGTTTGCATGTTGAAGCAGCTATTAAAGTGGAGACTTTTTTTTTTCATTTGGCTAATATCGCCTAGAGATGTAATTACAATTAGGGCTCGCTTTTGGCTGCAATCAGCGGTTACTTGGTTAGCACTCACACAGGAGGATTACAGATTTACAAAATTTACTAATTTATCATAATTTTCTGTTGAATTAAATATTATTTGAAATATAGAATTGATTATAAAGCCACTTGGACACGATAGCATAGCTTAAACTTTGTTCAGATGCTGGTGGTGGGGAAGAGTAAGTGACAATTGACTACTTTTGGAGCAGAATATTTTAAAAGACATGGAAGCTACATATATGGATAAAGCAGGTTTCAAGGCGTGTCTCTATTACGCTTTAAATGCGTAATCGAATCAGAGAGATATAATATCACCAAGCAACCCAGTCAAATATTGAAGCAGCGAAGATAAAGAGGCCCAAATAGTGGGCTCTGACGTAACATAGTACCCTTTAAGGGTGATACACTGATTATAGCGACTCTACAACTTTTCGATGCTATTTTTGATGATTTGTACTTTGCTTCAAAACAGCCCGCAGTTTTGGTGATGACCTCTTCATTCGACGAAAATTTCGTCCCAGCGAGCACTCTTTTGAGCTATGAGAACAGGAAAGAGGTCTTATTTGAGAGCTTAAGCTTGCTCTAACCGCTTTACAATCAAACTACTGTTCGCTTTAATATCCATTCCTCTTAAACTCATTCTCCCAAAGCGATTTCGAGTCACCTTGTAGCTCAAAGCAGCAGCTGTTTTGCTGTTAATAAAGAAAAATCGACGCAATTATTACACTGAAAGCGATCGAAATCATTTTGTCGCATTGACAGCGGTGAAAAATCCACTTTCTATAATCGTACATCATTAATTATCGGCTAATAAAGCATTATTCATTCGCCACTGTCAAATTGTCAACAACACACTCACTCGCTGGAGCTGATTACACATGCTTACAGGCAATTTTTATGTTTTACTCAGCAACTAAGCCGCTGTACGTGGCTAATAAAAATGTTACATTCCAAATGATTGGTTAAACAATGCGCAACCTGTGTACAAACAAATATTCAATGTCACGCCTCATCAGCCAGTCCAAAGCGTCGAAAGTCGCCACTACATGTAAACTAACTAAATTGCTTCGAAGATTGCGCTTTCGCTTAGATAATGGAAAGTGGTAGCACAGCGCATATAAATAGTTTGTGCGCTGTATGTGTATGTTCATATATATGTGTGTGTACGTTGTTTTATATATGTGTATGTATTTGTGCAGTATACTTGTACATGTTTATTATTTCACTTTTGTTTGCTTTTGTTGTTATTAATGCATTATTGTTATATGAGCACACATACACATGTCTACATGTACACACACACACGCACACACTTAGTTGCAAGGGAACTCATAATAAAGCATTTCGTTGCAGTTGGTGTACTTTCGCTGACCGCTGACTGCTGACCGCGTAATATTGTTTACATTGCAGACAAACACACACCCTAACACACTTTTCACATTTACACACACACATACAGGCGCCATATTTGTATGGTAACCGCGCTTTAATTGTATGCATTGGTATAATAATGTATATGTGTGTGTAGGCTTACTGCTCAGTCAGTGTTGACTTCTCATTCATACATACATAAGGAAGACTGTAAGTATCCTTGCATGTGTGCGTGTGCATAAAATTATTATTATAATTTGTGTTTGCCTTTGTATTGACTGACCATAGATTTGTGTTAGTGCCCTAGTGGATTATAATTTTTTATGACAATAGTGAAATTATTTTTTTAGATTTCATCCACAGATCCATAGAACAGTTACTGTCGCGCGTTGGTGAAAAACGGTTGGAAAAGCGGGAAAAACTTGAAAATCGAATTTTAGTAGAGAAATTGTTGAATGACACAAAACGACGGTAAGGATTTTTCAATGTGAAATAAGCGTTATTATAGAAGTGAGTGAGAGCGTGATAAATTTTGAATATTATAAAGGAAAATATATTTGTGATTAAAAATAAAATTAATTAATTAAATTAAAGTAAATAAAAAACAAAACGAAATAAAAATTATAAAATATTTTGGTAAAAACCAAACTTAAAAGAAGCGCAAAAAATTAATTATTAATAAAAAAAAATTTAAGTAAAAAAATAAAAATATTTGAATATCCGAAAAACACTTTTATTTCTTTTTTGGAAAAACAAAACGTTCTAAGCGAGTGTAAAAAATATATTTATGACAAAGATTAAAATTAATTAAAAAAAAACCAAAAAAAATAATATATAATATTTTTTGGTAAAACAAAGTTTGATAAGAAAGTAAAAAAAATATATATATGATAAAAAATAAAATAAATTTTAAAGTTAAAAATTAAAATATTAGAATAACCATTTTTTTTGTTTTTTTTGGTAAAATAAAATTTTCTAAAAAAGTTTAAAAAATACATTTATAAAAAAAAATATTTTTTTAAAGTGAAAAATAACAAAATAAAATAATTTTATATTTAGAAACAAAAAAAAAATATATAAAAACAACAACAAACATCTTTTTGGCTGAACAAAAATTATCGTGAAATTTAAAAGTCGCAAAAAAAATTTAAAATACAACTACAATACTATATTTACCTGAAAAAAACCTCAATATTAAAGAAAAATGTAAGAAATGCTAAAAACTCGCAATAAAACTAAATAAAAATATGTTTTTATAAAAACTGTATAAAAAACGCTATAAGTCTACGACAATAAAGAAGAAGTATCAAAAAATGTAATTAAAACATGTAGTATTAAAATAAATATTTAAAATCAAAAATTAATAAAAAAAATGTTTTAAAAAAAAAAATAATTAAAAAAAAATATTTAAAATGAAAAATTTGGTTTGGTTGCAATAAAATTTATTCAAAAATACCAAAGCTGACCTGAGAAATAAAAATAGATAGTGCATAAGAACATTTTTTTAAATAACTAAAAAAATATATTTTTATAATAACTGTATTAAAAAAATGTATAAAAATATAAATTTTTATAAAAATGATATCTTAGTTTAATAAAGCAAAATAAACTAAAGAAGTGTTTTAAACAAAATAAAATAAAAAATAAATAATATAAAAATAATAATTTTTAAAAAATGTATGAACGATTAAAAATAATTAAAAAAATATATACATTAAAAATATACCATCTCATAACAATTATCTCTTTATTAAAATAAATAAAATAAAAATGTAAAAATTTTTTAAAATTTTTGAAAAAAATTTTGTATAAAAAGTAGTTTTAAAAGATAAAGGAATTAATAAGAGAACTTCAATCGGTCACTTTGTATGGGAACTATATGCTATAACGACTCGATCTGAATAATTTCATCGGATATTGGACGAGCTTCTTAGGCATTAACCTACGGCCAACTTCGTGGAGATATCTCAATAAATAAAAAAGTTTTCCATAAAAGCAGTTGATTCACAACATACAGTTTGTATGGCAGCTATATGCTATAGTGACCCGATCCGAAGAATTTCTTCGTAGGTTACACCATTGTCTTAGACAATAAGCCGTGCCGAATTTCGTGAAGATATCTCGTCAAATGAAGAAGCTTTCCGTACAAGCACTTTAAACCGATCGTTCAGTTTGTATGGCAGCTATATGCTATAGTGATCCGATGTCGGTTTTTCCGACAAATTTCCAGGCTGAGAAAAGGAAGTGAGCAAAATTACAGATTGGCATCTCAAAAACTGAGTGACTGGTGCAGGCATATACAGATAGACAGACAGACAGAGATGACTTTATATTATATTTTATAGGGTCTCCGACGTTTCATTGAACACTTAGTTAACTCTTCAAAGAGTAAATTCTAAAATAAAAATTTTGGAAAAACTAATATAAGTAATAATAGTTCACACTTTCAGGTTTCGAGTGACCTTGTAAAGCAACTGCATGTCTCGTGACTGCTAAGCCTCGCCGCTATGTGTAAATATAAAAATTCACCGTGGCATATTATTAAGTTTAACAACATTTTATCATCGTCACTTACAAATATTAAATAAAAAAATTAAAATAAAAAAAACAACAGAAATATATCTAAGCAAAGTTCAGCGCATTTTGCAATGACTGGCTTCGACTTAATACTTTCGGCGGCGCTGTGTCTCACGTGTGCAAATCTAACGGATATACGTCTACCCGAGGGTCTAATAGAGTTAGATGAAAATAATACCGTTGTTACTATATCACCCGATTTGGCAGTTGACGAGCCATCCTTGGATGATGCACCATTTGAAACGGTAAAAACAATCGTCGCCAAGAAGGAGAAAATGGATAAGCTAAGAGAGTGGATAAAGGGTCGAAAATTGGTGATTGCTACGCTGGAGGATTATCCGCTCAGCTATACGGTTATGGAGAATGACACGAGAGTGGGCAAGGGTGTGGCGTTTGAGTTGATCGACTTCTTGCAGGAGCAAATGCAATTCACCTATGAAGTTGTGGTGCCGGAAGATAATATCATTGGTTCGAGAGAGGACTATGAGAAGAGTCTTATAAAGATGCTGAATAACTCGGTGAGTAAAGGGGAAAGTTTGAGAGTACTAGATCACTGAAGCAAAGTCATGGTGTTGATATGTATACGTTCTATAAGAAGCTGAAAAACCGACAAGCTTTTTAGATGTTCATCTTAGACCACTTTTAACTTTAATTATGGGTGTTAGTTGCTGCTCAGATCACTCCAACACTTCTAATTAAAGAAATAACTTCTTTTTTGACTCGGGGAACTAAAAATATGATTAAACTGTTTAATTTCTCAATTCCATCTAGCCGGGATACAAGATATGTATAAGAAGTTGAGTTACAACCTTTAACATAAACCTGTTATTCACAGGAAGCCGACTTGGCCGCTGCTTTTATACCTACGCTAAGCGAGCAGCACAGCTTTGTTTTCTACTCGACAACCACTTTGGACGAGGGTGAATGGATTATGGTGATGCAACGTCCACGTGAATCGGCCACTGGTTCGGGTCTGATGGCACCATTTGATTTCTGGGTTTGGATTTTAATTTTCATTTCGCTCTTGGCGGTTGGACCAATCATTTATATGCTCATTATATTGCGTAATCGTTTGACTGGTGATAAGGAGCAGAAGCCTTACTCGCTGGGCCACTGTGCATGGTTTGTGTATGGTGCATTGATGAAGCAAGGCAGTACATTGTCGCCGATCGCAGGTAAGTGTGCATATTTCATTTGATTTTATGGATTCTTGTTTCTTAAATGATTGCGTGACTCTTGGCTTTCGTGATTGTTAAATCTTCGGTAGCGAGTTTTATAAAGAAATCCACAAGAAGCTGTCAAAAACTGTGTGAAATAGTCAATTCACATGAAAATTATTTGTTTTTGTCTTTCGGAGTATATATAAAATTTATGTTGTTGTTGTTGTAACGGCAAAAAAATTGCCATATGAATTGATATCTTTGTTTTAAATATAATCCGCGCCCCTTCTGGCTTCGCAAGCCCGACTGTCAGAAATACTGAATAAAATGTTACTCATACGCACTGCATACCTCCCTCACTTATGATATAAAAGCCATAGTTGCAAACACTTTATTGATTGATTCTATACACATGAGATTTAATAATTATTACAAAATTTATAAATCATATTATTGACATCGAGTTGAGTAAAAAAAATCAATTATAATAATTTTAGCAATTTATCATCAACACAGCAAATATTTACGCGCGCTGAGCGCATTGAAGAAATGTAATATATTTTACACACACAAATTAATTATTATAATATTTGTCAAATATAAATACAACAACAAACATATATTTTAATATTTGCCTAATATAAATACATCAACACACATATATGCTCATATGAAAAATGTTTTTTATATTTCTACGCTGCAGATTCAACACGCCTACTCTTTGCCACCTGGTGGATATTCATTACGATATTGACTTCATTCTACACCGCAAATTTAACAGCTTTTCTCACGCTATCTAAATTTACTTTACCCTATAATACCGTTAGCGATATACTATATAAGAATAAACACTTTGTTTCGGCACGCGGCGGTGGCGTGGAATATGCGATAAGGAATGTAAGTGCAGTTGTGTGTGTTTGTAATTAAAAACACTTTTTATAAAAAGAAATCTAAATACAAAAGCAGCAATGAATTAATTATTGCATGTAGAGTAATTAAAATAATATAAAAGTACAGTATAAAATGCATATACCAAAGACCTAGGTGAAACTTATATCTATAGACATATGTATATAAATACAAAATATATAACAATATATCTGCCTCTATATACATTTTTAATTTTAATTATATTTTTTCTAACTTTTCCACAATCAGACCAACGAAAGCCTATCCATGCTGACAAATATGATACGCAACAACCACGCCGTGTTCTCGAGCAGCTCGAACGACACTTTTAATTTGCAGAATTTTGTTGAAAAGGATGGCTATGTGTTCGTACGTGACCGTCCGGCTATAAATCATGTGCTTTACGCAGACTATCGCTATCGCAAAACCATTAGCATGAATGATGAGAAGCTACACTGTCCATTCGCCATGGCTAAGGAGCCGTTTTTGAAGAAAAATCGTTCATTCGCCTATCCGTTGGGCTCCAATTTGAGTGAGCTCTTCGATCCCAAGTAAGTAGAAATCTAATATTATTAAATACAAAACTTCATTTAAGTATTACCTCGACGAAAACTAGAAAAATTTGCTTTCGCAAGAAGGCTATAAGTATTAGAAAATGTATTTCTCAATATAGTCTGTTTTCACCTTCAATTTTTTGTAACTATTTACAAAATACTGTCCTTGGAGGTTTGCAAAGAAGGCCTTCATAGCAGCAATTATCGACTCATTTGATGCAAATTTTTGACCAGCGAGTGACTTTGGAAGCCAGAAGTTGGGCGCATGAAACCAAATCTGGAAAATATGGTGGATAGGGCTTAAGTTCGCAGTGCCACGGCCGAGATATAAGAACATTTTTTCTCAATTACCTATACCTCTACATAGAGTTCGGCTTGTAGGGACCAGTAGGCTCCAAAGATAGAGATCATATCTTTTAAATCTTAGAATATGTTGGTCATCGCCGGCCATTAGAACAGTCTTCAAGATTTCGACTTTTCATTTGTCTTCGTCGTGCAAGATTAAAGTTTCTAAGCGCTTTCACTGATTTCACAGAGCCAACCAAAGCCTTTCCATGCCATTCCATCCGTAAACTAGAATTGATTAAAGCGATGGACTCTTTCTTGTTAAGTTTTGTATATTAATAGTTGTAGGTTCACATGATGACAATGACCTTGATGATCCTTGTTGTTTTTATTTAATTTTAATCCGTTTCCTTAGTTTACCTTAAATAAATACCAAAACTTTTTCCTTATCATATTTCAGACTACTCAACCTCGTGGAATCCGGCATTATTAAGTACCTGTCGTCTAAAGATCTACCAAATGCCGAAATATGCCCACAAAACTTGGCCGGTACCGAGCGACAGCTGCGCAATACCGATCTCATGATGACCTACTACATTATGTTCGCCGGCTTTGTCACCGCCATGGTTGTTTTCTTCACTGAGCTTATATTCCGCTACCTGAATCACCGTAATGATGGTAGCAAGTGGGCGCGTCACGGCGTCGGACGCACTACAAATGGACTCTCGGTGCGTGCACCGCGTTGGCTGCGGCAACTGGAGACGGACAGCGCCAAGCAACGGCTGACTGCTTCCCCCTCGAGTTCGACCATTACACCGCCGCCACCATATCAAAGTATTTTCAGCAGCAATCATCGTCACCAACACCAACAGGATGAGGCAAGCCATTTGAGTAAGGAAAGCAGCTTGCATCGTTGGCGACGCGTCGGCCAATTCGGAGCCGGCGGCTCGAATTTTGGCACCTTAGCGGCCGGTGTACTGCTGGCCAATGGTCAGCTGCATGAGGGTAGTGGCGCGGGTGGTGTACGACGTTTGATTAACGGTCGTGATTACATGGTTTTCCGCAATCCGAACGGACAGAGCCAATTGGTGCCAGTGCGTGCACCCTCAGCGGCGCTCTTTCAGTATACCTACACGGAGTAAATGCTATTAAATCCGGTGTGTGGTAGTTTACGAACTAAATGGCAGTAATGGAAGAAGGAAGAAGCAGCACGAAGGCCCAGTGAACACTTTAGTGTTGAATTTATTTTGTTAAATCAAATTTTACAAATATTTTCGTAGTTGTTGGTATAAAGTTTATTTAGTCGATACATTATAGAATTTTTTTTCCAACCTTTTAAGTTCACACACCTGCAAATCACATCTTAAATTATATAATGACATAATGAGCAATAAATTATAAAATATATTTGCACAAAAATACTATAAATTTTTAATGAACCATTCGGGTCGTAAAAAAAAACAAGGTTATTCTTTTACCCATACGATGGCAAGGGAAATACATTCCGGCCACACTCAAAGATTCCTCACGTCTTGGGAGCTACGGCACCGTTTGGCAGCTATACACTTGGAAAAAAATTCCACCAATAATCTAAGCCTGGAAATCAAGCGCAGAACAACTCTTGTCAAAAGGTGCTACTTTGTGGTCGGTAGGCAATTGCGAAGCAGATCCCGCTCTCGATGAAAGAAAATTACACTCTATAAGTATGTCATTATTGCTGTCCTATAATACAGTGCAGAAAGTTGGACGATGATGACCCGAGATGAAAAAGCACTTGCAGCTTTCGAGAGAAAGAGAGAGAGCATAGAACTACGAATAGTATGAGCTCTACCGAAGATGAAGCTTCAGCGAAATGCGACTTCGACTCGAGATCCTTGGTTGGGTATTTTCTAGATCTCTTAAAAATTACGCAAATCCCTGCTATAAATCAATCAAAATATATAATTTTCTGTCCAAACATGCTACATTTGCATGGAACTAGTCACATTGCGTAATATTGGTAATATATAGCAGCTTGATGTAGAGGGTTGTCCACTAAAAACGCCCATGAAATTTCCTAATGCACTTGTGGGCGTTCAACCAACTGTATTGTATTTAGACAAAGTGCTATTTTGGTATTTGTTGTTGATTGTTTTGTGGGTAATTATTACAGAACTAGCCTCGAGCTCATACTTGTACTCATAGTAACCCAGTAGGGCATTCTGGCCTTATAATTAGGGTTAGTTTAGGATTCGGAATGTGGACAAAAGGTAGTATGTATTAAGTTTTTCAGACTTTTAAATATATAACGTTAAATATAGTCAAACATATGTATGTTTTCCAATTTTTGGTAAGTTTTGTACAGTTTAAGGCAGAATTCAAATAATTACCTTTTTTGTGTTGCAATTTCCTAGCGGGTAGCTATCAATCATTTATAAATACATATATACCACCAATTTAGAGGTGCTAAGTGATAACTGTTAATGCGTCGAAATTGAGCTTATTTACATAAAATATTTGTTATCGGCAAGTGTAACAAGTGATCTGTTAGATTAGGCGAGTGATGGCTGTAATTGTGTACGTGTATTTTTAGAAAATTCTCAATAAATCATGTGAGTATTGAATGTTACTTGTATAACCGCCTTTTTCTGTTTAACCATTAAAATTTCATTAAATTGTTCTTATATATCTGCCGGGAGAAGAATGAGTTGGAAATATGCAGGAACTTTCTTCTCCATTGTACAGAGTTTGGAAAACGCAGGTTGAAATACAGAACTAAGAGACTTCGCCGAAACTGACATTAGCAGTCTTAACAAATTTGTGATCCGCTCAAAGCGCTTTGTCAATTTGTAAGTGTCCTATGATCAGTTACATAAAAGTTTTGTGTATCACCATGGAACGACGTTCTAAGCTGTCCAAGTGAGATCTCGGTTAGGATCGACCTCTTGACCTAACCAAAGCTAACTTATATGGCTATACAACGAACCTATATAACTATTAGCTGCTTAATTAGGCGAAAAGACGCCATATAATGGAATTCAAGTGAAGTGTATTCACAAGTAATCAATTACTTATTGATTACTAATTATCATATAATCCTTTTTTATCAGTTTCTTACTTACTTACCACACTACGTTGTTTACAAACACGCTGCTTCTGCTTTATTTGTTTACTTTCTTCATAATGCCCTCCAAGTACGGTGATTGTCCTTGCCAACACCAATACTCAGGCGCAAGTTTGATCGATAAGCCGAAAATATTGCAATTTCTCAGTGCCACATAAATGTTGCAACGAATCGGTTTCACAACATTCTCACATAATAATGCCCAATTTGGAGGCACCCATTGGCTACGATGAATCTTCACCGGAGAATTCCTACTCTGCCGAGGCAGCTGCTGATGTGCCCACAGTGGGCGCACCCATGCAGCCGCTGCCAGCTGGCGCTGTAGAAATACGTGTACAGCCACCGGGCCAGCAACCAACGCAAGCGCCTGCACGACGACTGCCTGCGTTGAGTCCAAATCCGGTACATGTACGTCCATTGCAACGCTTCAGCGAGTTTGACCGCGAATTGGCGCTATTGGAGGAGGAGAACTACTGGCCAGTGGTGCCGGTCGTGCAGATACTACCAATAAACTTGCCGCCACAACTGCCCGAGCCGTCACTGGATGAATTGCTGGTGCGTGGTCGTTAATATTGTGCGAAGTTTGTGTAATTTCCATTTATTTATTTTCAAATCTACAGCGTCGAGTCACTGGTCGCAATGATTTGCATAATGTGGACATTGTGCGCCTACGCGTCATCTCATATAGCATCAGTTTGGCAAGCTTGCCGCTCTTCCTGCCACGCCTACAGCATCTCGACTTGAGCGGCAGTGTGCTTTGCTCGTTGCGTGATCTCGGTTATGGTCTCCTACACCTGAGCTATTTGAATGTGAGTAATTGTGGACTGAATAGTTTTGACGGCACTAGTGGACTGCCAGCTGTGCGTGTAATCATCGCTGATGGCAACATGATACAGCGTGTGGACCCACTCACCGATTTGGTGTTACTGCAGCGACTGAGCGTGCGAAATAACCGCATCAGTGATTTGGGCTTACTCACTTTCTTAGGACTTTGCCCTAATTTGTTGGAATTAGAGTTGCAAGGCAATTCCGTTATACACAATCCACTCTATCGCAGCACCTTGCAACGCAGCGTGCCCACATTGCGTGTATTGGATGGCATACCGCTGGGCGCCTCGTCTGCGGCCGCACAAGCCACAGTAACCATTGCAGCCGCTGGCGGAAACTCTTCAACGGATGGCGAGGTGTCATCGCTTTCGAGTGAGTTGTACTCTGACTCCTCACGTGCCGAATCGAACGCGTCGTCGTTGGCGGGTGTGCCTGGCGCGACGCATAGGCCTGCAACGGCTCCTCAGCCTGCAGCGAGTGAAGGCAACGTTTACGTACAGTCGCCAAGACCGGCCTCAGGTAGAGTTGTAGCAGTCAGTATATTTTAATACTTTTAAATATTAACTTTTTGTTAAATATAGTCGCCCACACAGCCGAGTTACGCCGCAGCTCACTTACCATGGGCGCGCCAGTCGTGGGCTCGGTTCTTAGTTTGGTGCGTCGTAATCGGCGGCAGCGTCGCCAAGCTTGGTCCACGTCGTCACATAGTTCCTCATCGAATTCATCTCTGCATTCTCCTTTGGAGCATGAGTGTTCGGAAAATCGTCTATCTGCTTTACCACAACAGTTATCTAGTGATAGTAATGACTAAGTGTGTATTGGATCCACGGAAATAGTTTGGTGTATATTTTTTTATGAAAATTAAATTATATATCTTAACCATTCGAACATAAATATACTAGGATTATTTCTAAAACCGCCGCTTACTAGCTGTGAAACTGGAAATATCTCGTTTATGAAGCATTTTGTTCTGCTGACAGATGAAATCGTCCAAAGAAATCAGTGGTATGGCAGATCTTTTTATTGACTACCTCCTCTGTTGTTTCGGGACGTGTAATTTAGTTTTAAAAACTAAGGTTCCTGTTCTTATTTTAGACTACAACAATTAAATGAAGTTTTAAGGAGCTTGAATGAGAGAATATGGGATCTGAATGATTACTTAAACGTAAAATGGTAAATGGAGCTTTAAGAAGCTTGGGGAGAGAGAGAGGGCATATGGAATCTGAATGCATCCTTAAACTCAAAATGGTAAAATTTGGTTCGAAGGAGGTTTTTACCATTTTAAAGAGGAGAGGCGGTGGCCACATCTTTCACTTGTAATTTCCACTTACCATTTGGCCTCATTTTTCCTGCAGCCTTTTAGCACAATTCTAGCACAAAACATTAAAATTCCTACATTTTGGTGTCAAAAGCGTGTATTTTTTTATTGTTTTTGTTTTGTTTTGTATTTTTGGCGTGTGTCAAGCGCATTGTCGTTGACACATTTGAACAACTTTTACACCAGCCATTTCACTGCCTTGAGGCACTCAAGCATTCAGGCTTTTTATGACATGCTGAGTGTGCCTTTTACCGTTTTTTTCGTACTTTTTGCTAATATGCTGCTGCTGCTGTTGCTGCTTCTTATTTGCTGTGTGTTTTGCCTTGCGACAAATGCGGGCTTTAGCCGCAGTTGCCTTTGGGGCGCAATATGCGCTTCACTGACGTCAGCGATTTGTTTGCAGGCATCCAACGGACGCTGCGCGTGTGTGAGTGTGTCAATGAGCTTCTGCCTGCTGTTAATGCGTGTGACGTCACAACAAATGCGTGCGCCCAACGAATAGTGATTATTTAGTTGGCACAGACGCGCTTGACCCGCGGCGCACGGGTTGGCTGGCTGGCTTCAAAGGAGCACCGTCGAAAATTGCGTGACACAACCAACGCAGCGCACAGCAAACAGCTTCTCTGGCAAGCCGGCGCGGCAAACGGATCTAATAAATCTGTGGCGAAATTGTCTGGCACACACTTTGCGTTGATGACATCAAGTGTAATATAAAATCGTACATTTTTCACACTCGAGTTTTTTGTTGGTTCGCATGTCGCGGACGCGGCGTGACTTCATAAACACTGAGTTTTGTGTGCTTTAGTGGTGTGCTGTTCGAAGTATTTAGTACGTGTCTGGGGATGCGCTGCTATTTATATATATATGTATGCATAGTATATATATATCTGCTGCTGTTTGACCTTTGCAAAACTTTGGGTACCTTTTGCCACTTTTTTGCTTGTTTTTCTTGCATCATTAAGATGGCAGCAGCTTAGCTAACAGCCGCGTTCCCTCTCTTGGTTAGTCCTCTTGGCTTATTTCCTTTCCTGCGGCATCCCAAAACATTGCGTTGGCGTTGTTGACCTTTTGAAAATGTCTCAAAAGCAATTAAATACAGTCGCGGGTACTTTTTGTTGGCATAAATGCTGCCAACAGCAAAACCGAAACACCAAAACCAACCGCGCAGAGATACATGCCGCCCCTACGCCCACTGCTGGCCAAATATGCACTTGCTCAGTATATATATAGATGCGGCAGCCACCCACGTATCGCTAAGCTCCCTTCATCAGAATCAGCAGCCCTCCAGTGCGCGTTGTGCTATTGTTGTGACGCTTTTAGAATTGTGGCGGCGACTGCATGCTCACTTTGTTGCTCAAACACCCAAACCAGTCAGCAGTAAATCCACTTATTTATTTTTCACCGAAAACAAAACTATAACGGAAAACAGCAAATGTGCAGCATGTGTAGCTGTTGTGTGGCCGTGTGCTATTGTTATTGTTGAACTTACTGCTGCCGGCTTTTCCGTGTTGTTGCGACTGCTGTTTACAACGCCTGCCAGCTAGCCTGGCATCTTGTCTTATCTGCGCTTGTTTTTGCTTTTGCCTTTGCCAGTGATTTGTATATAAATACGTATGTATATGGGAGGTTTTGCAGTTATGTTGCTTTTCTTTGTTGTGCGGATTTGTTGATTTATTATATCCTGAGCTTTTCCGATTGACGTCATCATGCAAAAATGTGCGCTACATGCGCACTGCCAACTTATGTTGCCGTCTTTTGTTTTGTTTTGCAGTGAGCAGTGCAAAAGAAAGGAAAAAATAAACAGCTACTAGAAACCATGCGTCTCAACCAGTTTTCGAAATCGTTAAAAGCTGCGAGCGTTTGAGCGCCAGCTGCTAAAGAGTACGTGTAGCGCTCAAAGAGCACAAAAAATATTGTGTACTCTTACCCTTTGCTCCATAGTTTTTACTTCGCATCGAGCACGTCATAGAATTAAGTGCGCACGGTGACGACAGAAGATGGCGAAAAAAGTGGAAAAAATATGCGAAAATATTTGGAAATTGTAAGCAAAGATGTGAATATATAGTCTAACACTCAATATGGCCAATGTATTTGGCATTTTTAGGGTTGTAAGGCAGGATAAGTGCTATTTTTAGCGGCAGAAAACATTCCTGGAGAAATTTTCAGGAACGTTACCAGTTGACAGTCCTTAGCTGGTTAAAAATACAGGTCCGTTTCGGTTACGTAGATCCGATTGTCTGTAAGGCAGAACCTAAAGGATGACTACTCCTCTTCGACAACTGAACTCCATCTGGTATCGCAAAGAACCAAAACAGATCTACGCGGTTAGGTAGATTTGTTAGGGTCTGACTTCAGCGAAACGGTCCTTAGATATATTATTATTGTTACATGCTTGATAAGATTGCTTTACTTTCATTCGAAAGGCGGAATGTAGTTGAATTATTTTACTATTCGTCTTACTACATATTTGAGATCTCAAGGCTTGTTCAGTTATGCAGATATTTCAAGAAGGGTTTTGCTCTGGTAGGAATCCTCCCTCCAGTAAAGAAATATCTAAGAAATAAGAACAGATCGGTAGACCGACTGGAAGTACGTTACGAAGATGCCCTTCTCCATAAAGAAAATAAATATGTTCAAAGGAACTTAATACAATAATTTGTTTTTCTTTCTATGTAAATATTTCTACGAACGGGAAAGCAATTGAGCTAAAAATAGCACTTATCCTTAAAGTGTTCAACAACACAAGCACAACTTATACAAATAAAGTAAATAGTGAAAGCTTGGGAGTAATTACCGAAATTTCTCCCACACAAATGCGAGAAGAGCGGATGTGAAAAAGGCGTTTTATTTGAAGGCTTTTAAAAAACCAAGAAACAACAAACAAGAGAGTAACAGTTGTAAATCACTTAGGTAAATAGTTATTTGGACGCATACAATATGAGAACGAAAGAGAGGAAACATAATAGCTTAGAGTAAAGATAGGCTAAGCGCACAGTGGGATGAAGAGCAAAGTGTGGAGCAAATATACCAAAATAATGAAATTTGATACTAAGCAAGTGATGGGCAAGGCACTAGGGGAGTATGTGTGAGTTTATACGAGTCTATGCGGGTTTTTTCGAATCTAACCGAGTTTATATAAGTACCATATGTTCGTTTATACAAGTATTTCCAAATTGGTATGCATTTTTGTGATTATTTTTTTCGATTTTGTGCGAGTTTACACGAATTTATGCGAGTTTATACCAATAATATATGAATATTTATACGAGTTATATAAGAGGATTTATACGAGTATATGTGAGTTTATATGATTATATGCGAGTTTATAATAATTTGTGTGAGCTTATATGAGTTTATGCGAGTTTATACCAGTACTATACGACTGTTTATACGACTATATGCAGGCTTATACGATTATATGTGGGTATATATGAGTAAGTGCGAGCTTATACGATTATATGCTGGCTTGTAAGAATTTATGAGAGTTTATACCAGTTTCATATGAATATTTATATGAGTTCCATATGAGTATTTATACGAGTAAATGCGAGTTTATTCGATTATAATCGGGTTTGTAAGAATTAATGATAGTTAATACGAACATGTAGGAGGTGTTTGTATATCACCTTAGTATGTATGTACTATATCAACTGATTATAAAGAGTGTTTTGCAGTTTATTTTTGGTTGCCATTTCGCAACCAATGAAAATAATACTCGTAGTTGTAAGCATTGACATTTTCACAATTCCACCCCCAACGTATGCCAACTACAACAGATCCGCACACGCACCTACCCACTTACTAGCCAAAAACAATGTGTACTCGCTAAGGTTGTGGTCGGTTGACTGTTTTGGCAGCGATAAGTACTACTGACGTCATCATAAAGCTTTGACTACAACAAAAACAAACACCATCGTGTGAAGAAAGAGAGAGAGTGGTCTGGCAGAGCAAGCAAACGGAACGCTAGTTCAAGCTGTCCATGCCAGCAGGCAGTCAACAAGCGCAGGCATGAAAGCCTGCTGTGTCAGAGAAAGCCTTTAACAACAGCCAATTTGGGTAGCAAGTAATGCTTAGTCAAGTCAGTCGCTTAGTAGCCGTGAACGCGAGCGAACGCGTTGCGAAAAACACGCTCGTACTGTGAAACGCTTGTCAATTGTGAAGTGTTTGGTAGTGTTTGTGTGCTTTGTTGTGATAAAGTCAGCAGGAAGTAAATACCAAACCGAGTTGTGAGCAAGAAGAAGCACGATTAAAGTGAAACTGAAAGGATATATGTATAAAGTCGAGAGAGTAAATTAATATACATTTTAGGATTTTAAGGAGCACAGATATCGGCTGTAGTCTTTAGGATTGGGAAATGAAGGAGAAATGTATGAACTGAACACAGATAGCTTGGCAGGGAATTGCAAGGCGTTTCAACATTTTAAATACTAAATATTTTGCTTACTCAGAAAAGCTATTTAGGTCACAAGGAACTGGACCACGACACGAAACCAAAGACTTGGCGAAAAACGTAAAAATAAAGCATACATATGTAGCAAGGAACAGCAAAGTACGAGTGCGAATGTAATATTAGTGTTTTTCACAGGAAGTAAATCCTACAACAATTTGCAGCTAACAACAAACACACGCAGCACGGATACGCTCGCGTTGATTGAGCGATAAAAGCGCGAACTGACAGTTAAATGAAATGTCAGAACTTAATTAAACATAAAATCAATAAGTAGTGGAAGTAGGCGCGTGGCAGTGCAACAACAAGCACAACAAGCGCACAAGAAGGCGACGAAGAAGACGAAGCAGAGGCAAGGAAACGGCTGTAACGCGTTATTGATGGCCCGCAGCGCAGCAGGGCACAACAAAGCAGCTTGACGAGCGTTTCGATTGAATTCGATTTTTTGTGGGTCAATGAGAAAATAGAAAATCTAAGTAAAATAGCAACACCAACAATAAAAAATGCAACTTAAGCAGTGTATATTTGTTTATTGTAAATGTTTATAAGCAAACATGCAAAAAAGCAAGTAAAACAACAACAGCAATGCAAGTGAAAATCGTTGATAAAAATTAATTAATAAAAAAAAACGCGTGTAAAATATAAAAAAGTGGAACGTTTTTAAAAGCATTCCAATAACTAGAATTTTGGCGAATGAAATAAAGAAAAATAACAAAAAAAACTTCGAAAACAAAAATTCTAAAAAGCAACAATAAATAATACCTTAGAAACAACAACAACTAACATAAAGGAATTTGTTAAACGTTAAAGCGCTGGCTGGGCTTATAAAGCATCGAACAGGAACTGCACCGTTAAGGCACAGATATAGCTTATTTCAACAAACGATGAAAGGAAACTCAACAGAAAACATTGTCTCAATATAAGCAACAACAACAAAACGTCAGAAGCAAAGGCCAGCACAAGAAACTGCAAAGGCAGCAAAAACTATTTGAAAAGAACCCGAGCAGCTGTTTGCACACTGAAAGCTTCACATTTTGAAATTTAAAGCACACGCGCGCTTACAATAAAAGCAAAAAAAATACCAGAAACCACAACCCCCTGAACCGTAATAACAGTGCAGTTTAACAGCAGCCAAGACGCAAGCGCCAACCAAGCATTTTGTGTAGGTTGTAACTGAACGAAATTTGCATCGCGTGGCCAGTGCCAGTGTCAGTGCTGGAAGATGGAAGCCACCCCGAAGGTGCATCGTCATCGTCACCGACGTTCGGATTCGCGTCATCATCGGCACGAGCGTCAGAGCCAAAATAGCAGCAGCAACAGTAATAATAGTAATAACAGCAACAACACAAACGGCGGCAGCGGCAGCGGCAGTCGTAGCGGCCAGCAGCCGAGACAGAGCAATAATATTGCAACAACAACAACGGCGACGACGATAGTGCCAACACCAACACAAGCAGCGGATGCGTTAACCAACACAACGACAAGGGCGACAGTCGCGTCGAGGACGAGGACGCAGCACGACGCACCAGCAGAGCAGCTGCAACAGTCGCCAACACAACAGCAAACGCATTCAAACGCAATTCAATCGCCAGTGCGTGAGCGTCGTGGTCAAGCGCGGTCTAATCGCGCACAAACCGGTGCACAGGACTTAGCCGCTAACGCCACCGCTACCACCGCTGCACCACGCACTTCAATCACAAGTATTGAGATACCAACCGCACTGGTTGTTGAGGACGGCAACGAGGATGGCACGTATGACGACACAACAGCAATCTGCGCTAATGTGATTGTCACCACAGTGCATGAACGACGTACACACTCCATGGATACGTTGGATCCGTTGGCCAACACAACCTCTTTAAGTCAGTCGACCACATCACAACAAACGGTGTTGCTGGTGAATGGACATTCACCGCCGCCGCAAGAGGATGAAGAGCAGGTGCCCACTGCAAACGGTGAAAGCGCTGCTATGTTAGCGTGTGGCACGAATGCGGACGTTGACGGTGTGTCGACGAAAGAGGAGGGCGCCACGCAACTGGAGTCACCCACAGCACCGAATCCTAATGGCGGCGGTGCGGGCAGCAGTCGCAACTCTTCTGGGGATGCGTTGAGTTTACGTGAAACGCTGCAACAGCTACCGCCTACGGTGACACACGGACACCGCCATCGGCGCACACATTCACCACAATCGCCGGCGCGGCGCACACAAGAGGTGGACGCTTCGTTTCATCGCGGCATTTTAGGTTTCATGGATCGTGAGTTGAAGCATAGCTCGCCAACGCCATCGGCACTGAGTGTGGGTAGCGGTAGTGCAGCAAGCGGTGGTGGTGGTGGTGCTGGCAGCAGCGGTACAGTGCGTAAGTTGCAGTCGTTGTCCGATCCGCAGGCGAGTCCCGCCCAACGTTCGGTACGTTCGCGCAGTAGTCTGGAGAAAAGTCCGCGTCGTAAGCGTAGCAAATCGGAATCGCGTAGGCGGCGTGAACGCAAACTCATCGCCGCTGGTGAGCTGGAAGTGCGACAGGCGAACGAAACTTTGATGCGCTATTTGAAGCAGTGCTCGGAAATGAATGACGCTTCGTTGTCAGGCGAGCTGGAAATCGATCAGAACTATGATGAGCGGCGAGTGCATCGGAAGACGAAATCGCAACGGGATAAGCGTGGGCATTTAATAAGTGAGTATTGGCTGCGGAACTCTAACTACCAAGGTAGTTGGAGGAGAAGAATGAGTAGCTTGAGGACTTAGTAGCTTTGTGTTTTTGTAGAGTAGAGTTAGAGACGGTCGGACAAGCTTACAATGTATGCAGAACTTTTATTCTTTACATTGCCACTTTATGGCATGTCATTAAGTGTCATTCGGACTGTATTCAGAAATAATGTCTACAACTGCCAAGCGTAACGAAAGTATGTATGCGCATGTATTCACTATTTCTTGCAGAGTATATTACAAATCTATTATTAGCCTCGCAATTTGTAGCCTGTAGGAAGGTAGCGCTCAGCAAACCATTCCCCACTAACTTCCCTGCCATTCACTTATAAGCGAAAGAGTATATGTCTGCCATTAGTTAAATTGCATCAGCTTCTTAAAGGCACGAGAAAACAACAAAGAAGCTTTGAAAAAAGAAATCCGAAAGCTCTCATTCTGGTTAACTATACAAATCATTTCATGCTCTTAAAGCCATTTGCTGTTGAAGAGCGTACATAATGACTAAAGTTGTCACAAGAAACTTCCCTTGGGCTCGTTTGTTATTGCTTGTCTTGTAAAAGTTTTATAATAAATAGATCGATCCGGTCATGGTCTTATAAATATGAGTATGTAAGTTTTAAGCTTGTAGAGTTTTGGTTATAATTTGTTGTATAACGGATATATAACCGATGAAAGAGTTATTTATGAGCGTATTTACTTTGTAGGACAAGTAACACAAAATTTTCGTAGTTCGTTTATTTGTAAAAAGTAGATAGCCATTATTTCAGACCTTCTCTCATCTGGACCTTTACAATACACATTTAGGATGAAAGCTTGTCACTCTTCTGAGCTCTTACTATTGGTTTGAGTGCTATGGAACTCGCATGTAGTACATATTCTAGACAATGTTCTCTGGTTGATGAAGCCAATTTTGTATTTTTTTTTGAGAGAATTTTAGCTCTCAAACCTAGCATCAGTATTACTGAGCTTGAGACCTTTATTTTCTAATAGTTTAGTGTTGAAAATAAGACACGACAGTTTTTAATTATTATTATTTTTTTGCTTATCTAAGAGTCCAAAGACTCTTGATTTGGTAACCGTCTGATATATAATATGTACGTTGGAGCCTCCAAAAGAACCTGATTTATAAATAGAAGATTAAGTTTTTTTTCGTCATTTTCAAAACATTTTTTATTTTTTAGCAGCTGTCTCTTAGCACACACAATATATACCACTCTCTGCACATACGCTCTTTTTTCTCTCACTTAAAAGTACACTTTTGTTCGCCATTTATTTCTCTATTTCTCTCTGCTTTGCAGGCAAACTTTACTCAGCTGGCGGTCTCACCTCCATATTACGGGAGCTTTCCGATGACATTGTACCCGCGGAGGGTGAGGAAATCTACAATCCATTCACACCGGTTGTCTCCCCCACCGAGGATACGCCCGCACACATTGACAAAATGTTCCTGCAGACGTCATCGGGATATCGACCAGTTGAGCACTGCTATTATAAACATTCGTTTGTGGGTGTGGGCGGTGTGGGCGGCGGTGGCGTTGCTGCCAGCGGTAGCGGTGGCCCAGGTGGTGGCGGTGGCAGTGGACGTGGCGTTGGTGTGCATCGTTTGTCTGCCGCGGGCGGCAGCTTGGCTGGCGGTTTGGAGCAGGCGGGCATGTTGCGGGCGAGTAGCAGTTTCGGCGATACGCGTTGCCTACTCGATGCCGAGTGTGGCAGGTGAGTGCGACATAGAAAAGAACAACAGAATTTAGCATGCGTGAGTGTCTTATTTGTGTGGCTGCAGGCTAAATCTGTGGCGACAAGTTATTGTTGGCAAATGTTATGAGAGTGAAGGCGTTGGGTTTATTTCTTGAAGTTCAATTTTAGGTTTTACTTCGGGCGGTAAAAATATATTGCTTATTTATGTACATATAATTACATAAATAAGTTTATAAATATATTTGCGCTGACAATTGACAGTTAAAATAACTTCAAACAAATGAATTATTTTATATGTGGTTGTCATGGCGTATACGCAACTTCAGCGAGGCACCTTTGAATTTAGTTTTGATGTCAGCTTACATAGATATAACCCCAATTATCGGCCTGCAACGCAACTTAATTGAAAAATTACTCAATTTATATATTCTATATTAGTTAAAATTTCACTTTTTATGATAATTACCATAAAATATGCGTATATGCTTAAGAGACCTTTAATATGTAATATGCGCAGCAAACTTCTGCTTTTATAATACCGTTATTATAGCTCAATTTTCTCTATTAATGATTCAACGCATCACTACAACATAAGGTATCAAATTTTATTGAACTAAAATAGTTTTGTGAGCTTTAAAGCTTCTCCTTGTGTTAAAGACTGAGACTTTGTCCGATTTTAGCTTCTGTCGACGGTGTGTTCTGCTCAACTAGACTGAGTTTATAAAACTTTTGGCGATCAACTGAATTATTAAGCGAGTCCAGTACTTCAATCTCTTTAGCTGTAGAATGAACTACACTGGCATCTGGAAATATACTAGTAGATGGTGAAGCCTCAGGTGAGCTTGGCAGACGCTGATCAGCTACTAGCAGTTGTGTAGTCGCAAAGTTCTTCTGGCTCAGAGTAAAATGTAGAAAGTCTAGTGAGTTTCTCACCTTCAGAGAAGTTCACCTCTTAATAGGTGTAAGAGTTCCCTCTCTCTCGAGATTCAAACGTGTTAGATTGTAAATTTTACTAACTGTCAGTTAAGTCAGCATAAATTACTTGGAAGAGAATGAGACAAAATCATTTCTGCAACACTTCTTACTCTAATGCAAAGTTTTTGCCAAATTAAGGTTAAGCTACTTCGGAACTCATTTACACATCCAGACGAAATAATAATAAACAGAATTGTGTTAGGTTCAAAGTGCTTTGCCGAGAGTTAATATCCAACTAGAGCAGATTTTATTTGGCTTTACAAAGGTCTGCTGTTTTTTTTGTTGTTTTTTTTTTTTTTTAAGAAGGGGGAACCGTCAAAAGCCCGAACTTTAATCTGCTAAACCTAACCTACTCCCAACTCCAGACTCTCCCAGGGAACCACCTGATTAAGTATTACTTAGTTAGCTAGTCAGCATTGTTGTTATCTAAGCTTTTCAGTAGTTCAGTTTTATAGCCAGCTTTCTTTGTATCGCTCTGCACAGTTCAGTTACATTGTGGAATTCGTAAAATCCTTTTATGCTCAAAATTAATTTTGTAAACTGTACTTATTTGGATTCTTCAAGCACACTCACAGTGCCACACTCACGCTTATACAGCATGTACACAGCTTCAGGGCTTCGCTTGTACCGCTATATTTAGCCAATTTGTAGAAAATTCCATGCTTACACACCTTTTCTTAACTTTGCAATTTACTTTATTAATAACAACAAAAAACCCTGCAAATCGCGTAGCATACTTGTAGGCATCAGCACAGCTAAAGTGCGTAGCACAAGGTGTGTGCTTGTGTTGCATGAATTCAGCCGAGTTTATTTCTGGCAACCACTGCGAAAAGCTGCCAGCTATTTTTAGACTCTGAAATTGAAAAAGCAACGCAAATTCTACAAAAATATGCACAAACGCACAATCGTTCTATTTATGGGCTTGCAAGTGTGGGTGTATTATATATATATGTAAGCCTTGTTGTATTTGCAGTGCTGTAAAGTGTCTCATTTGCGAAATAACGAAAATTTCCGTCGAAAAACGCTTACGCTCACGCCAAATTACAAGCACTGCGCTCGCACTCCCACACACATACACGCACGTTGCGTTACGTGACAACAGTGCTGCATTGTAGGTCGTGGGTTTTTATGTGTGTTGCGTGTCGGCGCAACTTTCCTAATGACCTTAGCGTGTGGGAAACCTCCTTGCTGATTCGATTTGGCCGGCGTGTGTGGTTGTTGCCAACATACACCTACGCGGCCAGACATGCTGCTGTCGACACAATGGCCATCTCAACGCGTGAACTTGATATTTGCTGACTATTGGATATAACGGCAGTTGGTGGGCGTTCGATTTGTTCGCTTTGCTGTCGTGTTTGAGCAGGATTGTGCTTGATTGCGTCTCTTATTTGTTACCATATTCTGCTGTTGTTGTTTTTGCATACTTACTATATGTATTGTTACCCTCGGAGAGTGACTTGCTATTTATAAGACATAAACCAAAGAAAAGCTGGAATACCACATTGAGGTAAATAAAGGGAATGTCTGGTATGAGAAATCGTACTTTTTATACGAGACCACATCAAACGAATTGAGGACTTCATATCGAGGTATTACTTGGAAAAAAGCAGCTCTGTACTTATTGCAGCAGAAAAAATTACCAAATATTTTTGAGGTTAAGTTAGGTTAGGTTAAATGGCTGATCCCTTAGCTGGTCTCCGTTAAGACATTCTGTCCTACTGCATGAATCCCAATCGGTCAGCGTCCAGTCAGAACTCCTGTACCCACGGAAAGGTGGGCCTTGCTAAGAGCGAAGACATCCCCAGACCTCTTACGGTTTACCTTGGGCCAGAAGGACCTTGCGACTGCATAGCGATTCATACTGTGACAGAAGGAACTTCCGACTGCATAGCTGCTGGTAGTCGATGAGCGCTTGGTAATTTGGTCTAAACGTTCCAGTAGTGAGCCACACGAAGCCAAAAGAGCTCCTAAGTGTTCCTGTCTCGCTGTTATTGAGAATGAAGTGTCAATTCTATCAAGCTCATCGGCCTTACAATTTCCTCCAATACCGCTGTGGCCTGGCACTTAAACCAGTCTAATCATATCGCGGTGTTATAAAGTCTGAAACTGGAGCTGATGGAATGTTTCCGACATGTACTCTTCACTAACCCTCCCCGCCAATTTTTTCGCGAGTACAGAGCAACCGATGCCTTCTTTGTGCTTTCCTCGATGTTGGGTTTCCATGAGAGCTTCCTGTCTATGATGACCCAGTCAGCAGGCCGAAGACACGTTCCTCTCATTGATGGTAGATGCGCCTCCGATATTTTGTATTTCATAGTGAATGAAACCAGTTCGGTCTTGCTATTATTGAGAGAGAGAGAAGTGGTCTTACACAAAGATTGTAACTGTACCAAATCTTGGCCGCAATCGGCAAAGATCTAAAGCATGTTCATACGAGTATATATACTTGCAAACTCTCACAGACAATACCATTCATTGCAACCCACTGTCCAGTGTGTAGTGCCGTTTTTGCTTAGCAAATATTTACATTTCGGTCATAAAAGTCAATTGCCTATTTTTTATTCCTTTACCATCTCCCAACAGCTTTCTTTATAGTCTTTACATGCAACTTAAACATTATCTCATTACAATTTGTGTTCTTGCTTTTTCTCTATCTATTTCAGGCATCGTCGTGAGATCACGTCGAACATACAATTGGCCTGCGTCATTCAACGAATTTGGATACTCATCTCGAATATCTGCCATGGTTTGCTAGCTGGCCTAGCTCTGGCACATTTGTTGTTCGTGTTGAGCAGCCATCCCGTCGATTGGTCGCGTTTACTCAGTCTTGCGGGCGAGACTGTGACCCAAGCGACGCAGGAGGCGGACGCAACAACCGCAGCACCAACAGTCGCATCAGCCATGCCGGATGCTGATGGCGGTGGTGGTGTTGATAAATCTATGTTAACTGACACGCAGCAACATTTCAGCTTCGTGAAGGATTACGCAACATTCGCTGAGATCTATCTGAATACATTCTATTGTTTGGCAATTGTATGCATGGTTTCGGTTTTTGATCGGTAAGTCCTTTGTAATAACTCAATTAATTGGATGCCTGAGTGTGAGACGAAAATATGAGCTTAGTTACATCAATTGGTTTGGAGACAAAGTGGTTATTAAGTTGAGACTGGCGCTGAAAATAATAAGAATTATTTATAGTCAAATAATGCTTGGTATAAATGTGAGGTTAAGTGCTTTGGCATGGAGAAGCTATGTACAACTAATAGATATGAATTACTGGCTGTCAGGCAATTGTTCGGATTTATGATGAAAACTTTGGTGAAGAAGCTTGACGCTTAAACTCAAGGGTAGGTAGGAGGTATTTGTTGAGTTACTATTTCTCAATCAAAGAGCGATACAAAGCATAGTTAGGGCAGAGATGCCTCATTTACCGAACTGTTGGCCAATCGAATGTACGGCTGGAACCAAAAAGTTCAACAGTTCAAAAGGCTTTTATTTTTAGGAAAGAGGGAAAAGGAACCTTTAAAAACTTGATAGAATGTGGAGCACGTACTTAAGTTGAAGAACCATTTTGTATTACCTGTGTGAATATTCAACCATCAGTCTATTAAGGCGGGATAGCTTCCACAGCTTCCATTATACTAAGCTACAACAAAGAGGAGCTATTAAATTCGCCTAATACACGAATGACTGGTACAAGTTAGGTCAGTAGGCGAACCGAAAGAGAATGCCACTTGGAGAGCTGAGAGCGCCGGTCCATTGTGATACCTAAATACTCCAAAGCATTGCGCAAAAAGAACTTCGAAAATCGACAAAATGCTTTCAGCCTGCCACAAATTCCTAGATGCGGCTAATGTTCATTCTAGTTGCACCGAAGATTGTCTCTTGAATGTCTGAGAATGAATCAAGCTGGAGAGAATGTCTGGATGTCTATTTTCAGCCTTATCGCATGCGTGCTTATTAGACAAAATCCAGTGAGAACGCTTACGATTGAACGCCAGTTTAGTGGATCTCTTGTGTTCTACTACAGGTCAGAAAGATCTTGCAGTCGCAAAGGTGTCAGTTTCTGACCACCGTTTTCTAAGCCCACGCAGAGTTCAGAGGTCCAGCGTTAGAACTCAAGAAGTCGAAGGAGGCCCGGAAAGTACTTAATTCGATATAGTCCATAGCAAACTCAACGGATATGCAGTTTCCAGTGATTCCGCCATAACGAGACATTCAAGAGACTAACTTGGGAAGACAATGAATGAATCAAGCATTGGAAGCCCTTGGAAGAAAGGCTCTTTTGCTTTGAAGTTTTCGAGATGTCGATGTAAATTGGTGTGAGTTTCAATTAAGTAGTCTAATTCGTATCTCGAAATTTTACGCCACCTCACACGATCGTCCTAGCAATTGCCATAACGTTAGGAAATAATATAGAAAAAGAATGGTAGATATATAGTATTATTCGCCCATTTGTTTACGTCAATGTGAGCATAAAATGCTTTGAAAATAATAAATGTGTGAAAAGAACGCTTCTTGTGCATAGCTGTATATGTGTGCGAGTATGTAATTGTCTGTAATATCTGAATAAATATTGCCATTATAAATTTTGCAACCACAACTGTGGAAATTATGAAGCAAGTCATGTGTGCAATGAGCAGCAAGGAGCGAATAAATATAGAAAAATGGCAAGTGGAAACGAAAGCGAAAAAAAAAAACAAGAAATTGCTAATAATAAAGAGATTGTGAGTTAAAACTGCACACAGGCGCATGTAAATATAGCCATGCAGGCATAAAAATAAATGTTTGGTTGGCTAAACATAAAAAATTGGTGCTTTGTGGCAATATTACCACAACTGTTAGACAAAGGTATGCATATTTTGAACAACCTTCTGCCGAGAATAAAACCACAAATATTAAAACGCGTCTAGGAGAGGCAAGAGTATGTGTAAAAATGATAAAAAAAGATAAAAATCTGCAGGAAATGCCGCAACTACAGTTACAAGCACGTAAATGTATATATAAAAACCCGTTATATTATTTGCTCATATGTAATTGTGTGCGCTTTTAGACACATGCAACCTAATGTTGCAATACATTGCATACAAATAGGCGCAGGCACGTGTGAGCGCAGTGACTAGCGCGCTGCTTTCGCATACATACATATATATATATATACGAGTATATGTATATGTTTTGTTCGTAATGCTCTGCTGGCACTTATGCAGCATTTACAATACGCTAAGGCCAACTAAATGCACCCTCAACCTCAGCTTACATACTTGGGCCCGCATAAGCGTACCGTAATGCCGACGTCACCGCTGTGTTATGTACGTAAATTACTTGTATTTCTGTTAGCAAGGCCACTGCCAGCCAGCTGACTGATTGCCATTGTCCGTACACACAAACACATATGTATATATGAGCGTACGAGTACTTTACTCTACTTACTACGTTGCACATTTTCAAGCGTTTGTAGAATTGACCTTTAACGTTCCGGTTGTAGAGTGAACTCTAAGCGTGGCAGCATTGAAGGTAGACATGCTAAAAATCTTGTTTGAAAAACGAAAATAACCATGGAATGTGAAAAATAATAAGGCTGCAGTAGGCGATGCACTGTCGCTCTCCAAACACCACGTAAAAGCTGCTGTATCAATTTCTATACAGAATGTAGTCGAATGAAGTCATGTTTGCGATCCTGAGAGGAATCTCACTTGGACAGCTCAGAACATCGGTCCGTTGTGGTACCTAAAAACTCCTGTATACTAAATCATAAGACACTCACATATCGACAAAGCGCTTTGAGCCTAACACAAATTTATTGAGACGGCTAAGGCCAGTTTCTGCTATATCTTCTAGTTTACCGAAGTTAAGACTACCAGAACGTTTTAGGTACAGTCTTGCAAAGGTTGAACAATGGATGAGAAAGTGCCTGACTTTTTTCATCTCATCCTTCTTCATACAAATTTGACAAATAGCGTCCGACAAGATTTTTAGTATAACCACATGAATGCTTATTTGCTCAGGGCAAGTGGGTCAGTATATATCCTGCGTTCTACTCTAGACCAAAATGTTCTCACAGTGGCACAGGTGCTAGTCATCTAAAGCGCACGAGAGGTCCATTGTTTCAGTGTTAGAACGCATGACTGGCACTCTTTGCACACATAAAAAGATTTTTAGGAAATTCCCTTCACCAAACGAATACACCATGGAAGATTGTTGGCATTCGTAGAGTTGGTCCTTTGGTGAGAGTGGTTTGGTGCTGATTTACAGCAATATAAGGCAATTGATGATTTCCTTATTCTCCCCTCAATGTTTGGCCTCCATGAAAGCTTTTTATCAAGGATAGGACTCTGCGGTTTCAAATCAAAGTGTATTTTGCCTAGCCCCAGCTATGAATTGTGAGATTAAAATTTAGATGTACTTTGGGACCTGGAAAGTTTACAGATTTAAGAAGTTTTCAACTTCGAAGAGACCTCGTTGTAAAAATATTCTGTTATTATCAGTGAAATAAAAGCTTTTATATGTTTTTTAAAGACTTACCAATTTTTAAAGGCTTAATACAGGCAAATCGAGTTCCAATGGAAGCAAAAAAGCAATTTGGGAGAATTGTAGGTTGTGTAGATATATAGTATATTGTACCCAAACTTCTTTCTCACACTCTCATATTTTAATATTTTAGTTTTATAATATTTTTTGCTGTCTACTAAAGCTTGCCACTTCAAAATATATGTATGTGTGCTTGTGCGTGTGCCATATTTTTTATTATTCATATGAGTGCCGTTAGAGAATTGACAAGCAATTCCGCAAATGGATTGCAGCTGTATTATTCAATATTTCTTTGCATTTACTGATATGTATTTACTTATATAAAATACGAAAATACTTTTTCGACTACTCAATATATAAAATATGTGTTTGTATACACTCATATCAATAGTCGTATATTATATGTGAGTGTATTTTCCCACTTAACGAATAGCTATACGCCAACTATTTAGAGACTCGATTCGATTTTGGTAGCTATTGGAAATTTCAAGCACACATTGTCCCTTTCAGTAGGAACACAAGGACTTTGTACGTTAAAAAAATCAATATTTTAAGAATTAAATGCGGAGCAATGTAAATTAAGTTATGGTTGCAAGGAAGAATCAGCAAACTTGCGAAGCAGTCAAGAGCGTATTACAAGTTCACTTGTTAACTATTAGCCACACTAATTGTTGTGGCAGCTTGTAGGCGGGCACAAGCACTTGCCTGCGACTTATTCATGAGCTGCTCTAACTACTTACGCCATTAACGGCAACTTTTGCTAAGGTTAGCGTTCGCTCCTTGCGCCAGCATACATAAACGAGTGCGTCAGTATGTGTGTGTGGCCTGTGCTTGCCGCAGATAATAAATCATAAATTTCAAATACTTCCTCACGGTCATCAGCGTAGGCGTGCGTGCTAATGTCGCGGGCGTTAAGGCGCTGAAAATGTGGCGGCCGAAGTGCACTCGTAATGATGGCGCTGTTTGCAAGGAATTTCAACAGTAAATGCTCATATGCATGTGTGTGTGTATGTGGCGCGCTTTTGCGCCACTCGCAAAAATTAATTTAATTCAAAAGCAAATACTTTTTATTTTTAGCACTTGTGTGAAATATAAATATGAAAGTAATTATGGTACAGTGTTGAATGCGCAACGCACATACACATATACAAGCTCAATTTTTTCTTATTTTTGTAAAGCCCACCACATTTTGTCATTTCATCACGTCAAACATGGCGCTTGCTCGTAATAAATATAAGTATTTGTTTACATATACATATGTTGGTGTTGTTTTTGTAGTTGTGACTGACGTGCTGTCATGCTTGCGCCTTTGACATTTGCAATAAAAATTCTACTATTTTACTTTCGTAATGAAATAAATATGTATGTTTACCCATACACGTGTGCAGTAGTGAGCTCATTGCTGGCTGCTTGCAGTGTTTTTCTGTAGTCTGCGTTGTTGTTTTGACTATTATTGCATTTGCTTTTCATTGCGCTATTGCGCTTTTCGCTGTTGACATTTTTAGCGCATACCGACACGTTTTTACATAAATACATATGTATGCGCTCACTTGAATTTGTGTGCTACGTTTTTCTTCTGCCTACACACATTACCATTGAGGCAAGTCATAGCAACCCTGTAGGAAATATGCACTCAAACAAAATTTCAATGAAGGTATTATACAACTGGTTAATATTTGGTCTGTTCTTGCGGGAGCCTTTGTACATTATTGAATATCAGAGGAGACGATTTGACTTTACGGACTTTGGTGTTTTGATAATTATCGATATTTGAAGGCCTGGATCTAATGAATTTTGGTGTTCTCATAATTATTGATATTCGAGGATTATAGTCGTATGATTTTTGGTGTTCTTATAATCTTTTATACTCGAAAATCATCCACTAACCAATCAACTTAACTCCTATTCGAAGTGGAATAAAGCGACTTTTGAGTCATTTTTCGAGTTACAGGCGATCTTCGACGGCGCTAGAGTAAAAAGTTCATCCACTGTTGCACTGATTGTGGCTCTCTCGTGGGTGAAAAAATTCTTTAATAGAAGACTGTGTTTTTACATTAACTGTTAATCTTACCTTAAACTATAACTGGTTTGTAACTGGAAATGAAACTGATTTATAACTGGTAAAATCATTAAACTCTAAGAAAATACATTTCAAGCACTGTGTGAATTAAACTAGCACAAAACTCTTTTTAATTTGAAAACTAAATTCTTTCCAACGCTAGTGTTTCTCTATTCATAGTTGATTTTCTATATTCACATATGACTGCCATCTACGCTCTCATACATGTTTAGTATTTCTACATTTTGCTAAAAAGTTTTACAGCGTGAAAGAATTACAAGTTCACCATTGAAAAATAGTTTGACCTTTAACACGCCAACTTTCCCAGCATAAAATATTTGCACGAACCATAGCTGTGGCTACAGCTGCTGCATACTCTACGAATGAGTTCATATGTGTACCTATTATATATGGGTATCAAGGTAAACCAAATTTTGAGCTTTGATATTAAAAATGATTATTTTTTCTTTGAGTTACATTTTCTTTCAAGAAACTAAAAGTTTCTAAAACAATCAAACTTCAATCGTTAATCTCTTAATCATTTCGAAAATATCGTAAGAAACCATTATATATTTTTCTATCTATTAATAAGAAAAAAATGAAAACCTGTAAGGCGGGCTTCCTGTTACAATTGAGAGCTCACACTTGGCGAGACTTTCTTAGTTGTTTTTAAGCACCTATTTTTCAGAGTACCAAGCGAAAAAAAAATATTTGTAATTTTTGGACCACCCTAATGTAATACATACACATTATACATATAAATCTTCTATATACAATATATTTGTATCCTCTTCATTTTACAGTTTCGTCATTTGTGGTATTCTTCGTCATTCCGCCCTTTCAATTCACTTCCGTGCATATGATGCCTTTGTGTTGCTCTTTTCACCGCAGTGCTGCATGTTGTTTACCGTTATTATTGTTTTTGTATAAATTATTTTTTAAATGTCAACTGTGCCTGCTTGTGTTGCATTATAAGCAGATTTGTTTGTATTCTACTGTAATTGTTGTTATTTGAGTGGAACATCCTAGCGTCATGTGCCACATATGAACCCTGTAGGAATGCTCGAACTGTTTGAATAAAGCTTAGGTCGGAAATCGGTCAAGTTAGGGTGTAAAAGTAGGAAATAAGTGTGATAGAAAAGGGTGAAACAGCGTATAAAGAAATGACACTGGAGTAGTGTGACTTCTTAAACTTGAAAGAAAAAAATCTCTAGAGATATATGACTTCATAACCTTGAAAAAAGCTCTAAATCATGGACTACTGCTTTGGTCGTCGCTACATGTGCTTTTTTCCATTCGTCAATCGGCATACTTTTGTTCATTTCATACCAGTTTAGAACAGCAGGAAATATTTGGAGAAATTATCTCCCGCGAACATATTCCATTCACCTGGGTACTTATAAAAATTAAAGTATAAATTTGAACTCACAATGATGCTAAGTGAAATAGAACGTTAACTTAATATATTTCGTACTGTCACATTTTCCTACTGGGTAGTAATCTCTGTACATCGATTTCGGCATGTGTCAGTGGCTTTATTTGATTATTGTTTAACTAGTGTAATCATGACTATTTTCTATATACGGCAGCACTAAAGCTTTTGTCTTAGACTTCCGTTACCTACGTACATATGTATGTATATATAGATTTTTATGACGACGGCATGAAATGTCAAATGTCATCGTTGAATTTATAGAAATTTTATACTTTTGTTCGGAAAATGTAAATAACTTTTTATGAGATATTATTTATGGACGAAAATAGTTTATATGTGACACAAACTCGGTTTTAAATCCTCAGATTAATTGCCTGACAGTTGGCATTTATTAAGTGGAAACATGATATGAGTGAGGTTAAGTTTGGTTGTGAAATGCTGACAGATCTAGGGATATACATATGTTCATGTTTAGGTAGGTCAAGTTATCAGCTAGGTTTTTAGGAGATTTATTTTGAAATCACCGGTACTAAGAGCCCCTCACTCCATTATGTCCTTTCTGAACTACTCTGAGTTTCTGACGAAGTTCATATAAAGTTTTATCCGTGCAACCTCCGAAGCAAAGCTTTGTATTCGCTTAGAAGATGTTCTATAGTCTCTACGACTTCTACTCCTTTTCTACTTCTACGGCTTTTACAAAAGACATAGTATGGTGTTTCTAGTCTGTTGGCATGACTGTCAGTTAGACAGTGACTAGGAATCTTGGGATAGAGTATCGTTTAGCTTAACTTGTAGGTGCTGACATGAACTATTCCAAAGACGTTCAAATGATGTTAAATTAAATTAAATTAGCAACTTTTTTACTGGTACTGGGTAATATAGTATATTAAACACATTTTTTTCTTCTATTTTGTAAATTAATTTTACATTTGTGGTCAGTTTTTAAGCAAGTTTTTATGCTTTCTTTTTCCAGTATGGACATTTGCCGTTGGGACTTCAGCAATGCTACCGAATTCATCTCATTTCGTTGGCTCATTATTGCAATGATTTACATAGCGACAATAATATTAACGATATGCTCCGATTCGATTGATGAACGACTCTATTACAATAACAATGCGAATGTGACGCTAACACAGGAAGAAATGGTGAGTTGATAATGAGCACAACAGCTAAACTAGTTAGTTGTACAATTAGTATAAAAAAGTGATTTAAAATATAGTTTAATTTAATGGAAAAATAGTCGAAAGAATAAATAATGTCTAAATTGAAACTTTTTGAATTAAAAATAACTTTAAATGAGACTTTATGAGCAGCTTGCCAATTTACTAACTCAAACAGTCTTAATCATTAGCTTAATTTAGTCAATTAGCAAATTTACGGCACTAATTGACTCAATTCGCTACCATTTTTTTATAAAAGTCTCAACATTTAATATTTTTTTCATGATTTTATTTGAAAATCACAATATCTGAGCGTTTTAATTGAGTAAATTAGTGAATTAATTTAGTCAATTAGTTAATTAATTGACTGAATCAGCTACTTTTTTTATAAAACTAGCAATCAATAACCTATATTTCATGCCCCAATTAAGTAAGTTAGTATTATTCAATTAAAAGCTGCTAATGGACTTAATTTGAAAACCTTAATAAATTAATCTCAATCAATTACTTTTTTATGAGAGTCTCAATCTCTAAGGACCATTTCACGACTTAATTAAGTCAACTAGTATGAGTATGAAAATTGCATTCACTAGATGTTTTAATTGAGTCAATTAGTTAGTTAATTAATTGACTGAATCAGCTACATTTTAATGAAAATTCCAAAATCCAAAACTCATTTCCCGCCTTAATTAAGTCAATTATTATAAAAAACTGTCTGAAATACCAATTTCTAATTGACCCAATCAAGCACTTTGTTTGAAAATCGCATTCATTTAATGTTTTAATTGAGTCAATTAGTAATTTCTAATTAATTCAATTAAGACTCCACATTTAATAAGTTTTATTCCTTAGTAATGATTCATACAAACTTTATCTTAACATTTTTCATCTCTTCCGAGCAGTATAGCAACAGCGTATTGAGTGTCTGGAGTAGTTTATCGGTGACGCGCAGCATTGGCGCCATCTGTGGTTGGATAATGATCGGTTTGACGCCGCATGAGGACCTATTCTACGAGCATTTGCTGGATCTAACCAAATACCAAGTGATAAATAATTGAATGTAAGGCAAAGCAAGGCGTGTGTGAAGGAAAGTTGGTGAAGAGCGAATGTGCTTAAGGAGAAAGTCATCAATAAAAATAAAAATAACAAAAAAACAGTTACGTAGATAAATAATAAATTGTACAGTTAGGTTAAAGCAGTAGTAAAACTATTTATGCAAAACATATACATATATACTAAAAACAACAACAATTACATATTAATAAAAAATAGCAAATGAAAGCAATGTGTGGCAAAGTTTGCTTGCAGAAAGCAAATAACTGATCGTATGCAAGAGTGAGTTAAATATATGAAAAAATATATATAGTTACATGATATAACTAAATTGTAAAAAAGCTTTGTTTTTGCGGCAAACTGAAATGGTTAGTAGTTAATTACAAAATTTTTTTGTTGAAATTTCGAAAATTGCTTGGAAAATTAGTTATTTTGCTAGTTAAAAAAATGTTTTTTGATTTTTTAAATATTTTATATATTTAAAATTTTTTATACTTTTTTTGTATTTTGTGTGACTTTTTTTTTAACAATTTAACAAAAAGTATATATATGCAATTAAAGCTTTAAAGTAAAAATGTAAAATTATATAAAAATTACCACAACATACCTATAATCGAAATTGAACAATTGTGAAATTATACTTAGAAACATGTAAGCCCTTCAAAGGCCGCTAGAATCAACCGAAACCAAAAAGTACCCAAACTCAAAAACAAAAAAAAATTTGAATTAATACACTAAGCTTAGTTTAGCGTGTAGTCTTAGCTGGTAAACACATACCAACCTAGTTATCTATGCGTTATGTATGTGATTGTATGAATACATATTTATATATGAGTGTGTGTAGTAGTGAGCACTGTTAAATATATTTTCAGTGCTTTGACATTCCTACTTTGTTAACAAATTATTTTTCACAAAAAAACAAACAGCAGTTTTTGTAACAAAAATGCAACTCAAATAAATGAAATTTAAAAATATTTGTTATACTTAAAATAAAACTGAAGATTCTCTGTTTTTGTATATTCTGCAAGCATGTAAAATACCACGTTGACAAGAAGCTAGTAGTTAAAGAGTATTTAGCAATATTGTAAAATGTTTGTGATTTTTTGTGAAAAGCTTCAAAAGTTCTTTTGTAAATTTTACAGTTTTATAATGTAGCCTACTTTCCCAGGATCAAAAGGATAATAACCACACTTAGATGTGATTTGTGTACTTTGTGTGTAGAAATTGTTACCTGCTTTGTAATAATATAAAAAATATTAAAATAAAACGAAAAAATTTAAACAAAAAATATAAAAAGTAGACATACTTATATATAGTAAATTATTGAACAAACGTTTGCAAAACAAAAACAAAAAAATAAATAAATTAAATTAAATTAATTGAAGAAAGCGAAAAAGTATTTTAAGAAATTTATTTTAATTTTAATTAATTTAATTAATTAATTAATTTTTTTTGTTAACTAATTAATTTTAAATCGATTAATTTTAATTTTAATATAAAAAAATTACAACTCATATAATTTTGTGATTAATTATTAATTAGAATATAGTTATAATGTATATACTAAGTTTATACATTTTTTTTTATTTTAAATTCAATTTTTTGGTATAATTTTTAAATGAGAAATAATATGGCAATTTATACCGTTTTTTTTAATTTTTTCGCTTTTAGTGAAATGATTAAATTAGGTTTTTTAATAAAATGGGAAAATATTTAGCTGAACTTAATAAAAAATAATTAAAGCAAATAATTTTATTGCATCTTATTTATTTATTACCTTTTAAAAAAATATTTGTTGAAAGATTTGATTGATATTTTTTCTCGCTAATTCTTAAAATTTTCATAAATAACACTGATATTTGTTATTTAATTTACTCAATTGGCGACTTTTTTATGAGCCCCCAAAATCTCTAACACTCATTCTCGCCCTAATTAATTCAATTAGTATTATTCAATTAAGTACTGTGTGAATAACCACGGCTCAACCAAGCTCTTGGTTTGAAAATCGGCATCATTAAGTACTTTAATTGAGTCAATTAGTTAATTAATTGGCTCAATTAGCAACTTTTTTTTTTGAAACTCTCAATCTCTAACATTCATTTCCCGCCTTAGTTAAGTCAATTAGTTTGAAAATAGGAATCATTTGTTTTAATTGAGTCAATTAGTTAAAAAGTTTTTATTGTAATAAAACTAAAAACAAAAAAATATATAATTTAATATTTTAATTTTATTAACATTTTTTTAAGTTTTCAAACTCAATCTCTGAAAAAGACGACGAGAGCTGTAAGCTTCTGTGTTATCAGCTTCATAACATAGACTTCATTATTCATTGCTGAGTATCAGATGAAGTATACGTCTAGGCGTACCATCTATCAATCATCTCAACTAGTATAAATAATAGCTTTCTGACTTCTGTGAGTGCGTAATATTTAATTTAAATTTAAAATCTTTGATTTTATATATTTGTTTATATAATATAATAATATTTATTTTATTTTTTAAGCAAATATTAAATATTTTAACAGAAAATATTTATCCAAAAATTACAAAGTCATACTTCAAACAGGTATCACGACAGCACTTTGTATAAAAAATAATAATGATCCGCATTAAAGCAAAATTTGAATTATATTAATGCAAAAATAAAACAAAAATTTGAAATTTCGAGACAATTCACCATTAAGTTGCCACCTCAGACATTTCAAAACTGTAACGAAACAACTCACAGGAAACATTTAAAAAGTACTATTATACTTAAATAAGCAAGTTATAAAATGATATACTCTTATGAATAAACGAAATTAAATTGTAAATATGATATAAAAGCATTGCAACATCTTTCCAAACACACACAAACATAGAGCTATTTATATATACCCTTCAGTTATTGCCAACTGCAGCTATCTACATAGCTTTAATAGATATTTTCACATTTCCAAAACCTTCGTACATACCAGCTTTGTATTTGTACTACTTACATAAGCATATACATATACATAAGTAGTATATTTACATATATGAAAATATACGAGTACTGTTATGTAAATACAAAAAACATGTTTATATTGTATGCGTTTTTGAGTTCCGCGTTAATTATATTATAATTAAAAAAAAAGAAGATGAATTATAAAAATGTATGCAGAGTAAGCAACAAATATTGCAATAATTATATACGTCAATATTTATGGAGAATTATTGTATTATAATCAAGTACTATTACCAAAGAGAACCAAATAATAACAATAATTATATATAATATATTGATGATAACAACAAAGAACAAGAAAACAACAACAAATGTAACAATAAATATTATTATGCGCATATTTGAGAAAATGTTAAAATGAACACCGTTCGTTGCACTTATTACGAAGAAAAGGTTTTCTATCACGTGAGTACTTTATACTCGTATTCTATGCTCCAGTATATAGGCCCTAAATACCTCCAGGGGGTGCGTAAATTTAATAAAATCTGAATTTTTGTAAGCTGAGTTGATTGGCTATATAGAAAAATTTCTCGCTGTGTCCTTAAATTGCAGCTTTTTAGCTTAGAAACTCTTCTAGCTCGCTGAACAAAGCGCAGCGGTGAGCTTTCACGCGAAAAATTTTTTGGTTTTAGATTTGACTAAAGAAGTTTTCTATGTATTTAAAAGCTTAGATGGAAGCTTTCAACCAAAAGTTGAAATGGGCTTTGGGTTTGACTAAAGAAAAGCTCAGACAAAAGCTTTCAACCAAAATTTGCAATGGTTTGTGGCTTGACTGAAGTATACTAACTGAAATAATCGTCGAATGAGGGTACATTTTGAAAAGCTTCAAATAAAGCTTGCAAGCTTTTTGCAAAATATAACACATGAAAAATAGGCAAATTTCATGACATATTATATACTACCACTATAAACATAAATATATCAGAGTCTTGTATAAAATTTACTGCTCTAAAAATTGGTTTCGTATCATTTTTCAATTAAGTTGGCATTTATGAGATATTCATGATCAAATGGTTAGGTTTACGAAAACCTCGTAAGAAACGATGTTGTGAAGCATTCAATTTCCTAAAAAATCTATCAAACGAGTTATTTGTTTCAAGGAGTTGGAAATAAAAAATGAATTTTTCTATCTGATCACAAGAAAAAATAAGAAATTGGAAGGCGGAGGACCTTCTCTTTACAATCAGGAGCTCATATTTGGAAAGACTTTTTCAAGTAAGCTTTTCAAATATATATCTCGAAGGGAGAAAAGCACTCTAGACAGGCTACTACAGCTTGGTGACAGGTTGACAATTGACAAATTCGTGACAAGTTATCATTACTCGGTGACAGGTTGACAATCAGCTGATGCAACGTGATTTGTCAACACATTGCAAATATGCTTTGACTCTGTATTAACTGATGATTTTCTTCCTTACTCAATTTATGCTTTAACAGAAACATGCAATATTTTATTAAATATTTCATTAACTTTTATTTCAACTTAAGCAAAATCAGTTCACAATACTTAAAACTACTTTTTTATTATATATTTAGTAACAAGTAGTATCTTGGTTTGATAATATTTTGATTTAATACTAATATTGTCGGCATGTTAGTAGCACTTTTTTTGTAAAATTAGTTGAACGTATAATAAAAATATGCCACTTTTACTTTAGAATATGTGTAAAAAGAAGCGAGTCCTTACTTTTTTTAATTAGGCACAATCGGTGTTACCATATTTTCTTAAAAAACTTGGCAGTATGTGAAAAATTTCAACTTGTTTTAAAATATGCTTAAAATTAAATTTTATAACAATTAAGAATTACTTTTTTTAAAGGAGTGTTTAAGCAACTCGGATTTCAATTTGACATTTCTACACAGTGTACGATGGCGAACTGTCAAAACAGTAACCAACTTAGACTCGCATTTCTTGCTCAAATCTATACCAACATACTGGCATTGTTGTCACAGAACTCATAAATATTATCAACAAATTGCATTTCCGCATTGGCATCGCTCCTCGGCGGTTGCAGTTTATGCTGCACTTCTTCCACCAATTTGGGCATGAGCGGTATGCCACAATCGTTTGCGCTCTCCGCGCTACTTAAAGCCATGCGCTTGAGGTTATTCACAATCGATATGTCCTGCTTGATTTCCTGCTTCAACTCGCGCAATTCCTGCTCCGTTTGTATGATTTGCTCGGCATACTGCTCGACATTGCGTTGTATTTGGCCAATCGAGATTTCCAGTTGTTGATCCGCCTTGGCGTACAACTCGTTGTGCAGCTTATGAAGTTGGCACTTGTGTGTCAAACGCTGTGTGAGTTCGTATTCACGTTTGTAGAGCGTATCGATTTCGTTGGTCTTCTGCGCCAACTTGTGACGCAGGGAATGCCGGAAGGGCGCATCTTTGCGTCGGCGTATACAGTTGTTTGTCACTTCGTGTATTTGATTTGGCAGTTTTTCGCGTGGTTGCTGATTTTTGCGCTTCGGTGTTTTGTTGCCGCGTCGTTTGCGACGCATGGACACGCGCGTCTCGGATAGGCTGTAGAGCTTTCTTTTTAACATCTCAGCTTTTGTAATGGGATCGTGCATATTGTAAGCGGATTGTAAAGGATTGCTGGTTTTCGGTGACGCCGATGAATTGTCATATTTTTTGTCGGGTAATAGAACGAAGATGATTTCATCGGGGCTTTCTTCCTCTTTGATTGGCAAAAGTACATTTTGTTGCTTGTTTATAGCAGGTGGCAGCATTTTTTGATTTCGTTTCGGGAATTTCAATAGTTTGGCAAAATACTTTCGTAAAGTCTGGAACCAGTTAGTGCTTGGTTTTGGTGGCGGTGGCTCTGCGACATCTTTGTGGTGCTTGAGGCTAAGCCGGATCTGCGAAGTAAGAAATACAGATATTCTTATATGTGATAGATAGATCGTTTTATTATCTTATTGAAAGAAGAAGATAATAAAAATTGAACTACATGTTCTCACTAGCTGTAGCCTCAAGCAACTTCTAAAGTATATGTATATTTATATATACTATATATAAAACCCACAACGGAAACGTCGGAAACTGTGCAGTCGATGAGCTCGCTTGAAAGAGCAACTTTACCTAAATCCTAACAGAATGGGTCGGACGATAAGAGTATGGGCTTCGGATGTGCTCAGTAAGTGTTCATCAGCAACCAGCACTTGTGGGGTTGCGAAAGCCATCTGGCCCAGAGTGGAACGTAGTTCTCAGCAAGGTTCACATGGTCGCAATGATAGGTGTCCTAACTGGACATTGTTCCATTGGCACTCAAACTATGAGGCTAAAGTTTTTGGAGGACGTTGCAGAGAGAAAAATGAGTTGGAAACATCTAGACATTTTCTCCTTCACTGTCCAGCTATCGCCAGACTAAGGTTGAAGCATCTTCGTTACCATAATTTCTGTGGTCAACAAACTTGTGACTGGCTCTGGGTGCTTTGTAGATATACGACAGTCTTTTTGATATGTACTTTGGAGTCCTGGACATCACAACGTACGAGCGTCTCTAGCAGTCCAAGTGTAATGATTAGTGTTCTCACGAGTATCAGCCTATTGGATAAACCTTACCTGACCAATGAGATCTATTGGTATACCGTCACATATATTCACCCGATATAGGTATGACTAAAATGGAAATTATGTTGGATGTGGTTTCTTGAAACCATAAGGAATCTTTTTTGATCGGTATTATATATTATATGGAAGGAATAGTATAAGGTATATGTCACTATTCCAAAATCGGTTGAAAAACACCGTTATTACCGAAATTTTGAAAATCTAAGTTAATTCTTCGGTGGGTCCTTGAAACCTAAACAGTCTCGTTTAATAGGGACCTTAAAAAATATTATAGGAATATAATTGTTTTAGTGCCAAGTAGTTTACCAGTTCAGAATATCTCACATATATGTAGATACATATATATATGATAAATTGATTAACGGTAAAACACCTAAACAAAGCTAACAATGTCCGAGGCATTGCCTTATGCGTTTTTGTTGTTAATTTTATGACGCGTATATTCCTTTTATATACGCAGTTTTGCGTGTGGCGCCAATATTTTCTTACCACTCAAGCGCGCCAGCGTTATATAATCACAGTTTATGAACAGGTAACAACATGGCAGAACTAAAAGCGGGCGGTCTAACAACGCGCAAATATATAAAATGATATATGTACATATAAATTCATGTTTGTTATATATGCTTTTCGAAAAAATAACCCGCAAATATTGGTGTATAAGTGAATTACCTCATTGTGCACACGACTCCAGGCCTTCCAAACGGGCAAAATTGCCATATTGCCATCGTAGCTGCGCTCGATACCGCGCCAACTTTCCGTTATAACATAATCGTTGTAGTCACGCGATGCTGCGCCAGCTATTCGCACATTGTTTACACATACATACATGCATATGTATACAAATATATGAATGAGCACGCCAATAGCGGGTGTCAGGGAGGTGACAGGTGGGTGCCAGGCGGCGTTGGGTGGCAAGTCGCAACCCCACAAATCGCGTCCGTCCGAACGGAAGCATAGTCCATGTGTATAACAGTAAAACAACAAGCAGGTAGCCGCAGAGTCGAGACACGCCAGAGTTGCCGGGTGTTGCCAAAAGTGTAGGTGTTGTAGGTTGGTGGTAAAACAATGCCAAAAAATACAAGAAATCATTAGTAATTAGTATATAGTATTTAGTATGTGTATATATGTACATATATTTAGATATATATTTATACATATATTTCAGTGTATATATTTTTATATTTCATTGCTATCATGTTGATATATGAGAATGCACGCAGTTCGTCTAAATATTTGCATTTCGAAATCAAAATACTTATTATTAAACAACGTACATAATAATGCTAGAGAGAGAGAGAGAGAGAGAGAGAGAGTGTGAGTGATAGTATAGAGTAGGCATATAAGACCCTCTGAATCTACTGCGCTCCCCCGCTTTCTCGTTGTATGACACACACCCACACAAATAACCCACAAACCAGTATAACTTGCTTAATAGTCTTACAAATAGCCGCGGTTTTGTTTTTATTAACTTGACTTACATTTGTTACGATTAGCAAAATAATCGTGATTGCCGCCATTACGGATTTCGTCATCAATCAAAGCTTTAATAATGTCATTGCAGGTGGTGCGCTTATTTACGCCGGACACGTAACGTGGTTCCTCTCCCAGCCAAATGGGTATCTCCTTGTGGCCTTGCTCCTAGGAGTGACGATAGAGTCAAAGAGGGAGAGTTAGGGAGAGGGAGAAAGTGAGAGAAAAAGATTTATTTTGTTTAGATATAAAATATGCTGTATTTGCGTAAGAAAAAAATGTGCCTATGAAAGCTTTCAAAAAGCTCTGCAATATATCATACTTAAATCTCACTGAGATCCAGTTCAATTTTAATCTAACTCACCTCAGTGCTATTAACACCACTCAAAGATATCGTACGACTCCGGCTGCTCTTCGTGCTGCAGCTACTCGCTGCATAATTTCCGCGATGACGACCCTTCGTGTATTTTCGATATTTATGAAATTCTTTAACAATTGAATTTTTATTGTCATTATTATTGTTGTTGTTATCCGCTTGTTTCAATTGCTGTTTAAGGGCAGTGTTTTGATTTTTCAAAGGCAAGATCGGGCTATAACTGCTCAGTTCGTCGGGTTCTTTTAGCAATGAGGGACACTCATCCAAATTGTCGTAGATGAGTGTGGAGTTCTGTTGGGCAGCCATAAGGAGGGGATTTGGTTGAGTGTGCTCAAAAAAGCACCTGAAAATGGAATTATAGTAAGAATGAGTTTGAAAATGTCAATGTGGATGATAATTGTTAAAATATTAAACAGCGTATGAAATTCATCAATAACCGAACCAGTTCTCTTTGTTATTAGGGGTGAAAGCTAAAATTTTCGAATATTAAAGCTTCTTATGATTTCGAATTATACCCACATTTTGATGCTGTAAGCTCTCTGTGATATAAAGTGCATTGTCCCGAAAAGTTTAATACATCTCATATATTCTTGAAAGCTATCAAAATTAGATGAAAGTTCTTATAACTGCAGGATATGCAAGATTTTTCGAAGTTTTAATAACTCTGTCCATTTTGTTACTTCATTGCTAAATATGCTTAAATTTTTTGTAGGTGAAAGCTCTTTGAGCATACATTTATTTATAATTTTGCATTTATAGGTAATAGTTTCTATCTCACATATGTCTGTTGTCACAAGCTGCATGAAGAATGCTTTAAGAATTTCAAATCAGTTTATTTAAAGCGCCCCGAAAGCTTTTTCTATGTGAAAGCTTATTTGAGCACATAATTAAAACACTTTGTATTTTTTTTTTAAACTTTGCCCCCTAAATTCTTAACAAATGTAAGTCTGGTTTCTTTCGGTATTAAGCCAATTCATTATTTTCGACTATTTAAAGATCACTGCTATTTGTCATATGTCAAAATGTATCAGCTTTCATTCATTTTGTTTATGAAAGCTCCATTAGCTTGTGAAATAAGTTAGAGTACTTCCGATTTTTTTACTGCACATGCCACTTTGCCATTATAGGTACATATTACATTCACTACTCACACATTTATAAACCCGCTTGTTATTACTCATACTCTTTCTACAAATTTAATAAGCTTGTCATAGAATTGATGAAAGCTTTTCTTGGAAAACAAAGTAACGCAAATAATCAAAAACCACAACAAAGCATTATAAATGGAAAACTCATAAAATTGTTGTTACGAATTCGTTTTGTTACACGAATTGCATACAATGTGCCTGCGTTACCTCAGAATAACGGTAACGTTTTATAAAATGTAGAATATGCGGTGGTGGCTGGTTGCTGGTTGCAGTGGCGTTGGCATTTGACGTCGCTTTGGTAGTCTAACGATCAATTTAGATTTGTTGCCAGCGATAAAATAAATTATCCCTGTACATTAAAGCCACCTCATACTAACGCTGGCACCTGTGCATACCAATTTACATATGTATATGTATAACTGTACACATTTATTTATGTTTTTTGTAGAGTGAATTCGTTGGCTAGAAGTTGTGTGCAGCTACCCTCAGGTCCCTCAGGTAAAGAAAGGCGCAGAAAGGTGCTGATGTCAGGGTAGGGTACATATTTGGTAGTTGAAAAGCCGTCTCAGCTCAAACGCGTTCACCTGCGCTGACGTGCAAATATGCCATGCACGGAATTTCCGTGACTTGTACGTACCGGAGCCCGTAAAACATATTTTCATATGTTTGGTGCCTATTTTGCATTTAGCAACTTCACTCCATTGCATGCGCGTTCTTGTATATATTGTACTATATGCATGTAATCAGAGTGCTTTATTACGAAAATGTTTGGGTAGTTTTCGAGACAAAAAAATATATACACTGACAAAAGCAACACCAAAATTACAACGTTAATACAGGGGCACTTAAAAAATGGAAAAGTATAGAGTAATGTTATAGCGTAATTGTAGTTGCTGTGGTGAAATTCGTGTTTGGGGAATTCTAAGTTACCGTTAGTTAAGTGGAATTAAATTTTCTGCATTGAAATGAAATTTTCTTAGTGCGACCATGAGTGAAGCTGTGAGTGAGGTATATGCAACTTAACAGCGTTTCTCACTTTCATGTTTTGCTAAGTTCAATTTTCGATGAATTTTGTATATCTATGTACATAGCCGAAAGAAACTGATGGATGAGCTGAAACTAATGTTTTCTATACCAGCCTAGTATCGGTGAAGAGAAGCCACTTCTTATTCCTTTAATTTCTCCATCTTAATGGTTGAGATCACATCAATGCCGCTTGTGAAAAAAGTAGAGATCGCATATTTTTGGAGTTAAAAAGTTAGATACTTACTGAACCAGAGGGAATAGAAGAAGAAAAAATGCAAGCTCGATCAAATTTATATTCTAGATTTTCTAGATACTAGAGGAAATCTTGACTGAGAAAGCTTTTGTTTGTCTTAGTACTACCCGAGCAGTACTTGCTTCCATAAATTCTGGAGCGTTAAAGAATTTGGGCGAAAGTTGAAGTTGATCCGGAAAATAGTTTCTGAGATATGAGCGTTTAACTTTAGTGTAATCGGCTGATAGTACTTTTCGTTTTTCAAGTTTCTCAAATTCACACGACCTTCTTATAAGTATTTATAAGGTTATGATCGAATAAATAATATTTCTAATACTAATTTCGATTTTTTGAGCCAATCTGAAATGTAAATTTTTTTACAAAAAACTACTTTTTCTGGTCATTCGTGCATTACCTGTAGTCATGTATAATAATATTATATTTGTTTTTTGGCTTTTGGATTAGATATAATTTTAGGCAGAAAAATATTCGCCATAGTCAGATAGATATTCTTAAAATTTGCTTCTGGAGATCGGCTACGGAAACAAGAAAATTCTCTTTAAACATTCGAAAAAAATGAAAGAAGAGAGTTTCTTCTGACGTATAAGTGGATATAACCCCATAAGTTTCGGAAAGTCTATTGCTTAAGAAGGCCTCATGTTCATCCGAAACTTACGCTAAGCAGTTTATTCTCACAATTCTTCTGCTATTGATATTTGTAGTCCAATACATATTTATAGTCGAAATATTGAGTAATAGTTTGGAGAGTAGTATCACATGCGAGCAGGGTGGGCATAAGTATCGACGATACATGCAGAAAAGTAGGCATGAGAGAGATGCTAGGAAACCTCTTATTACCTCAGTCCAACACTATCTAGAACTCGCCTAGAAGAGTACTATTTTCGAGAGGTTTTTTCAGCCTTCTCTTTTTGTAATGATGAGATTGCTATGTCTAAACAACGGATACTGGTGAAAGGCTGTTTACTCATAAGGAGATGTCAAAGTAAACACAGAGTTTATGGAACACTCCATGATAAACTCTTGACAGTTGTTCATAAACACTCATCAACGACAAATTTTCATTATCTTTTTCAATTAAACACAAATGGAATATGCATAAAAGTATTGACATATATTACAGGTGAACAGTACTAATTATCCAGCGAAAATAAATGCCCAAATATGCATATTTCGTGTGATTTACTAGCGATTTGTATACGTTTTCCATTTGACATTCATTCATATGAATTATGATTATATAATTACATTGCAAAGCTGATTTTATATGCAAATCTGCTGAGTACCGTTAGGTGGAAGAATGAATGATGTCCTGACAACATACATGTGTATAGATCGCGGTTAATGCACGATGCAAGTGGCTATTAGGGTTAAGTAATTGGTAGTAAAAATAGTGAGCAAGTCCAAATAGAAAAAATAGTATGGAATTCAAATTCCTATATTTTATATTGGAAGCTAATATAAAATACATACATACAAATGTTTATTGTTTGATTTATTTTATCATATAATTCATATTTCAGCTTGCGTTTGCGTCTAACTCTAATATCCTGTATATGTAAATGTGTGTTAGACCCGCCAAATATTAATAGAAATTCCATAATTGTGATGTATGTGTGAAAAATAAATAAAGACATTTTCAAATCAATAAAACATACCAACAAAAGGGTATATTAAGGGTTTAATTACTGTCAATCGAAGACGCTCCAACTGTCATTTGTGTTATTCACAGAGCGCCTATATAATCGCGTGTTGCCTTACAATAAAAATTGCCTCTGGCTGAATCATCGCTTTTATGACTAAACTGCTGAATGTAGGTTTGTAAATATGTAAATATGTAACATTTGGTAGCGATGAGAGTGGTTCAAATTAAAGAATATATGAAATAAAAGTTCAAATTTTTGTTGACAATTTTAAGTCCTGATTACGAGTTTGAGTTCAAAAACTTTCCATCAGAGACAGCTATGTTTGTCATTTTCATTCATTCCAAAAAATACTGTAATCGAGCCAGATCGAAAATTATTTGATCGAGCATCAACTCTATTTTATAGAATATAGCTAAACTACTGAGCGGCATTTCAATGATTCTTGGCAGCTATTGAACGTATTTCTGAGAGACGGCAGGAGAAAATAAATAAATAAAGATTGAAAGATATACATTATATAAGATTGTTTGGACTAATTCACTGTGAGCTATAGAACAAGGTATTATTCTACGAACTTTTTGTAGTACAAGCTTCGAGTTACTTATATTATTGTGAGCTAAAAGGAACCGAATTAGTTACTGTCTTAGTATCTCTAATATAGATCGTAGTTATTCAGTATTATATACGATTAAAGTTCCCTTAATATTTGCCAGGACTACGTTTCAAATAGTCAGTATCTCTAATATACATAGATGGTAGTAATTTTATTTTACAGACTTTTAACATTCTATTAACATTAGGCAGAAACTTCGTGAGTACGTTTCGAAATATATATAAATAATGTCAAAAGATTTGCAGTATGATCGGCACACTTAGCTTTGGCACCCAAAGAACCACAGAGTATTGTAAAAGTCAACTGTGAATTCTCCCAGTGCCAAGGATTAGCATGCGATTTTTTATTTAAAAAAATAACACCTTATATTTATGCAGCAGAAGAAGCATGTAAGTTTTTTTTTTTTTTAATATCGAGCAGGAGTTTTACAGAGGTAATAAGTGAAAATCTCTTTTATTATTTAATTCATATTTTATTGGAAATATGTTTGAAATTTGTTTTTAAAATTTTTTAAAATATTTTTATATTTTTTTATTATATTTTTGAATATTTGTCTTTTATTAAATTTTTTTTAATATGTTTTAATAATAATAAATTTCTACTGAACTATTTTTTTGAAATTTTTTTAAAATATTTTTGAATATTTCATTGCTATTAAACATTTTGAGCAAATATCTAATATTGTTTTATTATATTTTTGAATATTTTTCTTTTATTAAAAATTTTGTGAATATGTTTTAATAAAAAGAAATTTCTACTGAAATATATTCTTGAATATTTTTTGTAAATTTTTTTAAAGATATTTTTGAATATTTCAGTGCTTTTAAAAATTTTTGGAATATATTTTTTAGACAGAAATTTGTTCTGAAAAATTTATTTAAATATTTTTATAGTTTTTTATTATATTTTTGAATATTTCTCATTTAAAATTTTTTTTGAATTTGATTTAATAAAAAGATATTTCTACTGAAAATATTGTAAAAATTTCTACTGAAATATTTTTTATTAAAATTGTTTTAAAGATAGTTTTTCATTGCCATACAATTTTTTTTTGAATATTTTTAATAAAAAGAAATTTGTTCTGAAATATTTTTTTTTAATTTGTTTATTAAATATTTTTCTAAAAGATAGTTTTGAAAATTTTACTTTTATTAAAAGATATTTTTAAAATATTTTTTTTTTTTTTTATCGAAAATCGCTTTTTAAAATATGTTTGAATATTTCATTTATAACATTTTTTTTTGATATATAAAAAGAAATTATTTTTAAATGTATTTCTACTAAAAATATATTTTTTTAAATAGTTTTGAATATTTCAAGTTTTTTGAAATATTTTTTTTTTGAAATAGTGTTGAATATTTCATTGTTTTTAAATTTTTATTTTTTACTAAAAAAAAATTCACTAGTGCTATATTTATTTGCTTATGCCAAAACTTACCCAAAAAATAGTATGAACCCAAGAATGCGCTCGTCCACAGCTTTTTATTATATAATGTATGTATTTAAAAATGTATGCCGTCTTCAAAAACCAATTGTAATAAATAAAAAAGTTGTCTGCCCGTACTGGTAATATTTCACACTGCCACTTCGCCACAAATATGAGCCACTGCTTCAACACAAAATGATAATAAATTTTACTTAAAACATGAACAGCGAAAAGAAAGCAAAATTAAAACAAAACTGTTGATCGTTGAACGTTGCGTTGGAGGCGCAGGACTACATGTTAGCCCTGCGAGCGTATGCGTTAAACTGACTAACTGAATTCGAAATGCATGACCCGGCTAGGCTAGACCGACTCGCTGGCTGGCTAACTGCTAGCACTGTGACTACAGCGCGAACGAGGGAGGATTTTCGTTTCCTCTGCAGTCGCGCCGCCGTTTTCTTCGCTAGTTTTGTATTTTGTTGTTGGTTGCATGAGTTTGTACGGCCAATTAGACAAGAACGGAACGCGCTGGCAATGAAACAGTGCTACTTTATATATGCGCGTAGTTGTAGTTGTGCCAGGAATCGGAACAGAATTTGAGCCGCTAACCGGAAGCGGACGAACGTTAGCGCTAGAAAGCAAGCAGTCAGGCGCGGAAGCAAGGTGTAAGGTAAGCAAAAAACAAAAAAGGAAGAAAGGCAGTCAAATAAAAAATCATGTATTTGTTGTTATAAGTATTTTTGTTGCTGTTGTTATTATTTCAGCAGCACGTTAATGTTGTGTGTGTAATTTCCGTTGACGTCGCGGCAGCGAGCAAAAAATTCTAACGTTCGTTTGGAGTTATAGTAAAATGCATGGCTGTATATGTATGTATATGCATATAGGTAGCTATATAGGTGTGTATATATGTATGCAAGTGTATATACAGTTAATACAAGTATGTATATATGACATGTAAGTGTGTATATGTGCAATGTTAGATTTGCTGCTATTGGTCTGTGACTTACTTTCAGCCAGCGCCGTCCGCTGCACCTGAACAGGATCGGTGAAATTCTGAATTTTTCGCTCAATTTTCTTATTATCAGCGCTTTCGCACTGAGCGTTTAAAGCAGCGCTGTCGGCAATGACATATGAGTGGGTGTGGCGTTGGCTTATCGCTGCCACTATGACTTCCGTTACTACTCATATATAGCGCTATATATGTATATGAATTGGATATGCCACTACAGCCACGAAATATGCCTACATTTTGGCCGCCTATAACGGTAATTCAAATGTTTTCGCTTTTTTACTATTTTTCGTACAATTTTTCTCCATCGGCAATTCGTGCAGCAGTTGGTATTTTGTATGTATATGTGCGGCGTTTTGATTTGGCTTTTCGGTAACTAAGACTACGCGAAGTTAATAATGACTGCGTGTCGGATTGGTGGCGCCTAACTAATTTCCCAACTTGCAAACGAAAAATCGAATATTTCACATACAACAACTAACGAAAAACTAAAGTCGAATAAATGCGCAATAACAAAAACAACAAAGCAGCACGAAATTATAGCGAAAAGTGCCGGCGCTAACGACAAAGACGAGAAACAACGACGAAACGAAACGCACTGTATCCTTGGCGACGAGTGACTAACTGAATTTTTATTTGCTAGCACAAAAACTGGAATAAAAAGCGCAAAATTACAAAGAAGGAAAACAAAAACAACAAAAACAACAAGAAAACGATAAAACAACAACAACAAGAAATGATAACAACAACAAAAAGAAAGACAACAGTAATAACAACAACGACAAGAAAAGCAGAAAAAACAACAACAACAAGAGAAATCAACAACAACACCAAAAAACAAAAAGAACACTAACGAAATAATAAAAAAAAATTAAAATAACAACAACAAAAACTGGGCGCATTATCCCTTGCCACTGTCAGCGAACCAACACGTTAAAGGCGCGCACACACATACATATGTATAAAAATATTCATATATACAAATATCATATATTAAACACAAGAGTGTGCGCTGCTGTATGTAAATTAAGGTTAGCGCTGTTGTTGTAATGACTAAAAAGCAGTAGAAAACGAAGAAGCAAAAGCCAATGTTATTATAGTTAGCGGCTAACAAAGCGCTAGCGGTCAGCAAGTGCGAGGGTGCACCAACACAAATACAAGAATACACAAACACACGGATACACATGCAAAAATATATAAATTGACGAAAAAACGCGGGCAACGAACGCATTGGCCGACACACACATAATAACAAACAAACAAAATTACATACAAACACACATTAACACATTGACATATACACATTATATTTATATATACACCATTTATTTGATCAGAGGTTGCGCCAACAATCGCACAAATATTGGTTGAGAAAACGTATGCCATTGTGGCATGCGGCATGTGGCATGAGCGAGTGACAACATGCAATCCTGCTACCAACGTGGCGCTATGCTGTTTTTGTTATTATTGTTTTTTGTAGTGTTTGTTGTTGCTGCTGCTGATGTCGGTGATAGCGCCGGTGCTGGTGGTGGTGGTGGCAATAGTCGTTGCACTGATAGTGCCAGCTCAGGCAATTATACCAACACTGCCACTGCTGGTTGTTGTTGACTGGTGGTAGTGGCGTAATTGCTGGAATTACCATCATCAGCTGCGAAGCTTACGCAGCAAGGTAAAAATAAACCCATCAGGGCACTCACACACATTTACATATATGCATACGTGCATATAAAAAAATGTTATAGGGATGCAAATACTGTGTTGTTATTGTTGTTTTTTACTTTGCTGTGTCAGGTGCGCGCAGGCCAGGTGAAAAGGCCGCGGTGATCGTTGCGCTGCGATATGCATATACATATGTATATGTAAGTGAGCATTTGCTTATTAGACTGCAGGGAAGAGGGAACGCGTGAGAGGATATGTGAGAAATGTCAGACATTTTTTTCGAACTCTTGCATTTGTAGAACCGTTTGATCTACGGTACGTAGGGGGAGTAAGGGTGTGTGAACTTTAGTTTCAACTGCTTCGAAGCTATGATACCATTTCTTACAGCATAACAGGATATAAACAATGGTTAGGTTAGGTTGAGAGGTCTTCATAAGAGGGATCTCACTTAAACAGCTTAGAACGTAGGCTTGAGTGGTACCTAAAAACTCTTGAATACTGGATCATAATACCTTTATGTCAGTTTCGGCAATGTCTTTTTGTTCGCCGAAGGTAAGATTACCGAGATTTTTCGGGCTCAGTCTTGCAAGGAGTGACGCGAGGTTCATTGGCCCAGTGCTAGAACGCAATATGGCAATGCAGCTCCAACTTGGTCGCATTCCGATGTTAGCGGGGCTAGGGTGCCTGCTCTAGGCATCCAAACGTCTCTGATGATGAAGTAGTATTTTCAGTAAGTATAGTTTTTTCAAGACCTTCCATCAGAGAAATAAACCACAGAACATTATCGGCTACGGTTTGTAGAGCCCAAACACTTCCTTTTGGTGATAGTTCCAACCTTTTCCCTATAGCTCATCTACAACAACAACTTTTGCTTTCCTTACTCTCTCCTCAATATATGGCCTCCATGAAAGCTTTTTATCAAGGAAAGGCCCAAGATATTTCATTTTACCAACAAGTTAACCTCCGAAGGTGTGGGTAGGTTTGGGATCTTATACTACCTAGTACATAAAACCATTTCAGTTTTACTTGGATTAACGGATAAGCCACTTCTGTTGGCGGTTCTGACTCCAGTCACAGTCTGGTCTGGGTTCGGTTCCACCTTTTACGGTCCTGTGCGCACTCCGCAACTTTTGACAGCAATATTTTTGTCAAACTTCAACCACAACTGCTTTAGCTTTGCAAAGATAAATCAATACACCGTTATGTCAACGGTTTGAACGCTGCATTTGCTCAAGTTCACAGTGGTCGTGCCATGCCGTGTCTGCTGTGTGGCGCCAAATCGTGGCCGATGGTTAGGTGTCGCCAAAGGAATTTGCAAATTTGCTGTTGTTGTGGCTGGCGATACCGTAATGAGTGGCTCGGTACAAAGTACGCAGTAGTGTTAAAATAAAGTAATCTGGATATTTTTAGCAAATGCAAAAAACAAAAAAGACGTAAAAATAAAATAGAACAAAATTAGGAAAAGAGAAGACATACATATATGAAAAAAAGAAAAAAGTAAAAATAAAAAGAACATAAAATAAAAAATAAAAATAAATGAATCAAGCGAAATTCCTTGCTGACCGAAAAAGTGTGCCAATTGTCCATAATTTATGGACTAAGGCGAACTTTCCCATTAACTGCCACACACAAGTGTAGCAGAAGAGTCATTGTCTAACTGCAATCTGACAGTTGATAATAATTTGTTGGTGTACGCTGAGCGTTTCTGCTGTTGTTGTTGTTTTTGAAAAACCGATTCAATTTGTTGTTGTTGTTGTTATCGTGGCATACATGAATGCCACACCTTACGACTCTGAAAGGCTAATGCGAGTATAAATATATATATCTTTGTATGTGTTAGCAAGCAGCGCGTCTTTTGCTTATTCATTTGCCTGGCCACCAACAAATGTGGAACTAGCAAATGTTCAACTCTAACCTAAGTTTTGCCACAAAGTTGTCGAACCGTGCATGCCGTTTGCTGGTCACATTAGCTGTTACATCAAATAGTGTTACGAAATTTCAACGTTCGAATTTCGTTGCCACCAACAACAACAATGCGCTGCCTTTAATTTCACACTTTTATTGGTGTTTGTGTGCCTTTACTGTTTTCCTTTTGTATGTGTGTACGTTTATTCAAGCCAATTCATTTGTATGCGTTTTGTTATTGCTTTGGCTTTATTTTACGCAAGTGAGCAATGGGTCTCTGAGTTATATAAGATTTTATTCCGTTGATAAAAGGTAAATATCACATATTTAACACGAAGTTTTTTATTTTCCTATGCTATAGACATACTTATATAATCATAAAACAATAAGAAAATAGCGCGATATTGCGTTTGTATATATTATGACGCTTGGCCATTGCTCTTCATATTTTATGTCACGTCGATTTACTACTACCCTTTCGGGAATAACTGTATAGACACTATGATGGAGCAAATTCTCTTTCACTGTTATGGATTTTCCCGTTTCGTGTTTGAAAATTGCGAAATAGTACACTAAGAAGTGGTCAGAGAATTGTGTTTATGGATGTGAGAATCCCCAGTATACAAAAGTCAAATATCCATATAATCCAAATACTTAAACTTCCAAAACTCTCAAATGTGGAATATCCATTCACACAAATTCTCGTCTGGATTCGGTTATTTAGTTGTCTATAGCTTCAGACCTCTTTTTCGGATCTCCAAAGTAAAATTACACCAATCTAAGATCGATATACGATTTATACGATATAAAAGTTCTCACACATAGACTTTTCATCCCACAGTAAGAAATGTAAAATCGCGTTCTGGACCCAGCTGCTTTCAGAGGTTGCTACATACTTCAGAAACCAGTCCACCGAGATTTCTAAGGATCATAAATGTAGTTTTATAGACAAAGCTTTTTTGCCGCGTAAGAGTTGAAAAATTTCCTCTACAGCTCATGTAGATGAGCCAAGTTCTACATTTTTTGGTTTTTCTTAGGCACATTCTTCTTACCTCGACAGAGAGTTGAAAAAGGTGCTCAGCAGCTCTAGTTAAAAAGTTGAGCTCGTTATATTTTTGTTTTTTATAGACCCAGCCTTGTCAGAGAAAAAAATGCTCTCCAGCTCATGCCGGATTCTATACTTTCATGATCTTTTGTAGTCAGGTCCAGGCAAAGAGCCTAATTCTACATTTTCTTGGTCCTCTGTAAATACAGGTTTCCGTCCTACCTCGCCAGAGAGTTGAAAGGTTCTCAACAGCTCGAGCCAAAGATCCGAGTTAAACGTTTCCTTGGTCTTTTATAGATTCAGTTTCTTCAAAGTTGGAAAATGTCATCTGCAGCTCCTGCCGAAGAGTTGAGTTCTACACTTTCTTGATCTTTTATAGACACAGCTTTTGTATATCGATAGAGAGCTGAAAAAGGTTCATCACAGCTCCAGTCAAAGAGCCGAGTTTCATATTCTCTTGGAAGAATCATATAAAGGGTCCATAATTTTTATTTTTGATTTTGAATCAATCAAAAGGAAAATTAAATATCTGACATAAGAATAAAAATACTAACTGTCTTGAGTTATGGATACTCTGAATATTGCATCCCCAAACTCAATACCTTATATTAGTTAAGCTAAGTCCTTAACTTCCCTAACCAACAAATATGTAGTAAGCAGTATGTACTTTTACTTGTATTTAAATACGTAAAACGAAGTTAATTCGATCCTACAAAATCTAATTGATCAAAATAATGAATGCAATTTAAGGGATGTGACGAGACGGCGCGTCAAGTGCAACGCGCCTACAGCTGTTAATTATTGTGGCGGAGACAAAGGCGAAGGCGTGAGCAAAGTGAAATGAAAAGGACTCCGGCAAACAAGCCAAGCAAAGCGAAAGATGCATTGTGAAATACAAAAACATACAACAAACACATCAAAAAATAAACAGGCGACAAGTGGCTTGTACGGAACGGCTGCCACATTCACCCGAATGTCCGAACAACATAAAAATATAAACACGTTGCATGCAGACGATGTAATCATGTGTATATATGTATGTGTTGTAAGTAATTTGCGGATGTAAGTAGTCGCTGAGCATGCTGTGTTTGTTTTTGTGTGCGCTGCAGCCAGTCTGTCGGTCGGCGATCATTGAGGCGATTGAGGTGCGCGCCGACAGCAGGTGGCAAGCAGAGTGGCACTGCGGCAAAGTAACTGGCGGAAAGATCAGCGCTCGTGCCGGCTACAAGCTGTCGAAGATAAACAATGAATTCATGAATATTTTCTTCATCCTACATTAACTGGAGCTCTGGAGTGTCCACTTTGTTTGGAAATTATTTTATGCGCTGTAATAGTTTAACCAAGCAGCTTCTTTTATCATCACGCACATGACTGGCAAAGAGTGTCCGACTAAATATTTAGTCGCACCGCGTGTAAATCTATTGTAAAGCGTGCAGTCGAAACACATATAATTGTGGCAAGATAGACTCTGCTAAGAAGGATTTCGCAGTCACACAAGTTCTGGTTGTTGACCAACGCGTGTTGAGTTCATTGGAGGTCCAAAGGTCTAACGACAACAAGCAAGAAGACATTGGAAAGCCGATTCGATTCTAACTGGATGAAATTGTGGAAAGTGTGTCCTCTTTAGCGAGCTAATCAGCTTTGTGACTATGTACCCATACGAATTTAGTATGGATGAAGCTTGAAGCTATCGCTGATAAGTCAGAGTGAATACACACCTCTCGCAGTTTTTGAGTTATTGTCGGAAACGCCAACATCGGACTACTGTAACATGTAGCTGCCGTACAGGCTAACCGATTTTTCTTGCTTTGATCTTATCTGACATAATTTAGAGTCTATGTTACGTTACCGCTGTGGCAAACTCTGTACAGAGTCATTGTTTGGGCTCTTGTGCTATGAAAGTATACTTAATTCGGAGAGTTATCTAAAGCAATAAGTAGAGCAAAGCGGAGTCTCAAACCAGACATTATTTTGTACTAGAAAATCTGGAAGACACACAATATTTTAGGGTCTATGGTCATTTTGGCTTTCATGGCTCAAAAAAGTTCGTTTCGTTCGCTCGTATCCAAAGTTTGATTTCCCACAACAGCCATGTAACGACCTTCGCAAAGGTAGAAGCTCCCCAATCGTCTTAATGTAATTGGCATAGCCATTTCCAAGTTATTTATTGAGTATGACTATTTAAGAGTGTCATTTAAGGGACCATGGAAATCCGAAGCAATTAATGCCTGCTTCGGCTGATGGGCAAGAAAACCATTAGATTAAGTATTTGCCACCACAAATGAAGACCAATAAAAGTGCTTGCCACAACAGTGAACAACAATGTGATGTATGGAATTGTATTGTTTGTTTTGTTGTTATTGTGGAACCAGTAGTTTGGTTTGTTGATTGAAATTGTCAAAGTAACGCCCACATAATTATGAATTGTCCACATTTGTGATTTGCATGTGTTGGTCTAATTGCCACATACATACAAGGATATATGTGTATACATAGCTACAAATACGATTTCAAACAAATTTACTCACATACCAAATATGCATAAGTAATCGAAAGGGTACGTGAGAGGATAGACGGCGCGTGAGTTACGGCTATAACGACGAAAAAAACGTCAGCAAGTCATCGACGCTCAGTTGAAGAAGTGGTTGGGGACCGGTTGTAAGTGTATCGGCAGTCATAGCGTAGAGTTAAGAAGTAATAAAGGATTACCTAGAGCTTGTCGGTATTGAGCGAGCGAGAATCGAAAGCTGCCGTGTCGCTGTATATATAACGCCTCAAATTATTCGGTTTTTTCCCTGCTTCATCAGTAAATATCCATATGTTTTTGTATCTGTATGTCTGCATGTGTGTGTGTGTGCGTTTAGGTGTATGCATATTAAAGGAATTATTTACATGCATAGTTCGTTAATTATTCAGCGTTGGCGACGATTGTTATGGGCGCCAATAACCACAGGCAAATCAAAAATTTATGTACAAATTCCAGCATTTCCCTAATGCGTTTTGGGGGCGGGGGTGTTTATACAACAACGCGTATATGAAGGGCGGTATGACGTTAGCCGACTTTATTTGCGCATATACAAACACAAACATACTACTGCATGTACACACACAGGCACTCACTTGCCGGTCTTATGATAGATGTTGGCGAAGCTTAGGCGCGCTCGCACTCTGGGGAAGCAATTAGCCTGCGATTTGGTGAATTTGAAGTTGTTGTAAAAATTGCATTTAATTGATTTTAGATTGAAGCGCAAGTCAACAATAAAAATTGAATATGAAAATGTGCGTGCCTTGGTGTGTGCCTATGATTGATTACCGTTAATGGTCAGGAGAAATTACTGCATTTTCATTGTAATTTAACTTCCCTTATAGTTTATAATGTGTGCCAGCCTGCATTGGTAGATTGGCCCTTTAATCATTATCCAAGTTCGACAGCACCTTTAGGCCATAAATAAACACCTGCCGGTCGAAACATTTTAGCCTCCTCATGCCAAGTTTTTTAAGTCACAATCTGCGTCACCTTTTGTGTGAACGGCGCTTAGCCTCACGCGTAAGTGCGTGTATGCCATTGGTGCTTGGTGAGCGGAGGGGTGGACTAGTTTGGAAATAGTAAATAGTAAGTCCAATGGTGGATAACTAGTAAATTCAATGGTAGATAGTCCTCTAAACCGAAATTCAATGCTTAGCGAAGCCTTTTCGTTGCTGTTGGCCTCCTCTAGGTCAATATTCAAAGGGCAAGTCTAAGGATCTTTTCAAAAATATATCAACTCCAACAAAATTTCGTAGCCAAACAAAGCCAGTATTATTGATCTCAGAACAGCCTAGTTAAGCTGCTTTTAAAGTTGATACTAACAAAGCCAAGTATCAAGGATCCACGACGTTATTGGGTTCCTTCTTTTGTAATTCGATTATGATACTGCTCCATAATCAAATTGCATAGGAAGGAACTCGATAGCGGTTTCAGAACAGCACTGGCCGCAATACGCTTCACATGATATATTTGGGTCCATAATTCATTAACTAGTAAAGTTTAAACTCTCAAGGTCATTAAATATATGAAGTCGAAGCTGTCAGCTCCTGCAAGAATCGTGAAGTTAAGGTCTCAAACAATATACTCTGTCATATAATCTCATCATCTGAGCGTTAATTTTCATATATTGCTTTCATAAGGGTGAGCTTTTCTTTTTCACAAACCCTTTCAAATATAATTCTCAGAAGTTCAGCGAGAAGAAGTCACCTAGTATCGAAAATAACTTCGTTTGTCCGATAAGTAGAAGACTCGCAGTCGTCTCGTACTGAAATCACTGCGAGGCGCTTGGCCAGGCTGCTTTTGATGGTCCTCGAAATATGGCGGTCTTCGAAATATTGCGGTTCTCAAGCATTTTAAGCTGACTCCGAACAACTATCCGATTTTGGAAGCAAACTTTTCAGATTAAAAATACCTCAAGAAATTTTCTTTCGCCTATCAAGTGGTGAACCATATTAAAGTTTACTCTTGTTGTTGGCCCGAACTGGAATCGAACCCCGACGATGTTTAGTGGTCGTGCGTAATTCAAACCTTTTCTAGAAGAAGCTCAGCGTTTTGACTCATACTATTACTTTTATGACTTTTAGCCGACAATTAGAAGGCTTTAATAACTTTTGACTGTCTCTTTTATAAAGTTTCTAAAAGCTCAGCAGCTTTAAGCCTTTTATTGTGTACTCGTAACTACTTCAACACTTTTGGTAACATAAAAAGTCTATATTAGTAACCCTATTCCGAATAAAATTGGTGCGCATATTAATTTTCCACTTCGGCTGAGATTTACTCACACAAACAACATTCTGGCACGATTATGAATGCGCTCTGACATGAAATCAATCATTCATTAACATAATTACACATGGACTTTGTGTCGAGTAGGTTTACGATTGCCACCGAATTGCTGGAGAAAAGCCATTGGTCAACACATTTTTTAGCAAATAACTGCGGAATTACCTGTTTGTGTGTATGTATGTCTGTGTAGGTGTATAGAAAACACCACCCGTACCATCACCTTGCCAAGGTTGAAATCATTTTTTTGTTTACCATAACTCGTGTGGAAGCGTTGAAACGTTGGACACAACTCACCTTTGTTCGAAAGTATACACAAACAACATACAAAAAAATAATGACATTCTAAAACATGAAGCATGAATTACCGTTGGCCTGTCAAAAATGTTAATGTCCGAGGATAAACGGATTGAAATTGATATTAGGGGTGTCCAAAAGTAGTTGAAACTTTGTTAGGAATAAATAATGAGTTGTTTTTTTTTTTTAAGAAGAACGAGTTGAACTGCGGACGTAGCAGCGAAAACTTGTTAGAAGCTTCGGCCAATGGTCCATTTTTTTTTGCTTTTCTGACACGGCCTTAGAACCTGTACTGAATAAAATTGGAAGAAATCGCTCAGAAGCAGACAGCCTAAACAGATAGAAGGGAAATTATGTTCTGTCAGGACAACGCCTTATTCTAGATCTTAACTTGGAATTAGCATAATCTATGAGGTAAATATATGCATACATATTTATTTATCTTCACAATAAACTGGTCGAAACACCTTTGTTTTCCGGCGTTTAACTACTGGATGGTTGGTCTTTACACGAGCTAGCTGAGCGCTGCTCCAACATTGATACTTTATAGATCGCAAGATCTTTCTTACCATTTTGAATCCTTAACAGCTAGTGAGCCCTTCGTCTTTATCTATGTTACCTTTCCTTTCAAGTAGTTTCTGTAACTAGATATAGCCCAACCGGTGTTCACGCGGTTAGATTAAAAAGTGTGCCGGACGCCAATTACAGAAGTTGCTTCGAAGAAGACGAAGTAAGTAAACGAGGTTATTTCAATACTTCCTTCTTATTCCACCGTTCTAAGCATGCATCACTTCACATATCAAATAAATTGCCGAAGTCCTCGAAGTAAATAAGTTTTGCTCGAATTATGTAGTTGAGGCCTCCAGGAAATATCCTCTGCCATATAGATTTCTCTGGAATTTACTTATTGATAGTAAAGGCTTCTGAAGCAGGGGCTAAATCTATTTCTTCTCTTAGAGTGGGAGCTTTTTATGAGCAAATCCTTCGAGATATTCCTGTTTCAGCTAAAAGAAGTCAGATGATAACGAAAATAAGTTTATAAGAAGACTCGAATATGCGCCATCGTCTCACACTTAAATCTCTTCGAGACCGCGAGGCCAAGCTACTTTTCCACATTTTAGTATTCGCTGTGATGGTCGTCGACATATTGAGATTGCAGCAATACATTGTCTTAACTAGTTTGCGATTGACTCAATAAGTTTTGTGTCGACATGTGATCCAATTTTAGGATCTCTCTGGCTTCGCAGAGGGCAGTATCCATAAATATGACTCTCCTTTCGTGAGCGTCGGCCATATAACCTAATCAAACATATGTACATCGTCATGATGCAAGAGTCAGTGACGTTCTACTTAGGTGCTTCTCATCTTCTCTGAAGTTATGAAGGTCTTTTCGAAAAGGTAATTTTAGATCCTGGATTATTATAGCTATAGTAAAGCGAAAGAATGGTGTTGGACAATTGTTTCCGTATCGAATAAGCGAAATCGACGATGATGATTAATTAAGGGTCTGTTTTTTAAGACTCATTTATTTATTGTTTTTTTGCTCGCTTCCGAAAAAATGCTGTAAAAACATTATAGCGTGTACTAAAGTCAAATACCTGACTACCATCCACGTCTTTACCGCCACTTGACGCGGCAACAGACTGTTAGCGCGTGCGCAAACAGGTGCAGTAGATCAATGATCGCGACGAACTGGCAGACATACAGACATACATACATATGTATGTACTCATGTGTGTGCGAGTAATACAAAACAGCGCACAAGAAGACAGCGTCAACGAGAGACACAACCACCGCACAGCAGCATAGCGACGGCAGACAGCGCGGCAGGCAGTCGTAGCCGCTGCCAGGGACAGGTTGCGTTAGCCAAGGCAATCATATATAAAACATGTAGGTATGCGTGCAATTCAGCTGTTTCGCGCAGGCGCAATGCACTTGTCCTCTCCTAAGCGACGAGTCGCGCTGCAATTAAAGGCTGACGCTCATACATATTTGTAACGGCTGTAACGCGTTCCTCGCCATCAATGACGGTGCATATTTCTGTTTTATGTTGTGTGCTTGTGTGTTCGCGTTCAATGGCTTGAACCTGTTGTCGGCGGCTTGCTGTGGCTGTCGCTGCAAGATTTCAACCCCTGCTTTGCGGTTGCTGACCTTAATTGTTGCAATAACTTGACTTGGCTTGACTTATGTGTATGTGTGTATGTATGTACATTGACATATATCATTGTAGGAGCGTACAGTTTTGAGAGAACCGTTAAATTTTTGGCGGGACTGCGCTGGTCACATGTGCACTTGCGTGAAAATATTTGTGGATAAATTATGTGTTAAAATTTTTAAGTTATACATACCTACCATATATAACCAACTGATCACATCTGAATCGGACTGATCTTCTTAAACTTATGTACTTGCACTGGCTCAGTAGCATATTTTAAAGGCGATACTATGTATGTATGTATGTATGTGTATATATTATTTTATGTCAGTTCAAGTAAAATTAGATAAGATGGTGACTCCGTATATTTTAAGTGTAAAATTTTCTATTCTATTGTGAAATTTTGAGAAAAAGACTTTTATTTCGATTTAATATTTACCATTATTTTGTTTTTTAACTTCTGGCTATATCTAAAACATTTTTATTGAAATGTTTTAATAAATTTTGTAATATATGTAAATATGTATGTACATAAGAGCAAGTATATTTTTTTTATTTCTTCAATATTTTTAAATTTATACAAGTTATATTTTTATAAAAATTACTGATTTTTTATGTTATGAAGGACGTTCAGTTCAATTATTGTGTAATTAAAAATTAATTAACGTATTAAAATATGTCATTAAAATTATTTATTTATTAAAATTAACAAAATGAACATGGAAAAATAAAATTTTTATGATTTTTAACAAAAAAAAATTTTACAAAAAAATATAATAATAAAAAAAATTATTTAAAATTATTTATTTAATAAAATTTAGATTTGGAAAGCTGGATAAATTAATTTTATGTTTATAATTTTTAATAATAATTTCTGTTATAAAGCCTTTGAATACAGCAGTTTGAAAGCACGCAATTACAGTTTCAGCGCTAATGTAAATACAAACAGCTGTAATAGCATCAGTTTTACAATCATTGCATTGCTGACATTTCGCTTTTACATTTAAGCGCGTCGGTTGAAAAAGTTCACAAGTGCCGCAATTTCGTTCATAAACAAATATAAATTGATAAAATGAACAAAAAAATGTTAAATAATAAAGTAGTGAATGTGTGCAAATGGTTTTCTACGATATGTGCAGTGAAATGTTGTAAAATAGTATGTGTTTGTGCTGATTGTATAGGCCGGGGCCACCTGTGGCCGGCCGGCACTTGGAAATAATGAATAATACGCGTAAATCGTAGTAATAATTTGCAAATTAATAAAAATCGGTCCAATAATGATGTAGTGCTTCGTTTTCTATAATATAAGCAGTGAATTATTGAAATAAATGTGTTTGTGGTGCAAGTGCCAAATCTAAGTGGTGGCCGGCCGGCCGGGAATTTGAAGTTAGTGAATAATATACACAAGGCTGCTAAATAATATGAAAATTAACAACTATCAGTAAGCTTATGCTAAAACACAACTGTGTGTGTGATTATACATACTTATATAATATTATTATACAAATTAATTAGTTAATTCGGCCACATCCATCAAGGGGCCACTCATGGCAAAATTTGCGAGCTGATTTGTTGCTGTTAATGCGTTTTTCGCGTTTTAATGAAGGTTTCCTTTGAAATTTATGCGTTTTAGTTGAAAGTGAAGCAATTTTGTTAATAATAAAATACTAAATAAAAATATTTGTATAACCTTTAATAGAAAATGTGTGAAAGGTGCGTGCTAAAACATATGTTTACAGCGGTGTCTTGCAATATAAGTATGCATTTGTAAATACAATGCAATTTAAAACGCGCATTTGCAAATGGTTGCGATATACATATGTATGTATCTTGTTTTTATATTTTCTATAGTTTTAAATTCCTACAAGTTAAATGAAGTTAGACGGTAATATTTTTATAAAAATTATTGAATTTTTAAGTTACGAAGGACGTTCGGCTCATTTATTGTTTTCAAGAAATTCAAAAACTTTTTAAAATAAGTTACTGAAATTATTTATTTAATAAAATTAACAAAATTTGATATGGTAAAATTAAAATTTTTATGTTTATAATTTTTTAAGATTTTTTTTATTATATTCACAGTAAAAAGAATATTGGTAAATATTTAATACTTTATAGAGTTATTTAAAATAATTTTTTTTTATAACATTTAGACAGCTGAAAAAATTAAAATTTTTGTGTTTATAATCTTTTATAATTTTTTTTAATTCAAAACTTTTATTACAAAACAACAAATAATAATATTTAATTAAATCATCTTAAATACTTAAGAGTTTATAGGACTATTTAAATATATTTATATAATAAAATTTTAACATGTAAAAATAAAAAAAAAATAATAATTTTAATGCTTATAATTCTCTATAAGCATTTTTTTTAATTTTTTCAGTACAAAAATAACACCATTAATTGAATATTATTAAATTATGAAATTATTTAATATAAATTTTTATATACCATTATAATAAGTAAAAGTCAGTTGGTATTTTATTTTTATTGAGACGATTTTATTTTCCTCATTTTAATTAATCATTAGTATTTTTCAGTTTTATTTTTATTAATATGTATTCTTTTGTAATTATGCCAAGCTTCTTTTCGGTTCATTATTTACAAGTTTTATAAATTTTTGTTGCCGTTTTATTATATATATTTTTAATATATGCATGACATACATACAAACTATTGAATCGATGAGAATTTTATTTGAAATTGAAATTGTTTTTAGCATTGCCTATATACTCGCAATTTGCACTAATTAATTTAATATCATTTAGTATTTTTTATGAAATTTTTCGCAAACTTTTCGTTTGCTGCGCTAATAGTTTTATTATTTGTCTTAAAAATTATTTTTTAAACAATATTATACTAAATATTTGTGTTTATAAAATATTACTTTAACTAAATGTATTTAACAAATGGCAACAACGGCTTGGTAAAAAATGTATGCATACTTTTGAGGCGACTATAACAGTGTGTGTGTTGTTTTTGTGACTGTGTGTACACAATAACTTACTGTTGCCTTTGTTTATGGGTAAAACTTAATATTATTCGGTGTGCAACTAACATAATTTCTTTAATTTTAAATTTACTTATGCTTGCTTAAATAACTATTTTAGAATATTAACAATGCGAAATAACAAATAAAAAATGCAATGATAATAAAAATTTGCTTTATCATATATTGTTTATGCAAAAAAAAATATTTTTTATAAGTCTGGGTTAAAAAATTTCGATATTTGCAAAAAATATTATAATTTAATTATATGCTTTTATTATATAATGTATTATTTAATTAAATTTGTTCTATTTTATAATTGTGCATGTAAAATGACGTTGAAATATGCACGATTTCGTTAATAAATAATTAATTTTAGTTTAATAATATATTAAAAATTTGTTGTTGAATTTTTGTCGCTACTGTATTTTGTCCTTAGCGTTTTCGTAGATGCAGTACCTTAATAATGCGTGTTTTATTGATGTTATGATTTATATATACAACGATTTTTACTAAATTTTAAAGCCTTTTGTAATTGAAAACACATACAAGTTTTCATTTTTAGTTTTGTGTTAGCACGCATTTTTTATTTTTTAAATTATTTAATTTTCTTGTAATTTCTTTTGCATTAGCCCTATTTAAACTTATGCCTTTTTATATTTTATGTAAATTGAAATTGCCTGAAGCACTCTTTTATATATCTGTTTCTCTTCTTCAACTCCTACTAATGTGTTTTTGCGTAAGTGATGTGCTTTAGTGTATTAAATTAAATGAAAAAGCGAGATTTATTTCAAAACCATAAGAAGTTTGATAAATAATTGTTTCCTGTGTTGAATTTTTTGCATCTAAATGCAACAGTTTGATAGCACGAATTTGCTGTTGCAGCGCTGTTGTAAACATCAACATTTTGAATATCATTGGTTTTACAATCACCATACAACGTTTGATTAATAATTGTTTCCTGTGTTGATTTTTTCTGTTGGATTTGAATCCATTTGAATGTAACAGTTTGAAAGCACTCAAATACAGTTTCAGCGCTAATGTAAATACAAACAGCTGCAATAGCATCAGTTTTACAAACATTGCATTGTTGACATTTCGCTTTTACATTTAAGCGCGGCGGTTGAAAAAGTTCACAAGTGCCGCAATTTCGTTTATTTACAAATATAAATAGATAAAATTAACAAAAATCGGTTAAATAATAAAGTAGTGAATGTGTGCAAATGGTCTTCTACGATATAGTGAAATGTTGTAAAATATGTGTTCGGGACGTAACCACCTGTGGCCGGCCGGCACTTGATAATAGTGAATAGTGCGCGTAAATCGTAGTAATAATTTGCAAATTAGTAAAAATCGGTTTAATAATAATGTATGTTTTGTTTTCTATAATATAAGCAGTAATTTATTGAAATAAATGTGTTTGTGGTGTAAGTGCCAAATCTAAGTGGTGGGTAACCGGCCGGGAATTTCATGTTGGTGAATAATATGCGCAAGGCTGCTAAATAAGATGAAAATTAGCAACTATCAGTTAGCATATGCTATAACACAACTGTGTGACTAATCGTACATACCTACATATACATATAATATTATTATTTAAATTAATTAGCTAATTCTGTCATAACCACTAAGGGGCCGGTCAGGACGAAATTTGCAATATAATTTGCTGCTGTTAAAGTATTTTTCGTGTTTAAACGAAGTTTTCCTTTGAAATGTATGCGTTTTAGTTGAATGTGGAGCAATTTTGTTAATAATAAAATACAAAATAAAAATATTTGTATAACCTTTAATAGAAAAGGTGTGAAAGGTGCGTGCTAAAACATATGTTTACAGTGATGTGTTGCAATAGATGCACTTGTCAAAACAATGCAATTTAAAACGCGCATGAGCAAATGGTTTTACTGCATTTTATTTAAATTAAAATTATTAAATTATTTTATGACGTGTTTGTTGTTGCTAACTATTGTCGGTATCTTGCGGGTTAACTTTTGAGTAATAAAGTTTCATTTCGGGCGTTTTGGTATAAACGGCGCAGTGCGCTGCTAAATAAATACGCGTTATCGATTTTTAAATAATATGTTGTAAGCAAATATTTATGTATATAATTTATTTTCTTGAAAAGGCAACGCTATGCATTAATCTTTTTTAATTAGTATCTGTGCTGCCTAACTGCCTAAAATTATTCATAACATTCATATGTTTTTATTTGTATTTATATTAAATATTTTCAAATCCATTAACAAGGCTTCACTTTTCGTACTAAAACTAAATACTCCTTAAAGCTTTTAATACTACGGGTTGGCAACTTGTGGATGTGGTTATAGGGTGAAGTGTTTACTAAGAAGGTGTTTGTGATTAGTGAAAGTGTTTTATATATGCATGTGCATATGTGTGCTTAATTTTTGATACAGGTGGAGCGTTATAATGTACATATATGTATATTAGGCTGCACGGCGTGTTTGTTTGTGTAGGTGAGTTTTTAAATAATTATTTTTTATAATTTTTTATTGTTTATTATCTATTTTTGGACGGGCCCAAAGGCGTAAATGAAATTTGAAATTAAAAATAATGTTTTTACAAGTTTGGGTTGGCTGAATAATTTGCATTATATATAAATATATTTTTTATTATAGATTGTCTTTTCAGCAAAGTTTTGGTATTAAAGTAAATCGCTTTTATAAATACAGTTATACATAAATACATGTAAGAGATTTATTTTTTGTAAACTTAATTATTAAAAAAAAATTGCAAACGCTTATATAACAAGTAAAGTAGCGTTAAAGTTGCATACAGAAATATATATGTATATGTATAGTGTATAGCTAATATTTGCATAATAGGTGCCACGCGAGTAGCTAAGTAAATAGTATATATAGGCGTAAGTTCATTCGAAAAAATATGATCGAAAGCAAAATATGCATAAATTTGTTTGTATTGTACGGTGGCCAAAGGTTCTGTGCTTATGCATACACTTATAAACATATATATGTACATACACTTCCTTTTGTTTATAAATGTAAATATATGTACATATGCACACACTTCGAAATGGTTAAATTATATTGGTGTTCATTTGTATATCATCTGCGCTGACTTATCCATATCATAGTAGATCGAAAAGCTCAAAATATCTTTTTTTTTATTTATTTTTAATATATTTGTTTTGCTATATTTCTTTGAAAATCTCATACGTACATTTATATTTGAAACATTCGTCAATATTTATCACCAGCTTAAAATTACGGCTCGATAATGTCTTACAGTATTTGTGTTTTAACTTATGGGCACGATTTTGCAGGATTTTGTATGTAAACTCAGGTATAACATAATATATAACGGTAAAAGGAATCGAAAATTGTATTCAAAGGCCTACGATCACAACAAAATTATTAAAATCGTTCATGAAATTCCATCAGATATATTAATACAAGTACATTTTAGAACCTAAAGTGAGCTAACCTGGCTCTTATTTCACTGTGAAGCTATAAAATATTTTAATAAGCAGTCCTTACCTCCAAAACTGACGATTTTTGGGAATAAAAAAAGCAAAAATCACAAGTATCAATTATTTCAACCAACCTTAATATAAAAGAATATAAAAAAAGAAATCAAATATTGTAAAAATAAAAAAAATTAAAAAAATTGAATTTTACTCAACTTGTTGGTAATTTATTTTCGATTATTGATCAGATCATTCTTGCAAATCAGAAAATTGTGTTTCCTGAATAACACGTGTTAAGGTAAACTGATTAAGCTGCTTAAATTGAGTGGTTACAGTTTACGAGAACGTCTGTATATAGGTAATCTATAGTCTGCATTTCTGAGATAAGATCGGGTGGCCGTGCTTTGGTGTACAAATGATCTGTACCTTAACAAAAAACTGAAAAACTAAAAATATAAATAATAATTTTTTTTAAACTCGTTATTATCCATAACGACAGACTACTTCAAATGTGATGAGTTTGTGAGACAAGGTTTTCTAAACTTTATAGCGTGCTTTTATTCATTTAATTTTTGCTTTTTTTTCTACAATTTTTAGAATACTGTTTGCAAGTTACATTTTGCCGTTGTTCAACGCATTATTTGACTTCAGCAAGTGGCTCCTCTGTGAAGTACGCACATATTTCAAAAGTAAATTTTATAAAATTATAAGGCTTTGATATGTATTTGCATTTTTTGTTTCTATTCTCTTCCTTTGAGTTTGTATTGTATTTGGTTTTGTTAATTATTCGGCATTAATAGCGTTTAGGTTTTCTTATAGAGTTCGGAAAATGTGTGCTTTCGGAAAAAAATCACAAAACAAAATAGAACAAAAAAAAAAAAATCAAAATTAATTAAACTTATGGTTTACACTTCTTTTACATGCTTTCCTCCTTTCCACGACTTGACGACTTGTGGTACTACAAATTCATTAACGACCAAGATATCATTCCCTTTTCCCAAAAAAGTTCATAAGTCCTGTTAAAGAACCTTTTTGAAAACAATCTAAACTTAGAGTAAGACAGACTCTTCGCCGTCCTTTGAGCATATACTATACCTCAGGCACAATATAGTCTAATGCGCTAAAACTATGCTACTGCTACCTCTCCTCTTTAGTTTTGAAAAAATGGTGAGCTTTCACTTCTTACAAATGAAAGACGTATGAAACGTGATCTAAGTTGCAAAAATAATATAAAAATTCGTAAAAATACTTTGAGCTTATATTTTGTGAGTAATATATCCTTTGATACATAACAGATTGATTGAAAAGTCCCCGGTTCGAGCTTTTTTGTCAATATGTGACAATGGGTGAAACATGGCGCATGGAATTGATAAAAAAAGAGAAGGATCAAAAACAGCGACTATTACAAAGCGTCATTTCGCCGAAAAACAGTCGCGTTCGAAGAATAAGAAAGTGTTGTTTCACCTATACAATGTACCGTGTCACAAGCCGCGGAAAATTTGACAAAACTCCATAAATTGGGCTATGGTTCCGCGTCCAACGTATTCCCCAGATCTGGCCCCCAGCTACTATTTCCTGTTCTCAGATTTCAAAAAAATGCGTGCTGGAAAGAATTTTCGTCGTATAAAGGTGTGGTCGCCGAAATGGACGCCTATTTTGAAGCAAAGGACACATCGTACAAAAAAAATGGCATCCAAAAATTGGATGTTTGCTGTAATCATCTTATCATCTTTGAAATAAACTATGTTGAATAAAAAAAATTCACGAATTTTGCCAAAAAATGCGTTTCACTATGTTAAGTCGAGGACTTTTCAATTAACCTGTTACATTTAGGGCACTTTGCATAAGAAAGAAATCTTTTGCTAAGTATATTAGAAAATTTCAGAAATAAACACAAATTAATCAATTAATGAAAAAGCAGCTCAAAAACTTAGCACACATTTTCTTATCATATATATTTGTATTTATTTTTTCTAATTTCATTGAGTTTTCGCGCTCATTGTGTCTCGCCTCGTTTGCACTTGTACAGAGCTGTTTTCCTCCGTCTTAAGTTTACTTCTATTCCCGTTTATTGTTTTGAAGCAGTAAAGCTGTAAATAAATATATAGCTAGCTATATATTTACTTATACATTATACATAACTAAGTTTGTGTTTGTGTTTTTGCTTTTGCTTTTGTTTTTTTTTCTAACGCTTTGTGTTTTGCGCGCACAAAGTATGCATCTGAAGTATATTTCATTACTCTTTTTGTTTTGCTTAAGTTTAGTTTTAGTGTTTTTGTTTTTAATTTACTACTTAACAAAATCGTTTGCTCTTTTTATTAGCAATGGTTTTTATATTAATAAAATAAAATTATAATATATTTTTTATTTTTTATTTGTGTTTATATATATTTTGTTTTGTTTTTAATTTAAAAAAGGCAGTCAAAACTTTAGTTTTACTTTTGTTGTATTGTTTCTTTATTTTTAATTACACAATGTACTTAAATTTTAATATAACGGGATTTTAACTACAGTTTACTTAGAGGTTTGGTTTTTAGCTTAATTTAGAATGTGAACTGAACTTTTGTTATGTTTTCTCTCTTTTTTGTGGTCAGACAAAATTTTTTATGCGGCTTTGAGTAATTATTATTAATTATTATGTTCACTTAAATTTATATATGTAAATAACTGTTCGTTTGTTTGCAGTTGCTTAGCGTTCTTTCGTTTTTTTTTGTTTTTTTTTTTTTAATTTGAGTTGAAATAAATTTATTTTGTCTTCCTGCGTTCACTTATATCACTTTCTTTATTTGCTCGTTTTGTTTTCAATGCTTGCTTTTAAGGGGGGAGCCTGCTTTAGAGGCTTTAAAAAATCGATTTGTTTGTGAAGTTTTTTGGGAGGGAAAGAAATAATTAATTAAGCGAAATTTCTCGGGTTTATAGTTATATATTTAAACATTAAATACCACAAAAAAGTGTAAAATTCTGATTTTTTTTAAATTGAAAAAAGGTAGTTTTTTAGCAAAAAAGTTTTACTTTATATTGTTTAAAAATATGTTTTAACTTGACTTTTCTTATTTTTAGTTTAAATAAAAGATAATTTAATGCCAAATCTAATCAATTTTGCCCCAATTCCAATTAAGAAAAGTCGTAAAAATTAACAACCGAGAAATCGCACGTCAAAGTTTTCGCTTTCTGGCCAATCGCACATATATCTGCTAGACGCTCGGTCACTATTTCCTTTCTAGCTTCAACAATTTTTCGAATTCCAATCTATAACTTTGGGGACATATTCTTAGATAATTTTTAAAGAGATTTAGGCAAAACAAAAAATTCGATTTTTTGAAGCTTCTAAAGCAGGCTCCCCCCTTAAGTATTGAAATGCTTTCGACTACTTTGCTGCACTTGTTAAATATAAATAAAAAAGATAAATATAAATAAATTTTAGTTCTTAAATAAAAAACTGAGTACCTCAACTTTTAAGGAAATTATTATTAGCGAAAACCACTTTGAATTTCAATAAATCGTTTTTTTGAGAATGGTCGCCGAAAATTTGAATTTGATCCGTCAAATAGTTTCGAAGTTATCGTAAGAATTTTTAGCTCAATGTAAGCGGACCGAGGCGCTTAATACGCTTCTACATTACCTGCCCAGAGACGTGTATACTCGGAAAGTAGCAGCAAGTTCTGCTATCAGCATAAAGGAGTTAGGAGGTTGGAACTGGAAATATTATAGATATAGCGCCATCCAAAAAAATTTAATTAAGTCGGACTATATACTTCCAAGGTTAGATGTCAATAGTCACTTCCGGCTGAGGATACCCGCTTGACGTGAATGGTGAAGCGGTTTAGTGGGGGAGGAGGATACTACCGCTATCCATACCGACGCTTTCAAAATGCGGGATAGAGGCGAAAATATGCTCCAATGATCTCGAGCGCTCTCTTTCTAACCGCCTACCAAACTCAGCCAGCATCTTCCAAGCGGATGTATTAGGTGCGAGAGCATACAGAAAGCAACCATATACACGGATAGCCAGGCGGTATTTGTGAGCTTGTGGACACCACTTATTAATTTCATCGTAGTCAATTGTAAGCAGGACGTCACTGGCAGATCAACTCCACCTGTCCATAATTTGGGTTCCGATCCACAAAAACATTTTCGACTACGAAAAAGTAGACGAGCTGACAAAACTCGGAGCCTCTTTCGACAAAAGCATGGCGGAATTAATACCATGCCCGCTGGGAACGAAGAAAAGTAAGCTTTATATACCTTTTGCGCAAATAACTCAGAATAGATGGAACTCAGTAACCAGCTGCAAGTTAACAAAGCAGAAATGTCTGAAATATGCGAGGAATAGAACAAAGGCACAAAGCTGTTAGGATTTGATTTCGGTGTTACTTCTCTTGATATTGAAGAATCGTGTCTAGTATGTGCCGGTGCAGGAATAAGAACTCACAAGGAAATGTCCTTGGTTGATGAATCAAATGGTACCAAACTTAGTGCCCTGGACGACAACATGGATGCGGTTTCTTCAACAATAAAGCTTAAGCCTGCGCTTCGACTCGAATAGAGCTCCAACTGCTGTTTTTCTGGCGGACTTCTTAAATAAGTTTATTGCTAGTCCCATATTTGGATTTGTAAATATATTCATTTATATTTTTTTAAAGAAAATTATTGAAAAATCCACCTTGTTGCCTTTATATGCTATTTTTGCGCGAACTTTCTGTTTAAAAATCCATATCTGAGTGAGACTTGCGCAGTTTTTTAATATCCTTAGTTGAGATGTCTCTCGGAAAATATTTTTGGCCAGACAGGGCAACTACTCATAAAATATTAATGAAAATTATTAGAAAAGCAGTTATTAAAAAAGTAAAATAAATAATTAAAATAAATTTAAGAAATATTTCTTTATTTACATACACTTTTAGTCTTTTAAATCTATGCCTCTTCTTTAGCTTATTTCAATTTATCCCTCTCTCTAATCTCTTGAGTTCATTTGTCATGAATAAATTAAATATGTATTATTATAAATAATTAATGAAATTATATTTCTAATCTGTTTTATATAATATTATTCTTTATCAGTGCGTCGATTTTCATAGTTTTCGTTACATATTTTATACATTTCAATAAATTTTATAATTTTTTAATAGCTTCACGCAACTCTCTCTTGCCTTATATAATAGCATATCATTTATGTGTGTACTTTTTTGTTTTTGTATTTTCAATAATGCTATGAACTTGTTTTCGCTAATTAATTTTACTAATTAAATTTGCTAATTCGCTGTGAATTTATGTGTGTGTGTAAATATGTGATTTGGTGAATGTGTACAATTATGTATGTATATGTGAGTATGTGAGTATGTGTGTGTGTATGTGTAAGTGTGTGTATATTAGTTAATCTTTAAGTTGTCTAAATGATTTCCATTGCACTAATTTTTATGAAAATCCCTTATAGTGTACGAAGAAAAATATTAGAAAAATTGCGTAGGCGGTTGGAAATGTAATTCGAGCGATGACATCGATTGTTTTTGCTATACGTATAGGATGTGGCGGTTCCTTTTTGCGCACTTGGACGAAGCAAGTCTGAAAGAGAGAGCTACTTAGCATATTTACCTCATATTTTTAGTTAAAATATCATAAGTTCATATTTAGGGGGTTTCAGAAAGTAACTGCGTTCAGGTTAGTCAGCTTCATGCTTGCTGAGCTTATGTAACTTATATGTAATACTTGGATTTGATCAACGCAAAGCTGGTATTGGCTTATTATGCACTACCTTTTTTACTTCTTGCGGGTCTACTTCGACCTTTTTTATTAAATTATATATTAGTAAATCGATTTTGAAATCTCGCAGCACCGTTTTGTGCTTCCAAGTACCAGCTGCTGTTTGTTTTTGTGCTGAAATTCTAACTTTTCTGCTTTCATTAAGCCTGTCTGAACTTAATTATTTTCGGTGCTATATTTCGGCTTTATTTCTCTAAAAATCCATTTCAACCTCTTTTGTGGCAACCATGAAACTTACCACATCAGGCACGTGTGCCGTAAATATATATTTGTAGGTCAGATAGACTACCGTACACATGCCCCCCCATGCATTTTATGCACATGACAAAAACGTGACAAAAATTTGCAGTCTTCCAACAAGTTTTCGCTTTTGTGTCGAGAATTTGCGCACATTTTTCATGGCGAAATCCGATTTGATGTTTGAGTGCCAAAAGCGATGACGCACGTTGCCACCCGCAAGGGAGTAATCGAATTTTGAATTTCGAGCACAAATTTGCAGCAGACTGCATACAACGTACGGAATATGGAATAAAAATGCAAAATGGCATAAAACCAAAACAACAACAACAGGCGTGTATGCGCTGGCTTTATTAACCCATATTTTAAAGCGGATAACCAACTTAGTTAAACCGAAACTTTTTTTCTGTTCGTTATGAGCTTGCATAATCTATGTATGAACTTACAATACCGTTATTTTTATATGCTATTATTTGTTTTTACCTCTGTTGCGCATCCATTGTTGGCCGAGTGCGTGCACGGGCTGCTGCTGCCGCCACAAGTCGTACAGGCGACGATCTCGTTGGGGGCGCGCACATCGCGTCGCTTCTCACCCTGATAGATGGCGGTAAATTTGAAAAACTTTTTATGTTACAAATTTGGAATTTGGACAAATATTTAAGCAATTTTTTTTTACATTGATTTCGTTTTTAAATTTAACAGTTGAACAATCGAAAAGGGCGAATACCAAAATAATTCACAATCATGTCAAAATTTAAAGCAGGTTTTGTTTTTGGAATTCAATTCAAAATCAGTTAAAAATTTACAAACGCATAAACGAAGGAATTAAGTAGAACAGAGCAGCGAACGAGGAAATCAAGAGAAAAAAGGAATTGATTATTCAAAAAATTCAAATGGTACTTGAGTGGTTATTTAATAAAACGAAAAGGTCAAGTGAACAGCTCTAAGCAAATTAATTAGTAAACAAAAAATAAAAGAAATAAATAACGGACGTGTAAATTAATATTATTTAATAAAAGAAAATCTTATACAAGTAAAAAAATATTATGTAATACTTATATAATATATAAAGCCATTTGCGCCTTAAAGTATGCTTGGGTTAAATGACTTGACCCTCAGCATGGTGGAGGGATCATACTTAGCCTGTTTTGTTCAGTCCTTTGTGAATTAAGCTCGTCGTAGTATAGCTTTTTTATATAAGAAATTAATGCTTAGACTTTGAGGACTCACAAATTCTGAATCACTGTAAATTTCAAAGAAGAAACTGCCAATAATTTTAACCGAACAAGCGTTGATCTCAACTACTTAGTTTCAACTGCTAATCAGTGCTATGTTGAGAATAATATAATCTTTCTAAATAAATAAAATAATATCGATGTTTACCTTGCTAATTATTTCTGTATTAAATATTAAATAAATAAAAAAATGTTAATTAAACAAATAAGAAATGTTATTGTTAACAAACTATTTAGAATTGCTGGTATAATCCTGGGCAAACAGCAAAGCAATGTAATTTGTACGTTTTATGTAACTGCAAACACGCCGAGTGACCCTCTGTAATTTCGTTACAGTATGCACAAATGTGTACATTCCTACACTATGTTACATTATTGCGCATCCAAATGCAGTTGTTGTCTCGTCATCACGAAGCAGAGGAGCAGCACTGTAAAAAGTGCAACTGAATGACCGAGTGTTAATATAAATTCATTCGTGTTCGTTAACATTCTCTGCTTGGTAATCGTGTGTCGGTAAGTGCGCGTCGGTACGTGATCGCGATCAAAGTTTATGAAAAATTATAAATTAATCATTTAGGGGTGTTTTTTGAGTATTATTTCAAAATTAATTGAATTTGTGATGCAAAGTGATAAGTGTGTGTGTTAATTAAGAGCATTGAAAGTGTGCAAATGCAATTTAGCAAAGCAATGCACAATGTGTTGATTTGGCAAACATGTTTCAGCATGCACGCTGCAAATTTATAGTAGTAAATCTAAGTTGAGTGAAAAATGTATCAATGTTGTTGAAATTTAAGTATTTTTATTATTCGATCGTAGCGTTTAAGAACCCGTCGTATGTCTAATTAAAAGAAATGAAAGATCTGCAGGCAATAAAAGGTAAGGGTGAGCACTTATGTACTTATATGTATATGAACATACATACTTATGTACGTATGTACATCCATTTTATATTAAAACTGTTTGTAGTTATATGTACGTATGTATGTTAAAGCATGCACAACAGTGGGAATGTTACATATTTACGCATACAATAGCAGTTGTTGTCTCGTCATCACGAAACAGTGGAGCAGCACTGCAGAAAGTGCAACTGAATGACTGAATGTTAATACAATTTAACTCATGTTCGTTAACATTCTGCGTTTGATAATCGTGTGTCGGTAATGTTTAAAATTGCAGACATTTTATAGCTCAATGAATTAAGAAATACTGTAGAAAATAAGCTCGATATTTTTTATTGGTTATTATCGAAACTTCTGATTTAATTGGTCGTTATTTCGATAAATGTTTAAATTAATTATCGAAAATAATAATAATCAATGTACAACTCATTTAAGTGGCTGTTATTTCAGTAAAATATCAACATTTGATGTAAATTTTTCGATAGACTTCTATTGATGCCCATTGCTCATTTTATAGCCTACTTTAAGGCGCAATAACTATAAAACTATCTCAAGCATTCTAGGCATATAATATGATATTTTCCAATACTATTCCTCATACTTACCGGCTGCGTGAGCGTATTATGTAAGGCGTTAGCGTTAAGAAGGTGAGAAATAGAGAATTTATACATATAATTAAATAAGTAACTTTGATAATTTTTGTTGTAATTATTTTATTTGCCAATTTTTCGCATTAAGATTTGAAAAATTTTGCACTTGACAAACATATATACATAGATATACAGAAGTTTTGAATTCGAAATTGTTAAATGAAAGCAAATTTAACTTCTTTAGTACGCTTTTGACTACAAATACTTTAACGAATTTGTTGGAATGAACTGAGCGGCGGCGGTGATGGTTAGTTTGTAGGCGTTAGTACGCGATTTTAACAAAATTTTGCAACAAAATATGCAACCAATTAATATTTCGGTTAAATTATGTTAGTTTTAGTATTTATTTTTGGCGCAGAAAGCATTTGACGAACCAAAAGTTAAGTGAGAGCGCGTTTGTATGCGCCGTGAACACATGACCGGATGAGTGATTCTATGTTAGTGGGTGTCTAGTTAGACATGGTTGTATGGATTTTGTTAGTTTTGTGTGTATGTGGCTGGCAAAAGTTTTGGCAATGTGGCATCCTTTGACTTGCTAGCTAATAAGTCTAATGCATTGTTGTTAAGCAGAAACTGTGGTTATTATTCAATTAAAGCTGGAAGCACTTAAAAATTTGGATTACAAATAAAATTAGAGAAAAATTGTTGGGGAAATGTGGTATCTTTAAAATATAATGTTTAACAGTGAAAAATAATATTAAATTATTTTTGCTATGCATAAAAAATATTTGGAAACAGAAAACTCAAAATATAAATATACAAACCGAAAATTTTATTTTCTAAAACTACTCAAGGGCAGCGCTAGACATTGCTGTTAACATAACCCTAAATTCTAGTTCATAAGCTAAGTCTACAAGCTGATAAATTTTTTATAACACATACATAATATAACACTTGTTCACAAGTTGAAAAAAAAATTTATACTACTTTGTATGAAAAAAAAAGCATTCAGAAATTTTCATAATTATTTTTAAGAAAAAAGTTCATTTTTTATTTTTAACTTCAAATTAAAAATTTTTAAATTTATTTTTTTGTTTTATATTAATTTTAAAGTAATTTTGTAAACTAATACTTCCTTTCATTCTTCCATCTTTTTATAACCAATTTCTTTCGCCTTATCATCTTCCATAAAACACTAACCAAAATTGCTTAAAAAAACCTAAGTTAGCTAAATCTAGTTTCAGACCTAGTACAAAAAACACTTTTTTCGCCCTAGGCATTCTACGCTCTTCGTTTTCTGATTTTCCGTTCGTTTGTCAAACGAAATCCAGTGTTGGAACAGTTTTCTGAGGTTTTGCATACAATTTTTTCTGAACTTTTCAGTATTTTTCGAATTTCACGTTAGTGCTACCTTTATTTTGGATTTGAAAAATTTCAATATTCTTTTGGAAATGTTAGAAAACAGCTTAAGCAGCAGAGCATTAACCATCTACACATTTTTTTGTTGATTATAACCGGTATCGCTACTTTAAACGCTACCCAATTTCTACACTCTTCGATTACAGTCGGGAAAAGTAATGTCGAGAGGACCAAAAATTATCGAAAAATCCAGAAATTTAGTAGTCGTTTTGCTACTTATACACTTTTTGTTGACTATTCATAATAGGATTTTTATTCCTTTCGTATACTCACTTGAACTTTTCTCCCTTGCTTACAATAAGAAGATTTCGCAATGCAGCGTGTTTCTTTGTTTTAAAAAATGCTCGTTGTCTCTATAACTAATGTAAACAGTAATGAGAAAATCTCACTTGAGAGCTTGTCAATCAGTTAAATCGTTGTAATGGGTTTCTACTTTTGTCATTAGCTTACCTGTAAATCCGCGCGTTTTCCTCAATCTTCTACAGTTATTTTGTACTTAATTCCCTTCAAAATTTTTGTTTACTCTCTCATTCTCTCATTGTTTATATCTTTTGTTTAGCGGCTAAGCACTTGATATCCCTGCTTGAGCGTCATAAAAATCAACAAAAACGCGGCTGGATTTAGTTGCTTTTGTTTTATGCCACAAACACACATACAAAACGCCATTTAAAGCGGATATTTTTGAGGGTACCAAGAGCTAGAAGTAGAGCTCAAACTTTTTGTTGAGCAGAGCTATTGTTGCATATACCTGTGTCTTTCGTTGGGTCTTTAAAGGGTACTGTAAATCAAATTGAGCCGAAACTCGCTTGGGTTAGTACTTCAGAAACTTTTGGCATGCGCAAGCCGCAGCGAAGTGCAAGTACACTTGACCTTTTTTGGTGTTGGTTAATGGGAAATTCTTATTTAATGTTACACTTACAGTTTCGGCATTCAGAGTGCCCATGCCATGGCCATTGGCGGCTTCCGGCTGCGCCACCTGCTCGTAGAACGGTACTGGCGAACTGGAACGCGATTGCTTGCGACGCGGTGGCTTCACCGGCAAGTGGCCGCTCTCATCAGCCACACCTTGTGCCTCCAGCTGTGCCGACAACCTTTCAGCTTCCGCCGGCATTTCCAGTGACGCTGCGATCGTATTCGTCGCCGTTACTTCGCTAACGCTGGCGGCATTTTCATCTTCCGACTGCTTGCCTGTGCCGCTGAGTATCAGCGGCGGTGTGTTTGTAGAAATGGAACGACGCTGCTGTGTAGGCGCCGGCGCTGGCAGTGTGGGCTCCACTTCAACCGTTACTGTAGTCTCAAGTTGCGGCGTATGCGCGCTTTCAGCGGCGACAAACATGGGTTCCGTGTAGACTGGCTCGATGACAGTGGACATGGTGGTGGGTGTTTTGATGCGCCCAGCCTCTGTATCCACGTACGAGCTGGACGCCGATGTGATCGAACCCGGTGAGCGCGTACGTCGACGTATGGAGCGCGCACGTAAATTTTGCATTGCCACACCGATTATGCCGCCATGTTGTTCCTCCCAACGTATGCGCGGCGCATCAACCGTACTCATGCCGTATGAGGGTGTCGGCACGGGTGGTGGCGATGGCTGTAACGGTGTTTGTGTGGTCGCAGTTGATAGGTCCGTGTGGTAGGGATGCAGCGGTGTGGGCGTTACGGGTATGCTGGTACCGGTTGTTGTGCTGCTGGACGCGCCCATTGTGGCCTTTTCAGACGACAAAGCAGCATGAAATTCTCGTTCGATTATACCCTACATTTTGGTACTATTACTTGGTACACGTACATATACAATTGGGATTTGGATTTGAATGGTATTCATACAATTGATTGTGTGTCGAAATTTGAGTTCAATGACATTATAAAGCGGCGATTTTGGCTATGTGGCTGCATGAATTTGCAAACGCTCTGAAAACTGGGTAATATTGTTGGTGTAAATTTGTGGTAAGGCAGCAGAAGTTGTTGGTGGATTAAAAGGCTCTTCGAGTGGGCTATGGCTTAAGTTATGGTCGAATGGTGGTATAAATTTAACGAGTTTTAGTTACTTAGCAAGCATTAATAGAGGGCGGTGAGAGACATTGGTGGTTCATCTGAACACAGGTTAAGTACAGTTAAAATTAATTTTCAGATAACAGCTGTAATTTTAAAGGGAAAAGCAACAACTAATTTAAGTAAATAATTGGTAATGGTTGGTGTCAACATTCGCTTCCAGTTGGGTACAATTAAGTTTTTAGTTGCACTAGCAGCAAAAACAACGATATCAAGGCCTAAAGGTTGCACGTCGTCAATTCATTGTAAAATTATTTTACAGTAGTGGCTACTTATGAGGTAGCTATTATAATAGTTTTCATTCTAAAATACTGTATTAAGATTTCTAATTCAAATTTCAAATACAAATTGTTGCTTTATTGTTTGAATTTGAATATTCTGTGACATTTTTAGACACTCTTCGAGGAGTTATTTTCTTTATGATTTACTATTTAATATCTACAACGAAAGCCCTACACTTTTTTGAGAGCTTTTCACCCTTTCTCAACCTACTACGCCTAACTGGTGGTGTCTTAATAAAGTAAATTACCTACAATAATATACAAATAATACAAAAACCGCTCTTTTCTTTTCTCTTGACAAAATTACTAAGCTTATAGTGAAACAAGTATAAAAATAATAAAAAGTTATTAAATCCAGTTATTTTTTTTTATCAAAATCTTAAAAATATTTATAAATAAAAATATTTCTATAGAGCTATTTATATCTACATTGAGAATGAACGTACTCACACATCTAAAAAATATTTAACTACAATTTTCTGAAATCAAAAAACTGTTCTCAGCTAAGAGAGATCGTGGGGCAACCCAAATATGAAAATATTATCATATATTTTCAATTAATATTTCTTTGAGCTTAAGATTTATTGTTAATATGTTAGTGTTTAAATCACTTTGCAATTTTTTTTTACCGATTGGTAGAGCTAAGAAGAACCGAGAGAGAGAACTATAACTATAAGAAGTCAGAGTTTTGCGATAAGGCTACCAACAACTGCTAACCATACCTAGAAAATTTACATAATTTGCATTTTAGAATAAATTCATAGATTGTATTTGATCGACTTTTTATGTATTTCTTCGAAAAAAATGACTTGAGAAGAAACATCGATGTGCAAACAGTCAATTTTTTGATAAAAAATAAATCGACATATTAGAAATACTTTGCTATTCGCTCTGAATTGCTGACATATTCGATATTTCTAATGGAGAAACTCAACCAAGCACTAAAAAGTCTTCAAACGGATATTTTGGAAACCATTTATCGATTTTAAATCAGTTTCCCCGAATATAATAATGTTGGGGGGAAATATCGATATGCAAATCAACGATTTTTTCGGAAGAAAACTGATCGATATATTTGTAATCTTTCACTTTTCATTAAGAATTGCTAACATGTATTAGAGTAAATTTATCGACTTTTGTAAGTTTATTCATAATCAGCGATTTTTAGAGAAAAATCGATGTGAAAATAATAGATTTTTCCGATAAAAATAAATCGATATATTAGAAATACTTCGCTATTCGCTATGAATTGTTAACATGTTTAATATATTTGGTGGCAAAGTTCTTAATACAGCGCTGAAAGTTTTTCAATGGATATTTTAGAATAAATGTATCGTTTTTTTAGTTTTCTCAAATAAAATGCATGCATGATTAATAAGATTATCAATTTTACCAAATTATCCTTTTGAACTCGTCAATGCTTTATTTTTTGAGTAAAATTCGTCGTCCATAAATAACGGAAAATTTGTAGTAATTGTACGAAGTGCGATAAATGTCCTTTTTCGGATCACTCCTTTGACTTCTACTTTGTTAAGATATTATTTTTAATTATTAATGATAAAAAATGTCATTTATCGATATTTCGATAGTCACATATTTGCTTCGATGATTCACAATCAGCTTTCATCGACTTTTAATTAATATTTTCATATATAAAAGTAGCTTCCACGATCTTCCACTACTTAAAAATGACTATTTTTCACTACGTGTACTACATTTAAAAGCGTGTTGCCACAGTACGCAAATTAAGGATGCAAACCGGCCATAAAATCAAGATTAGCAGCCAATTTCAACAATTCAAATATTATAACAAACAAATATTATAAGTACTAAATTATCGAACTAAAAAACTTATGATTTATGAAGTAATTGAAAATAATCAAACGCGAATCTTTACAGTAATAATTACATTTTTATTATTATATTCCTTTTTTGTATACTAATATTGAAAAAATGTGTACGGAAGCACTTACTTGTTAGGAATTCGCAAATCAACTTAAAATTCGAGTATTTCTTATATATACAAGAGCTGAATCAGTAAGGCATATAAAGAGACGGGCTTTGCGTAAAAGTGAAGAATTTCGACTTATGCACTTCATACGCCACGCTCTTCATTCCACAGTTGCATAAGGGACTTCACAACAAAGCTAATACAAATCAAAAGATAACAGCAGCAATTATTGAAAATATTTTCAACTGAAAAAAAATGTACGCAGCTAGAAATACAGTGGAAGCTAAAAAGCGTTGTTTCAGCAGTCTCGCAGACAACTCTTTCTCCACCTGCGCATTATTTTCATTTAGATAGATATTTAATTATGCCAAATTTTTTCAATACATAACATTTTTCCCAATTATAAGTGACCTTAAAGTGTGTTTTTCATCGTTACGCTTTACTCAAGGCATATTTCACGTGACTGTTTTATTATCGAGACAATTTTTTTTTTCGTTTGTAACCTATAAAATGCATTATTTAATGTGTGACACAAAAACAAATTCAACAAATACATACAATTGTTGCAAAATGCAGACAGTTAAATGATTAGGAGTAATTAGTTTCGTAAACTGAAATCAAATATTACCATAATCAAACAAAAGAAAACAACTGTTTAAACGAATATCGAAAAATATCGACAACCGAAAGCACAAAATCGATAATTCAAAATGCAACAATGCACAATGCCAGGCTAAAAATGTGAACTGAGAATAGGAGTAGAAGAAGCGCATAGCTGACATTGAAAGCGTGCAACTACGAAGTGTCTGTCAAAATGTCGGATATTAAAACGAAAAAAAGGAATAAAAAGTAAAAGAGTAACTGGAGCTTGCCAGCGGTGAACTGAAGTACTTGAATTCGAAAAAATATTTTAATTTTGTTAATGTTGAGAAATCTGTGGCGAAAATCACATGCCGCTTCGGTAAAGTGTTGTGGAGTGTGGGAGAGTCTTTACTTATTTTTCACTGTGGAAAGGGATGTGGGAGTTAAGTGCCAAAGTTGTAATGAATTGGAAAAAATTGAGCGGTGTCATTGATATACTAAGTGTTAATGGGGAAATGGAGAGTGTGAATGATCAGATGGAAAGTGTGAGTGATGGAAAAGGAAAATGTGAGTGATGGAGAAAGAAAGTGTGACTGATCGAGAAGGGACGAATAAGTGATGGAGAAGGAAAGTGTAAGTGATGGAGAAGGAAAGTATGAATGATGGAGAAGGAAAGTGTGAGTAATAGAGTAGGAAAATGTGAGTGATGGAGAATAAGAGTGTGAGTTATGGAGAATAGCTGACAAGATATTTGACGCTGGAACTGCCGTACTTTTGCGCACCAAATGACTGTTGATAACATGTTGGCCACTGGTGACTATGAGAATGATGAGTGTGATGCTGATTGAAATGATGATGATGCTGAATGTAACGATGATGATGCTGAGTTACATAATGACGAAGTTTTACAGATGAGATTTTTAATGCAGCTGATGATAATAAAGCAGTTTTCTGATGTGTGTGGCGCTTGAAGAGAGAATTTAGTTTTTGCCAAAAACATATAAATTTGAATTGGTTGTTGAAAAAACAAAGCAACAAATTTTTTGTGTAATATTCAAACATTTCTGATTCTCTGATTCGATTTTTTAGAATTTAAAATTTAATTATTGACCTCTTTGAAAAACAAAAAATTATTAGTGCTGCCAGATTGTTGTTGATTTGTTCATCTTTTGTTTGCTTTCAGTACAATGAATTTTTGTGTGTGGTGCATGAGTGTTTAATTTGTTGTTGTACTTTTTAAATATTTTTTTAAATTTTTTTTGTGTTTTTTTTTTTTTGAAATAGCTTACCAAAGGACTTGCAAGAATTACTCCAATCCTGCTTAGAACCGCTGGAAGACGCTGGAAAAATTTACACAAAATAATTCTAGTATTCATACTAAAACACACTTTAAGTTTGCTTGTTTTAATATTAAATTGAAAATTGAAATTGCGGCACTTGTTAACGAAAAAAAAAATATTTTTTTCTGTATGCATAGCAAACTTTTTGTCAGTTTGTGCGCATTTTCAATGAGGAAATATTTTTATGAATTTTTTCGATTTTTTTCCAATTTTTTTTTTTAGATTTTTTTTTTTTATGGTAAGCACACTGTGGCAAATGCAGTTACTGCTTGCGGTTACTGAGTGATCCTTCTGTGCTTGATTAATTGTTTATTTGTTTGATTTTGATCATGTCTGGCTTGCGATTAATCACGAAAATTGGGAACAATGTTAGTTCTGCTTATAATATTTGCTATTTTTAATAAGTCATTTTTATTTCTTGTATAAATTTAAATGCTTATATTTTTGGCTTACACGTTGTTACTTTGAACTTCCATACTTTCTCACGGAGCTGTCGTGCAACGTTTCAATTTGGGATGTTTTTAGATTTTTGTTTTTGGTAGGGAACGCTATACACAGTGGATAGTAAATAGTTTTGGAGTGGGTTGTATACCGCTGGTTGGGAAAAAATGTGGTATATTTGCGAATTTCGTTTGAAGAACTATTGAATTATTTACGTAATATTTTTTTTAACTTTTTAAATTAAAAATTTTTTTGAATTAAAATTATTTATTAAATTTTTTAAATAAAAACACTTTTTTTAATAAAGAAAGTAATAAAAATATTTGAATTAATTACGTAAAATTAAAAAAAATATTAATTAATTAAAAAAAAATTTATTTTATTACGTAAAATTCCTTGTTTTCCCATATACTTTTCTTTTTATTAAAAATTTATACGTAATAATTTTTATCTATTGTAATAAAAAAAACATTCTGTTAAAAAGGTTATAAAAAATATTGGGATGGATTACGTAGTGTGTTAATTAATTAAAAATTTGATTATATTAAAATTTTTAATAAATTTTTTTTACCCTTTTTTTTTAAAGTAATAAAAATGTTTGAATTAATTACGTAATATTTTTTAAAATGAAATTGAATTTTTCATATAACCTAAATTTTATAATTAATTATTTTTGTCTGTTTTAATTTACAATAAAATCATGTTGTTTTAAATTTTGTTTAATAAAAAAATATTTGAATTTACTACGAAATATTTTTTAAAATTGTTTATTTAATTTTAAACTTTTTAAATACAAAATTATAATAAGATCGGAAGAGCACACGTAACAATTTAATATTAAATTACAAAAAAAGTAAAGTATTTTTTAATAAAAATATAAGTTTTCAATAAATAATTTTACATATTTTAAATATTATTTTTTATTTTAAGGTTTTTATATATTTTTTTATGATTATTTTTATATTTTATTTAACCTTTTTTATTTCTCATTTGTTTTAAACTTAAATAAATATACCATATTTTTTTGCGACACCTAAGGGTTAAGTTAATTTTTTTCTATTGACAATATTTATTAAAATTGTTTGAATTTCTAAAATACACGCTTTTGGTTAATCTGCAATACAAACTTAAAATAAATTGTATTAAAATATGTTAAATTAAAAAATTTAACAAAAATTATTGGAAAACACTTAACAATGAAATTTTGTAGGCCAAAGTTATTTTGGAGTTATGCAAACATGACATTTGATTAATATTTCGTACAAGACTTAAACACATAAAATGCACATACAAATAAACAGTTATTTTTTATGTTTGTGAGGTTTGTTGAATAAAGGTGTGGAAGAAATTAGAAGATATTAAGAAATGCATGAGTTTTCCAAAAGAAAAAAAATCTGTATTAAAATTTTATTGTCTGCACAAGGCAATTTTTGAACTATAATTAAAAAAAAAAAATTAATACAAATATTTTATTCAAATAAACAAAAACATTTTTTTATAAATATTAAAAAAAAATATTTTTATTAAAAAACACATTATATTTAAATAAAAAAAACATTTAAAAAAAATCTAAACTACATTTTAAATTACATTTTTTTTAAATATTAAAAAAACACAATTTGAATAAAAAAAAATGAGTTTAAATAATATTAAAAAAAAATTGACATTTTAATAAAAATTTCTTTTTAATAATTTTTTCATCTTTCATGAATTTTTAATAAAGAAAATTTAATAAACATAAATATATTTTTAATAAAAAATCTCGTAAACGTGCTGTTACGTTAGTTTTTTATTTAAAAGATTTAAATAGTTCAACAAAATATGCGAAAGTTAAAAAATTAAATATAGATATTAAAATTTAAGGAAAATGCTTGAGGAGCAAGCCTAAGTAAAATACTAGCTTTTTTACTCAGCTTTACGCATACTTTTAAAATGGACTGTAGTTGGTTTTTATACTCAGCCACGGGTATGTGAAATATTGGCATAATTTTCAGGACATATAAATAGAGAAACAGGCGTTCGTAGCCAAGTTTAAATGTGCTAAGAAATTTTACTTTTTTAATTTGGCAAAAGTATAGCAAGTGTTGTAGAGGAAAGTAGTATATTAAGTGTTAAAAAGAGTGAAATAAAAATAGTAGGAAAATTTGTAAAACATAAAATGTTAACAGTAATTATTGGCGGAGAGTATAGAATGCACGATGGTTGGTATGGAATTTTGCTTGTGGTTAGGTAATACTAAAATTTTTTAATATTTTTTTATAGCTTTAAAAAAAATATTATATATAAATACACTCAGCCCATTTAATTGTTGGCTTTTACCTCATTTTTTGAAATTTAGTAAATCATGAATTTCGTTCATAAAGAAAAATGTATGTTGTAATTCTCAGCCGGTTTTAGTTGTACGCGCAAGTGTCATAGACAGAGATAGATATAGTGTTGCGCGTTGTGGTTTTGAATGAATGGTTAAATGAAGAGTGTGTTAGCAATACATATAGAGAGGTATAGAGAGATAGTAATGGTACAGACAAATCAATATGGTTGTGTGTGTGGGTGAGTGGGTGTGTTGTGTTGTATTGTGTATGTGCGAGATGTTGTTTTATTACCTGTGTGACAGGATTCTCGCCAGGTCGATAGACAGCATTATGTTGTGGCCGCTTGCGGCCCATATAATTCACGCATACGAACTCCAGTAGCGAGGCGTAGATGAAGCACATGCAAACGCCATCCCAAACATTCATAGCGGTGAGATTGGAGACGACGGGCAGTGTGCTGCGGAAACCGTTGGATGTTGTAAAGAAATTCAACATTGTTGTTACACCTAAATTTGTTGGTTGCCACACAACACAGAAAACAAAACAAAAGCATAAAATAGCAAGGCAGTTAATTTATCGAGTTTGATATCATATATGAGTAATATAATATTGGAATGATCAGGGATCGCTTTGGTAATGGGTTGATGTTAGTTATTTGGTAGGTGTGGTGAGTTATTTATATGATACGGGTTATTGGCAGGTATGTTTTTAAAATTTCAATGAATTATGTGAGTTTAGTTAATGTGTTTTTTTTTAAGTTTTCTGGCACTTTGTGTAAAATTTAAATATATTAGGTATATAAACAAGTTATTTAGGTGAAAATAATCTTAAGTTTTTTAAAATAGCTGTGTGCACAAATATTAAGCATTCAGTGGTTGTATTTAGTGCATTTATTTTTAAATATTATATTTTTGTGATGTTGTTTTTTGCTTTCTTATAGAAAAAACAAGTTTTTTTTACAAATATGTTTAATGCTAATATAGTATTTCGATCATTCTATTAAAATATTGATTAGTTATGTAACATATAATTATAGCCATTTCTAGGACACAAGGACTATTCATAAATACAAAAGGATCCTTGCAGCAATGTGATTTCGATAGTTGACTTTCTATGGCAGCTATGTACATACATATATGCTATAGTGACCCGATATAAACAATTTAATCGAAGATTGTACGACTGCCTGAAACAATAGCTCGTGACAAGTTTGGTGAAGATATCTCGTCAAATGAAAAAGTTTTTGATACAAGCACTTTTTTACGATCATTCAGTTTATATGGCAACTGTATGCTATGGTGGACCGATAACGCCCGTTTAGACAAATGATCTTTTAAGTAAAATATATAAACATTTCTCCCTTTATTTATACACTTTAACCCAGAAAATTTGCTTTCTTTAATGCTTTACTTTTCGCAAATCTCCAGCAATATCTCACAGCAAGCTCTTATCTACAGCGTCGTTAACTTCTCGCATTGCAGCTCTGCAATTTACCTAAAGTTCTTAAATTTACGACACAATGCACATTTTTTCTCATTGCAGCTACCCAGAATAAGCCAACACTCATCTGCATCTGCATCTTAATATTTATTTATGCTTCAATTTGACTACCGACAGTGGCAGTAGCAATTGTATATCGCACAACAAGTGGCTGATTGCGTTGTGCTGCAACTCCGGCCCTAACTACTCACTAAAATGCATAATGTAATGTAATTTAGCATATTTTGTCTTACTTTATTATATTGTACGCTTTCTGCTTGCCATTCTCAATTTGCTTTCCACTTACCACTGTGGTACGAGGTACTTGAAGATGCTGTTTATATTTATGAATGGTTTAAAATTTAAATTTTTTAAGAAAAGAGAATTGAGGTTAAATTTATATATATCTTCTTTTTCGAAAAATGTTATATCAGCATATATGTAAACATATACGACTCTTTAAGCGAAAAGCTGCGTACATAAATACAAAAAATATACCTTTAACAACTGTGCTTTTATATTTGTATTATTTTATGTTAACATTGCGTCTTATCTCTCGACAATGAGCATTAAAACCCCACAAACACGAAATGCTTATAAAATACACATTCGCCAATGATATAATAAATATTTACTTAGCTGTAGTTAATCGGTTAAATAAACCCTGTAGATTTCAGCGCAATAGAGTACGCATCATTTATTTTGCTTTCTTTCTTTACTAAGCATCCTTCCGGTTCATTGCTATTTATTTTACTATATCCGTTATATTGCTTATACTGAAGCTAAGTGCTCACATGTTATTTTTCATAGTTATGAATAAACTTGCTACAAAATGTTGCAAGTTACGATGTCCGATGTTTTTATTGACAGCGGATGTGCTAAACCGCTGCTCTGTTGCGAGGTTACAAGCCAGTTCCGGCCGCAAATGGTTTGCTCTTTGCATAAGCCACAAAACGGCTGCGATACATACATATATGTACCATATATGACTGAGGAGAACAATCAATGAGGTCAAATAAAGAGTTACATACGTGTACCATAACTGGGCGATAGTGTTAGAGTATTACTTAGAAAGTTTACAAAGTAGATCTCAGAGTGGATTTCTATGTATATAATATCGATATAATTTTTTCAGCTATTTCTAATAAACCACCTGTGGTTATCCCAAAAAGATTAGTTTCTAAAAAGCTTTAAGGGGCTATACCAGTGTGACGCATGAAAAATTAGGCGATTTTCGTGAATTTTTTTAAAAGAAAGTACTAGATTGAATGTTTCGACGTTCTATGGACGTAATAAAGTATATTTTTAGCTATATTAAAAAAAAAAAAAATTTTACAAAAATATTGAAAAATAACGGAGTAATGTGCTGTCTGCGGAAGTGCCAAAAAAAAAAGTGCCTCAACTGCTGGCATGATTCCGATCGATTGAGTAGCTGAAACAAAAAAATTCAAAATGTTTTTTAAACTTAAATATATTTTCTATACAATGGACTACGATCTTTGAAAAATATCAAAAATTAAGAAAATGGCGCCATTTTGAAAAAAAAATCGTTTTTTTACGAAAAAAATTGTCGTTTTTTTAATGCCAAAATTGACAATTTTCAGCCAATCAAAAAGATCGTAGTCTATTGTATAGCAAATGTATTCAACTATATCCAGTTTTAATTTGAAGTCGATCGGTTAATTTCTCGTTGAGTTATAATGTCAGCAAATTTGAAAAATGTCGTTTCGAGAAAAACGCGTTTAAAGTTTCACTTATATATGTTTGCACCTCTGAGCGGTCGCTATTTAGAACGCTGCCATTCAAAAACTATTTAAAATACGACCTCGCCGATTTCACAGGATATTTTTGAATATATAAGCTATCGAAAAAAGCAAAAAAAAAAAAAAATTTTTTTTTTGAAAGTGTCACACTGGTATAGCCCCTTAAGTTCACTGAATGGTTGAAAGCTCATATGAAAATTTTATTTGTGATTAGTTTGGAATATGTTGGCACTTTGTTCTGCTAGTTGTCTTCATAGAGTTCTTCAAAGCTTTAAGCTCTCTGAATGGCTGAAATTGAAAAACTTGAATTTTTTTTTCATTTTCAGTTTGAGATACATGTGCAACTATTTGTAGTCTGCAACTTGTTTTTTCGAAAAAGAAATGGTTCTAAAAAGCTTTAAGCTTTCTGAATGCCTGAAAGCTTTTATGAAAATTTTGTTTATGGTCACATTTGAGCCTATGTTTCTAATGTCGAAGAGAGAGTTTTGAGAATGTTTCATAGTTTTCGGCTTAATGTACTAGTCCTTCGGGAACTAGTGACAACCTACCGATATTCTATCGATTGTGACCACAAATTATACTTCACTATTTCCATATTGTTCTGGGATGTAGTACAAATTATTGGCAATCAAGCAGTGGACGCTGGTAGTGTGTATGTAAAAATCGAATATCCTACTGGCTTCCTGGTTTCCTTAACAAGCACAAAGCGCTGCTAGTCAGTGAAATAAGTAAAAATCTTTATTGCTTCCGTGGTGGTGCTTTGGACTGTGTACTTGTATAGCTGTACAAAATTCAATTCAATTCATTTCCGTAATAAATAGACAGTTGTATATGGAGAGAAAAAAACTAAACCACAAATAAGGAAGCACTTACTTAGTTGCTTAGAACTTTCACTTAAGCGCATCGAAAGCTAAATAAAAGCTTTCAGCTACCGTAAACAGCAGGCAGATGTTTAACGGTATAAGTAAATATACCACAAGCTGACCACACTCTTTTGGCTGCTTTTAGTTGCAAGTAGAAACCCCTTCAATGCATAAAGTGTCCACACAGACGGTGTCAGCAGAAGCAGTAGCCATAATTGGCTTTGTTTCGCCACTTTTCTTTGTGAGCAAGCCAGGTTTGCAATACAAAAAGCGCCAACTTGTTTGTGCCTTATGATGCTTGCTTATTTTACTTCATTTCGGCTTGATTGCAGCTCGCCCAGTGTTAGTGACGTTTTGTGGTAATTAGGCTGCACTGGCAGGGACGTGACACTAAAAAACGGGTGCCAAATGCAGCAGCAAGCGCTTTCTAATGCAAAAAAGACGCAGTAACCCACTTGTAGCTCATTTGCGAGTGCTTAATTGTTCCAAAGTACGCGAGAGCACTTACAAGCACGCATGAATGTGTGCTTGTGAATGCATGTGTGTATTTTGGGGTAAGGCAAGTAGTTAGGAAGTTGCCAATTGCAGTGCAAACTAAGTGTTGTGCACTCCAAACACGTATGCGCTTTTTTGAAGCACTCTCTTCTTTCTTTTTTTACTGTGGGTTCAAGGATTTGAGTTCGTAAGTGAATAACTAAAATATTCTTTAAGAAATTGTACATTGTAGTGCTGTAAATTACCGTTTGAAGCTTTAGTTGTTGCTGAGCATGGCTTTCTTTCATTTAAGCTTGCCTTAGTTTGCAATTATTGGCACTGTCTGCTATTATACTTGATATCAGTCGCATGATTTCACATTCCTTTAAGCGACAAATCAAAGGCATTTAAAATTGCCACTAGCAGGCTTATATGTGAAGTTTCTGTATCAGATCACAAGATTCTTAAACCTTAAATAAGAATGCCAGCTGGTATACCAATTACTTCATACAGTGAATTTGTTTAGTTTAGAAATGATAAATATAACATCACATGATCTGATGTCAGCATAGGTCTTTGCTGGTGATCACTTGATATATTTCATTTTCGCAAATTAGTTGAGAAAATATTGCTTTTTTAACAGCTCATCACATTATATTGCATCATATGATTTAATGCCACATCACATTATATGAAATAATGTTATATCACAGACCATTTCAACATTCATTTCACTTTATATCATAACACATTTAATCACATCACAGCATATTCTTCACATTATCTCATATCAAACCACTTAGTGTCCCACCACATTATCTCCATCATATTACATCATATCCTTTCGTATAAAGTACAACATCATTTCACATCACAATGATTTAGCTTTAGAGCACATCACATCATATTTACTCATTTATTGTCACTTTACACATCATTATACCATTTCATAACACATCATAGCCATCATTATTTTACATCGTATGATATCATATCAACACTCAACACTCAACATCACATCATATTAATTAATACCCCAAAAAACCGAAGCACTTAAATTTCTTATATCATAAATAGTAAATTTAAATATACATTTTTTATGAAATATCAACAGCAGAGTTGACAATTTCTGCAGAATTCTAGAGCTGATTTTGTTAAGACCTGAATATACTATGACATTTTGATGTGATTTTCGCTCCAATAACTGCTTCTAAGTTAACAGCTGGAGGTCAGCATCTTCTTAAATATGCTTTTGTAACTTCAATATGAAAACAGTTACAACAACAATACAATTTTAACTAAAATCTCAACATTTCCAGCTTTCTAACTTTTCCAAAATTCCCCATATAATTGCAATTTCGCTTTGCTTACGTCAAAGTAACAACTTTTGGCAGCCTGTCGCGGCCAATAACAGCGCGCAAGTTAGCGACTTAACGACGAAATTTATTTACGCTCGCAGTAAGGCATGCAGGAGATGTGCACAGCACCTCAGCGTTGCATTTTGCTGCACTCAAATACATATCCTTTCAACACAAACACATTTTGCTACAACAAGAATGCATTTTCTTCGAAATAAACGCTTCTCTCACCAACACAAATGCATTTTTAATGCTTTTACTGCGTGTAGATAAGGTTTAACGGTTACTTTGCGCGCTCTTGGCAGCTTGATTGCAGACTTACGCACTTGCCGCTACGTGTGACACGCTTTGGCACTAAACGAAAAATTTATTTTAGCGCATCTAAGTGTGTGTGTATGTGTGCAGGTGTGTGTGAAAACGCCGCAACTTTTGTTTTATGTGAAAAACAAACGAGCGAACTTTGAATATGGCAAAGTGATAAAGTATGCTACTATTTTTTTCAGAAAATGCTGCTACTCCTTGCCATTGGTGTTGCCACTAAGTCCCTTACACTTGCTTTACGCACGTGCAATTTCCGTCGTCGGCGGTCTTACGTTCTATCGAGCTTTAATGCGCCAATTTGCACACGCTGCATATTTTGTTGAAAGTTGGAAAGTTGTTGTTGTCGTTGTGGTAAACACTTCTGACACATTTTTTATTGGTTTGACGTTTGTAATAAAGGTAATAAATAAGCACATAAAAAAAGTTGAACTTTTAATTGTACTTTCTGTTGTGGTGTTTGTGGTTGCAAATTACAATATTTTTTTATATTTTTTTTGTGGTTTAAAAATTGTATATAATTCACAGAAATTAATATTTTTTTTTAAATATACATAAATACTAAACTACTTTTTTGGCTTAAATATTAAATATTAAAAGTTGTTGGTGTTGCGTGTTCGCAGCTGTGTGTATGTGTGTATGTATTTTCCTTGCATATCAATGAGTAATAATTGTAAATGCATAATATTTGTTAAAAGCTTGCAAATTACGCATGCAAAATACGTAGCTGTGCTAATATATACCGTTGAGTTGTAATTTATCGAAAGTAAAAAATACTAAAATAAATAAAATTGGGGATTTTACCAATTTTTATGTTATGGGGTATCTTTACTAACTAAACAATTACTTACTTGAATACTCAACATTTTAGCGCAAAACACATACCTTGTGAATTCAAGTAACTAACCTATAAAATACCTATTTATAGGCTACAGTGTTTTAGTAAAGATTTTAAGTTTTTTAATTTACACTTTAGTATACTAATTTATTTAAAAATAACAAAACATGAAAAAGGGTTAATTTCGGTTGCACCAAAGCTATAACACCTTTCATGTATTGAAATATACTCCTTACAAAAATTTGATCATTTTGTATGGCAGCTATAAGCTATAGTAATTCGATTTGAACAATTTTTTCGGAGATTGCAGCACTGCCTTACGCATTAATCCTTGCCAAATTTCATGAAGATATCTCGTCAAAAGAGAGAGTTTCCCTTACAAGTACTTGCTTTCGATCGCGCAGTTTGTATGACAGCTACATATAAGCTATAGTGATTCGATCTGAACATCAAACCATGCCAAATTTCATGAAGATATCTCGTGAAAAAATGGGAGCTTTGAGCTTTTTTTCATTAATTTGAGTTTTTGAAGCTCATACCATAGTTATGTCGGAAGAAAGAAAAAAAATAACTGAAAATTTGCTAAAAGCTTTTTTTTTTGACTTGAAAGCTTTTCAATTTAAGTCGCCTGTGATTTCTAAAAGTAGAGCTTTTTTGTTGCTTGTTTTTGAAAATCTATTTCACTTACTTATAGAGAAGTTATTTGTTTATATAAGCGTTAAAAAGAAAAACATAAAAAAAATCGGAGCTTTGAGCTTTTGTGCTTATTTCATTAATATGGGCTTTTGAAGGTAGTAACATATTTATGTCGGAAGAAAGAAAGCAGTGTCCAGAACACATAAAATTATCAGAAAGCTAGCTGCCAACTTAACGTTTTTCTAAGCTTCAACTCTTTTCTACATTTTGTGGTGATGCCTACTTACTTAAAGCTTAATATTCATAAATCCTCAACTACATATTTATACATATATATGTAAATATATATATTAAACTCAAAATTCTCTCCTATATATCTTGATTGAAAATCCCCTGCTGCATACATTAATCGTTATTTTTGACTGCGCTAAAAGCTTTACCTATATTTTTTCAGCTCACACCCTCTTATGACTAACTTAAACTACCCTCAACTAATTACGCTAATTTTCAGCTTACACATAAAAAAATAATATATTTTTTTTTGTTTTAATGTATTTCTAACTAAACTTATTAAGATTTTTACATACCGATCATAACTCTGGCTGGCACAGCATTCCATTCCAGCCAAAATGTGATAAATGATGATGTCACCAATATAATGCCGGGTATAAAAACAGTGGTGAAATAATAAGCACGATCCCTGGTAAAAGTCAACTCGACTTCTAGGCAACTGTAATTACCTTTAGGAAAAGAATACACACAATACAACATAGTAGATAATGCCAGCATGGCTTTATGCAAAATTATTTCATATTTTTACTAAATTTAAACTATTCAGTTATGTAGCTTGCATTCGTTTTATTCGTACATAATATAAATATAGTTATTTTATTTCGACTAAAACTATGCGGTATTTATATGTCCATGGTACAAACGTAGAACATTTAGAACAAACTATGGACGTACTTAGATTATAGCATAGTCTATTGTATGAGACGACGACAGAGACGAGACAAATGACTTAAGTTACGACACGAACACATTGAGTGACATTTTATGGTACAAACGAGTAGAAGTCGAGTGTGAAAGTTATTCGACAGTGGCGCACAAAAACGTGAAAGCTTTAGATACGCACTTAACTTAAGAGTTTTCTATGGTGAAAGCTTTAGGCACACGCTTAATTTTATAGAGCTTTCATGATGAAAGCTTAATATACGCGTTTAACATAAGTGAGCTTTAAATGATGAAAGCTTTAGACGCGCGTTAAAATTAAGTGAGCTTTCTAATAAACTATGACTGCTTTTGACAGTAGTAATATATAAATTTACTTTATGTTAATTCTTGCTAGCTTTCATTGGTGAAAGTTTATCGATATTTTACTGTTTTTTTTTGTGAAATATTTTATTATTATTACCATATTTATCTTTTGTGTCTATTTGTTACTCCGGCAAAAGCTTTCGTTAATTTATATCATAAATAACATACATATTCCCATACACTCTCATTTATCACGAACTAAATGTATTGTCTGTGGCTATTTTTAATTATAACTTAAAACTAAGCTTTGTACTAGTGGCAGTCTAAGTACCTACTTACTAAGTCCAAACTATGTTATGAAGCTTACAACTGCATACTTGTTCACCTAAGTATCCCTGAAAGCTTTTTTAATTATTTATCCATCTAAGCTTTCCTAAACATCCCTGTAAGCTTTTCGGCATACTTGTTCACCTAAGCATTCCTGAAAGCTTTTTGGCATACCTGTTTACCTAAGCATCCATCAAAGCTTCTTTTGGCATACTTATTCACCTAAGCATCCCTGAAAGCTTTTTTGGTATTCAGGTTATGGGAATATAATTTAATAATAATTTTTGGGTATATGGGGTTTGCAATTTTCTTTAAAAGTAATTCTGTGTTTTCTACTCTAATTTAAAATTTTTTGCATGCAGTAAAACGCAAATGTTTTTGAGGCTTTCGTTTTTTCTTCGTGTGAAAATGAGAATGCTAAATCTAATGGCAAGGCACTAAAGACAATTTTGTTTTTACTAATAAATACTTTTAAGTGAATGTAAAAAAAGACGGCTAAAAAATTATTTACTCCATAAATATGTTGCATAAAGGCGATAAATAAATATTTTACTTGCCACATCAGCACGAGCGTATGTGAATTATATGGAATAATTAAACACTGGCAAGCAAACTAAACATCTGTTGCAACATTTTCCTCAAATTACGCGAAAAATTAATAATAAAAGTGGCAAGATAAGATAAGAAGATTTTATAATAAAATTTCAAGGCTTGTTAAAAAGGCATTTCTAGGTAATAACGGTATAGGGCAAGCGCTAGAATGCAGCTATGGCTAACGAGCGCTTTTAGAGCAGGGCAGGGATTTCATTGGTTATGTTTGGGAGACGGTAGGAATTTTTTTTCAAATTTTATTTTATTAATTTTTTTTGAAATAAATTGTCTTTGAACTTTGCTAAATGAATTGCGCAACAATAAATTTAATAAAATTACTTTTTCCAAATATTACTATTATATAATTACAAAATTACTATAATGATTCAAAGAAATCGTAAAATAAAATACGCAAACTACAATATAATCAAAACGATTATTCGAATTGTATACTGGCATAGCATTTACCGTGGGTGAATTGTTCTGTGGTGAAATTTGGGGTGAGCATTAGCAAATAACCGGTACGAGCATTCAAAATTATAGCAAACAAATTTTGAATATACATACAAATGTAAAAGTTAGCTGGCATACTACAGACAAAGAAAAATTTGTTCATAAAAGTAAACAAATGTTTTGTAGTTGCATATCTAATAAATAATACTGACTTATTTATTTGATTTTTTTATGAATGGGTTGAGAATTATGGGATATTTTAGTTTGTTTCTTGTTTTGTATACTTCTTTGTAAGTTGTGATGGGTTGTTGGCAATTTTGTTTAATTTTTTGTGGTTATTAATGTTTTATTTTTACCTATCATCGATCTAGCCGGAACTGCATTCCATTCTAGCCAGAATGTTATAAATGATGACGTCACCAGTATAATGCCGGGTATAAAAACGGTGGTGAAATAGAATGCACGATCTCTGGTAAATATTAAATCGACCCTAAGACAGCTGTAGTGCCCTACGTTGTTGTTTGTTAGGTTGATTGGTTCGGTTGTTGGCATTCATATAGACATAGTATATATATTTGGATAGTGGATTTTATTAATATAGTGTTTACGCTTGTTAAATTCAGTTTATAGAATAGTTATTGACGCTAGCTAACTGGCAATGCTATTTTTGTTTTCACACATTTCAAGCAAATTTGCTACCAACTTCAAGTTACGCAGGCATTTTCAACTAGCAATATGGCAATATTATAGCTAAACAAATATGTAGGCATATGATAATTTAACATTACATATTAGGTAATTGCAAATCGGCGTTTACGAACATATAACATATAGGAAACATAAAATGTAGGCGTCACGAGGACTTTTTATGTAAAAAAAAAAATTATCACACTAGACAATATACTAAAAAAATGAAAAATTAGCTTAAAATACTGCAAGAAATTTAGAAATACTTAAAACTAAAAAATAATAATAAAAAATTATGAAATATGTTTTATAGAATAACTACAGCATTCCACTTATATATTATTCAAATACTCTTTATTTTTTCTGAAAACTTCCAAAACCTAAATTAATGCATCGAAAATTATGGATTTATACTTTCTGTCGACAAAATTTCATCGTTAAGAAAAGATATATAACTTTTAATCTCCAATAAAACACAAAAACAATTTGGAAATATCAGAGGGCCAAAGTGTATTGTAGATAAATGTCAAACATTTATGTTTACTTTGATACCTTTTTGACACTAGTTTGATAGCAGGTCTGATAGATTGTTTGACATTATTTTGACAGTTGGTTTAATTGGCCTTATAGATAATTTAGTCTACGTTAAACACTTATGTTATCTTTCACACCTTTTTGACACTAGTTTGACATTGGTTTGACAGCAGGTCATCATGATATATTGTTTGACATTAGTTTGACAGCTGGTCAGCTAGATTTTTTGACACTGGTTTGAGAATTTGTTTTACTGGCTCTATAAAAGATTTAGTCTAGTGATATGTCACAAAATATTTTTTCAATTTTGGTGGCATGCAAAGTGGTCTTTGTAGAAAATCTGCTATGGAAAGTTAGAGGGATGTCATGAATCTTCATGATTAAAGCGTTATTTAAATGATGAGGGTGGTAGTTGGATTCTGAGCAATCAGTGAGCTGTCAATCATCGCACTCTTTGATTTTGTTTCCAAAAACCTGGATTAGTAGGTACCCGAATCCGAAGAAGAGGGATTTCTTTGCCCACTTATCTTCAAGGAAGGCAAGAGACGAAAGAACACGCTAGAGGAGAGGGCGGTGAACTTTTTTGCGGATGGAACAAAGCTTACGGGGAGAGTTGGTGGTGAGGAGTACACTGTCGGGAACTTTTAATCAGCTCCAGTTTTAGGCTTCCTGACCACTGTAGCGTCTTTCAAGCCTCTTTCAAAGTGTTGAACATCCACAACGATAGTAGGGAAGCGATGTTAGGCTTGAGTACGCTGACTGTGCGCTCAAGACTAGTGAAGGGATGTCTAGCCTTCTTGTCTCTAGCAACGAAATACTTTATTATTAGACTGGTGTGGGTGCCTGGCCACAGCGGTATTGCAACTGAAAGGCTGATGAGCTTGCTAGGTTAGGTACATCAGTCTAAATTATTGAGAAATGGGAACGAGTAGAACTTAAATTGGCATGTTGTGGTTCATTACTAGACTGTTGGGCCTCAAACCATATCAGAAAGTGTTGGTCAATTAATATTAAAAATAATAATATTATTATAAAAAAAAAATAAAAAAAAATATATAAATAATAAACATAATACTAATAATAATAATAATAATAATAATAATAATATATAATTTTTAATAATTATAAAAAACTGAAGTTCAAAAATACAGAAAAGCAGACACACAAACGTTCTAATATTATTCATATTTATAACGGAGGCAAAGAAAAAATAATGACATCACTATATAAAAAAAATTTCAACGCCAAATATATTTTCTAGCAACTACTTTTTCTTTTAACAAAAAAAAATATATATGTTTTATTGGTTATATATAAACATTACTGTTTGTAATAATCAGTCTCGACTCACTCACCTCGCCAACTATTTTGGTCGCAGGGTGTTGTTTGATTTTTTATTAAATACGCATTTAATGTGGTTAGTGAAGGACTCTTACGCAGCGTGTCCTCGTCATTTTTCCAAACATACTTGATTTGCGCCTCCTCATAGGAAACTGTAAATTGGAGAAATTGATAGAAAATTAATTTATTATTAAATAAAAAAAGTTGCTGGTGGAAGAGAAATATTTTATGGGTGATATTGGTAAAAGAGATATATTTTTAGCAGGTTGCAAAAGCTTTTGGTATATATGTAACTACTATGTGCTTTAGGTTGGTACAAAAAATCGAATATTTTTTCTGCTTTATACTCTGAAAAATAGGTTCTTAGACACCTCTAAGAAAGTCTCTACAACTAAGAACTTTACAAGCTGATGGATCGAAATCAAGTCATTGCATGAAAAACTCTTTTATTTTACAAGATATCTGCACGATAACGACATTACTCAGCCCTCTTTACATTTGTTCAAAAAAATGAGTTATATGAGTAATTACAAATCATTAAATGTCTCTCAGCTTAACATTAAGAAAGAGAACTGCAAAAATGTCTGATGGCCAGCACAGCCATAACGAACACAATTCATTAATAAGCGCCCACGCCGTAGCAACGGAACTAGCGCCCGACAGCTGAAAGGCAGCGGCAAGACAATTGATGCGGCTGCAGCAAGCGGAACCGGTAAATAAGAGTAAGAAAAGGCGCACGAAGAGCAGGCATTATTATCCATGTCGGTCGCGCGCCCATAGACAGACAAAAATATTTGCTGTTGGCAACGCGCGCAAACAAAAGCAACTCGCCTGCTGCCTCAGCGCCGGCATCCTCACAGCAAGTGCAGTTATTAAGCTGATGTATACAATATATATGCTGCTCACAATAAGCGTTGAGCTGAGTGCATGTGGGGGCGGTGCGGTGTTGCTGGCGCGGCTGACGTGACGCTGTCGGAAGCGCATAAATGCGAAAATGAATTGTATTGCCATTCCCAGTTCACCTTTTAAATGCTGCTTTCAATTGATCCAGCATTTTGTTTGCATTTATTTTGCCATTTTCCATTTTCACTTCTCGCATTTGTTTTTGCTGTTTTCGCTTCTTACACGAAAGCTGGCAATTTACTATTTATTGCTGCGCTAATTTTAATTAATATCAAACAATACATTGCTTTTACCTGAACGCACCACGCCATGCATTAAAAAGCAATATTAAAAGGCGTGCGTGTGTGTGTGTGTGGTAAATATGAAAATTGTTTTGATGAGCGCGTAAATATTTTTATTGCTTTTCATTGTTATGTGTAGCGTTTATTTTCATTATTTTCGCCGCTTTATTATTTCATTATATTGGCTATGCGAGTTTATTTGCCCATATTTTATAATATTTACTTACTGCTTTCCATGGAGAAGGAGCACTTCGGATCATCGAACGGGAATATGTGTAGGCTACCTTGGCAGGATAAGATTAAGTGGCGTCTGTAAATGTACAAAATGTGAGCTGTTAATTTATGGCATGTTTAATTTATAATTTCTTTTGTTTTTTCTGTTTGAATTCAAATTTTTAAAATATTCAAATACGAAAAGCTTTTTCTAAGACGTCGTACTAGTGTTAAATTAAAAAAAAAATTAAAATAACTAAAAAAATAATTTAAAAAGTAAATTAGAAAAAAATTAAAAAATAAAATCAATTTTTTTTTTCATATTACGGTGTTTAGTTTAAAATTACAATTACATACTATTAATTTCAAGTCGATTACTTAAATAGTTTTTGAGTTACAGCCATTTAAAGCGGAGCCGCTCAGTTCAATCCGATACACCAGTTTTTTTAAAGCTTTTTTTTTTTGGACACAGCGTTTTTCACATTTGCTGTAGTAACAACTCAAAGACAAATGATCCGATCATCAATAAATTTCTGCCTTTTCTGTGTATAATTCTACTTACAATGACTGAATCGAGCTTTGAACTGATTAAAAATCGCATTTTGGCAGGCAAAAAGTGACCAAAATTTGGTGTATGTTAAATTTTTGATTTTTTCTTAAACGTTACTTATTGTACAGAGAATATCTTCTAGTTTAGCGAGAATTTTTTATTTTTAAGGCTCATCCACGGAGAGGGCTCTTCACTGCTGCAGTAAGAGCAGCGGAGAACCTTTTTAGCACCTTCAGAGCTTTCCCAAAACTCCAAATATGTTAATATAAATGTCACTGTGTGTTCTTAAAATATGTATAATTATACCCTGAAATTTTCAAAATGATTGATAAAGTAGATATATTTTCAAAGAGTTTCAAAAATCTACGTTATTTTAGGCTGACTTCAAGAACACTTCTGATTTCGATTTACAACAGACTTAATCGGATATTATTTCCCACCAGAGCATAAATTTCCTTTTTTATTTTTTTATTATAATTGTAATGTTAATGTATTTTATAGCAATCTACGCAGCTACGCATATCAAGTTACTTTTTTTCAATTTTGCAATGGCGATTATTGATGGTAAAATGTTACTCATACGCCGTGGTGCCTTTTCAAATATCAGGCAACGTACAGGCCACTGGCTCGAAATTTCAATTGCTTTGGAGCGAGAAAATCTTGTTATTCTTATACAATTGTTCGATTGTATTATTACAATACAGGGTTCCGCAATAAGAGTGCTTATAGGCACTTGCGAATTTCAACAAATCGATTCTGTATATAAACATGGGCCTGTTTATTTATACGCGAATTAGTTCCTCAATTTTTGAGATATCGGTTTGAAATTTTGCACATGCCCTTCTCTCCACAAAAGGTTGCTTATCTGTCGGAACCGCCGATATCGAGCCATTATAGCGTATATCTGCCATACAAACTGAACGATCTGAATAAAGTACTTGTATGGAAAACTTTTTCATTTAACAAGATATCTTGAAGAAATTTGGCGGTGATTATTACCTAAAGAAATATTGCAATATCCGAAGAAATAGTTATGATCGGGTCACTATAGTGTATAGCTGCCATACAAACTGAACGATCTGAATAAAGTACTTGTATGGAAAACTTTTTTATTTGTGAAAGGTTTTTTCTATTTCCAGTGGCAGAGTGACGTCGAAGCCATTTGTGGCAATTTGTATTCATAGTATTATTAGAATTCAGTTTTTGGTAATTTAAAGTCCCGATCATAGAAAATTTTAATCTCCAGTTTTCGTTCAATAGCAACAGATTAGTTTATTATATCAGAAAATTAGTGCTAAAATCCAATTAAAAACATACATATATATGCAGACATATAGTTTCTTTTTGAGTCAATAAATTTTTTATTCTACGATATTTTGTAAGAAACCATAACTTTCATTTAGATATATACGCAACATATGAACTTTTATAGTAGTGAGCATTGCTTTTCTCTGCTAAAAGAAAATCAGCAAAATAGTCACTTTCCTGCTTAAAGCTTCAAAACTGCGCATCGCCTACTAATCTCACATAAAATACGCAAACTTGCAACATCATGCTACAGCAACCAACGTTGAGGTACGCCAAAGTGTACAGCTGTAACTAATGTCAACATTTGCATTTCCATATATATGCATACATATAAGAGTGTATGTATGTATAAACGGCAAGAAATTATTTATTCAAAATTTTCTGATGCGTGACTAAAAAATGTCGCGCTGCAAACAATAGCCGAGTGAATGCCGCGGCAGTGCCGTAGCGAACGCAAAGCGTGGCGCATGCACTTGGTCACTGCGCATACTAATGAAATGGCTCACGCGACAAGGTATTATTTTCATATTTTATATTTTTTTCCTTTGTTTTTCTTTTATTTTTAGTTTTTTTTATTATTTTTTCTTTTTTCTTATGCGTTGGTTGTATTTGGTAAGCTAAACTTGCAGTGTAAAAATTTGCATTTTTCAAACATTTCGTTGCGCGTTTTAAGCCGCCATGCAGGCGCCCTTCGGTGCGCAAAAATGTCACTGTTACAATATTTCTCTTTTTTTTATTAAAAAAATTGTATTTAATGCGTTGTAAGTTTCAATTTTACTTGTAACGCCCATACACACCTCATTGCGTACGTAATGGTCCCGTTACGGTAGATTCTTAAAGCGAAATGCATTGGTATAATGGGGTCCTTAAAGTCGCCGTGCATAATGAAGTAGGTGTCCGGAGTCCAGATGCTGTCGTGATGATGCAATGCATTCAAAAAGTCATAATGCGATTTGTTGCCATATTGTAGACGCGGATCGTTCCACTGTTGATTCAGCAGAAACTCGACTTCGTATTTCTGGTGAAAGCGATGTTGTATCGGAAATTTATTAGTGTTGCTTCAATATATTTTCCTTACTAAAAGAAAGTTAGATTTTCATTTGAAAAACTCACCAAACTGCTCTCATCGGGCGAGGCCAAGCTGAGCAGCAACACATTCACATTCACCGTCAAAGTACCTGCGTTGAAATTTGTGGTTTATAAAGGTTATATTATTGGTGTTTGTATGAAAAATTTAATGATATACATAGCTCAAAATAAAATATTTAAAAAAATTTGTCATTTCTATTGAAAAGAAAATACATAAATCTTTTGCTATATTAAATATATGTATACAAAGAAAATCATATGAGTTAACGTGGCATAACCGCTAATAACTAAAACGATATAAACCAGCAAGTAAAGAGGCCAATCTACAAACACAAAATAGCCGACCGCTGCGCTTTTCATTACAACAACTCAAGAGTAAAGTGCTTGGAAAAGTAGTAGATGTGCTTTTTTTCTAGAAAATAGTTTTATGGATTTAGGTAGAACAAACCGCGATTGTGTGGCCTCCTCGAGTTGCTAACTTTGGCCATATCCGGTGAAGATAAACCACAGCAAAAATCCTCATCTGTAAAATTGAAATCGAAGACTTTACTAAAGTACTAAGGATATTTAATAGGTTTTTTTTAATTATATATAAAACATATATAAGAAATTTTGTCCCCTTTCTTTAACGTAGCAAGAATTCATAAGGCGGTCGGTGATATCTATTGTTATCAGCTTCGCTTCAAAAAAAACCTTAAATCTTATAACTATGCACACGAAATGTATAAAAATTGTCAAGTTAGTCATCTTATTCCTTGTCCGGTTGTTAGTTCTCTGCCAAATAAAAAGTGGGGTTTGTTTCCGTTATATATACCCTAATGTTTTGGGTAGTTCTTTCAATGTTGGCATTATACCATATGTAAAATTTCGAAAGAAGTGTGTTATTCGTAGCCGAGTTGATAGTTCAGGTTACGTTTCGGTTACGTATACATGTATAAAACTTAAAGAGAAGCATATTAGCCTTTGCCTAGTTGATATGTCTTCGCTGAATAAAAATTCAGATCGCTTAATTCCCTTTTTCTATAATTTTCAAAGACTTCTGCAATAGTCCACTAACAACCTGCAGTATAATCTTTAACTGTTTACAAAGAACTCGTGCATATACCACCCACGGCCTGCTGGAATTTGCTTTTTTTGATACCGCTTTTGACCGTTTTTTTATTTAAAAATGTTTTTTTTATTTATTTTTCAATTTTTTTTTTTAATTTATAAATTTTTTTTAAATTTGTTTTTAATTTTTTTTTGAATTTTTTCATATTTTTCCAATTTTTTTTTATGGTCCTTTGCATATTTTTGTATTTTTTTTTTGTGTAATTCACAACTTGATTCTTCATTCTTACCATGCCACTGCTCGCCAATGGTCATTTGTGCCGCACAGTTGCGCATTTTTCCACATGTGTTGCGGTTGTGGCAACAAAACCAACAAGTTACCCAAAAGTGGGCCCTCATACATATCCGCCTTTGGACACTTTTGTGGATTTTGTACACACACACACAAGAAAAAAATAGAAACAGAAGAAACTCCACACACACACTCACATTAATAGCGCTGTTTGCACAATTTCCCAGCTGAGTAAACGGGCTTTGCGAAGTAACAGGCATTCACATACGCAAACATACATACATACACACATACTTACATACGCTTGTAAAATTTAAGCATCTACGCGCACTCACCGTTAACTGGCGGCAGTAGACGTTTATCGTAACGCTTCTTCTCCAGCAACAAGTCCAAAATTTCCTTATCCGAGCTGGACTCGTCGAATCTGCGAATGAAAGAGTTGAAAGAGAGTGGAAGCGGAGAAAGAGCAAAAGTTGAAATGAAAAAATAATGAAACGGTATAACTGTAACTTCAAGGTAATGGTTGCACGGAAAAAATGTTAAAATTTTATAACCTAAAATGTGGAAATGCCTTTATACCGTATAATATAAAAGTGGCAAGTTAAGCAAAATAGGTAATGCAACGATATATATATGTATATGTACTATTTAAGAATGTATGTATGTGTGCGTTTAATAGTGAGGTACTAATACGGCGCATATAACGTGGCTTTGATGTGTGCAAAAGTAAATATGAAATTTTATTTCAGCTGAGCTAGTAAAATGCTACGCGCTTACAAATACCCTTAAGTAGTTGGTTATATTTAGTTGCGCGTGTTTGCTATGGTGCAAGTGCGTAGTACGATGTACATGTGTGTGTGCTAGCTTTACATTTCATTATGAAAATGTGTACGTAAATTTCTATTAAAAAAATTTCGCATAATATACATTTTAGCCAAACTTTTAATTTCCATAGTCTGCTTTTAGGGGTCGTCTGCATTTCACTCGTTTGAATTGAAAACTTTCTTTAACGAGTTTTGCTTTTAGACTTGTGGCTGTTTTTGTTAGCACAAAATGCTGCAGACCGTGCTGCTGCGCTGCTGTGTGGGTGCCATTAATTAATTAAATGCTTGAAGTGCGTTTAAATCCTTTTATCGTGTGTTAATGTGCGGTAATGAAGGTAGTGCTTGTACTATAAATAATGTGGTGTAGGAAGTGCATTGATTTCCAGCTGTGATGTTACTTATTTTACTTTTTCTTCACTTTGGTGTCACTTTTCGGTAGTATGGGTAGCCAGAAGTGTGATAGAGCAACGAAATTTTTAAGAAAGACTCCTCTAAGAATGGCTCTACAAGTACAAGTATGAGCTCTAAATAGTATTGGGTGTTCTTACACACATTTTTGCTCGATTACCAATTAACATACCTTCTTCATTCGGTATTTTTTTTAATGATTAAAATTCATCAGCTCATTGCTATTTTCTCAATGCTCACAACCAAATTTACAGCCTAGGCAACAACCTGCAGAGTTAAACACAGCTGAAATTTCAGCCAAGACAACAACCTGCGGACTTGCATTACAGTTTCAGCTCGATTTCAATTTGATTAAGAATTAATGTAGTAAAATAACATTTTTTTGTATAGTAAATCGATCTAAATGAGCGCTTTAATCGAGCAAAGTTCGGCTAATTGATTAATTAACTCCAGGGCGGAAAGACTATAGAGTTGTTAGAGTATCGTCCATAGTTGCATTTAAATGGAATTTAAAGTTATTCTAGTAGGGTGATAATATCTCGAGAATCTGATTTGAAGTAATGCTCAGAAAATGTATCTAAATAAATGTTTTAAGATGTATTAGTCAATAAATATACCGTATGAGGTTACTAGAATCAATTTTGGTTCCAGAAAATTAGCTTCTTAAGGTCTTAGATCCCAAAGCCACAATACTATATTATTCAAAAATTTCAAATATATATACTTGTAAAACAATTGATATTATAACTTTGTGGAGAATCTTCTTAGTTTGTAGATCTAAATATAAACAATGAAGTCTGCCTTAACATGGACTAAAAATCAATCAAATATTTGTACAGCAATGCGAAAATGATCTTCCGTATACCTAGTTTGAAATTTTTATTTCAAAGTAGCTCTCTTGTAAACTCTAAAAGCCTTTCAAATAATTTTTCTAAGCAAAAAACGAATAGCAGCATTTACAAGTGATTGCGCTGAAAGCAGTTCAGATGAAAGAAATAATAATTTCATTTGCTGAAAAAAAAAACAATTTTTCTTTATCGAAAAGCGTTTGGCGAAGCAGTTATTGTATGCTTTTGTATGCTATGATTGTCTACAGCTACTTACTTAAGCGCGCAATTACGTCGCCCACATCCATGGAAACGATGAGAACTGCGTCCAATTAAAATTATACGAGCGTTTGTTTGTTTTTGTTTGTGTATTGGATTTTAAGTTACAAGAAATTTCATTTAACTAAGTTTATATATATGTTTTTGTATTTTTTTGATCAATTAGCTAAGTATTTTACATACTTTGGCATACAAGATAAACACCGGAAAGCCAAAACTTCGTATTTAACGTTGGAACGAGCGCGAAAAGTTATAACAAGACATACACAATTTATTTATTTACAGGCTGGCTTATATAAAAAAAAATATGCTAATACATCGAAAGCGCCTGCGAAATGGACTAATTTTGAACTATTTAGACAAACTATAAACTGTACAGGGATCCTTAAGCATTATACATATGTTTGATTTTGTAATTATATGACGAACCATATACTCAAAACTGTAAATTATGAGAAATTGGAAACAGTATTTGTAGTAAGCGATTTGCAAAATTTCTTCTAAGCTTCAATATGTATTATATGTGTATGAAATTTCGCTGAACTTAGTACTTGCAAATTTTTGATTTTACAAAACTAAAGTTACCATGGTTTAGCCAATGTTATTTAAGCTTGGATATAACTGTATTTTTCAATAACATAAAGTACTCAAATCAACACTGTAAAGGAAACATTGAAAATTAGCATGCAAATTTGTTTAGTATACAAGTTTTGCAGACAATGAAGTCTACATTCAGGCGTTAATTAATAAACTTTTTTTTTGGGAGCATAAAATATACATTTAGGCGTTGGTTTATATGAGAAACAATTTAGTCTACATTTAGGCGCTAAACAAAACGAACAAAAATTAAACTTTTTTTAACAAGGAGTATGTTTCGGTTTAGTAGGCTGTAAGCGCCGCATTGGTTTAAAAATGATAACAAAATAAATTTTTATTTTCAATTATTTAATTTGGCGTTAAATGCGCAATTTTGCTTTAACATTTGAAGCGTTAATTTGTTGTTATCTCAATTCAATTAATTCGTAATGCTTTTAAATATTAAGCGTAATTTTAACTTTCTGATTGTTTGTTTCGGGAATAGCGCACTTACTTTGACCAATCGATGCTTTGACTGCAAGAAAGAAAAAATCAAAAGAAAAAGTACATAAAACCAAAAGTTTAAGAAATATTTTGTTTAACTAATTTTAATTATAAGACTACGCGAATGCTGATTTTTTTGGTACTAGCTATAAATTAATTTATTAAGTGTATACTTAAGTGGGCCGAATTAAGTAAGGAATTTATGTAAAAAATAAAAAAAAAAAAACAAAGTAGAAATGAGTTTAAAAAAAGTTAGAAAAAAATTAAAATTAATTAATTAAAAAATTAATAATAAAATTCTAAAATTGTAACTAAAAAGTAATGAACAACTGTAAAACCAAGTGGTGCCGCTTACGCAATGTCTGTGGGAGGAGTTGAGAGTGCCGAGTGAAGTGCACATTTAGGCGTTAGAGAGTAGTTAAAATGATATTACAACGCTACTTATATTAGATACTGTTAAAGTAACTGTGTGTGCTTATGTGTGTGTATAACGTCAATATCCATGTGTATGTGTGTGCGTATGTGTAAATTTCAATATTCCGTGCGTATGTGAGTGTGAGCTCGTGCGCTCCGCATTACAACAAACGCTTTGCTAACTCCTACGCCCCTTCACTCCCCCACACTGTAACCCACTGCCGAAGACGGGTCTGCGCGCTACTTACATGGGATGCTTATCGAATGGCGCCTTGTCGGGCGAGTGCGCCGCCGCTGTTGTTGTCGTCAAATAGCAGAGAACCAGTATAACGCTGGAGGCGGCATAGAAACTAATCGAGTTGCCCAGCAGATGATAGTAGTTGTGACCGATGTAGCTGAAGGCGCCGTAAGCGGCAGCGGCCACCGTCTGTATGCCGCGACGCAAGCGATGCCGCTGCTTCTGTTGTTGCTGCTGTTGCTCTTGTTGTTGTTGTTGTGGTTGTTGTGACTTCTTTTGTGCCGGCAACAATTCCGGTTGTTGCTGTCTTTGTTGTGGGGAATGGTGTTGCTGTTGCTGTGGTTGATTATTTTGGTTTTTACTATTGGCCGCGCGTTGTTGCTGCAACTGCGCTTGCTGCTGTTTGTGATCGTGTTGTTGCAGCTGTTGTTTTTGTTTTTGGTGGTGGCAGTATGTCAGCGCATTCCGCTGCGCTGCTAAGGGGGCTTTCAGTTCTGGCCGCTGCGGCTGTTGTTGCTGCTGCTTCGCTTGGTGTCGCTCAACAGTTCGTTGCTTTGGTTTTTGTTGTTGCTGTTCGACAAGTTGTGACTCATTGCGTCCGCGCTTATATGCCATTTGCAGTGGTTGACACTTACTCTGTAAAAGCTTTCGCGGCTTCTGTGCTTGGTTACACTGCTTGCGGCATACCTGCCGCTCCGCTTGTGTCCACATGCGGGCGCCTAGCGCTTTACTCCCTACCGCGGCGCGTCCTTCCAACTCATCGTTTGTCATGTAAAACCCCAAATTATCACGCAGACAGCCAAGGCGCTCGGTTAGCGCGCTACATGCATGCTGCAGCAATTCTTGCAGACATTGCTTGTCGCCGCCGCGTGCTGCTAGAGCCTTGGCGCCAGAGCGTACGCTGGCAGACGCAGTCGTCCGCGCGGCCGTTTCCGTTGGCGGCGACAAATTAGCGCTTGCATTGTGCCTCAACTTATTTTCGTGTGGCGCTTGCGTTTGTGTTGGCTGCTGTTGCGCGGCTTCCGCTTGTGGCGGCAGTGCGACACGCGTCTGTGGCAGTTGTTCGCGCGATAGCTGTCGGTAGCAACAATTATTATTTCCGTCCTTCGCGCGGTGAAAGTTTGCACAAGTGCCGACTGTAGCTCTGTTGTTGTTCTTGTTGTTTTCTTTGTTCTTATTGTTGGCGTCTGTCGCTACTGTGCAATTAACTACAAAAGTCGCACTCGATTTACAACACGCGCCGTCTGTACGCTGCGTTTCTTCAGGCCCGACCGCAACCGCTTCCGCCTCAACGCCCTCGCAGTGGTTGCGCTCAATTTGTATTTGCTTTTCAGTATCTTCCGCTTCGACGCCGCTTCCTTCTGCCTCGTCTTCCCCTACCGACGTGTGTCGCTTTTGTGTCTTTTTGATTGCTATATCTCGCGTTGTGTTGTTTGTCTGTCGTCGGCACTTAGTCCCTTTTGTGCTTGTCGCCTGCTCGTCGCTAACGGCGTTGCTTTGACAGATCACCTCTGAACTCAATAAACGCGAATGTCTTCTGTCGTTACTTTTATACGAGTTGTTGTCACAACAGTTGTTTTTGCTGTTATTGTTTTCGGTATCACGAATTGGGCTAGTTTTATTGCTTTCCTGTTTGTTGGCGTTGTTGCTGCGTTGTGTCCTCGTTTTGGCAGCCTCAGAGGAATAGCCCATGTTATGGCATCTGGAAGAAGAAGAACGCAAGTTTATATGAATTTTTTTTTTTTTAATTTTGTTGTAAAAACAGTACTTTAGTAAGAATTGTATATATTTACTTAGATAGAAACTTAATGTTATTAATGCTTTGATCTCTTGGTGGATCTAATCTGCTATTTCACGATAAACCTGCAATGGGTTCCGGGACGACGTCTCGGTGGCTGCACAGATAAAACATTTCGAACTAATGAGCTGGTTGCTCAGAGATGAGGACGGTATTACAATGGGAGGTCCATAAAGATCTATGTGCGTCGTGAGACAGCCACTCTTTCCACCTTCCTACCTTATGCGATCTAGATCTCTGAAACTAAATCACAGTTCATTGAATTTCGGAAAGTGAAAACTTTTTGATTAAGTAGACGCTTAGCTTGATCTCTCTTAGGTCAGAAGAGTTTATAAAAATAAGCTGATTTCTCCTGAAGTCGCGAATAATTCCACTTTGACTGCTAGAGAGCACCTCTGTCCAAACTCCTGGGTCCAAAGAAAGTCACAAAGTCATAAAAATCTTATAAGCGCCATTTTATATTCAACTCAGCTGAATACTTTCATCTCTCTGACCTGGAAACTTTATATTGTCCAAAAGGTAACGACCTCGCCGATCGTTGTGACAATTGTTGGCATTTCTTCTTCTTATTTTTCTGTGTTTGAATAATTGTGATTTGTGAGTCTCTAAGCCTTTTGCAAAAAATAAATCGATCCAATCTAAGACCTCTTGTTGACAAATTGTAAGTTTGTGAGATAGCTGAGGCAGTAGGCATCTCAAAAGATGGTGTGGGTCATATATTGTATAATATTTTGGTCATGAGAAACCTCTCAGTCTAATAGTTGCTGTATATGCTCACACAAGACAGCAAGCGACCTTTCTGGAGATGCTTAACTCGTCTTCTGACGGTTTCAACGCCGTTTCTTAAATTTTGATGAAACATGTAGCCACGATGGCTTTCAGCCGACGAACCTACACCAAAGCAGGCGAAGGCCGTGCTTTCATCCATAAAGGTGTTGACCAACGTTTTCTGTGTGTCACAGGATAAAAGTTCTATGCCATGCCGAATTATTGGGTCGTAACAAAGTCGAATTGCAAAAAACAAGGTTCGTGGAGGAAAATATTAAGCTGAGTCGTCTACTTTTCAGAACATCAAAAAGCCTTGAGCGGGCTTTCACCAGAGCGTCTTAAAGCCACGCAACTAAAACGAAAATCGTATTTAAAAGCAACCACTCCAATCTCTTGTTGCAGCACATAAAGTGATGACAATTACATTACAGACTCTTCAAACTCAAAGCAAGCATTTGCTCGCACACACACACACATATATATGTATATTCATATATACATGTATGCATACATAAGGATCATAATTATCCTTGCACAAATTTCATGACAAAAAGTCAAAGTGAAATATAAATTTGGCGCACAAAGTGCTTATTTGAGCAACTACAATAACGAAAACAACAACAACAAAAGTTCACTCTATTGTACGCTCATAAATTGCAGGGGGTGTTAAAACGACACAAGGGTAACATAATGAGTTAAGCAAAAGTTGTTGGTAATTATTTTTGGGTAACATGACGAGCACAAGCACAAGCGCTGAAAATCACTAGAAACATGTTGAGCGGGACGCGGGGGTCGCAGCGCGCAAATAAAAACAAATGAGACTACAACAATTGCAGCGACTATATAAGCAATAACTAGTTGAATAACTACTCGCACAGCAATAATAACAACGACAATGAAAACAACAACAACAGCAATGTGAAGCGCAAAAATGTTAATAACATTGATAAAAATACAACATGAAAACTTTTTTCCAGCCAGACAAAATTAAATTACGTCAAGCACGTGGGTGGGTGAGACGGCAAGGCGTTGCAGTCGCCCGGGCGGGGTGTGTCAAGTGAAAATGAAAACTTGAACTTTGTCAGTGATGAGAAAATTATTATAGCGCTACAGAGGAGGGACTTCACAGTTTTATGTGTGTGTGTGTGTGTGAGTTTGTATAAGCAAAGGAAAATGAGATGAAGCGCTCCAAAGAAAAAAGAAAAAAAAAAACAACAGACAACCAGCAAGCTAGTCAGCCGTGCAGCATCAAATTGAGGGTGAAATATGAAAACTTTTGACGCAGTCAAACTGTGTATAACTAGCGCCAGGCGAAGGCTGCGCTTCCACGCTGTGAGTAATACAAAAATAACTGAATTTTTAGTCGCGCATACAGTTGGCAAAACAACATAGTGTTCGTGTTATGTTCAAAAGTGCATTTCAGAAAAGGCTTTGCAAGTTTGGAAAATATAAGCTAACGGCATTTGGGGAAATTCGCGCGTAGTTCTGCGTGATTCTTGCTCAATGAGAGCGCGTTAAGTTAATTTGAGGGAAGTTGAACAAACCGCAAACCAAGCGAGTGGCAGAGCTGCGTGTGGGGCGGCTGTAAAATGAATGATGACAGGAGATGTTTGTATGTACGATTGTTGCTTAAAATAGTATTTTTGCTGTTTCTGATTCATACAAACATAAAATATTTTATTTTGTTGAATTAAATATATATGATGAAAAACCATTTGGTCGATTTTTCAGTTAGGGGTATTGTAATTTTCTCTTTAGCGATAAATTTTATCGATATTTTTCAGTAAGTAATTTATCGGCAACTTTTTATTTATTTTATATCTTTATGTAAATGTGCTTAAAAAAATTTTTAGTATATTTTTAAATTAATCGATAAATTTGTTCGATATTTTTCATCAGGTAAGCGATAAATTTTTGTTTAAATTAATTTTTAACGTTAATCTACATAAAAAATTTATTAGTAATTTGTGTTTAATCGAGATTATTTTATCGACATTTTTCAATCGGTGTATTTCAATTTTTGTTTTCTTTTGGTAGATAATATTTATCGATATTTTTCTGTAAGGTGTAATTTTACGATATAATTCTGCAATATTATAATTTTTTAAGTAAATAAACACTTGCTTATCATGGACAGTTTTGATAATTGTCAGTAGATTTCGATTTGCAATTTATCGAAAATTTCGATTATTGATTTTATATTTTCTCGATAACTTAGTAGTACTTGTTCGATTAGGACGATAACAGTTTTTGGATTTTCTTGTGTGAGGTGTATTACACCTATCGATTTTTAAGTTATCGATATTTTTTAAATTTATCGAAAATTCGGATATTTTGTTTTTATTTTATCGATAAATTTGTGGTATTTGTACGATTAGGTCGAAAACAGTTTTTCGATATTTTGTATAAGGTGTATTACAATTATCGATTTTTAAGTAATCAATATTTTTGAAATTTATCGAAAATGTATATTTTTGATTTTTTTTTTTGTTATTTGTCGCTGTACTTATAAATTTTCTGAACCCTCTTGCTTAGCTAAAGCACTTAACTCATGTTGACATCTGAAAATGTTTTGGCTCAATTTTCTGTAGAAAACAACAACTTTCAACTTCACTATCCACCGCTTTGCTGACTACAACTCAACTCTTGACCGCAAGCCCACGAACTCAGCGTTGAGCTGAAACTGTTAAATGCAAAGCCACTTGAGCTTCAAAAATTAAAAAAGTGACTGTTTCCATGCCTCAATGGCTGACCAAGCGAAAAACTCGGTTTGTATTTCCACCAATTTCAGCTCTTTCATACATTTTCTTTTTATATATGTGCATGTGGTATGTATGTATATGTGGTGTTCTGCTGCATATGACAGGCTGACAGCTGGAGTGATGGACTAAAGATGACTTACACGTAGTTGAGCGTTGAGCCTGCCAGGTCAGGCCGGATATTCGTGCCCACCAGAGCGTGTTTGTCAATATGTAAATGCCTAAATGAGTTATATATACCCGGGGAAGGCTGTCATATGCCATGCTTGTGGCGAGTGGCGAACGAAGGACCATATGGGAAAGGTGCGACTACTTCGTTCTCGGCTGCCGCAGCGTTCTTTTATGTCGTATGCACTTAATTATATAAGTTATTGATGATGTGTGGAGACAGGCAGCTTATAGCTGAAGTTCCTGTTTAATTTTCTACAGAAAGCGCGAAATGTTTTGCTGAGAATTTGAAGTCACACAGACATGAAGCAATTTACATAATTTCACGTAAAATCGAAATGCATTGTGGTTATTTATGCGCTGCGATTTTGCTGTCAACTATTCGATATTTCGACACAGCTATATACCCTTGCCTTTCGTTAGTATACGTGTAAGTGTAAGCCCCTTGTTATCCTCTGTCTCTTCATGTGTATAAATTAACTTTAATTGATTAGTTCATCGATAGTGTCCCTTATGGTTAACCTCAATCTTGTTATTGGCGCCTATCCAGCTAGCCTGCTGCCATTAAGCTGTTGCAAAATGATTAATTGCCCAGACATGGTAAATAGCAACAATTTATTGGCTTTAAGACAAAGGTAAATAGTGTCATAGCACAATATTTCTTGTAGTGAGATGATGATGAATGGAAACGGAGAAGTATTTTAATTTGATGTTTTCCTTTTGGTAGAAAGATCCTAACAAAGTTGAGCTAAGTTGGTTGAGTTGAAAAGATGTTAATGTTAAAGAGATTTTGCACTTTAATTATTCTTAAAATTTTTCTATAACTTTGATGTTTAGAATCCGAAAATTATAAGTAGAACCACTTATTGAAACAACAGCATATGCAATAAAAATTTATTAGACTGTAAGATTAAGTCTGAAATTTTCTTTTTCGAAAACTTTTCTCAAAGATCAAAAACTTAATGTGATCTGTCGTTATCGAGACTTAGGGTAGCAGTTCAGATGTATCGATTTTTAAGTTACCAAAATTTTAAATTTATCGATATTTTTGTAATTTATCGATGTTTTTGAAAGCATTCGTCAAATTTATTTTTTTTGTAATTTTTGTTTTTCGTAGATTTTAATTGATATAAATTTTTGCAAGTGTCCATTCAAATGTTTTAATTAAGTTTTTATAACGATTTGTAAGTTATCGATATTTTTTAAATGTATCGATGTATTTAGATTTTTGATGTTGTTATTTCCAAAATTTAAATTATACAATTTTGTAAATGTCAATTCAAATGTTGCACTCTGATTTCTATATCGTTTTTGAAGTTATCGATTTTTTTAAATTATCGATATTTTTTGAAAATTTCGATAAATTAAAATTTTTTATTTACGCTTCTTTCGGATTTTAATTGTTGTAAAATTTAATTTTTAAATTTTCGATATTTCTTAAAATTTTCGATACATTTCGATTTTGTGATTTTCAAAATTTTTAATTAATTTACTACATTGCGAATTTCAATTCAAATTTTGCAATCAGATTTTTATATCGACTTTGATGCTATCGATTTTTTTAAATTTATCAATAAAATTAAACTTTTGATTTTGTTATTTCCAAAAATTTTAATTGATGTACAATTCGGCAAATTGGAATGTTGTAATTAGATTTTAATAATAAAATTGATAATGATAAATCAAATTTCAAATATTGAATTATTTGTTAAATTCATACTAATCATAAATTTCCAGTTTTAACCGTAAATAGTGTAATGCCAACATTATGCTCGTAACTTCCACGAAGTTTTAAATAATGCTCTCAATAATCATGCAATAAAACGCAATAATATTGCGTAATGCAGTGGCCGCAGCATTTATATATCGATTATTTAAGTAATTAAATGCATAAATTTATATATATATAAATGTATACATATATATAAACGATTGTAACTTGTGTACTCTTCGTTTCGTTTAAAATCAGCAAATACACAACAATATAACAACAGCAAAATAAAATGAAATAAACTTCGTGACAAAAGTTTGGCTGCTCTACTTTATGATAGTGGATTAAAAGTCGGTTAATAACTCAATTTGCTGAATTTGCACTTACAATCAAATTGCAATTTTCATAAATTTATGCACTTTCGAACAAATACATATACATATATGTGTGTTTGTGTGCTATACAGCCATTTGGCTTAAGCAAATGCTTGCTATTTCGATAGAGATTAAGTCATGCTTTGAAACTATTAAACATGAATTTATAAATACTTGTGTACTTGCAGCAGCAAAGTCTTAACCACAGATTGTGTTAATGAATTTTGTAGTTTGTTGCCAATGGTATGGAAAATTTGTTAAGCGTTTTAGAAATTATTTATGTTTTTTTTTTATAGGATATTAAAATACATGGTGGAATGAGTGAAAATAAATCGTTTGTATGGCAGCTATATGCTATAGTCACTCGATCTGAAGAATTTCCTCAGAAATTTCACCTTTGCCTTGGACAATAACCAATACCAAATTTCGAGAACATTTCTCGTCATGTTGACTCCGATCGTTCATTTGTATGGCAACTGAGGGACTACTTAGACAATTGAAACGTCAGAGAGAAGGTGAAAAACCTCTGGGTACATTTTGATATCCCTAAGCAGCATTCTTATGGTCCAAAGCCGAGAGATGATAATACTCCAGGTGAATCCTCACAAAAGTAATATCGTCTCTGCAGAGAAAAAGCTCAACTGAGAGAAGGGCAGATCTGCATTTCTAATCAACATTATGAAAACGACTGCCATTCGAGTCGAATTGCACTAAAATAAACAAAAATGGGAAATAATAAAAATAAATACTTGGTCATTATCAAACACTAATGGAACTTTAGCTGGGAAACGGAAGCTGTCCTTCTACAGTACTAAAAGTAATAAGAGTAGAATATAAGCATGAGTTAACGATGTAACGCCTTTTGAAAGCTGTGACTGTAGAAAAATTTATAAACAATCATATTGAAAAAAATGTACAAATATTAAAAGCGATTGCATAAACAAAGCATGACAGCTGAAATATAAAATTGTGACCAAAATTGGAATTAAAGAAATATATTTGTCACACAAAAATATTGCAAGAAATACTTGTTCATGCTTGCGGTTGCTAAGCGAGTAAGCAAACAACACCAAAAATAACAAAAGTTAAAAAAAAAACGCACACCAATGTAAAAAATCAACTAAAAAGTGTGGGAGAATTGTAGGTAGAAAAAAGCAGCGCGGACGACGGGGCGTATGAGTGCTGTCATAGCATATTTCTGTTTATATAATATGTTCATGTATAGGGTGTAGAACAGCTTTTGATAGTAAGCACCACTTTGCGCACATAATCACCACAGACATGCATATGTGTAATATATACAACAAATACTTGAGGCATAATGCTGCTGGCTGCTTGGCTGCTGGCGCTTGCTATTAGTTCTTGCTGTGAATCATTTAAAGCATATATAAGCACGCTAAGAGCGGACAACAAGCAGCAGCAATAATACACACACAATGAGCACTTGAACTGCATGCAAAGAATGGTGGCGGTGTGGACAAAAGCTGGGCGAAGTATGAGTCAAGTGTATGTGGCAGCGACAAGAAATGATAGAAATGTTTCAAATAGCTGGCTGGAATTGTGTGCAATTGTAGCGCATGCAAAGCAGTTTCTATGCTGTGATGTGCGAAAATATGACATTTGTGTGATTAAACCGAGAGTTGTGTAATACATTTAAATAAGTGAGTTTTGCGCAGAGGCTGCGTTGGCGTCCGAAAAGTTTAGAAAATATAAAAGTATAGCAGTTAGTTAAATCAGCAAAAAGCATTCAAAACATTGAAAATATTAACACAGCATTTTATTTAAACTTGCTCATAGGTTACGTATATGCACTGCAAGAAAGAGTAAGGCGTTTGAAATTATTTTTGATGCCAAATGTGTAACTACATTGAATTACAGATTAAAATGAAGGAAAGTTGAGACAAAATTTTAGATCGAAATAAATAAAATCGGTTTTTAAACAATGGGGCTGAGTCGACTTAGTCATGCCCGTCTGTCTGTATATACGCGAAATAGTCCCTCAGTTTTTGAGATATCCATCTGAAATTTGGCACACGTCCTTTTTACCCCAAAAAGCTGCCCATTTGTCGGAACCGCCGATATCGTACCATTATAGCATAAAGCTGCCGTACAAACTGAACGATCAGAATCAAGTGCTTATATGGGAAACTTTTGCATTTCATCAGATATTTGGCGTACATTGTTTTTCAAGCCAACCCTACAATATCTTTTATTCAGATCGGACCACTATAACGTATAGCTGCCATACAAACTGGCCGTTCAAAATCAAGTGCTTTTAAGGAATCTAAAAGAAAATAATATGGGCTGCACCTAAAAGGAAAGAAAAGAAGATTGGAAGTGAGAATCTATTCGAATTAGAATTAAATTAATTACAATTTTGCTGTTAACTTTGTACAATATGCTCAACTTCTTTGGTTGAAAAATTTAATGTAACAAATATCACTCATACGCCTTGTCTGCCCTTCATTTAAGTGCTTCATTAGCAACGGTATAAGCGCGCATGATGTGTCTGAGAGCTACTAAAAATACAACGTAAATCTCAGCTCATTTAATTCCTTCGCTTTTATGCAATTTCCCTTTTACAGAGTTGCCCTCTCATTATTTTTGCACCATCACACATACTTAATTGTCTTTGCGCGTAGAAACGCGAGTATATAAATAGCAGCAGTTGTAGCAACTCTCGCAGCCGCAAACTCGATTTGCATCTGTGGTCACCAGCGGCAATTGAGTTTTGGTCGTGTGCGTGTGCGTCGAGTGTGTAGGGTTGTAGTGATTTCTCAACGCACAGCGCCCAGAGGAAGTTGCAACTTTGAAGCGCTTGCATTAGCCAGCAAAAGTGCTGCTTGTGCTGCATAGCCAACTTAATTGGTCTGCATAAGTGAAGTAGGAGTTACGAGGAGTCAAGCAGTGTCTGTGCGAAACTAAGTTATCCGCTATTTATATTTATATGCTCCTACTTGGTTGCGTCTACGTGTGCTCCGAAGCAGGCTAAGCGACCTGAGGCAATGCAGCATACACAACTTTTTCTCATTTGTTTACTGCATTTCTTGGTAGCGCATAAACTTAGCAACAAGGAGGGTGACAATTTTCGAATCTCTGTGACCGACTTCTCAATTGTACCGTTCAACGGTAAGAAATGTGCTCGAGCACACACTCAGCATAGTAAGCACACCTACTTACTATATGGGTATGTATGAGTATGTGATGGCGTGTGTACTTCTTAGAGCCCTTAAGCATTTTGCAGGGCTAACATAAATTTAGCAGCCCTATTCTCTTATCTTTATTGTTTATACACAAAAATATGCAAGAGCGTGTGTATGAGTTGGCTTTCCAGTTCCCATTTTGCCCACTCTGCCTTTACACAATCTCCTGCTAATGTCTGGGGGCTCAACTTGATCCACATTTGTACTAAGCTACCATTGCGCTCTCGGTAATTGGGCGGCGATGCTCTAGTTGTGTATGTGACTGTGTTGGGTATCTTATTTTAAAATGCTGTCAAGTGTTGTTTTTCTACTCCTCTCATTGTATCACAGTTGTGATATATGTACATATGTACGAATAGGTGGAACGCTGAGAAATGCAAATAAAGGCGAGAAAAGTTTAATGGCGAATGGTTGATGAATCCTATGTAGTCTATAGCTAGTTTTGTTTTAATTTGTTAAAATTGCATTGACTGAAATAATCGATAAACTAAATAATCGGTAATTGATTGTTGACAATTATGAAAAAAAATAAAAAGGATTAGGCGGAATTAGATTTCCAAAATTGCATAGATTAAAAAATCGATAAATTAGACCATAGATAGATAATCGTTATTGGCAAATTATCGATAATTCAAATCGCGCAAACCTCAACACAATTGCTGAGGAATAAAGTTAAAGGAAAGTTGAGGCGAAATTGCAAAGACTACACTCAAAATCGATAAATTTAAATAATCGATTGTTTGCAAATAATCGATTTTTTTTACTTAAAGAAATATGTCGTCTTCTGATCGTTTTTTAGAAATCGCTAGAATGTCCGATGACTCGATGAACGAATTTATGGTTTGTGTTTGGCCGTAATTGAAAGTTATCGATATGACAAAAAACGTATCGAAAAATAAAATAGACTCTATAGACTCAAAAACGACAAATTTAAATAATCGAAATCGAAGCATAATTGTATAGATTTAATTGTAAATATGAGATTTTTTATATTAAAATAGATATTTTAATATTTTATTCAATAATCGATTATTTTAAAATTATTGGTAATTCACGCCCTGAAAGCTCCATAGCCGTGGCATTTATCTTTAGCAGTTAGATCTGGCTAGACCGACGGTTACTTCAATTAAAAATGTCCAAAATCGCATCGAAAAGCGAAAAAAAATTGGAAAACTGAAAATCGATAAATTGATCGATTGTCGACAAATAATCGATGTTTTTTACTTGAAAAAATATGTTGTCGTCTAATCGATCTTTTGTTGTCAACAAATATCGATAACTTCATTACCGAACTTATCGTAATATCGAAAAATATCGATATATTCAATCAATCGATTGTTTAAAGTTAATCGATATTTTTTGACTTCAAAAACATGTTCTCACCATAACGCTCGTTGAAAGTGGGCAATAGGTCATACTTATTACCGAATTTACCGATTCTGGGCATGTAAAATATCGATTTAAATCCTAAAACAAATATCCGCAAAGTTCGAAGCCTTTAAAATTGGCGCATTAAAGTTTTTTCACTTTGTAGCGTTCACTATTGACTTAAATTTCTTTTCCGACGGCATTTTCAATGAAGACTTATACGAAAATGTTACTTTTCCGAATTCCGCAGCTCTTATTCTTATACTTTTCAGCTTGTTTATTACATTTTTCAAAAAACATTTTCTGCTTTTTAATGGTTTAGTGAGCCTTTAATCGCTTCGTAAACTTTGCGAACCTACTCCCCTGTTGCGGCAAATAATTCACTATCTTTAAAAAAAATATTTCAGTACAACATTTACCACCTGCAACATCTTTTAAGTTTTAAATATCAAAACATTTTTTTCTGAAAACTCTCTTTAATACAAAGTATCTATCTCTAAATGCAACGAAAAAATGTGTCAATTAAAAGTTTACTGCCTCAAAGTTTGTTAGTTTCTTGCGCTTTGCAACACAATTTGCATTTGATTTTCACGCGCTCCAGCAAACCTTATTTACATTCATGGAAAATCAATACAAATACCAAGAGACACAGCGAAATGTAATGCAAAGCATGCAACTGCAGGTGAGCGCATTTTATGCAGGTCACTCTGCAACTTTGGTAGGCGTATATAAATGTTGCGTATACGCCCCAGCGCACACTGTGTAACTAAGACGTGCAGTCTACAACATTTCAACAGCTTGAGATGCAAAATTATATATTGAAAATGCAAGTTTTATGCAAATATTTTTCATCCTTTATAAAGCTGCTGGAACTTACTAAAATTTTGGTAGGTTGAAATATGCGTTAAGCGATATGTAGCCGAAGGATGGCAATGTAAAATTGTGACATTAGTTCTTTAGTTTCAAAAAAATTCCAAAGTAATTTAAATAAATTTTATTAATTAACTAAGCAAAAGTAGTTTAATCATAATTGCCTGTGGTGTTATTATTATTATTATAATTATTTACTTAAATTACTTTTTGTTTGTGCATGTGTTTGTGTGTGTTAATGCCAGCGAAAACACATACTTGTGGCTTGTAGCAAAACACATTTCAGGCCAGCAAGCTGCGCGGCGCAGGCGAGTGTGACAAGCTATGTAAATAAGCGTTGTTTTTGCGCAGCGTAATTCCAACACTCGAAAACTACATAACGCACACAAACACACATGCATACACATATGAGCTAATAATGTTTTTGTGTGTAATTACTTGATTTGCATATTTTTTGCTGGTGGCATACGTGTTGTTGCAGCGCGATGTTAGGCAAATAAATGCTTTTTGTTTTTTAAATAAATAAATGCAAAAAGTTAATGTGTATATATTTGTATATACATATGTATATGTATGTATATATTATATTTGCTGCAAATTTAAATTTGACATTATGTACGCACTTTAAATGAAGCCATCGAGTATGAAGAATTAATTAAATGCGACAACTTCATACCTGAAGGGCCGGAAAATCGGTCAAGCGCGCAATTACTGTAAATGTATGTATGTATGTGTGTGCAAGTGTGAATGCAAATGACAATATGTCAGCAGTGCTTATGAAAAGAATGAAAAAGTATGCTTGAACGTGCTATGAATATGAGGGGCATATTTATTACCTAAGAGCACTTGCAATTGAAGTCTTTAAATCGAGGTACTTAAAAAAATTTACAAGCGAAGAGCTGATAGTTTTATTTTACTCTTATATACGTTACGATACTTATTTAAAACGCCTGCATAAATATTTAATAAAAAAACAGCTAAAATAATAAAATTATTACAAACTTGCTAATGCTGAAAATCGCAAGCATTTTGAGCAAAGTTGCCACTTGCTTAAATTTTTTTTCTTTTATCTAACAATTATTGCCATTACATAAACTAAGGCAGCTTAACAAATATTGCTGCTTAGAATATTGCGTAAAATGGCTTAAAATCGTTAAAGTTTGCAGCATTATTGCCACCTAGTTATTTTTTTGCAACAATAATTGCCGTAGCATCAAGTTAAGCAGGCTTAAAAAATATTTTGGCTTAATATATTTTGTTAAAGACTTAAAACCGAACTCATTTTCAGCGTAGTTGCCACCTAGTGTTTTTTTAATTGCTTAATCACTGCAGTATCATCACATCTTCTTCACCGAGCTTGTGCAAGGTTCTTGCTTAATATTTTTTCAAAAATTTCAAGAAAGTCAAAAATTAATTTGTTAAAACAACAGCACAAGTTGAACTGACTTAAGAAAACTAAAAATAAAAATAAAAAACCTATTTAAAAAAGTTAAAATTTAAACTTTAAAGTGGAAAGTATTTTGACAAAAGTTGCCACCCCTATTTTATTAAAAGAGGTTTGCCAGTCGAAAATCGATATGCCATAAAAAACCAATGAAAAATCAATCGACTTTTGAAAGCTCGTTGTTATAAATATTTTTTACATTTAATTAGTTTAGTAAGGGTTGCCACCTTTTGAAAAGAAAAATAAAAAACTGAAATAAAAAATTGTTTAAAGTTTCTTAAATTAAAAATATTTTTACTTTAATTGCCACCCTAATTTCATTTCTGCTAAGCATTTTCGATACAAAAAATTAAAAAAAAAACTTTCTTCAGTATTAAAACTTACTTTTTTAAGGGGTTATGAGAGTTAAATTCAATATCTCTTCAGATTTTCTAAAATAATTTTATTTTCAATCCTATTTTTCCAAACTATTTTATGCCTTCACATATATATTTGTACTGTTATTGCCTTCCGCTAAGCACGCATTATTCTCAGTTCTCCGTAATATTCACAAATTTAAGCTATTCGACGAAAAGCAAAAACAAAAAATCAACTCCCCCAGCTGTGCTTAACGCCAACACACATGTCCGGCAAGCGACTAAAACTCCAGCTAAGCAACTCACCTTGGCCAGTTGACCTAAAAACCGACGCTTAATTATTTCAACGCACACAAAAAAAGGCAGCAAAAAGGTGGCAGCAGCGTCTGCTTATTTCATTTCCGCCGCATTCTTAGGAACCCATTTGGCAGCACACTGCTTTAATGCCACGCACTTAAACATTGTGTAATGAAGTAAATATAATACTCGTACTCGTACTGGTAATGCAATAGCGGGAAATGTGCAATTACACCGCACTTTCACAATAACTCTAAGTGGCTCATTTGTGGCGGCAGTGCAACGATAGCCATTACAATCCACCACAGCAACACACACACACACTCGCACACGCCTGCTTGCAAGTGCGTCGCATTGTTGCTGCTGCTACTTACGTGATCTCCGAAGCAACTAGTTCACTTGCATTTAGCGCTCATCATTAATTCAATATGGCAAATGCACGTCGCACTCAATACGCCGCCTTACATTTGTTCCAACAACAACAACAACAGCAGTAGGTAAAGTGGTGAATGCATATACGGCTTGCAATTGCAATTGGCATTTGCCAATCAGCAGGCGATTCATCGATTGCGCTGCCGCCACTAACAGCACGCAGTTGCCACCTGTCTGGTGTGCTGGTGCACATATATACATATATGTATATCATATTTATACCCTGAACAGGGTTTTTGAGGTTTGTCACATTGTTTGTAACGGCCAAAAACTTTGGAGATTATATACATATATAAATGATTGGTGTGACGAGCTGAATCGATTTTGCCATTTCCGTCTGTCTGTTTGTATATACGCAAATTGGTCCCTAAGTTTTAGAGATATCAATCCGAAATTTTGTACCCGTTATTTTCTTACCAAGAAGTTACTCATTTGTCGGAATGGCCCAAATCGAGTCACTACAGCATATAGCTATCTTACAAACTGAACGATCGGAATCAAGTGCTTGTATGGAGAACTTTTTTATTTGTGGATATATTTTTATAAAATTTTGTGAGGGTTGTTGTCTCAAGCAATAACACAATCTCTGAAGAAATTGATCACCTCGGATCACTCTACCATATAGCTGCTATACAAACTCAACAATCGGAATTGAGAGTTTGGATGGAAAACTTTTTCATTTGATGAGATATCCTCATGAAATTTAGTAGTGATTCTTATCTCATGCAATGATGTCATCACTGGAAAAATTATTTAAATCGGATCACTATAGCATATAGCTGTCATACAAACTGAACGACCAGAATCAAGTGCTTGTATGGTGAACTCCCTCATAGGAGGAGATATTTTCATGAAATCTGCCATAGATTAACGGTATAAGCAACGGTATAAACTCCGAAGAAACCGTTCAGATCGGATCACTATAGCACATAGCTGCCAAACAAATTGATCGATCAAAGTTATTGTAAGGAACTTCTTATACTTATGAAGTGTATCATAACTTCGGTGCAAGCGAATTTAACGTTTCTTTCTGTTTTATATATTTCCACAACTGTATGTGCGTTTGGCGTAGTAGAAAGTGTGGCAGCGACTTTATTAGGCATCAAGTGTTGCCGCATATCGATTTCAATTACCGCTGCTGCCATCAGTACCACACAAATTGAGTGCCGTTGTATGTGTGGCGCCACAACTTCTCATTTGACAAGCGCAAAATGTTAATTTTCATTTCTAAAACCACTAAAGCTTTTCAATGCATTAAGCAGCGGCGTGGGTGGTTGAATGTGAATGCAGAGTTGAATATTGATTTCTGTCACTTGCAAAGCGTGGACTACGAAAATTCTCAACTTCGTTGCGTACTTGCCGGAATTCTACATTTCAATTTCACTCACGTGAGTGTCGTCCGCGCTGGCAGCTGCCCACTTTCACACAAGCGAAACCTGCACTGCCGCACCCCATCCGCACGCCATCCGCACCTAATTTGTTGTCCCCGTTTATATGCACACCCACACATACATAAGCGCACACATTTATGTGCATTACACTGCCCACTAAGCCATACGCTAAATCGCCATATTAGTTGGTGCTCAAGTCGCCACAATGACCATTAGACACGGAAATGTCCACCATTGCTGGCCATTTTCCTGCTTCGTTCCGCTCACCTTGCTTGCGCCACTCAACGTACTTAGTGCGACCCGAATTGTGAGTGCATGCAAAATTTGTCACCGTTAAGTGTTTTGTGGGGGAAAGCGACAATGAGTTGCCATTAATTCCACGTTTGTGGTGTGCCTTCGTTTTGTTGTTTTGTTATCTGTGTTTGACCCATATAAGCAAGTGACCAACAAGTTTTTTTGTGTTTTATTTTGTACTGAAAGTTTTCCGGCCTTTGTACAGCCGAAATTGCGAGTTGTGAGTAAGTTCCCTGTTTTTGGTAGACGCATGCATGGGCGCAACTTCAGCCTCTGAATGAAAATATGTAACCCGTTCTGAAAAATATTCGCTCAACAAGCAAAAACGCAGCTATATAACCTTTCAGCGGTGTATTTTTTGTGGCAGCTATTAGTATGAATGCATATGAATAATTGGCAATGCGACCGATAAAGGGCACCCATGGGGAAGTGAACACAACGTTTTCGTTTTCCAATAGAGTAGAAATCTACATATTCACTGACGGATAAAAGGGCGAAGTAGGGGTAGGAGCAAGCTTCTTCTTTCGTAATTCATACACAGAAGCTAGCTTCGAACTAAATGCCTATAACTCAGTCTTTCAGGCCGACATAATTGTGGGCATAACAGAAGAAACCAAGTAAGCCTCTGCAAACCAGCAGATCCATAAACATTCGATTAGATAGCCAAGCGGCAATTAAGGCTATTCGCATCGCTAATAGGTTAATTTAAAAGTCCCCGATCTGACACATAGATGGCGCTAGTAGAGTTAATGCCATATGAGTTTTCGGTAGCCCTAACCTTCAAAAGCCTCGTGTATTAATTTGATCGCTGTCGGATCATTAGTTTGTGATTAATATGATTTTGTGTGAAGCAACTTTTGTTAATGTGAACAAAATTGATGAAAAGGAGTCTCGCGTGTTGATAAGTTTGCTTTTTGAATGAAAAAAGTGCAGTTGAAGCTAATATTTGGATTGAGTTACATTATTTGGACTCCTCACCAGAAAAATCAATCGTTGAAAATCAGTTTGCTAAGTTTGAACGAGGCGAAATGAGCAACGAGCATGATGAAGTGAGTGTACGCCCTTAAGAGATTATAACTGACGAAAAAATTAAATAAGTCCACAAAATAATTGTGGATGACCGTAAAATGAAATTGCGGGTACGAGCTGAGACTCTAAAAATATCAAATGAACTTGTAATTATATCATTCATGAATATTTGGATATGAGAAAGCTCTGTGCAAAGTGAGTGCCGTGCGAGCTTACCTTTGACCAAAAGCTATGAGGTGTTGATGTTTCAAACAGTGTTTGGAGATACCCAAGCGCAATAAACTGGAGTCTTATCGTCGATATGTGATAATGGCTGAAACATTACTCCATAATTTCGCTTCGAAGTCCAACTAAACAGTCGTTCGAGTGCGCTGCACACGATGAACCCGCTCCAAAGCGTGGTGAAACACAATAGTTAGCTGGCAAGGTTATGGCGACTGTACCATATTTTTGGATGCGCATGGAACAATTAAAAAAAAAATGGAAGGAGCATGATCGCCGACTGTTACATAGCTTTATTGGACCATTTAAAGGAGAAAAACAGCCGTATTTGAAGAAAGAGAAATACCAGTTTTACCAAGGCAATGCACCGTGCCATAAGTCAGTGAAAACGATAGCAAAAATCTGTTAATCTATGAGCTTCGAAGTGCTTCTGCATTGACCGTATTCTCTGGATTTGGCCCTACCGATTATTTTTTGTTCTCTGATCTCAAAAAAAGTGAGCAGCGAAGAAATTTCCGTCGAATAAAGAGTTCATCGCCGAGACTGAGGCCTATTTGGTAGCAAAGGACAAATCGTACTATAGAAATTGCGAAGGAATGGAGCGAAGGGAACTATGTTGAACAAAGAACGAATTTTGCTAAAAACGTGGGTTTTACTTTGGCAGGCCGGGAACTTTTCAATTGTTCTGTTAAATGCTATTATGAGCATATGCATACCTACATTTTTGAAACACATAAAACAACTTAAAAAAAATAACAATTATTCAAGCTCTCTTAATTCTTTTCGTGAGGTTACTACACACTCTCCGAAAAAATATTTGCTAAATATACAAATAGGTACTATACATACATGGACCTGCTTCAATTTGATCACCATTTTGGCATTAATTCTGGCATATCTGCATATACGACAAAGACCATTTTAGAGTAACCATAAAACAATCTGATAAATTCGAAATCTCGTACGCCCATAACCATAAAATATGCATACAATTTCGTACTCGAAACGTTGAGCATGCTAATATTCACACTAGACACACGTGATAATCGCCATAAGGTCATTAGCAAGTTTAGCAAATATATGGAGTAATAAATTTAAAGAGCAATGCAATTAATCACGTCTAAGCTGAATGTGAAAGCGAAACCATTTGACTTCAAGCACTAAAATATTAAGCCGAGCAGGTCATAAAGCAGAGCGACCAAAGAGCAAAAGTGCAACAGAGTCTCGGTCGGTCTAAACTAATACATAGGCACCAGATAAATACAAATAATTGTGGGAGCAAGGCAAGTACGAGCGGAAATTCTAGCTAATTTATTTGCACAAATACATATTTGTGTATATTTGTGCGCCAACACGGAGTAAAATGTCAATGCAAAGCGACAAACGGGCAGACAGACAGCGAGACAGTGGCACAACCGCTGCTATTTGCCACAAAATGGCGTAAACACAATTATAGCAAAACATACAGACATGCAAAGCGCATTAAACGCGCGCATAAATAGTGTTGTCATAGCGCCACTTTGGGATGTGCATACATTTAGGCGCATAGCGCGGTACATTTGTGGTTTTATAGCTACACAACGTCTCCGGCATTTCTGCAAATGCGCATAGATATGTAATAGAATGCTTATACGCGTGTGTGTGTGGCCAGTTTTATCGTCTTCATGTCACTGCAGCTTTGGCAAGGCATTAATTATTTAGCTTGGAATGTGCTAAAATCAAATTAATGGGTCACATTCGAGCTGATAAATTGATAAATATAAAATGAGCGTTCCTTTGGGACAATGTATATGCATTTATATACTCTATATATCTAAATATCAATAAATGTTATTATTTTATAGTATTTCAAAAACAATATGCCACAGCGCCCAAGTGTATGCTACACAAAGTAATTAATTCCAGCCAATGCATGTTGTCCGCTGTTTGCACACACACACATACATACACATAGAGTAATCTAGCTATATATATAGCTTTAAGCATACCACATCCTAGCGCTTTATATTTAATTTATATTTCACTGCTCCACAAATTCATCGATTTATCGATTAAACGACGCTGAAATGCCTTTTTCATTTTTAATTAGTGACAGGCCGGTTGCGTGCAGTTTCCGTCGTGTATATTAGTTTAAATATAGTACATTATGTAACTGTATATGTGTGTGCTGTAATGTGCTACTCACCGAAGTGGCCGCACAGCCCGGTCAGGTCACGCAATTTAAATTGGCTTTAAGGATACGCCGCAGCAGACATGTGTATTACGGTTTTTTGTGCGCCTTTTAAGTACGATTTAACTGTAAAATAGATAAAAATTTAAAATTAATTTAAATTTAATTTATGCTTGTCTTGATATTGTCAAAAATAACTATATATTTTATTAAAGCCTGAACAGGGTATATTAAGTTCGTCGCGTACTAGTGCCTCAATTTTTCAGATATTGAACTGAAATTTTGTACAGGTTTTTTACACCTCAATTAGCTGCTCATTTGTCGGAACTGACGACATTAGACCACTATAGCATATAGCTGTCATACAAATTGAATGATCGGAAATAAGCGTTTGTTTGGAGAACTTTTTCATTTGACGAGATGTTTATACGAAATTAAGCATGAGTTATTGGCTAAGGCAGTAATGCTATCTGCCAAGAAATTTTGCAGATCGGATTACTATAGCACATAGCTGTCATACAAACTGAACGTTCGGTGTCAAGTGCTTGGTGGAAGACTTTTTAAGTTTACGAGATATTTTCTTGAAACTTGGCATGAGATATTGTCTAAGTCATTGGTGCAATCTCTGAAGAAATTGTTGAGATCGGTTTACTATATCATACGGCTGGCATACAAACTGAACGTTTGAAATCAAATAATTGACTTTTACTTTGAATACTAATTCACTAAGTACCAGACGGGCTGCTTAAAATCACTTCGCTCATCAACCTGCAGTAGAACAAAGCTCCAAAGCAGCTGAATGCAAAATATATGCGCTTTGTGTTAATGCTTCAAATTCTTGCTAAAAGCATGAGTCTATACCAAAGTGAATATTTCAATGATGCTAGTATTCGTGCATACCCCAGGCTGTCTATGTGTTTGCTTTGGCTTTCATTGACTTGTCATTGTGTTTCTTACGACGCCTTGCACGTTTTGCTGCCAAACTTTTGTTTACTCCCTATGCATACTCGAAACTGTTGTGTTGCATCTCTATGTATTTGTGAAGCGCGTGAAGCTGCCGAGAAGTCTGTGATTTGTATTCGTTTCATTTGTATGAGTGCAGCTGCTTAGAGGTATGCACTACTCTATGATCTTTAGTGAGTTTGTCATGCTGACTGTTTGTCGTTTTGTCAGCTGCACACAATGGCAACGCATGCTCACTTGCGTGGAGTTGACAGCTGATAGCTGAAGGCACTGCCGAGCAGTTGACGCTCCCAAATGATTTCTTTGTGCATAAATCACGAAATTGCATCTTACGCTTGAGATGACAAAGTGCATAGTTAGTGTATGTATATATGAGTTTGTGTGTAGTTGTATTTGCTATTGCTTATTTTTCAGCAGTGAGAAATTGACTTGCAAAACAGAAATTTCCAAGAATTCGAATTTCGAATTGAAAATATTACGGATATCTATTAAAGGCTCAGTGTTGCGGCAAATTAATTGATTTGCTTATGCTAATTTGCCCGTTGGTATTTAAGGAATTTAATTGCTTTTATAACATTTGTGGGAAATATTTTGTAATTCATATTTACGCTTCAACAGCTGCTCGGATTAATAATTACTTATTTTAAATTCTCAATTATGAATAGCAAAAAATATGTTTGCGTACGCTTCACCAAGCAAAAAAATGTAGGGAATGTGAGTAAAACGGAAATTAATTCCTCAGTGGTTATGTAAAAATACTTAAAATACACACACTTGATATGAACATAAAAAGTTGCGCATACGCCACCACACACCCGTTTTTGGTTGTCTTTTGGCAGGAGTGATGTATGAGTTGTAATTTGAAGCTACTAATGAAAAGATAGAAAGGGGTTATGAGATAACACTTGTATTAAGAAAAATTATGCATTTCACATTATCTTTATTAAGAATTTCATATATTTTTTCATGTAAATGAAAAGAGCTGCTTAGAATATTCCAAAAGTGTGAATAATATTCAACCCAGAATCAGTCTTTGAAATAATTTTTATCGTGATAGAAGCAGCAGGTGATATACATGCAGGCATATACAAGCAAATTAAAAATTCGTTTTGTAAGAGTTTGTGCACGTGTATATGTATAATCATACCAACTGCACACAATAAAATAGTTCAGCTATTCGAAAACTGCTCTCATCCAGTTTAATTAAACGAGCTGCTCGTAATCATACAAATATTTGGGAAATTCAGCGAACAATAGAAATAGCAAACCGTGGAATAGCGAATATGAAAAAAGCGAAAAGGGGGAGAACCAACAAATAAAGAGGCGCTTTAATTGCAGCAAGCGAAGGGAATGCAGAAGTGTTGAAGCCCAAGTTACTTATATTTTTCGTGTAAGCTAATTGGAATATATGGAAGAAGAAGTAATAATTATTGAAAATATGTTTAAAATATTTAAAAAATAAAAGAAAATGCGAAGAAAAAAATTTATAAAAAAATAATAAATATCAATTATGTAAACATTTAGAAAAGCAAATAATAGTAATACAAAAAAAAAATAAAACTTAAATAAATTAAAAAAAAAAAATTAAAAGCAATTTAAAAATAATAAATAAATAAATGAAAAGTAGAAATTATAATTATATTTGTATAATCAAATAATATTAATTATAAAAAAAAAAAAAAAAAACATTAAAAAATATTAAATTTATTAATAAAAAAAGTTATAAGAAAAATAAAAAAAATAATAATACTAAACAAATACCAAATTACTACGATTACGATTATCACGATTTAAAACTAAAAATAAATAAATTGATAAAAATTAGAAAACATAATAATAAGATAAAAATAAATTTAAAATTATAATTTACAAAATATAATTAATACTTAAAACCAAAAAAAATTTAAATAAAAAACACATTAAAAAAGTAATAAACAAATGAATAAAATAAAAAAAATAGACTACAATTGAATTCGAAATATTGATAAACAAATAAATAATTAAAAAGAAAAAAATAAAAGCATACAAAAATTAATTACAAAAAAAAGTTAAAACTATAATAATTCTTGGAATACCAAGTTATACGGATTAAAAACCACACAAAAAAATTAAAAAATAAAAATTATAATAGTAATATATTTGTTATAAAATAAAATAAAAAAATTGTTAAAAGATAGTATGATAAAAAATTAAAGTAATATTTAAAAAGAAAAATGTTTTAAAAAAATTAAAATTAAAATTAAAAAAAAAATATAAAAAATAAAAATTAAAATAATTTATTCAACTAATTATGATCTTATAGTTAACTACATGTTACTAATGCTGCCAAATTATATTATTATTGTTATGCAGTATTTTTTGTTTTTTTGCTTACCATAAAAAATCTTATGACAAAGAAATTATTGTGGTTATTTTACGAGCTTAGAAGAATTAGAACTAAACTGAGCATAAAATTTACCGTGAGAATGCCTCCTATAAGCGTTCTTCTACTACTTTAGCGCACTTGAATACTAAATATTTATAAAATATATAAAAAGTACGTGTCACGTTGCTTGTCCGCGATGGACTCCTAAACTACTGAACCGATTTTAGTAAAATTTAGACACTGTGTCCAGTTCGAACCAACTTAGAAGATGGGGTATTAAAAACAATTCATAAATAAGAAATACATTGAAAGTTATATTAAATGGACGCTCTATTAAGCGGACAACTCTACTAACTAAATAGAAAGGCTGGTAACCAAACCTTGAGAAAGCAGCTTTAAATTCGTTATTTTTTCCAATGAAATTTATTTGTATGAACATATTCAAAATTTAACCTCAAATACAATCCCTTGGATTCTTATGCCTGTATTGAATAGTTTATTATTTGAATAATGATGTAAAATGTATACCACTGCAACGCGCGCTGGATCGCCTTGCAAATACTAAATAATATACATATGTATGATTATATGTAGCTGGCGCTGCTATTATTTTGTTGTTCTAAAGGTATTTTCATTTCGTTTTTATTTTCCATAATATATTCATTCTTTTATGCCATAATTTATTCAAATCTGTTTTCAACCACATGTACTATGAAGAGAATCACTCCTTTCGTATTAAGTAATCTACAATATATTGCTATTAATATGACAAACTTTGTTTATGAAAATGCTTGTATAAATAACTAAACACACGCACACCTGCCTATTTCCCTGGCATACTTCGGTGAAACCCTTACATTGCTATAAATACTAATTTCCGGCCGCAAAATGCTATCATGCATAATACATACTAATTGCGACTGATTGACGTTGTTTCTAACCCGGCTCTTACTGAAGCCTTGCCACCACAAACCTCACATCAAGCACAATGTTGCTGTAGTTGTGGTAAATGCTTAAGTAATTGCTTCGTATGCACACACGCACACGCACACACATGCGTGCACTAAAATATGTAATATAAATATGTAGCAATGTGCCTATGTATAAATATAAATTTATATTTTTCTTAACCTTTTATGCTGATGCAAGTATTTCTGCTTTGCTTCCAGGTACAACAGTGCGTATACGTGATCGGCATGCAAACGGCTTTGCTTCGGTTCAAGCAGCAATAATCGCCGAGACACGTGTATTTCTGTGTAGGTAAGTAATTTTACGAATATATATATGTATATGCTTTACATTTTTACTTATATTTGCTTACATATATTTGGGTACTTGATGGTTTGTAGGTTATTATCCAGCCAACCGCATTTTTGTTGTACAGAATATCGGCTTATGACTGACTTATTATTTATAAGACAATTTTTATGAAAAGCAGCAGAATTTATGTTAGTTTTGCGCAAATGTTTATATGTTCATCATGAAATTTATTTGTCTCAATTCAACCATGAAATGCACTGACTTTGTTAGCATATTTAATATAGAAGGGTATGTTTAATTTTTAAAGTTCCAATCCGAAAAATATATCTAGAGATTATAGCGTTATCTTGGATAGTAATCTATGCGAAATTTCGGCAAGATATCTCTTAAGCTACAAAGTTTTTCATACAAGAACTTCATTTTCATTGGTCAGTTTGTATGGCAGCTATATGTTGTAGTGGTCCAATCTGCACGATTTCTTCGGAGGTCGCATTATTACTTTAGGCAATAATCTATGCCAAATTTCGTGATGATATCCTTTCAAATGAAAAACTTCTACATATAAAAACCAGAATCTGGTCGTTCAGTTTGTATGGCAGCTATATGCAATAGTGGTCCGATTTCGTTGGTTTCGAAAAATGAGCAGCTTTTTAAGGAGAAAAGAACGTGTGCTAAATTTCAGATCGATATCTCTAAACGTACTAGCTTATTAGGTGGCTAAACCGACTCAGCTCATCACACTGATAATTTCAGTACTCGTTTATACTTTATAGTATTTCCAACGTTAATTTCAGTGTGCTACAAGCTTTCTCGTTGCATACTTCAAGGCGCACATACATTCATTGTGTATTTTCGACATTCTTTTTGTTTTGGGACAACTGCTAGTAAAATGTTCTTGAAAATAGTTCGCTAAATTATTATACAATTATAACTTTCTAGCATGTAAATTAATTTAATTTTTCAAATATAATATAAACCTTTAACAGTTAACTAAAAACTAAAAGCCAAGTCAGAGGAAACCAGCAAAGCTTAACTCTCAAGTGAATCATTTAAAAGTCTTATCTCATCTTTGTTCTTCTCTGCAACCATAGACATTGCAATGCCGCTGAAGCCTTACTACATTAACACTACTTGCATTGTCTTTGCGCGATAATCACTCATAATTCATTCTACTTATCTCGGCACGCGCGCACGCCTGCTTATCTCTTTGTGTGAATTCACATTAACACATACTCCTATATGCACTGCTGCACAGTTGATAATCATTATTCATTTGTTGCGTATACTGCCTTATGCCTGCATTTGGTTACTCAGTCATAAACTACGGATGACAATAATAATTTCTGCTTTACGTTGCTCATACGCCATGGCGGTGGCTTACTTCAAATTAACGCGCCATTTGTCACTTATCAAAAGCACACAAGAACTCCATGATTTTCGCTTGGTTAATGTGTATTATTGCGCATATATATTCATTTTTCGGTATTGTGATTGATATCAGAGTCAGTGATGATAGATTTATTCAGGTCCGTCAGTCAATCCGTACGATCGGATTAAAATTTTTCTAGGGAAAACTTTTTTATTTGGCAAGATATCTGCTCGAAATTTGACATGGATTATTATATTAAGCAATAATATAATATCCGAAAAAAAAATTTAGATGAATCACTATAGCATTTAGCTGCCATACAAAGTGAACGATCAAAAACAAGTTTTGGTAGGGAAAGCTTTTTTATTTAGCAAGATATCGTAACGAGCTTTGGCACGAATTATTCTCCACAGCAAAGCTACAGTCTCACCACAAATTTTACAGTTCGGATTACTATAGCATATAGCATCATACAAACTGAAACATCAAAATCAACATCAATGAAATATTTTTCTTATTTGTGTAGGGTATTTTAGCTTCTGTGCAACCAAAGTTAACATTAATTCTTGTTTTTATTTCGTCTCTTCTATGTGTATATAAAATACATTATATATAAAATATATATTTAGCCCATTATATAGCAGTATATACTGCAGCCAAATTGTTTTCTTCACTTCTTCGTGACACTTTACAGCTAAAGCTTGTTCGTTTCTAATTGGTGTCAATTAAAGTAATCATTTTAATTCCTCATGCACACAAATATAAACTCAACACATACACATGCTCACAAGCAGGTCCAAATCAATTGCAATTCGCAGCAGTTAGTGCTCAATGTTGGCATTAACTGTCACCTGCGGTCGTCGGCTCAATTAATTGCGCGCAAGCGGGGATTATTGCCAATTGTTTGTACGCGAATGCAGCAAAGCGCAAGAAGAAAAATGTAAGCGTAGATTTAATTTAAGCGATTTGTTTTACATGCATTACGGGGGGATTGATGTAATGGTGACAAGTGCTCTTATTTCGTTAGATTTGTCAAGGTGACGGGTTTAAATGCAATTTTCATGTCAAATTACTTGAGCGAGCTTAATCTTTGACATTTCGGTCAAGCTATAATTTGTACTCTTCTGTGTATTTCGATTATTTGGTAAAATATTTGGCATAATGATGTGCAGAACTAGGGATTATTGAGTTTTTTGAAACATGAATAGAGAGTTTAATTGTTTAGACAATATTGTTGTTGTTGTTTAGTGGTATACATGTTAAAAAAAATGGATAATAAGGACAGCCCTGCAAATATTTTTATTTTTCCAAATATTTTTTTATTTTTCCAAAACTTGTTTGATTTTTCCAAATAATCTTTTGATTTTTCCCAATATGTTTTTGATATTTCCAGTATTTTTGTAATTTTTCCAAATATGTTTTTTTATTGATTTTTCTAAATATTTTTTTTTTATATTTTTTGAATATTTTTTTTTTAAATTTTTTTTGATTTAAAAATTTTTTTTTTTAACTTTCCACATTTTTTTCAATTTTTCCAAAGCTTTTTTTTAATTTTCAAATATTTTTTTATTTTTCATTTTTTTTTGATTTTTCAGTATTTTTTTTAATTTTTCCAAAAATATATATAGTATATTCTTTAAGAAATTATGTCTGTCGAATTTTTTAAAAATTTCTATAAGTGAAAGTTTTCAAAGTCTGAAGCAGGCGCAATACAGAGATTTCAAACAAAGATTCTTTTTTATCAAATTTCAAAGCAATCGGGTAAGTAGAACTCAGATATCATGTCAGCTAGTAGTTTCGAGGAAAACGCGTTTAAGGTTTGACGTGAAGTCGTATATTATAAATCTATTCAGTTGCCTTTCATGTCGTGGCAGCTATAACTTTGGAAATAATTTGTATTTTGTAAAATAATTTTACAGCGATCTTTTCGAATATCTAAACTTTCGAATTATAAAGAAAAATCGATTTTCGAAAAAAATTTCGATTCTCAAAAAGCATTTCGATTTTCAAATTTTTTCCCCCGTCAGGTCACAAACAATTCTCTTAATATGAACTGAACAACTGTTGCTGAGCGCAACAAAAAATATCGAAACTTCAACACTTCCTGTTCTTGCAACTCAAATGCACTCAAACACATGCTAATAATACACATTCATGTTTATATTTGCTTATTAGACACTCCTATGAACTAATTTCTTAGTGAAAGTAAAGTAAAGTGAAAATCTCAAAAAACTGTAGCTTTGTTTTCATTGACACTTTGAATTAAACGGCATAATAATTTCCAACATGTAAACTTCATGCAAGTCACAGCAAAACACAAACATTCATATATGCTCACACATACCCATACACTTTTGCATAGAGTTCACATAATGAATTTAATTACACGCTTTGCGCCAACACCTGTCAAAACGAATTGAAATATGTATACACGCACGTATAAACACACACATACATACTCTCTAATACAAATGTTCATTATTCAAATTCATGAGTATGTATGCCACCGTTTGCCTTGCTTCAGCAGCTAACTTTGCGTTGGCATTTTTATTTGCCGCGCCACACACGCACACATGCATAAAAAAGCATCGCAGAAAAAAATGCCCATGCTATTTACAGCCCTACTGCATTACGAAAGTTTTCACACTAGCCTTTGCAACATGCAACTCGTGCAACAAGCGCAACGCGGCAAGTAGGCGCTAATGTATGGTGTGTGTGTGTATGTATTTGTCTTTCCGGCAGCGCGTCGCGTGCTTGGGCTTGCTTGGGGAAGCTGTTATCGCCGCTGCAGACATTATGGCTGTAGTTGCTGTTGTTGTTGCTACCGCAGGCGTTGCAACGCCTTTCGTTTATTTATGCTTACACCCTTTTACGTTGAGTCATGCTGTTATTGCTGGTTGTTCGTCGTGGAGGATGTGTTGCCAAGGTGTTCATGTGTTCTAAAATTATACGATTTAGCGCTAACACCCTGAAGCTGTTGGCAGTACACATTTTGACGTTTTCTATACGCACGCCTGCCTTGTTGAAAGTTAGCTGCTTGTTGCAACTACACACAGACATATGCACAATGCATTTGTTGTTGTTTTTAGTAATTTTTCAGTCTTCTCATACTGCCAGTCATAACTGTAACTGCGCGCGACGGGATGCCAGCAATTTTCCAAGGCGTCACTCATACGCAGTGCAGCACTGCCGGTTGATTGCTGATTAGCTGTGGGCTCTTCTGGGTATTGGGGATTAAATGTTTGCGGTTGAATAGTTAAGGTATTGATGGTGTTGTTAGTTATTAAAGGCTTTATCTTTTCGTTGCGGTTTTTACTTAAATTAGCGCGTATTATTATAATATAAATATGTTAGATGTGTTATATGTATTTTATTTGCTTAGTTTTTTAATTTTTTTATATACTATATTTAATTATTTTTCTAATTAATACTTTTTATTTGAGTTTTTAACTTTTGTCACTTATATATTTTTGTTCCATATTCTACATGCATACTCATATTTATTTTCACTTTCGTGCAGTTAATAGTTTCCCTTCAAGTCAGTGCAAACTTTGTAACTTTTTCAATTTCATTACCATTAATTGCAGCGCCTAGGCTACAATCTCATTTGTACTGCCGCATGTGCCGGGAAAATTCACTGTTATTACATACAGCATTTCTTTTTGGAGCAAGTGGAGATAAATTTCGAAATCATTCGTTCTTCGTGTTTTACTGAAAGTTTCTGTGCATTTTTAATGAGCGCTTCCTTTAGCTTTGAATTATTGCTCTACCATTTTTATTTTTTCTTGCTTACTTGAAGGTTTATTTACTAGCACTTATACCCTGTAGTAATATTTCTTATAAAATAGTATTAAAAAATCTTTATCCATGTTATAGTAGGTCGATACGGGGACTAGTTCGAGAATATATAGATCAACGGTCAGACAGATAGTTGAACATGGCTAAATCGACTCAATTGGTAAACCTGGTCATTTGTATTTATACTTTATGGGGTCATCAAAATTTTCTTCTGGGTTTCCCATACCTCGTGGCAAACTATATACGTATACCCTCTTCAAGGTGTAATATTTATGAGTATGAATGTGAAGATAGAGGTATAAATGTTCACTAATATTTAAGTTTTTTCATGCGTGGCTGCATTAACTGAAAAATCATATGATTGGAAGTGGTGTGTGTCTTCGCTAAATATGCCTTAGTGTATATTTTATTTATTTTAAGCATAAGCTTTAATGGAAATTAAAAGTTGCCTACTCTTAGGGTGCTTTTTCGTTTTTTTCGTTGTTGGAAAATATTAGAATTTTACAATTATTTGAATTCGCCGCTTGTTTTATATTTAAAAGTTATTGAAAGCTTACTTGAATTAGCGAAAAATTATATGATTGGATTCGTTTGACTTATTCATTGCAGTTACACGAGATTAAAAGTTGCTACTGTTAGGATTTCTCTTCCTAAGAAAGAATCAGAATATCGTAAAATACTAAATTCTCTGAAATTTAAGATGATTTAAAGTGGTGTATGTCCTCACTTAATATTTACCGAAATTTCATATGATTTGAAGTAATGTGTGTCTTCGCTAAATATGCCTAAGTGTTTACTTCGTTTGCCTACTTTAGGGGCATATGTTGCAAATGTTGCAAAATACTAGTATTTTACAGTTGTTAGTATGCTCAGTTTATTTAATATTGTATAACTATTGAACTAAACGTTGCCCATATTTAGGCTTTTTTTACATATGGTACAAACAGGATGTGAAGAAGGTTAGATTTTCGTACTTTTTAATTTCGTACTTGAAAACTGTAATTGAAGAGTTTTCCTCTTCTTTGAAAGAAGCATAGACAGCAACTTAAAGAAAGGAATTAAACGCTTGAGACCGTCCTGCTGTTTTTATCTACATGGTCTTTCAAAAAGTATACTCTACCAATTATTGGTTCTCTCCTAACGCAAACACATATATCAGTTTCTAAAAGCGACTGTTTCTTAGAAAACGAACCATTAATTCAGCTGGCATGCTTCACACAAGAAAAATGCACAAAAAACTGTTCGAACAGCGTCGAAAAAGTAAAAAAAATTGCATAAAGGTTTTGTTTTTGTGCTTAGCAATCGAGCGATAGGCAAAAAAGCTGCAACGCTTGCATTTCCCACGCTCATTCAAATCATGGCAACGCAAGCAAAAAGCAGCGCCGAACCAAATAGCATTGCGTATAGCAGTTGTTCAAGCTGCTTCCAAAGTAAAATTGCTGCTGCAGCAACCCAAAGCAACAAAAAAACAAAAAAAAAAACAATAAATAAAAATCGTAAGGCGAATTTCAACACAACAACAAAGCGTGGGAGGAAAATAAAAAACATAACGCACGCAAGCGCCAATTGTTTTAGCGTGAATGTCGTCATCAGCTGTTTCCTTTCATTGCCGATTTCCTTATTCTTGCATTTTGCCAACGCGCCTTTTATTTTTGTTGTGATTGTTGCTGTTGCTATTTCTAGAACATGTGCTTGTTGTGCAGATAAACATCTGTAGCCGCTCAATTGGTTATTTCTTATTTGTGCTGTCTTCCTTTGACACTCTACGACGGCACTTAAATTTTTATCGGATAACCATTTGTCACTGGAGATGTTTGTATATATTCATGTTATATGGAGTCGTTGTGTGCAGTAAGCGCTTGAGTATGGAAGAAACTTCACGTGTAGGGGGTTTTCAATCAAATCTTTTTCATCGATCCCCTTCGCATGTTCATCGACTCTTTTTCATTGATTTAATGTGTTATCTTTGTATATCACAGATATTTTCCGGGGTATATAGAGGTCGCCTTAAACTTTAACTTCATATAGATTGTTATTGAGTGAAAAAATGATCTCCTACCAACGAAAGGGAAAAGAACAACCAATATGTCCACAAAACAATATTAAAACTTGATTATAGCACCACATTCATTTAAAAAAACTAGCGATTTTTGAGTTTTGGTGTAAATAGAGGTCGCTAACTTAAACTCTAACCTCGACTAGGTAGTTAGTAGGTGAAGAAATGCTCTCCTATAAACCAAAGGTAAAAAAACAATCCTTAAACTGCCAAAATATCTACAATAACACAATACAAGCTTGATTATGGCATCAAATTCGATAAAAAAAGTAGCGAATTTTGAATTTGGTATAATATAGATGTCGCTAACTTAAACTCTAATTTCAAATGGTTAGTTAATAGGTGAAAAGATATTCTCCTATAAACGAAAGCCAAAAGAACAACCTATAAACTGCCAAAATGTCTACAAAACAATAATACAAACATACGTACTTGATTTTCACATCAGCTATGTAAATTAAAAAATTGGCAATTCGAATCAACTTGACAAAAAAAGACTAGCTTACAATTCACATATGTAATTTCAGGAACACACAAAATTAAGTAAACACGAAATAAACGGCTAAAAATCAGGCTCAATTAAAATATTATTAACCCCTCCACTGTTCAGCGTTGTAAGTTGAGATCTGTTAGTAAACACAATATTTGCTTTCAACTTAACCTCAATCTATTAAGCCACATGCCAGCATTATGCCATTGTAAGCGCTTTTCAAATTCGTCAATCGTCATTATACGCTGCCAACAATTCGATAATGATGTCTTAATATCCAACGAAATTTCCAGCCATAATCACAACTGAATGAAGAGTGGAATTACGAAGGGATTACGCCACAAATCCGATGCATTTGTAAATATTTACGCTTTCGCGAAATTGCAGAAGCCAGATTATACAACAGCAACAATAACACACACATAAGCAATACAAATGAGGGCGGGCACGAGAGAGAGAGTTAAAAAAGTTTGCATAAAAGTTGGCAAATTCAGCTGTGGAAATTGAGTAGCAAATTAAGGCCATCAAATTATCAAGGCAAATCGATGAAAGGCGACGCCAGCGACAAATATCGAGGCAGGCGAACAACAATTGCGAGAAATCTAGAAAAAAATAAACAAAAATCGTACAAAAAACTGTAAGCGGCACAACAAAAGTAAAGCTGACAGCAAGAGTGTTGTTGCCAGCTGAAGTGCTAGAAAATCAGGCAAAAATGTTGCACCGGAAACGAAAGACAGTTAGTGTAGTGTTGCATTGAAAGGAGAAGTTTTGGAAATCTCGCAAGCATTGGCGGAAGTGAGAAACGATAACAGAGCAAATGCAAAAAGAAATATAAAACAACAACAAAACAAAACTTGGCTTCGTTGAGTTCTATGAAAGCCGAGCACTAACAAATTTGCGTACAAGCGACCACACTAATAAAGTAGTTATATTGTGGGTAGGCGGTAAAGAAAGAACGCTGGCAAGAAAGTTTGCACATAAAAAGCTAAAATGCTGTCAACTAAACAGCAATAAAACTGGGCAACTACCAAACAAAAGATAATAAAAAAGCACAAATAGAGAAAAGATAGAAAAGAGAAAAAGTAAAGAAACGAAAAAAGGAAAAAACAAGATATGTACAAAAAAAAAAAACTAAAAACGGAAAAAAAGAAAAAAAGTATTAAATGAACAAACAAAAAAAAAGAAATCTAGCAAATAAAGCAAGCAAAACGTGCGCTGCACAACAGCAGAAAATCAAGAAATCAGCGCAAAGTTGGCAGTTGGAGATTGTTGTGTCACGCAATGCCTGAAAATCAAACCCTCATTCAACGTTGCGTTATTGACATTTGCTGGGAGCAGCGCTTTTTCGCCGAATTTTATGGAAGCCCAAACGCAAAGAAGTCTAAAAAGAAAATTCGTGCCTTCGCCACTTTGAGCTGAAATCGATTCATGCAGTCAAGAAATAGGTCACAGGTCAACTCTTATTTGTTCAGCGTATTTTGGTGCGATTTGTCTGTATTTTTGTTGTTGAAATTAACATTTTAATGTTTCCTGTCGTATTTCAAGCGCTGTATGTGCTGACAAATTTGCACTTTCAGTATGTTTTCAGTACGCTTTGAGGGGCTAGCCGTTAGTATAATGGTTGCTCATAAAACAAATGGTCTTTTGGCTGACAGGAAATGAACGCTATTTCCGTGTTAGTAGTTGACGTTTATGGTTTGAATTGTTAGCTATAACTACCGGGTTGGTATGCTTTCAGCTTTAGAAGTTTTTGTTGGTGGAACTTAATATAGAAATAGCCGAATTTAATATAGAAATAGTTTAAGTTATATACTGTTCAATAGATGTTGAATGTTCTCATGTCTTGCTAAATCGATTTGTTAAAATTTGCTTAAAAGAGCATAAAAAGTAGTTTAAAGTTAAGTTTACCAACTGAAAGAATACTTTCTGAGCCCAGCAGCCATGAAAACAACCCTATTTCCACTAAAAGTTACCCCCCACGCTTAAACATCTTTTCCTCTCAGCTCTCTGTAGTTTGCTTCTCATTCGAATAGTCAGTGAATCGATTATGGGGCCGCTGTTACAGGCAGTTATATGTCAATATATAGTGGATATATATTGGGTACTTATTGGTTACCAATGAGTTACCTATATAACCTATAGTGACTAAGCGATCAGTGTTTTATTGACTGACTTATATATTGCTGTAGCTACTAAAAATCTGAGTTGAGAGACCAAGAACTGGTCTCTGTTTAGAAATGTTTTATGTGGACTAACTTGAAATATAGTATAGCGTGGTAGCTGATATATCTTACTGTTCTCATCGCTTCACCGTCACTTTATTGAACTACTACAGTTAACACTCCCATTTCGCAGCTGTTATTAGCCTTTTATTCCATTTATACTGTAATAGCGTAGTTGTCATATCGTAAACCCTATTTACAAATATCGCACTTAAAGCTAACGGCGCTCAAGAACAACCAATAAAGGAGCATACAATTGTTGAACAGCAACAATTTCAACAACTCATCCCCTGGCGCTGAATTGCTATTGTAACAATGCTGCATATGACATTTCCCGCAGATCAAAAGTGAAAGAAATTCCGCAGGAATACAACTACAACGAGACGCAAGGAGCGTGAGCTAACAGGGAACAGAGCAATTTAAAAAATTGTCATTGAAGTTGTTAAATTTGTAGTGGCAGTTAAGTGAATTGGAAAGGTGCATTGCGACGCGAAGATGTGAACGAAATGCATATTGCTCTTGTGTCAAATACGTATAAATTTTATTAGGGGGGTTATGGTAATTGTGAGAAAATGTTCTTTATGAAGATTTTTAAAATTTTACTATTATTCTGATAGTCAAATTTCGTGAAGATATCTCGTCAAATGTAAAAATTTCCATACAGGATCATGATTTTGGTCGATGAGCTTGTATGGCAGTTATATGTTATTGTGGTCCGATCTTAATGGTTTCTTCAAAGATTGTAGTGTTGGCTTGAAAAATAATCTGCGTCAAATTTCATGAAGATATCTTTTCAAATAAAAAAGTTTTCTATACAGTTACTTAGTTTTGATCATTCATTTTGTATGGCAGCTATATGCTATAGTGGTCCGACATCGGCGATTCCGATAAATGCGCAGCTTCTTGGAGAGAAAAAGACGTGTGCAAAATTTCACATAAATAGCTCATAAACTGAGCGAGTAGTTAACGTATATACCAACAGACAGACAGATAACTAAGTAAAAACATACTTTAAAAGGACAAGTAGCCGAGTTGATAACTCTTTGTCGGATATAAATGTGGGAACGTTGTGGTTACATATACCCAATTGTCAAGAGAACCGTTTCACTTCAGTTCCCTATTCTCAATCAATGACCAATGACTACGCGTTCAGCTAAGAAAAATTCATTTCTACGCTTTACAAGTACCAACCCTGTATACAAACATACATACATACATACATAATATTTAATCGCCAACATTCACACACATTCCATACAAAATAAACACGCTACACTGCTTCGTTCGAATCCTTTACTGGGAAATAAAGAATAAAATAAAAATTAAATGTCAACTTTCAATTGCATTGTTGATTTCGACATATTTGCATACCGTTGCGATATTTGTAAAAGTCACAAATAAAAATTGCAACTATCAAAGCCATACATTGGCTAAAACGTTAACAATTTCCTTTGCCTTGCGCGCAGATTTCCCATGCACAAGCTTAGAAGGCCATTCTCCCCCCACCGCAGGCGCTTTCATGGTCTCTAACTCGACATGTTACCCTCTCTTGCTTGCTCCTTCACCCTCTCTTTGCACCTTTTCTCTGCTTTTTTGTCATTCGCCTCCGTCTCTTTCACATGCTCTCTGCCTCTTTCACTCGCTCTCTGCCAGCGCTCGTTTGAAAAAGCGCACAATTCCGCATTCAAATAACGAGGGAATTCACTTTGAATTGGGCCATCAAAGTGGCGGTGATTCAGTCAAAATTGGCCAACTCGTTGTCAATTTTTTATTGCCTGTCATTTGCCCCGTTATTTAGTTAGCTTGCAGCGTTTTCGTTTAGTTTTTCTACAACTTACTTTTTCCGTTCCAGTTAGTTGATAGGCGGGTAATTGAAGCGGAAGCATTTTGACAGGTGCAAAGGGCAGAAATTGACAGTGTCGTTTGAGTAGTGGAGAAATAGCGGTTTATTTTTATATGTTGCTGGTCTTTATCGATATTTCTTAAAGCGGTCATTTGTAGATATTCATATTATATTTACTTTCATTATTGAATGTATGTGTGCATACTTTTTTGAGTATATTTTAATAAAAAAGAGTCCTCCGGGCCTTAAAAAAGGCTTAAATGCATGATAATAGGTATATTTTTTTAGTAGAGTTGTATAAAAAAATATATTTTCAGAAATCTTGGAAGAAACTTGAGTGTATAAGCAAAAAATATCTCCTCTAAATAGTTCTATATGACGTCACGTTACTTGCATTTACACACTATCACTCAGAAGCATGTCCTTGACCATATCACACGCAACGCCATATGCATTCATATACATGTATACTTGCATTTATTTGGAACACATAGAGTATATAAAGAGCTCTACTATGCAGTCCAAAATTTCTCGCTCATCAACATACATATAATATGTGCATAATTTACCTGCAACTAATTAAAGCGGAGTTTCGTCGCCTTTGTGTGCGTGCAAAACAAATTACATTCGGTTGTCGTGTAAATGATATTATAATCACATAAAGTTTTTCCACTAAATAGCAAGTAATAATTAAATAAATTACTCACAAAAACCTCGTTTAACAGCAGACAGACATGCGAGCTTCATGAGAGTTTAATATTGGACTTACTTTTACCCAAAAATGTATGTAAGAAATCAAATACAATTTTTTGTCATTTTAGACCAGTTAGTGAGGTTTTGAAAACAGTTATTTTGTTATATGGGTCAAAAAAAGTGAATGCTTTTTTTCGCTTGACACTCTGAAAAAAAGATGCTTAGAGAACACTGAGAAAGTCTCTCCAAGTATTGGTTGCTAATTGGAGCTGTAAGGTCCTCCAGCTAACCGTTTTCTATTTTTTTTTCATATTATCGCAAGAAAAATTCATATTTCGCACAGATTTAATAGACATTTGAATGCTCTACAAAAGAGTCTCTAACCATTTTTTCGTAAACTTAACAGTGTGAAAGACATTAAGGGTTGACGTTTGATTATTTCTAGGAATTTTTTTCAGGCAAATGGTAGCATTATTTTGAAAAGAGCTTTTTCAGGTCGCAACCATATCACTACAAGAACGAAGAACTGTAACTATGAGTAGGACATATCTAATTGTTTGCCAGTTGTCTTTCAAGAAGTTAACAAAATTACATACATTTGTTATCAAATCTCTTTACACTCTATTAAGGGTTAGCGAATAGCTTGCCCATGTATGTGTTGCCCATGACGTATACTCTGAAAAATGTAGGTAACAGATTGCACAAACAACTTGAAGTCAAGAAATGAAGATGGATCGCACTTCACCACGAAAATGTGAGCTTTCGCTTATCAACTGAAGCAGGAGATTTTTGAGCACTCAAAACAACGATTTGAAGAGTCATCCAGCGTATGGGCTTGACATGGCACCAAATAAATTCTTTTTATTTCCGTTCGCATAAAAATAAAATAAGGGTTTAACGTTTTTCGACACCTGAAGAGGCGCATGATGTATTTAGTACGCCTGGTTTGGAGAAACCTCAATCTCAGTGGAAAAAGTGCTTCGACAATTGGTTCAAACGCATGCAAAAGTGTATGGAACTTAACGAAGAGTGATTTGAAAAACTAAAGCGATTTTCGATTTTAAATATTTATTTTTGTTCTGCAATCTAATCCCCACACAGATTTTGCACATTTTCTCTTACAGATTATTTAGATAGCGCTTTAATTTACTCAATTAAGTGGTCTCTGAAACTCTCAGAAATGCAATAATTGTTGATTCAACGCGAACATGCAGAATCATAATAATTATTTAAATAAAAATATTTTTAATGTTGTAAAAGTCATGGAATTTCTGTAAGAAAATTAAGCTTAGAAAAGAAGATATGAGAAAATGTGTGGACCACAAACTCTCCAGTCTAATTTATATGTAGATGATTAAGTATTTTAATCTATGTGACCTGGTCTATGAAAAGGGGGCTTAGGTGTCAAAAAAAAGGAGAACAATTAATGAGATAACGAGAAACTGACGATAATTTTTAACAGCTTTTCCCAGAAAACTAGTTTTCGCACGTTAGCCCCCTTTTCGTAGACCAGGTCACATATGGTGAATATTATTTGTATGTATATATCTACCCAACAACACATAGATTTTCTTACTTCATACCATTTGACATAATATTTAATACCAATGATTTGAGCTCCTTGTTGCAACATAATCTTCTCAACATTTATATAAAATTCTATAAATATATTTGACGCAAATCCTAAGCGTAAGCCACCCCAAAATGAGGAAAACTGAAAACATATAAATCCACAAGCGCATATGTGGAAAATAAATCAACGAGCAAAGCGCGCGTTTGACCTTCACATCGATTGTTATGCACTCGCGCGTTTGTGTGTGCGCTACTGAACTGGTGTTACACATTGCCACACAATCCACAATCCCCATTGTAATAAAAGAAAACTAAATAAATGAAGTAACTTTGCCATTGTAATTGCATGATGTCGGGGTGACAAAAGTTTGATGCGGAAAGCTGCAACAACACCAACAACTAGAGCAAAGTGCAACAATTGTATATGTTTAACACGAAAAGCAAAAAAAAGCAAAAACAAAAAAGATACTTGCAGTTGAAAGTGCACAAAAAAACGAAGCACGGATTACTAGTGGTTATGTAAATGGCGCAGAGAGCAGCGCGTGCAGCGCAGAGCGACTCTGTGACAAGAGAGTGTTGAAAAAGCTGAAACAAGGGCTGCCAAAGCATGAAATTTATGGCGTACATGTCGTATGAGTAATATATGCATTTGCGCATATGATGGATGGCTGGACAAACAAACTTTACAGCAACAACAACAACAGCAATAAAAACACATTGATAGTCGCGCGCGTGTGAAGGAAAATCGAAATGTGCAGCGCGACTGCCGGCGAAGCGAAATAATGGCGGAAAAGTAATACTGCTCCTAAACTCACATTGGCGCCACAGTAATAACCGTTACAGCGGCAACTGGGTTTAGTGCTAATGCCAGCAATGCAATCAGTGCCACGAACTGCTACGACGACGCTTCCACCAATCAACAGCGTCGACGAGTTTCGCCTCAATGCCATGTCATGCTTGGCCATCTTACTATTTCCTTTTGTTGCTAAAAATAATACGGTTATGTCCTAGAAACCGCTACAGCTGGCAGAGTCATCGTGTTGCAGGTTGTGCTGAGGTTGGCAAGTGAAACATTTAGTGGCACAACAATAACAACAGCGTGCGAGTTGTCAATGCAACAACTAAAAAATGAAAGGTTGTTGGTTGGAGAACGAGCAGTGAAAGCAGGCGGTGAAGTAGCGGAGCAGAATAAGGTGAGGGAGAAGCAGTGGAAAAATGTGCTCAGTGTACGTCATAGCGGCAACCTTCAGTTTGAACTCGTACACTCATGCACAAAATATATGTAGTTTATATTTAGATTTACATATGTATAAGAGCGTGTGTTTTACACTTGAAGTTTTGCATTTGGCGGTAGGTGAAGGAAGCAATTTAAAACTTTTAATTCTTTCAACGGTTTATAATTTCTGTTAACCTTTGTTACTCTTCTGTCCTTCTTAAAGTTTCAGTGAGGAAATAAAAGTAGATATGATAAAGGATATATGCTTTAATAGCTGGATAATATCAAAAATAAATAAATAAATAAATTTGTACGGTAGATTATGGCTGGGGAAGCTTTCATTACTCAATTTATTGGAGGAAAACTTGCGCTAAGCTATGGAATAGAACTTTGGGGAATATGTGTATAATTTTTCATTATGATAGTATGATATTGTATAGTTGGTCTGAGTTGAGTTGAATTTTTTTTTAAATAATATCAATTTTCTTATTATTATTTATAATATTTGTTTGAAATATTAAATGCTGGCATTATTTATATAGTTGAGTTCAGTTGAGTTGAGTTGACTTAAGACTTGATTTGAGTTGGATGATGAGTAACTGAATTTAGTTGAGTTGAAAAGCGTTTGTGTAAACTTGAGTTGAGTAAAGTCCAATATAAGCTCTAAATGAATATATATGTACAAATAGTATATATAAAAATATTGGGTTGAGTTGAATTACGTTTGTTTAAAGGTGAGTTGGGTAGATTCGAGTCAAATTAATGTAAGTTTATTTGAGTTGGGTGGTGTAGAACTTAATTTAGTTGAGTTTACCTGGAGTGGGTGGTCTATAATTGAATTAAGTTGAGTTGAGTCGAATTGCTTAGGTATAAAGTTGAGTTGAGTCGAGTCGAGGCAAGTTAACCTAAGATGAATTGAGTTCAGTTGACTGAGTTGAGTTGAATTGAGTTCATGTAAAGTTGAGTTGGGTAGAGTTGAGTCAAATTGACTTAAGTTTAGTTGTGTAAACATGAGTTGAGTTGAAATTTTTTAAAATAATATCACTTTGGACTGAAATATTTAACATCATCTAACCCAATTCCAAGTGATCTAGTTTTTCTTGTATTTTGCTTCCTCTTTCTCACCTTCCTTCGCAACTTAATCATTTATACTGTCCCCGCAACCATTTTTACATTTTACCTTTAACCAAACGAAACGCTCACTGTTTTAAGTCGCGCGCAGTTGGAAAACTTTCCGAAATCCTTGAAGTGCCATAAGCTCAAAAGTGCTGTGTAAAAGTTTTTTATGCGCGAATTGTTGTTTTTTCGCGCGTATTTCGGGTATGCCTGCAAGTGTTGAAGCGCATGCCGCTTAGCGCGCTGCTTTGAATTTTCAAAGCAAGAAAAACAAAAAAAGAAAGAAAGCGAAATGTTTACTTGCATTGTGGCGCCAGGGAACGCTATAAATCTGTTATCTATATGAGTTTGCTACGAAAAGCACAAAGTTCGGTTAATAAATTGAAATCGGCGTTAAGCGCAAAGAACAAAGCGAAGTTGTTGCCGCAATTAAGCTAATTGTGTGCACTGAGCAAGATTTAATAGAAGAAAAAAGAAAAAGTGCGCAAGATTTAACAAAGAAAGAGGGGAAAAAAGAGAATTGTTGCGATAAATGGAGAAACTTTTGCAAAGTGATGTTGAGCTGCTTGTAGTTGTTGTAAGTTGGCGGTATCGGATTGTTCGACAATGTGTTTTCTGGCTTATCACTGCAATGCAATCGTAATTACTGTAGGAAACATAAGTTATTCTGATTATTTTTTTACATTATTGATTGACTCTGTATGATATATGCTCTGCAGCCCTTGCAGAGTGGTCTTTGGAAAGTTATATCCGCTTTTTCTCAATTAAAGACTACTGCAACTTTTTCTGTGTTTTTCACTTAAAATAACAATTTTTGATTTGTTGCTAATATATATAAACTCGGTTGTAGCGTAGGGCCCATGTAATATAGTTAAATAAAATTTCAAATTCATTAACAAATTCTACACAATTTTTGCCATCCAAAATAAAACCAAAGATGAATGATTTTTGCAAGATTGTAGCATAGCATACTGCCCACAGCCTTAATATATAAACACAGCTCTACTTTTACATAAATTATATATACGCCTGGTGGGTTATAAATCACTACATCAATACACACGCCTGGCAGGCGGCGTGCCAACGTTCATGAGCGGTTGCAGTTCCGCCATGCAGTCAACCAAATAAAAACTCAAAGCATTTTGTATTCTTCACGGCAAACGAACCGTCTGACATTTGGTCTGCCAGTCATATTAACGCACATAAACACGGGTTAACTGCAAATTGCAAGATTTCGTGATTTTACACATACATACATAGTATGTATACTTATGTACATACATACATATGTACATATGTGTGACCGGGAAAATATAGGGATATAAGTTTTGCAATTTGAAATAAAAAAATTTAAATGTTTGAAAAAATTTGAAATTTAAAAAATAAAAAAATTATAAAATTGAAAAAAAGTTTTGAAATTTTCGAAAAATTTTGAAAATAAAAAAAGTTAAAATTCTTGAACAAGTTTTGAATTTTCTGAAAATTTTTGAAACTGAAATGTGAATTTGAAATTAAAAGCATAATCAAAATTCCAAAATTTTTGAAAAATGCTGAAACTAAAAAAAAGTCTTGAATAAATTTTGAGATTGAAACGCAATTCTGAAAATGAAAAAATTAAAATTTTTGAAAAATTGTGAAATAAAAAAATTTTGTAATTTCAGGAATAATAATTTGTAATATAATTTGAAATCCTACAGTAGATTTTTTTTTTTTTTTTAATTTTTTAAATAAAAAAAAAAATTAAAAATAATTAAAGTTTTGAAATTTTGAAAGGGACTGGAAATTTTGAAAAGTTTTAAATTTGATTATATATTACTTAAATATACATAAGATACCCATGTATATCAAATTTTATATTCTTTTCCCTTAAAAATGCATACACATACATTTATGTACTACATCCATTCAAATATGCCATTCATATGGTTATTTGCATATACTACACATGTGAGCCCTTGTTGTACATCGCAATGCTAAATAACTGTGTAAAAATATTTGACTAACAAATGGCATTGTTGACTGTGACATTCACTACACAACAATTCCTGCTTGCGGGTGGCTGAAATTCTTCTACTTCTGCTACTTGCCACAAAGAATCGCATATATACAAAAAATGCAAAAAAAAGTTCAAGATTAATGGTGTTGCAGCGCCAATTTTGCGCATATAGGAAGCATGTTGCTAGTATATATTTTTAATATATATATATAAATATGTATATAATAATGTACATGTGCTTACATATGTACATATATCTACAAAGTATTAGCTCATGTGCATATATTTGCATAACTGCATTCGTTGGCGCGCCCGACAAATCGCTAATGACATGCTGAATTTGTTGGCACTCGTTGCTGTTTTTAGCCCGTTGCAACAACAAAGTATATTCAAGCAAATAAAAATACAAGAGTTTTACTAGCAAAAGTGCAGATGCTTTGATTTTGTATTCGAATATATGTAAATATATGCAATACATATTTGTTAGATTAAGAGCAACAACAAACACAGCATTGCCACTCAAAGTAACAAGCCTTCCTTGAATTCGCTGCCGTTTGCTGAATGAAATTGGCTGCCCTCTGCCATTGCTAGCGTGTCTGACATAGTAGCGCCGCATATTATTGCTTGTTTACACATATGTTTTGTTGTTATTGTTGCCTTTTGATTTTGTCAATATTATTCATGCATTTAACTAAATGCACATTTGCTTAACGCCTTTATTTCTGCTATGCAGAAAATGCACTTCCTACTTAGCGCCTGCAATCGCACCTGCTTTGGTTGACATACAACAACAAATACATAAACACATATTTCGTATATACAATTTTTGTGGTATTATTTATCTGTTTTTGATTTGGTATTACATTTTGGTGATTTCAAGCAGTTTTGTAGGATTTTCTGATATTTTTGTTATATTTTTTCGGTATTTTGCGTTGTTTTTGTGTTTTTTTGTTTTGTTTTGCATCGTTTTTTTATTTTTTATTTTGTCTTGTGTTTTGTTTTTTTTTTTTACTTTACTCTTGTGTGTTAAGTTTTGAATGCCTCAAGATATATTTTGTTTGGTTGTGGCAGTTCATTTATAAGTTAACTGTATATTCTCACATTTTGTAATATTTTGCACAATTTTGAAAATTTTAAAAGGTGGTAACGCTAAAAAAAATTTTCATTTCAAAATCGCCTATTAAGTAACAGTATTTTGGAATCCTACCATTTGGACCAAGTTAAGTTAAAAAAATTTACTTTTTTAAAGACAAATTTAAAAACCAAAAAAATCCGTTTAAAAATATTTAAACTAATTTTGTAACATTTTCTTATAATTTTAAATTCTTTAAATTGTGGCAACTCTAAATATGTATTGGAATTAGTTAGCACTCTAAATAATTTTCCAAATGAAACCTTTGAAAGGTTGTTTATTTGGCTATAGGTGGCAACACTGTTAAAAAATTTGTTTAAAAATATTTTCTTTTGAATTTTTATGTTGATTAAAAAATTTAAAAAATCTGTTTAGCATATTTCTCAGCATTCCTTAGCACTTTTGTTATATTTTTTTAGATAGTTGGCAGCTCTGTTTCAAAAAATTACTAAAGGACTTTTCGGAATATTTTCTATTTGTATAGTTCTCATATAATTGACTGAGTTTACAAAAGTTTTTGCTATATTAGTTGGTACCCATAGCTCTAGCTCGTATATCCCCTTCTCATACGGTAACTTTTAACTTGTGCTAAGTTTTATATTGCAGGCCTCCATACAAATTTCTCTGTGCTATTCTTTTATCTAAAATGTTCTTGAGGTTACACTTTAAAATTTTCGGTTGTCATTATTATCCTCTCTGATCATTGTCATCATCTTTTCGCGGGCAATATCAATTCCTTAAATTACGCGCTCCTCTTGAAGAAAATCTGCGCATTTAAGGCGGCAAAGTGTTTTCTTATGGGATTCAATTTGTCATCAAGCAAAAAGCACAGGACGAAAATGTGCCTCTAAGAAACCAAAAAAAAAAAACCGTAAGGGTCTCAATGGTGTTATAAATTGCCTGCACGCAGGCTTTTGCTTGTAAAATACTTTTTTGCTATTGTTTTTGTAGACAAATATGTATGTATAAGTGTGTCAATTTAAGAGCTTTCGGCGCACGCTGCTCAATTGTGGCCTGCTGTTACACACACTGTTACATACTTAGAAAGACAACAGCACAGGCTTGCTCCACCATTTGTTTGCTTGTAAATATTTCGGAACACATTTGGTTTTATGTTCCAACCTAATAAACACATTGCTGCGAATATCTATATGTTTATATATGACAAACCTAGATAACTGTATTTCTACATAAATGTCTTTGTGTCATTGCGGCGCGCCGTGGGACTATGCCCTTATGTCCTTCTGTTTTTGCGTAATGCGTTTGCGGCACCTTTTGTCGCCCTTGTCCCTGTCGTACGCCTTCGATATACCTTCTCCTCTTCGCTATTTTGTTAAGGAATTTGTTTTTGCTTGTAAACATTTTTACGATTTACCCAAGTTCGGTTGTGATTTTTTATGTTTTCTGTGCGGTGGTGGGCATTCTTCGCGGCACATGTCTTATGTGATAAGCGCTTTGGTGTGTAGGCCATAAATTGAACTTCATTAGTCGTGCGTACGTGCGGCAATAAAATCAGTTACAATAACAAAAATAACAAAAAACATATGCAATCATATGGGATATTAAGCTTGTGATAACACATGCGGCGTTTCATCTTCCTTTGCAAGTTACGATTAGCGCATAAAACGATTGCGGAAGCACTGATTCATTTTGGCTTTAGTGAAGAACTTAGACTTAATGTCTGTTATCTGTCATTAGAATACAAATTTTCCAAAGTGGTGCTTTTATTTGCTTTGAAAATAGAAGAATTAACGAAAAAGTTCAAAAAGTATCATGCGATAAACAAGTTTTCTATACAAAGGTTGAATTTTGATAGATCAGTTTGTATGGCAGCTATATGCTATAGTCATCCGATCTGAACGATTCCTTCGGAGATTGCACCACTGCCCAGATAATAATCAATACCAAATTTCGTGACGATATCTTGTCAAATGAAAAGGTTTTTCATACATTCTGCTATAAAATTTTTCTTATGTGTTCTCTCGGTATGTAAATCGAATGCGGTATACACTCTCTTTCTTTGCAAAACAATTAAATTTCTTTTCCTTGCATGTAATCTTATTTTACAACAAATAATACTTAAATATTTAGATAATGCGTATGCCTAACACGCATGTACATAAATTTGCCAGCTCATTCTTACCTTCTCTACATTATTTTACTCTTAACACTTCTTCCCAAGACGCTAGGATCCGTTCGCCTGCTCAGCAATACTTCCAGCACCCTTGCATTTCCAATTCACTTCATTTCATTTGCGTTTTCTAAGCTCTCTTCAGCTGTGCGCTCTTACTTACATGTAACAGTCACACCTGTTCACACATCAACGCTGCGCAGACCGCTCGCTCGCATCGCATCAAAGCTCTCTTTATCAGCTATGCGCTCTTACATTCAACTGTGTTACACCGGCAAATCATTGCTGCGCAAAGCGCTCGCATAAACACACTCATACGTTCGTGTATGCGTGACTTAAGCTGCGTGCTCAGCAGGGATATTAGCTGCGTGCTCATCATTGAGAAATGCAAATGAGTGACACTATGATTGTTTGCATTGTTGTTGTGAATTTTTTAGTGTTCGAAGTTGACCTTCAACTTATTATGCATATAATAATGGTTAATGATGACGAGTTGTGACAGATTTTAAAAGAGTTTCGAATTTTCTGGAATTTATGGAATGCGAAATTAAGGGAAAATCGGCTGAATTATTCCAATTGAGGAATGCAATGTAACAGTAAAAATATTTAGTTAGAAGTGGTAATGAGAGTGAACACACGTAATTATTGACTGATGTTGCGAATATTTGTTAGTGAAAAGTATTTATTTAAAGTGTTGATTTGTTTTCTTTAGTCAATTTAAAGTAAAAATTGTTATTGAAGGCAAAAAATAGTGTCGTGAAAGTCGTAGTGTGTTAAATTCGTCGAAAGTACGAGTATGTGGTGCAAGTTCCTTAATTGCGTGTTCGGGTTTGTTCGTGAGTGTGTATATTAGTGTATGTATGAATGTAACAAGCGGTATGGTAGTTCATGCGGTGGGCTTACGTCGCGTGTGTCGGGTATTAGGTGCGATAGTGTTCTTATAAAATAAAGCGCGGCGTGTAATACAGCCAAGACAAGTTTAAAAAGGGTGAGTTTGTAACCATATTAATTGAAATTTATATTTATGATTTACATTTGTTTATAATACATTTCTGTCTGTATGTACATGAGAACGGGTAGATTTTCTTTTTACTAAAAAATCGCATATGTGGGATATGTTGTACGGGTCATTCTGAACAACTTCGCCTAAGAGAAGTATTCGTATTCGAGCAAGCCATTTATAAGGCGAAGTTTTTTTTTGCTATTAGAAAATTTTTATGTTAGTTTTTGAGATATCTGAAGGAAATTTAATTCTTGGGTGTTTTTATACACTTGTGACATGTAAGTAGTTTTGTAGGTTATGTGGAACTATATGCTTTAATGATACAATTTAGACGATTCCGACAAATGAACAGCTTCTTGGAGAAAAAAGGATGTGTGGAAAATTTCAGGACGATATCTCAAAAACTGAGCGATTAGTACATTTATTTACATTCTTATCATTTATGTATATATTTTATTTGGTCTACGACTTTTTTCCTAGTTTCTAGAAACTTCGTGTCAAACTTAATATACGCTACTCGGTGTATAAAAATAACTATTCCAAAAGTATTTAACTTAAACTACAAATGTCTTAAAAATAATCATAAACACCAAACATTTATTCTCATGATATTTCTTTCTCAAATAAATACACTCTGCTTTTCGTCGACCAGTCATTCGTCCACTCATCTAATTACGACAAAGTCCATACAAACTCAATACAGAGCAAGTTGTTTAAAGGAAATTAATCCAAAGTATTTAAAAATCAGAAAGTAGGTCAAGTACACTGAAATACTATACTAAACAGGGGAAGAAATAATTGCAATAGAACGCGCATACAAGCAAATACTCGTACAAAGCTGTTTTTATAGGTACTGAAGTTGTATGAAAATAGTACAGACACTAATGGAGAGAGACACAGTGCATTTCAAACGGTGGCTTAGAGTTAACTGCTGCAACAGCTATGCCCAGAAATTGCACGCAATGCTTGAATAAATGAACTTTCACATGTCCGTGAATGTATATACATACATGCGTGTGTATATATGTATGTTTGTATATGCATATATATTATCACGCTAGCCGGAAGCACTGTGACACAGCTTCCGTTAAAAGTTTTACGAGAATTTCAGCAATGACTGCCAGCGACAGCTTTAATAGATAATAAATTCCAAGCGACAGCAATCGAAAATACCAATGAGTGTGGCGACGGAAAGGCGCGCAAATACATATATACATACACACATACATATATATTATACATATGTTTTATGTTGTACCCAGACATTCCGAGGCAGGATACTAGCACTAATCGAAGCAGCATAGCATTATTTGGTATGCAATTAGAGCTAAAATAATCGAAGACTAGTTTTAGTAGCATGTATTTTGTCTTTAATGCAGCTTAGGAGCCATAATTTTCTTAATAAGTTTCCTTTTCAGCGTTAGCAACCAAATCAATGCTTTCTAAGAGCCTGCCACGTCGGTCGACTTGGTTGATATTTTTGCATATATAACACTTACATGCATACACAAATATTTTTGTAGCTCTCGGCATGTATGCGCATATGTTGTTGTCACGCCAAGTGCTGGCTTCCCTACATCAGCATCACTGCATGTGCATCGTGAATAATTAATGTGACCGCATAAGAGCGGCGCTACTGTCGATCGCAGCAACTCATCGATATGTCGTTGTGTTAATGCACTTGCGTGTGTGTGTTTGTTTGTAAATGTGTGGTCTCTGCCTTGCACTTAATGCCGTTTAAGCTGCTTGTGCACAGCCGTTGCTATCTGCCGGCTATTGCGCTTGCGGCTTGTGTACAAGTGTCGTGCCACTAAATATTGAATGCTTGTCGCAGTGAGTGCCCCTTGATATGGAATGTTATTATTAAAGCATACAAGTATATTCCTCTAAGGACTTACACGCCTACTAATAGGTACATGTAAGCAGCTTTCATTCATGTAAACTGCTTTTATTCATGTAAACTGCTTGGATGTTGCATTTGTTTTAAAGCTATACTTAGTGACGATGGAGGTCTCAGATACATAATTGATCAGCCTGAAGAGCTGTATAATCTTTCAGTTTTTGAGATATCGTTCTGAAATTTCGCACACGTTTCTTTAACCTCGAAATGCTGCTGATTTGTTGGAACTGCCGATACTGGACCACAAGAACATGTAGCTGTCATACAAACTGAATGATCGAAATCAAGTGCTTGTATGGAAAACTTTTTCATTTCGCAAGATAGCTTTATGAAATTTGGCATGAGTTATTGCCTCAGAATGTAGTGCAATGTCCGAAGAAAAAGTTAAGATCAGGCTTCTATTGCTTAGAGCTGTCATACAAAGTCAACGATCGGAAATAAGTTTTTGTATGGAAAACTTCTTCATTTTACGAGATATCTTCACGAAATTTGCCATGAGTTATTATCTCAGCCATAAATGCAATCTCCAAAGAAATTGTTCAGATCGGATCACTATAGCTTGTATCTGCCATACAAACTGAGCAATAAAATTCCAGTTCTTGTATGGCAAACTTTTTTATTTCATGAGATATCTTCATGAAATTCATCATGTGTTATTATTCGAGGCAATGCAATAATTTCTGAAGAAATTGTTCAGGTCGCATCACTATAGTATATATTTATCATACTGACCTTTAAAACTCAAGATAAAGATCCTTTTATACACTTACTTGGTATAAAAAGTGCACCTGTGAAGGGTATTATAGACTCGGTTTAGCCAAACTTAACGGTTCTTTTTATTTTAACTATATAAATGGAACGTTATGATTTACTTAGCGTGCACCATGTCGTATACGTAGCAAATTCACAGCAATTACACAAGTCACACGCTTGCCAACTAAATCACACAGCCTTTGCCAAACCAGTGCCCAGCTGAATGGCAAATGACTACAAATTGTTACAACTACAATCCAAAGCTGATATTAAATCACATACATGGAGCCAGACACCCGACAAAGGCGAGCGAAAAAAGCACTGCACACTGACTACTTAATTTTAGGCGCAAAAACCCACAAACAACTGACTGCATGCATACAATGTGTTACAGTGGCAATGCTGGCCATTAGGCCCTCATATCTGCTGTGCATCTTTATGCTAGTTGCAATTTATTCCAGCTCAAGGAGCAAGCAATATTTGTATTATAAGTGTGCCAAGATGTCGCGCCGAACAGAGTCGAGCCAGCAGTGGATATTAAGTAAAGCGCATGAAAATGTGAGCCAACCGCAAACGCTACATTAAACTGCTGGCATGTGTGCATGTGTGTGTGTGCGCATGAATAAAGTTATTTGTTTTAACACACATACATGCATAATGCCACTCACACAAGCAATCACATTAACTCGGCGGCATACAGGTCAGCCAGCAGCAATTGTGCGGCAGCGGCGCAAGTGTCATTGTCATATTTTATGTGACGACACGAAGTGCCGTTGCAACAACCAGCAACATCACATATATGTATGTGTGCAGCTGCAGCCATTGTGCTTCTGCTGTGTGTGCAACACTTTTCGCTTGTGGCGGCGCCCTCAGTCATGCCGATAAGGCAGGAAAACTGCAATTTTACGGTAAATCTGTGCTGCCGCCTCTGCTGGTTTTCTTCGTTACGCGTGTTTGTGAAATTTCGCTTTTCTGTTCGCGTTACGTGTAAGAAATTTGAGGTGTGCGCGTTTTAAGGCTCATATATTATATGAGGTTGCTCATACGCCGTGTCGTACGTAAGGTTGTTCATATTTTCGATCTTTTTAAGTGCATGGGGCGCTTTTGTGGGAATATTTTGGCTATTTTGTTTAAAGTCGTCAATAGCTTGCATGTTTTCGTGAAACACTGGAAATTTTTTCAACTCTTTAAGGTTTTGACAAGAAATTCATTGTAAAGAAAATCTGTATGGCTAAATATATGATAACTATCGATGCTTCAACGACCGCCACAACCAATGTAGGTGCCGAGTTCCACTTAGAACTTTTCTAATTGTTACCAATACATTTTCATGGCGTTAAACTTCGTGTCCTCTAGGGGGTTTGGTGTTGATTCATTTGCTGGGTGTTTTTCAGACCCTCTCGATCACGATTTTTTACTCATTGGTTTTGATTAAAAATAAAAAATGTTGACTTCAGCTGCACCGAAACGCTAGTACCCTTTACAGGTGCATTTTTTATAGCATAAAGGGTATAAGAAGATCTTAATATCGATTTTGAATGGTCAGCTTGTATTGCAGCTATATGCTGTAGTGGTTCGATCTAAGCAATATCTTTAGAGATTGCAGCATTGTGTTGAACAATAATATATATCAAACTTCGTGAAGATAGCTCGTGAAAAAAAAAGTTTTTCATACAAGCATTTAATTTTGATTGGTCAGTTCGTATGACAGCTATATGCTATAGTGATCCGATATCAGCTATTCCTACAAATGAGTAGCTTCTTGGGGAGAAAACAACGTGTGCAGAATTCCATATCGATATCTTAAAAACTGAGGGACTAGTTCGCATATACATATATCTATATGTAGATACGGAGAGGTAGAAGAACTAATTCAGCTCGTCGCTTTGACCATTTATATATGTATTGCTGGGTCTTCGACATTTACTTTTGAACAGTAGAAACTTAATATACTCTGCTCCGGGTATAATAATAATAATTTGCGAAATGTTGGGAATCTTAGCGTATCTCCAATGTCAGAAACTATGACAAACACGACAAACCAGAGTTATTTCTTCAGAACAGAAAACGTTTTGAAGCTTTTATAAAAGCTTTATGACTTGTTTGATCGATATTGAGGAAGTTCGGAAAATAAACTCCAAATTTGACCAAATCGTAGCTAAGCCGTGTTTGGAGGCTTATAACGTGGCCTTATGGTATCAACCACAGCACTTGCGCTCTACAAATCATTTTCTTTCGGAATTTTCAAAGTTAAATTAACAATAAATGAAGAAAACGAAAAGTTGCAATTTAAAAGGAGGAATCCACAAAAATGAAAACTATACAAATAACTAAAAATAACGTGCCGTTGCAGCAAGCAATAAGCAGCGCATTTTTCACAGTCCGGTTTCTCCTATCAGCGAATTGCACTCATAAAAACAGCCCAAAAAACCAGAAAATAAAAATACGCCGCCCTGCGCCTAGGCTCAAATGTTTGCAGGTTGGCAAAGCTCAGTTCAACAAATCATCAATTCACCAGTTCATATTTGCTTGTTTATTTGTTTTTGTTGCTACTCGTTTGTTTTCATTTGCCCCTTGGCATACTTTGAGGCGTTATGCAGCACATATATTACATTTGAACAGGCAATACGCCCCCACAAGCGCAGTAAGTCGGAATTGTGTGGCACACGGCGCATTTTTCACATAATAACAGCACGCGGCGTTGGTGTTGACGATAGAGACGGCGACGGTGACGTTGGCGTCAGCAGCGGCTTTTCCTTCTGTCAATATTTGCACTGCCGGCAACCCCCTTTTGCGCCACAGCACATATGGCACCTGTCGCTGTGGCGGGTTAGGGCATCAGCCATAAGCTGCGCTTGCTTGTATATGTGCAGGGCTGTGTGGTTGCGTGTGTGAACCTAAGCAATTTACAGTTCGTACGTTAGAGCGCCTTAAATTACGTCTGCAGCTGTGGCGCTGCAGTGGTAACGCCGAAAAAACCCGAAATTGAGTGAAAGTCTTTTCAAAGATTTTCACTTTCACGCTGCTTTGACGTCACCCCAAGCCACCGCCATAGGCCTCCACCGCATATCAGCGCTCTGCAGTCACACATGTGGTTTGCTTTTATTAGCTGCTAGCGATTGCCCACGCGAATGCATGCCGTCGAACACATAGGCGCGGCTCTGTTGATGACAGTTTCAAAATTGCCAAAATAGAAATTGAGTACACTGTTTGTGGAACGGTTCAAAGGATTCATATTTTTGTTATTAATAGCAGGATTTCGCATGCAGTTGAGAAATTGAAAACGTTCGCATGTATATTCGGCTTTGATTTGAGTTTAAGGTGGTAGCTTCATAGTAAGGTGCGAGTCGTTAGTTTAATTTTAAAAATTTTCACCGAGGTGTGAAAAGAATTTTTATAATAGGTTTTCTTCCTTTCCTCTTATCCTTACCGATTTTGACGGAGCCGATGGTTTCGTTTCACATCATTCTGCATAGCCGTGTGGGTTTCGTAGGGATACCAAATTTAGACATAGCGTCGAATATGCAGCTTATGGCGGATATATTTCTCATACGCTTCTTCCAAGCCTTCGTAAAATTTGCTCTTTGTTTTTGATGCTGATTGTAGCTATCCTTTCACTCATCGGTGTGAATCGGGAGATAAGGTAGTGAAGCTTCCGGCCAACAACCAAAAATTCTACCCCACATTTGAGCAGCGTCTCATGGCCTGTCCTATCCATCGCATTTCCTGGAGTGCGGGAATATCAGCTCTGTAGTTTTCGAGGACATTCACCAACTGAATAGCGACACCTTGTATATAGAGGGTCTGAACATTTCAGGGGCATATCCGTAAATCATGTTCCTTGTTGAGTTTGCTGTGAATGTCAACGTTTGAGGAGGTCAATATCCCAGACATTCGTGTTCCTTTAATTGGAATTACATTTTTATGTGGCTCGTCCCAAACCCAGCGGCGCAACCATAACCGGAGCGAACGTTACGTTATTCACGTTTAGCGAGACAGACGTCTGCCTACATACACAAAACGCTGCTGAGCCCTTAAACCAACTACTTCGAAATGTTCCCATCAAGACTCTCTCTCTCCTAGCCACCACTCTGAGATCCAGACGTATTGGTTATTGTATTTTACTCGTTCCTTAGGGTATTCATTGAGGACGCAGGAGTAGGTATTGAGTATGGTAGCTCAACTGTTGCACTACACCCATTTATAAATTTTGATCACTAAATTAAATTTTGATTAATGGCAAAATTTAAAACAAAAGCGTGTTAAACAATATTGATCCATAAACATTTTATACTCAGCACGCGTAACACAAAGAGCGAATCGTAGATGCTAAGAAAATTCGCCAAACAGCCAAACCACCATTTCTATTTATATTTATACGCAAACTAGAAGAGTTGCCAAGAATCATAAAAACACTAAACAAAATGCAAACAAATCAGCGATGCGACAGTCAGACCGAAGGCCAAACGAACAGATCAACTTATTGGCAGACTTTTGGACGCGCTGCAAAGGCGGCAGTAAAATTGAAAGCGGCAAATAAATAAATCTTAATAGCATGACAACAGCGCGATAATTATGTGCGTACATGCCATTGATTTGTTTGGGAGCCAATTTTTTGTACTTGAGTACTTGAACACGAACATAAATTAGTATATTTATAAACTTTTGGGAGCTCGTTCATCTAATGAAGGTTTAGGGTATAAGTTAGGTTACAAAATTGTAATGCAATTAACTGGTGTTAATTGATTAGAAAATGATTGTTCAATTAAGGAAGTTTTAGCAGTTAAGCCACTAAATGTGTGCATTTCAAGTTATAATAGAGCAATTACACAATTAGTATTTTTGAGCTGAAATTGACATCTTAATTGCCTCAATTAATTGACTCAAAAAATATATTTTTAAATTATTTCTGTTTATAGAGTTGTAAAACACTAATTGTTTTAGCTAAATTAACATTTTAATTGACTCAGAAATTTTTACATTCAGTTAATTTGGAAATTTACTTCAATTGAAGAAATTGAGTATATTAGATATTAACTGTTTCAGCTAAATGAATCAAAATATATTTATTTTTTAATTGCAAGGAAATAACGCATTTTTAGTGGCTTCTAAAATATTAATTATTTGAGCTAAATTGAGTCGATTATTATCTTAATTGCCTCACCTAATTAACCTAGAAATATTTATATTTAGTTAATTTGGACATTTAGTTGACATAAAACAATTTAGTTAATTAATTAATTATTTTACAACTTTTTTTAGATAATTTGAAAATACTAGTTGTTTGAGCTAAATTGAATAAATTAACGTTGTAATTGACTTAAAATATAACTATTTTTTAATTGAAAGAAAATAAAGATTTCTATATAGTGTTCTAAAATACTAACTTGAGCCAATTGAGTCCATTAACACCTTAATCGCCTCAACTAATTGACTCAGAAATTTTTGTATTTATAATAGTTAATTTGGTTACTCACTTAAACTGAAGAAAAAAGAGTTAATTAAATTGAGTCAATTGACATTTAAATTGCCTCAGCTAATTGACTCAAATATTTTCTTATTTAAATAATTTTGCACACAATTTTCCAATTGAAAGAAAAAAATATTTTTTAGAGAGTTTTAATATGCTAAATTAAGTCAATTAACATCTTAATTGCATCAGCTAATGGACTCAAAAACGTTCACTATTATTAAATTTAGTTAATGAGAAGCAAATTAGAGACTATATACGTGTATTTTATTGACTACATTTTATTATACTCAGATTATACATACTATCTGTGTTCTTACAAATTGCAGAGCACTACCGTGGCCTAAAATGTAACAAACAGCTGATAATGTACAAGACTACAGATATACATAAGTATCCAGAAATAACAAGCAAATAAGGAAATTTTGTTCTTAGTATACACATTATGCCATGAACTTGGCCAACGGCACATATTAAATTGTCAAATATTTTAGAATTTCATTTGACATACATATATATTTCTCAGTTTAGGATATAGCATAATTCGAATATATTTCTATAAACGATTACGTAGCACATTTTCGGCATTAATAAATATTTTTGCAAGCATCTGCATTATGATATATATATTTATATATACATACATATATATATTGCGTATGTCCACGTTTTCCATATTTATTATATACATACGTATCCATATATTCAAATGTACCGTAACACAGCATAAGAGCTGTCAAGTGCTTCACTAAAAGCCGGTCACAGCTTTCACTTTATATTTAGAAATTCATTTCGTTTTGGAAGGCACTCGCAGCTATATACAATATATGTATGTATGTATGTGCATATAATCTGTATATATGTATGAACATATGTCAGCTTATAAGCACATAAATACGTTGATCTTTCGCTGTGAATTATTTGAGAATAATGACGTGATTTTTTGGCACTTGCTTTTGGAAGTAAACAATTTTCGTGAGAACAAAAAAAAATAGAATTACAGATATAATTTTGAGAATTTTTGCGTTAAAACGAAAGGCGCTTAGTGTATATCAACTCAACTAATGCATATTAAGTTGATTTTCTTTAAAATTTGCAGTAAATTTCCTACAAAACTCTGTGTGTTTCCGATTCATAATAATTTTTTCACAATGACTTTTAGAAATGCTATGAAAAACATGCTTTAAAATAATCAATCTACAACCGCTAATATCTTTTAAATGGTTAGGTTTACGAAAAATCGTTGAAAACTATTTCTGTAGAGCATTAAATTTTCCATAAAACCTTTGAAACGAAATAGTTTTTCAAGCAGTTGGAAGCGAGCTGTGAATTTTTCTAGCTGATAATAAGAACAAATATAAAATTGCGAGGCGGACCTTTTCGGTTACAATTAAGAGCTCGTACTTGGAAAGGCTTTCTTAGGGGTGTCCAGGAACCTATTTTTTAGAGTACCGAGGCAAAAAATTTTATTTTTCCTTACACACCCTAATGTATATATAATTTAGTTGCTTAACATTTCATTAATTGTGGCAATTAAAGTAATTACTGTACATTTCAAGGTTTTGGTAATTAAAAAATTTATATATGTGTTGTACCAAATTTTATAAAAATAAGTCTGGCAAAAAAGTAAATGAGTTGCCCTTCAACAATCCCTGCAGTTGCTATAATTTTATATAATTAAGCGCAAATTAAAATATTTGCCTACATACCAGCAATTGTTGTTGTACGGCACTGTTGCCTGCCTACACGAATTTCAACAGCTGCCGCCTTGAATTTACAGTTAGCAGTTACGTTGTATTGGCAGTTGACACGCGCTTGTATAATGCCAGCGTTGCAAGCTAATTTCGAAGCCAACACCGACAAACATACACACACGCAAAGCTTGCGTTTGAGTCAGCGCTGCTGAAGCTGCTGTTAAGGCCACACTGTATCGTGCCGTGCGAGCGAGGCTAGTTGGACACTAGAGCTGCGCCAGCAAAGCGCTTAATGTCCTGCAGCGGCAACACTGTTTACCTCCACTTCAGGCTCCTTTGCCTACTGCTGCATATTATTATAAAAAAAATATTAAATATTGTTGCTATTGTTGTTGGTGTTACACTATTTATGCAGTTGTATTGCTAGTTGACTTAATTTGCCTGCAGCAATGTATACGCTACACGCACGCGTGACTACAGACGATAAGCCGCACACACGAACACATACAGCAGTCACGAATGAACGAACGAGCACGCGCTGTCGCACTGACGTCGTTGCTGTTGTTATGTCCTTACGTTTAAAGGACACTTGACAACAAAAAGCCGCGTTTAACATAAAAAAATAAACAATTTCAATGAGTTCAGTTGCGTTGCGTTGAGTTGTGTTGAAAAATGCGCTTTGACAGCTGGTCGTTTGTACGCTGCTTACATATATACATATGTACATATATACACTGACCACTCACACGGGACACGGTACAAAATGAAACATGGCTTATATGCCGTTATATTAATACATATTTACATGCATATGTGTGCGTGTCGTATACCGTATTTATTTCCTATTTTATTGCTTTCCTTCTTGTCATAAAATGTTTTCTTGACGTGTTTGTTGGTCTCCACCTTTTTCGGGTAATAACTATTTTACACTTTTCGTCGTTGTTTTGAAGGATATTCTTTAGCACTTTCTCACGATTTTCAATGTGCACTGCTTCACTGCTCACACATAGCTTTCTGCACTATTCATTTTTCACTTTCTTTCGATTTGCTTTTCTGTTGTCGGTCGCTTCACTGACTCACTCGAAGGCATACTTCAGTAGGCATGGAGATTTATTTACGGCATTTTGGCTGCACTATTTATATGAGGGTATTTATGTATTATTTATATTTTAAAATTATATTTTTTTTACTTCAAAAAATTTCATTTATTTTTTTTTTTGTTTTTTATATTGCTATAAAATAACTTGAGGTTATTGTAATTATAATAATTTTGTGTTTTTTAAACCCGAAGTGAATATATTTTTGGGTTGGTTGGTTGTTGTTGCACTTTAAAAGTTTAAAATTTTAAATTACATACATTGCTATTTATTAAAAAAGTGAGATGTTATAGTTTTTGTAGAGAATAATATTGGAAATAATAATAATATAGAAAATACTCATCAAAAGCAAAATAAGATTGATTTTATTATAATTTTATATCTGCATTGATAAAAACTTGTAGCCATAAATTCAATTATAATTTTTTTATTCATACAATATGTCCTAGCGGGATGGCTGTCAAATCAGCTGTCACAGTAAAAATATGTTTTTGACATTTATGGCCGGTGAACTTTTGCCAACTGACACTGAAAGCACTTACTTCGAAAGAACTTCCAAAATTAATAATTTTTTATTCAAACCTTCCTTTTTGTGCGACAAACTAACTCTGTCATATATTTAGGTCACTAGGGTCGCATTAATGGCTATTTTGTTCAATTACTAAAAGCTTAAAAAGTTTAGAACTAAGAAAGCCGGTATTTTATTGCGTTTAAGAGTTAAATGTCTGTGTATTATGTATTCTATGCCACAAAAATTCGTTATAAGCTAAATTCAATAGAAAATAATAATTTTGTATAATTTCGTTACCAGCGCCAGATAGCAGGAGCTTTTCTTTAATAATTCTCAGCTTTCATAACGTTTAGTTCTATTCGCCTTATTTACTGGCTCAAGAAATTCAATCATTAAAAACTCAAGAACAAAAATTAATCATTAAAAACATGGTTGAAGCATTAGAGGAAAATTTTAAAATATCTGCATATCTCAGGCAAATTGTTGAGGCGTTAGTTGGAAGACAGAATATGGCAGGTTAAAACCTTTATAGAACCACGACATTTAAAGGCCTAGATCTTTGGAGCATCAGGTACGACAACGTATAAAGCCTCGATATGCCTGATGCCCTAGCTGGCTAAGCAGACCATAATCGGTTTTATTCGAACTTTCATGCTTACATATGTATGTATGTATATACAACTTCATATAAATTGATGTGCAAATTTGATTCTGTAGGCCCTAATGTTTGCATACAAATGGGTTATTTTCCGTTAGTAACCCAAATAAATAACTCAAACAATTCAATTGTGGCTAGACTGCATAAAAATCATTTATAAAAGCAATGCCAATGCAAAATCAAGACAAAAACAAAATTACAAAAGCAACCACAACAATAAAACAATTCGAGAGAGAGGCGAGGAAGAATAAGATTTTTTAGCAAATTTTCATAATAAACGAAAGAAAAGGAACAAACACATTATGAAAAAATTTATAAATATACATATGTATAGGTATGTGACACCGACATAAGTGCAATAGCATATACTAAATGCCTATACATGAAATTTATTTTACACAGGATATGCATGCATTAGGGTCGTTTTCAAGTCCGCATTTTTCACGAATTCGTCAGTGGCAGTTGGCAGCACAAACTGAGAGACCTCAGACTCAAGTCAGAGACATTTGCGGGGCAAAGTGGTATATATAGGAACACAAGTATATTTGTATGTGCTCTATATATACATATATATAACCTTAACAATACAAGAAAGCGGCAAAAGAGTGGCGTTTAGTCACAATGTTGGCAATGCCGTGACGTTGTGCGCTGCCATTGACGCCTTGACAGACAACGACGGCATAAATGCCGCGCTATACAAACACAAGCAAGACAAAGCAAACACAGCGAATAGCCAGCGAAGAAATTAGACAAAGTAATGTGACAAAAAGCGGAGAGGAAGCAGAAAAATAAATTGTAGAAAGACAACAACAAATCACGAAACCCAGCCAAACACGCACCGCGCCGTGAGTACAAGCACATAAAGCATTTGTTGGTGTAGTGGCCAAAATGCCAAACCGAAATAATGCTGGGCGCGGCAGTTGGCGGTGGTTTGCGGGCGGTTGATGACAACGGCGCATGCAGGTGGCAGGCCGCTGGCGCGCTGCTCTGCACGTGTGCGTGTGAGTGTGTGACACTTATGTTTGTCGTTAATGTACAATTTTTTTTGTTTCAATTTCTTTGTTGACATGTGAACGCATATTTGCTTTTAGCAGCAAACAACTACAGCGAAAAAAAACATAACGGCGCTGTGCTAAGCGTGAGTGTGTATAGAAAGCAGTATGTTGGTGTAAGAGCGCGGCAATATGCGTGCTTGTATTTACGTGTCTGCATATATTTTTTAATTTCCTTTTCAACTTTCTTTTGTACAGGTTGTTGGCGTGCCGTTGCGGTCGCCTCAACTGCTTACAGATGCGCAAGGAATTATCTCATCTCATCAGCTGTTGTGTCTTTATACCTTTGCTAGCGAGTTGCTCCATTGCTCCCGCTTGAAAAATCAAAATTTGCTCACGCAAGAGTTCGCTTTGTGTTCCTCTCTGCTTTTTTCGCGCTTTCGGCGTTTTGTTTTTACCCTATCGACGATCCCTAGGCGCGCGCAGCTACTCATTTGTGAAATCGCAATTGTATTTCACGGTTTTTGCTTCAATTGTTTTGCACATAATTCACTTAGAAACAATTTCTACGAAAATTCTATTACTAGGTGTTGCTGGTTTTCGTTTTCTTTTTTGGTACTTAAAAAATTTATGTACGGAAATTTGTATATAAATATTTTTTATTTTATTTCGCCTCAGGCTTATTGCAGAACTTGTCATAAATTCTACCAGGCATACCCAGATAGTTAAATTTTATTCAGTCAGCCGCCATTTAGTACCCATAACAACCATAACAACAAGCCAACTGAAAAAAGTTTCCTTACAAGAATTTAATATTGATCGGTCACTTTGTATGGCAGCTATATGCTAGAGTAATTCGATATGAACGATTTTTGCGGAGATTATGCCCATGTTTTGAACAATAACCCCTGTCCAATTTCGTCTTAGTCAGATATCTTATCAAATAAGAAAGATTTCCATTCAAAGTATAAATTTTGATCGGTTAGTTCCTATGACAACTATATGTTATAGTGGTCCGATCTAAACAATTTCCGCAGAGATTATGCCTTTACTTTCAACAATCATCCATGCAAAATTGTAGGAAGATATCTCGTCAGATAAGAAAGTTGTTCAAACAAAGATGTAATTTTGATTGGTCAGTTTGTATGGCAGCTATATGCTATAGTGATCCGATAGCTGTGGTTCCAAAAAATTAGCAGCTTCTTGTGGTAAAAAGCACCTGTGCAAAATACCATTTCCAAGAGATAGATATAGAGTTAAAATATAACAATTTACGCCCTCATAGATATATGTATTTCAGTATATTGGCGTTGATTTTAGTTTCAATAAGCTACATTGATCCCTACTGAAAATATTAGCACCTACTTTATTGCTCCAAATGAGCTGAGCTAACAAAGTTGCAAAGAGAATTCACGTATTTGCCCGTACATGTACAGGTACATAAACAATTACATGCCGCCGTTTGGCTAAGCCCATCGTACCTGCAGCTATTTTTGTTACAGCACTTAGTCATAGTTTGTCTGAGTAAACCGCAATACTGTGGCATTTTATTGTTGCATCTCATATTTAGCTACTGGTGGTTACAAGTACGTGTAACTGTAACTAAGCGCTAAAGAAAGAAAATTGTTTTATTGATCTAATTGTGGTCGCAGCTGAATTATGGTTTCTTTAACAGGCATTTATCTTGTCTCTTACAAATAAAATATTGTCTGCAATAGATTTATTTCTTCATTAACTGTGTGGTGAGTACCCAGTAATATTTCTTAGTAGAAGGCTTTGGAGACCTCCTCAGGCTACTAAAACATAAAACTAAACATAAAACTATGCAAATTGTTACAGTAATGAATATATTAAAGAAAAAAGGGTGCTTTTAAAAGTACTTAGGAATTAAATAAAGCCGTTAGATTTGACAAGGGTAATGCCAATTAATAGAGAAAACATTTATCACTGTAATTGGCCAACGTCATGAATTTAAGACCGCTCTTCAAGGAAGGCTATAAAATAAATTATTTGAGATTGATGAAACCTTTGCTCCATGGAGAGTTGGGATACTCATTCAGTGAAAAAGTTTGAGTACTATATACTGATACCAAAATTTGTTTTTGAAAAGTGGTAGCCCAAACAAAAAATTTTGAACTAAAACCTTTTTTAACTTTTATAATATAAAATGCTGTAGCCCTTACAGAACATTTTTAATGTATAAGCTTCTTAAAAGTTTACCTAAGTTTATAATATGAAATGTGGTAACACTAAGCAAACAAAAATTGAAACCATTTTTAATATGAAACATGGTGACCATAATAAAAAACTGAAACCTTCGAAAACTTTTATAATTTGAAATGTGGCAACCCTAGGAAAACATGTTTGAACTAAAACCCTTCAAAAAATTTTATAATTCAATATGCGACAGCCCTAACAAAAAAATTTTGAACTATGAGCCTTCATAAACTTTTTTCAGTTTGAGCCATAACCTTTCATAAACCTTTATAACTATTTTAGAAAATACTTTAATTTTAAGGCAATTTCGTATCAAAATTGTGAAAAGTCTCAAAACCTAAAAAATGTTTTTAATTTTTAGCTGGTGGCAGCCTTGTTGAATCTAATTTCGGCTTACGATTCCGTTATCATCTTCAATTCGATAAAAATCTTGCTAAAAGTTATTTAGCATTTAAAAATTTGTTGAAAAACTTTTGTAAATAGTAGGCAACCCTAAAATTAAAATCCTTCAATTCAAGCTTCAGTTTGATACCTGTAATTTAATTATCTTGATAAATTTTGTGGAAATAAGTTTTTTAAATTTTTTTAAGTTGGCAACCCTTCGTTAAAATTAGACCCTTTTTTTAAACCCTTTTATTGCTTTTCTTTTTATTATTTTTTAAATAAAATTATTTTTTGTTTTAAATAAATTTTTATGATAAAATAATTGGCTTTTAAAAAAAAATTCAGCTATCTTATGTAAACAATAGTTTGAGAGTAATATATACACTTTTCTGATAATTATATTTTTTTTAATAAATCCTGAAATTTCTAAATTGTAAGCAACTCTCCCCTAAAAAAATTTCAGCTAACTGCTTGCCGAGACCTCAGTTTGGAACTCATATAGTCCATACATATGTATATTATTTTTTTTCTTAATTTTTTAAATAAAATTCTAAGTAGGTGGCAACTATTTTAAAAATATTTAGACAAATTTTTTTTATTTCAATCTATTTTTCAGGTATCACAATTTTTAGACAATTATATAGGGAATTTTTAAAAGGTGGCAACCTCTTTAAAAATATTTTAATCTGCAAACATACTTCAAGTCTTTCAATTTCCAAAATTGTAGTACCTCATAAACTTATATATTTCAATTTAATATGACTTAAATTTACTAAGCAAGTTGCCGTAGCAGGTTGGCTGGTAATAAAAAATTTTAAAGAATCCTTCAGTTATCCTATTTAATTCCGAATTCAATAATTTGATATTCAATTTATAACTACCATTATTTTGCATTTTAATAAGCAAGCGCTCTAAGCTCTTATTTGGAATATTAGAATATTCATTGCGCACTATAAAAATTCATATACCGTTATTGTTGCAGCCGTTGGCCGACAACTTGACTGGCGCCTGCTGTATTACATACAACAGTAATGCCAGCCAATATGCATGGCCAAAGAGCAGCGAGTCAATTGTTGTTAGCAACGCAGCAGTGTTGCCTCACCGCGGGCTGGCACAGAGACAGACAAACAGCAAGTTAAATGAAAAGGATGACAGTGGGTGTACATTTCCCAAGCAAGCGACCGCGTTTTCAGCTCGCATTTTAGTTCTGTGCTTGAGTTTGTGGTCGCTGCACCCTGCCGCGGTGGTAACCATGCGTTTACAGTTATTTTAATTTCTGTTGTTGGTATTGTACGAACCCTTTGCCACACACAGCTTTGACTGTGTTGTTGAATATAATTTTGTTGTAATCTTTTTTTTATTTTTATTTTTATTTTTTTTCTGTTTTTTTTACTTTTTGGCTTTGAAAGCTAAATTTTCGTGACGAACACATGCAACGCTCGCGTGTAATTCGTAATTTTTCGTAGTAATATAGGTCTCACAGTAACTTTACTCGAAAAAAATTTAAATAACTATTCCAACAATAACAACAAAACGCATGTAGCACCATGTATTAGTTGTGGCTTGCCATGAACTCGACGAACCGTCGCAGGCAACCGCAAAGTAACGCGTCACGACATCAGCGCACACATACGCACACACATTCATTACAAAGTCGCTGCGGCTACCGCTGCGAGTCAACAGTCAGTCAGTCCGTCAGTCAGCGCGGTGCGGTAAGCCAGCACACACTCGTGTTGCTCATTAGTAACTCATACGCCTAGTGGCTCCATGTGCTTGGCGTGCAGTGGCAACAAAAGTGCGCGGTGGCGCCCCTACTTGGGCTTAGATATATTTTTTACTTTTTATTTTTACGTTTACATTTCACCGCTACGTAGCTTAGTTGCGTTTTTGAACCGAATGCTTGGCACTCTGTGGGTACGTGTCGTTTTTTCCAGCCGTAGTGGCACTCAAATTAGAATTGGTGTCGATTTTCTGCCGAGATAATGATGTTGAAATTAGAATTTGTTGGTTTTGCAGTCAGGTGAAAACCACTAGCGGTGGCATCGAATGAAAATTTAATTGAAAGTTCAGCTCGGAAGGGCATTTTAGATATGGAATCAGTTAAAAAAGCCAACTTTCCCGCAAATTGATTCAAAATAATACTCATATTAATTAATGTAAACGTCAGCCTCAAGCACTGCGTTTAAAATGTATAAACTGGTGTAAAAAAATGGTTAATTTTGATGCATAGTATGATTCGTTATTAAGTTCAACCCAGCGTATGAGTAACATTCAATGAAACTAACCAGACTTTCTTTGCTTTGTGAAGCATTTAATACGAAATATAGAAAAAAAGTATGCCACAGATAAATTAGAAAGTACAACAACAACAAAAATCATATAATAATTTAGTATAAGGACATAACATGATCATTTGATCAGTTAGTTTGTATGGCAGCTATCTGCTACAGTGATGCGATCTAAATAATTTCTTCAGATATTTCAACGCTGCCTTAGATAATAACACAAGTCAAATTTCGTGAAGATATCTCGTCAAATAAAAAATTTTTCTATACAAAGTCTTAATTTCGATCGCACAGCTTATATGACAGTTCTTTGATATAGTGGTCCGATCTGAACAATTTGTTCGGACATTATTGTATTTTGCTAAATAATGTTATATGCTGAACTTCGTCACAATACTTTGTCATATAAGAAAGTTTTCTATACAAGAACTTAATTAAATTGTTCAGTTTGTATGGCAGCTATATGCTATAGTGGTCCGATCTGAATAATTTGTTCGGATATTATTGAACCTCCTTAAATGAAAATCTCTGCGAAATTTCGTGAAGATAAATCGTCAAATACAAAAGTGATTTATACAAAGACTTAATTTCGATCGCACAATTTGTATGACAGCTATGTATATGCTATAGTGGTCCGATATGAGAACTTTCTTCAGATATCATAGCGATGTCTAGAAAAATAACGTATGCAAAATTTTGTAAAGATATCTCTTCAAATAAAAAGAATTCTGTATTATAACTTGATTGTTTTCCAATAAATATGCAGGACGTGTCAAAAATTTTTAGAACGATATCAAAAAACTTAAAGACTAGTTCGCTTATATGCGGACGGTCTTGGCTACATCCACTCAGTTGTGCTGAAAAGCGCAGCTATTTTGAATTTTATACTTTTTCTTCCCTTTTTCACATCATGTTCACTTTTTCGCTGTTTTTTTGTTTGTATCTACAGTTATTTAGTTTATTTATAATATTCTTAACTGCATTTTATAACTTTCCACTAAAAAATAAAGCATTATTGCACAGATGTTCCATCTCATCACTGCGTCCTAGTGCCCTTAGCAGTCAGTCACTGCACCAAAACACACACTTCCACACCCTTTATACTAAGCTACTACTCATTACAGTCGCGTACTTTGTCACACAATGAGAAATTTGAATTCAATTTTGATTTGTATTACGTTTTTTAGTTCAAAATGCATATTTATATGCAAACATATGTACGTGCACAGGCACACATGTGCACATTTACAGTGGCACATGCATGCACTTCACCTTGACACAATTTTTTCCGATTTGATTTTTTGTTGGCTTTTTTATGAAATTTCGCCTTAGGTGCACATATAAAACACAAAAACGAAAATATAAAAAAATTAAAAAAAACAAAAAATGTCAAAAAACACGCATTGTCACCACAACGCACAGTGCGCTCTAAAAATACGCGCATGTTTCTAATTTTCGGATTCTTGTTATTTTCGTAGACGAAATTTCGTGTCGCTGCAAATTTTATAGCTTCACTATTGCACTGCTAGGCGCACACACACACACATATGCAGTTGTGTACACGGCTGTGTATTTGCTTGAGCTGCTCACACATAGTATTGTTTTAGTTGTTTTTGTTGTTGCTTTTGATTTGGTTTTTTTGGCAACTTGACTCAAGTACCTTGCGGCGCTCTCACTGGCTGGGTATGCATTGCTGCAATTTGCACTTGTACACATTGTTTTGAAAGCCAACACGAATTGTTCTAATTTGTAGGTAATTTCAAGCGCAGGAAATGCGGAGGAGCGTGGCCGCGCGAAACACATTGCATTTCTTGTTTGGTTGCTAATGTTATTTTTAGTCATTGGGGCAATTGAATAAAGACGTCTCTTGTAGAAATAAAGGTTTTTCTTGATTTTGGCAGAGATTTGTTGTCTTTTGTTGATTTCGTGTATTTTTTTGGTGTGAAAATAACGACAATTCCTGATTTGATGTATTAACAGTAAATTATTTGATTAATATTCATTTGTTGTGTCGTATTTATTATCAGATTTGATAATTTTTTAATTCATAAAATATATTTTAAATAAATATATGTTTTTAGTTCTCAACCTAAAACTATTTACGTGCGTAATTTATCGAAAAAAGTACTCAAGCAGGCAAAAAATTAAAAAAAAATTAATTTTTGATTTTCGGGATTTTTGTTGATATTTATAATATAGTTTTCTCCTTATTAATTTCTTTGGCGGTGGATTATGTTAGGTTACTTTAGTCAGGTAGGCTAATGAGGTTTGGTCCTTTACGATACAAGATGGAGTTCAGTTACAAGGTCTATGCGCAGTAGTTATCCTTGATGATGCCTGCACTTGAGACAAATTTCAAAAGATTACTGTGGGCAAAGAATAGTAAAACTTTTTAATTTAAATTTTGCGCGAAACCCCATTCGTCGAAATATTTTCTTCTAGGTTGGTACATATGACTGTCAGTGACATCTGTGCTAAATGTCAATCATTAGTGTTTAGTATATGCGGAATCAAATTTCTGGTGCCGAAACGTTCAGAATATTGAAAAAGACTTTCGGTGATATTTGATTGTCGCTACCAAGTGTTTTGGATTGTTAAAAATTTTTCAAAATGGCCAGGACGGCCATCAACGTCAATAAAATAAAGGAATTGATCGCTGAAAATCGACGATCAACAGTCAGAGATCTTACTGGCGTCGTTGGAATATAAGAAGGTTCAATGAAACCATTTTGAAATATCCTTTGACCCTAAGAAAATTAAAAGCACGATTGGTTCCAAAGTCACTCATGTTTATCGAAAAACAGCATCGCGTTAAGGTCTGTGAGCAATAATTTCCGACTACAAGGATGTCATGAAACGTATTATTACTGGCAATGAATATTCGATCTATGCTAACGAAACAGACGATCAATTGGCCGCATATTTGGCAAAAGTGAGCCGAAGCCGAAAAAAACACGTTAAAACAGGTTAAAAATAAAGTTTATTTTGAGAGTTTTCTTCGATTATTGAGGTGTGGTGCACTCCAAATTCCTTCCAACTTTCTAATCTATACTATATACATAAATGTTATTCGTATGCTTAAAAATAGGCCGGAATTATGGACCGACAATACTTGGTTTTTGTACCACAATAATGCACCGTCGCATACTGCATTGATTTCTCGTGAGTCTTTCACACAATTTTCTACCAATACCGTGCCGCAACAACCGTATTCATCTGATTTAGCTTCGTGAGACTTTTGGCTAGTCAGCAAGCCCAAATAATCGCTTCGGTGAAGCTGTTTTGAGACAATTGAAGACTTTAAGCGTGAAACGCCAGGCGCATTCATGGCTACTCCGGAAATTGACTTAAACGACTGTTTTGAAGATGGGAAAAACCGTTGGCACAAGTGCATTGGGGCCAAGCGGGATTACTTTGAGAGGGACGACAAATATTTTGAAGAATAAATAAAGAGCTGTAAAAATATGAACAGAGTTCCCGATGTTTCCTTTAGAAAGTTACCAACTTCATGGCAAACTTAAAATACATATACATATACCCTGTTCGATAAAATAAAGTAAATAAAAAACTAAAATTAAATAAAATAAAAAAAAAATAAATTAAATGAAAAAATAAAATAAAGTAAGTAACATGTAAAATAAAATAAAACAAATAAAAAATAAAGCGAAACGAAATTAAAAATAAAATAAAGTAAAAATAAAAAAAAATTAAAAATTAAAAAAAATATTCATTGTTCAAATATTGAACAAAATCTTGACGTTTTTGTGACGCTATGTGTATGATATATAGTGTAAAAAACGAAGCATATTGCGGACTTGATATTTTGCTTTATAATTTCGTTGGTTTTGTGAAAATAACCAGAGAAGATTTGAAAATATTAAGAGTTTCATTTATTTATTTTAGTTATAAAGCATGTCTTAAAATTCACACAAGCTTGGAATTAAATACAGGGTGTCTAAAGATTTAAATTTTTTATTGTTCTTAATATTGAGTTATGCCGTTTTTGTTGTTATTAATTGATATTTTTGCATAATGACATTTGCCCTTTTCAATAATAGGTTATTCAAATAGTTTTTTAATAGTATAATGAATTTTTTTTTTCAATCGGCTTTTTTAGTTTCAATCTTCACTGTCAGCACTATTTCCAGTATTTTATTTTTTGCAGCCATCTTTTTTCTTAAATATTTCTTTTTTGTTCCTGTTAATTTTTTTATGCTCTTGTACTTTTTAGTTGTTAATTTTTGTTTTTTTTTTTGTTGGGTTTTCTTTTTGTTGCTGTTATTTTTGTTGCATTCGAAGTCACTTGCCAGCCTTGTGCCTGGCCGCTTGCTTAGTAATCAACTTCGATTTTCGCATTTTACATAACCAGCCAGCGCCTGCACATCACTCCAATGCGCTGCGCTACTACTACAAGCCAATAAAAGTGGCTCACACCACAGCTTTGTTGGCACATTGCGCCTTGCGTTTTGTCGAGCTGACTCAATTCCCATGAATTGAGATTGCTAAGTCGCGTAACGTTGCAAGGAAGAGAGTTGCTTGTAGCTTTTCCAACAATTTTATATGAAAAACACTTATTTTTTTGAATAATAGTTGGTTTTGCAAAACTTTATAAACAGCGCAACATGTTTTTTTAGAAAACTATTTGTTTTGTAGTTTCAAGAAACTATTTTCTTTACAAATCCCGAAACACTTGTGACCGAAATATTTTTTGAAACGTTTTTACTTTCATATTTCTGCCCAGAATATGCTTTTGTTTTATTTTCTCACTACTTTACGGCATTTTTTCATACCAAAACACCATTGGTGTGGTGCCGCAGTTATTACAAAATCATCAAATTCAATGCTGCTTCACATCATATAGTATATAGTATTGGAATTATTTTTTAGCGCAGCAACAACTTCCAACCAACTTCACTTAAACACCATAATTATATTCACTTATTTGTTGAGGAAGCAATAATTTTCACAAAAAAAGCATTCACCTATTTCTTTATATATTTATTTTTAATAAATATTTTCAGCTCTCGAGGCGTATCTAGTATAGGCGCCTGCTTTCTGCTTGTCTGCCTCAGAGCTATTCGTATATTTCACTTTGCTGCCTTGGCCGCCGCCGTTGCTAACAAAATTATTTCACACACACACACTCACACGCGTTTTCTTGGCCAATATTTTGGTTTCGAATATAATATATATTATTTATTATTCAAATATATATACATACATATATATATATTAACTAACTATTTGACTATTTGGTGTTTTGTGACGCGCTATTCACTGTGTACCGTTTCAGTCAGTGCTGTTAAATTGCAAACCTGTCTCGAACTGAACACTCAAACGACAGAATATTCTTTTTCATGTACTAAACACCGCCGTCGTCGCAGCCAAAACGAAGATGACGACAGTTTCGTCGATGACAGCGACGAGGCGCGACGACGATTCACCAGCAAACATCAGTTGGCAAATTTGATTTCGTGCCTTCCACCTGCGCTGCGAGCTTTTTCGGAGTCCGAAAATTTGAAATTTTCAACCGTTAGCCGCACAGGGGGCGGCAAAAAGCTGCTGTGAAAAGTATGCGTCATCCGCAGTTGCTGTGCCCGCTGGCTGTGCGCGGTCGGACGTGTGGTATGTGGAACTTTTAATGCAACAAATGCGAGAGGCTGACAGGAGCGCGAAAGCTAAGTAAGGGAATGAATGTAGTTGGGAAAATGAGGGAGAGAGAGAGAGATAGAGAGAAATTTTTGCATTCAGAGAGTGCGTTGCTTGGACTGACTCGGCATATCCGCATGGCAAGCATGTTGCGCGAGCACAACAAACGGCCGATAAATGTGGCACAGCGCGAATGCGAAAATAGAAATGTCAACAAATCGTTTTATTTTGGTTTTGTTTGTTAGAGCAATCGAATGTCGTGATTGAGGGTAATGCTTGAGAACGCCGGTATAATTTAGTTGCAAGTGGCGGCTGCTTTAAAAATTTGTGGTGTTAGGTATTGGTTGATGAATGCTTCTAGGTTGAAAGTGTTGTGGTTGGAAATTAAGGAATGTAAATAAATGTTGATATCAAATGAAAAAATGGAAAAATAATTAAAACAAAATTTTAAATAAAATAAAATGAAAAAAATTTCAGACAAAAATGTTTATTGAAGCAAATTTATGCAAGTAAAATATAAATATGTATAAAAAATACAAGTTTGATATAAGTTCAAAAAATAATAGTGTTATTTACCAGCATAAACAAGTATAAACGTTTACTTCGGCCGCACCGAGGATGTAATACCCTACACAGCTGCATTTTTTATTGCACGAAATGGCATAAAAAGTATTTTTATTGATTTTGAACTATCAGTTTGAATAGCAGCTATACGGTATACGTTATCCGATCTAAACAATTTCTTCGGAGATGGTAGAGATACTTTGAGTAATAATGTGTGCCAAATTTCACGCAGATATCTTTTCAAATAAAATAGTTGTCCATACAAGGACTTGAGGGTAATCGATCAGTTCGTATGGCAGCTATATGCTAAAGTCACGCGATCTGCACAAATTTTTGGCTTTGGGTCGACGTTATTTTCGGCAATAACGCATGCCAAATTTCGTAAAGATATCTCGTAAAATGTAAAAGTTTTCCTCACAAGTATCTCATTAAAATCGTTCTGTTTCTATGGCAGCTATATAATATAGAGGTTGAATCTCCACAGTTCTCACAACTGAGCAGGTTCTGGGTGAGAAAAGCACGTGTGCAAAATATCAGATCAATATCTCAAAAATCTGAGCGACTATGTATACAGACAGGCGTTTAGATGGACATGGTTAACCCTGTTCAGAGTATAATAACGTAACTTTTACATATAAAATGGCCCCTTAGATATATGCTCCTAGTTTTCGTCTGTATTGCCCCACTGTAAATACTCGTTTAGTTGGAATACTCTGCGCTCAGGAACTGTCAAAACATTGCTCTGCAAGCAAGTGTATGCGTCTTAGTTGTGTGCTACTTTTACCGATCAGCTGTCAGTCACCAGCAGACAGCTGTTAGTCTGAAACGTCAAAGAAAAGGTGCACACCATATAATTAAGTTATTTTGCCATAAGAACAGCTGAGAAGTGATGCCATCTACATGTATTTTCTATAGAATTTAATAAGTAACGAGTAATCCACGACTTACTAATCGGCAACTAGAGGTGAAATGGTTATCAAATAGTGAGTGTGATTGATATTTTCCTAGTGTGAGGATAGAGTGTTCATCTTCTGTTCCCACGGCAAACAGGTCTAGGTATTTATGTCCATTCAGGGTCTGCCAACTCAGTAAAATCTACGCTTGTTCCTCCTAAAAAAATGTTTAAATTTTATTTTTCCTCATACTTAAATTATTCTCAAAAGTCAAAAGGGTGGGCCAAAAAAATTATATATATTTTTTGCTTGGTTTTAGGTTTTTCGACAGCTCTTAGTAAGTCCCTCCAAGTATAAGCACTTAATAAAGTCGCTTTAGATTTTTCCATTTTTTTCTCATTATCACATAAGAAAATTCTTCCAACGCTTCCAACTACTTGAAAAAATAATTTTTTTAAACTAATTATCTAATTATATTATAGTCTAGAGTTATGATATTTTGACTGTTTCGAATTTTTTAAAAATAGTAAAAATTGAAAATTAGGGTTATGGCTAGTTCCAGATATACACAAGTCTATAAAGAAGACTCTTTTGAAATTTTAGTTAAATCCATCCAGACAAATTATAGGTATTATTTTCAAAAATACAGTTTCGAGAAAAACGCGTTTAAAGTTTCAGTTTTGGTCAACCCAGTTTTGACGCGAAAGACCGAATATAATTTGACTTTTGAAAAAATATATATAAGGATATATTCTTGAATAATTAAAAAAATCGGTTTTCTGTTATTTCTAGACTAGAATATACCCCCAAAAAGCAAAACGAAATATAATTTTAATTAAAACGCCATTTTTTAATATTTGTAATTATTTTTATTTATAATTAGACTTCTCTTATCCACCTCAATTAATCATTACTCAATATCATTTAATATGTATCAATATTAGTATTATTATTAATATTATTATTTGTGTCACATTTCGCAAACAATATGAATATTTTTGTAATTTCTTTAACCTAATAACAAATATGCCTTACGAAATATAATAGTAAGTGCTTACATACGTACAAAATATCATTGGTAATTGTTGTAAGTAAATCAAATACGAACATAAGTGAAATACTTCGAAACCGGAGTGAGCTTAGAGAATACGCAAAATCAACATTAATTACACAGCACAATGCCATTACTTCAAACCATTACCACACCAATGCAATTTTGGCTGGTAATCGTATAAGTAATCATTACCGCAACTAAGCATTACCATAAATAATCATTACCATTACCATAATTAGATTTTTTCTTCAATATTTTCATAATAAAGCCATTAAATAATTTCTATTTGCTTTTTACAGTCTACAATTCTTTCCTTAATCATCCGCGTGGCGTGTTGTAATTATATTATATATTGTAACTAATTAATACTTTGTTTGATACGTCATTACATCGTTCAAGTATTATAAATAATACAGTACTTGTTTAGCACTCAAGTAATGTGTCTATGAACTCTTTTGACTGGGGTTACTATATGCTGTTGTTAGGGGGCAGTACACTGACTGCTTTTAATAAATATGCTACATTATTTCGTTTTCTCAAGGGCAAGAACAGCATTGAAGGGTGCATTAGTATATAAAGAGTTTGTTTTTGTATTTTTTTAAGATACCTATATAAAGTAAAATTAAAGTTGTAAAATATTAAGAAAGCAAAGAAATATTTATATAGTGGGTGAGTCTGCTGAAAGTGTGGCGCTTCAGGCAGTAACTAATTTAGGCGAGTGCAGAGTAAGGATTTTGTCGGAAAATTGACTGTCAGATAGAAAGATGTAGAAACGTGATCTGAAAATATCCATTCACTAACTGCTCTATTGCCTAGCTTTTCTAAGGCTTATGTTGAAACATCTCCACAGTTATTTTCCGCTGTACTTGGCCGGTTGAGGCGGCTGAGCTCAAAAAATATTAGTCCAGCGCTTTGTTGATTTTTTTGTGTCCATCGATCGTATTGATTAGGAGTACTTGGAGTATTTCTTGAGTAAAGTGGTCAGTTTCTAAGTGCCAAGAAGACTTAGCAATCAAATTCTGCTTTCGATTTTAAGATTTTCAACATTTTCAGTACATTTCTGTGCTGCTCCTATAGTTATGAGTACAAACCATGCAACCAAACTACCTAACTTCTTCCTGCCTTCTACCTGCACACGCTTTCAAGCCGCACTGCACCGCACCAAAGCAAAGCGTTTCAAATAGTTTGTAAATTTTTGTACACTAGCAAGCGATAACAATTGATACAATTTGAATTTTAAAATATATATATGTGTGAGTGTATATATATATATATTATATAGTAATAATAATTATATGAGTCTAGACTAGAGGTTTCGGATAAGCTATAACAATGCAATGCTTGATTATGCTGATAATAATGATTGTGTATAATGATTGACAATGACAATGACATTAGCGTAGATGATGATGATGATGACGATGATAATGAGTAAATGGCAATGCTGAGATTTCGCTATTTGCTTTAATTAATTATTTTTATTTTTTTTTGTTTTTTTTTTTGTGTTTTGTATGCATGATTCTCTTTTGCATATGTATGAATGTATATATGTATACGGCTATGCTTGTATGTGTATAATTAAATATATTATTTATGTTGTGTATTACAATTTTTATTAGTTGTACGATTGGTTTGCTATATAATATATGCATTAGATGTTTAATTTTTGGTATAAAGCATAAGATGTGGTTCTTTTTGGGGGAGCGTTTAGAATGCGGTGAGAGAGTTAGTGGCATTTTGTCGCTTTAATACAAGCTTTTGGTGGCAATTTTCGCAATAAACAAATTTCAGTAGAGGCATTTTTGTTTTAATTTACTGCTTAGCACAAAGTATATATGTTATTTATTTACATAATGCATTTAAATTTGAATTTTATCTTGTATGTTTGTATGCAAATGTGTGGTTATGTATAGTTGTTTACTGGCGTCGTTTACAAAATTACACTTACACCAAAATAAGTTGCTAAATCTGGGCATATTCGACAAATTTTGCAATTTTTTTAATATTAATTAATATTTGTAATCATAGTATGCATGTGTTTGTATATTGTACGAATTAAACTATGCTTAAGCGTTAATACTGTACAATTTAGCTGAATTTTTTCATGTTTTTGCCATTTTTTACACTGCAAAACTTTCACTATAAATTTTGCGCCTTCATATACAATACATATTTACGCGCAGATCTGCAACTTTTCATACTAATTCTGTAAATACTTAATGGACCAATGCGCGTATATGTATTTAGTATATATGTATTTTAAATTCAAATATTTCTATGTATGGGTGTGCGTAGTCTAGGACTATGCCAGCTGCACACATGTAAATTAACAATTTATACAACTTCATACTTCATTTTGTGCATAACTGTTTGTTGTTTGTTGTTTGCGTGTATACGTGAATATATTTGTATGCATGTTTTGGTATGTATATGAACACTGAATGCACATATGTATGAGTATGAATGATTTATGCAAATTAAATATTTACGAGTAAATACATGAGCTCTTTTGTGATATACATATGTTGCTATGACTCGACTATGCGTTTATTATTGTTTTTGTATGTTTTAATGATTTAATTGCTCGGTGAGTTTATTGTTATTGCGTTTTTAGCTTATATTTGCGACAAAATATATAGAAAAATATGAAAATATATATAAATTTTTTTTTTAAATAATGCTTCATAAAGTTCTAAAACTCAATATCACGCCCAATATTATTTGTAGTCCAGTAAGTACATGCTGCGCACGAAAACAACGAACTTCTGTGCAATTAATAACAATAATGTATACAATAAATTGCTTGAATTTCATACAAATCCAATGAGGGGTTCCCGAGTTGCTGTAGTCAGCTGCACAAAAGTAGTAGTTTTATCAAAATTTGTTGCAAAACAGTGATATAATTTTTTTCTCAGAAATGTTAACATATGCAAATGTGTCAAAAACTGCTAATGTACATTCTAATTTCGGTGAAAATTTTCGAACTTTCATTTATTCAATAACAAAATGAAGGCAATAAATTGCTTGAATTTCATACAAATCCAATAAAGGGATCTCGAGTTGCTACAGTCAACTTCACCAAAGAAGTAGTTTCTTCTAAATTTGTTGCAAAACCGTGATATAATTTTGTTTTTCGGTAATGTTAGCATATGTCAACGTTTCAGAAACTGTTAATATACATTTAGATTATGCAGACAAATTTTGAACTTTCTTGTAATTAATAGCAATAAGGTATGCAATAAATTGTTAGAATTTCATACAAATCCAATGAATTGATCTCGAGTTGCTAAAGTCAGTTCCCCGAAATTAGTAGTTTCATCAAAATTTGTGGCAGAACAGTGATATAAATTTGTTTCTCAATAATTTTGGCAAATGCAAACGTTTCAGAAACCGTTAATGTGCATTTAAATTTTGGAAAAAAGTTTTGAACTTTCATGTAAACAATAACATTAATGTAAATAATAAATTGTTTAAATTTCCTACAAATTTAACGAGGGGTTCTCGAGTTACCATAGTCAGCTAAGCCAAAAACGAAGTTTCGTTCAATTTGTTTGCACTGCTGCGTTATAAATTTACTAAAGATATGTATTTTTGTATATATGCAAACATTTCGAAAACTTTTACTATACATTGTAAAAAATTTTCGAGAATTTTACCAAAATTAAGAATAAATCGTCGAAAATAAAAATCGCTTGAAATACTTTAAACTGTTAAAAGCAATGTTAAAAAGTATAAATAATGGTTAAGGTTAGGAAAAATATATGTATATTATGCAAAGGTGTGTCATATTTTAGAGATCTTTTCCATAGTTTTGTCATATAAATAGAAACTTTAATTTTTAAATAATTAAGGAAAAACCAACACTTGTTGCCAGCATTTTCTTTACTCTGCTATTATCTGAAAATTGCTACAATATTTTTATGGACACTGCTCAACATTTCCTGCATTATTTATTAACATTTGCTTCTTCTTTACATATGTATATTGCAATAATCGCTCACCCACTAGTTTTTACATAATATTTTGTTTATTAATTTTCATAAATAACTGTTATATAAGTAATTTTTTACTTCAGTATTGACAATTTATCTTAGTTCTCGTACTTGCAATTGAAATATTTTATTTTTTATAATTACTTATGATTGTTTATTTTAAATTTCATAATTTTCGCAATCGCATTATCGATACGTTTACACTCGGCCTCAAAGAATTTTGCTTGCTTGCACTTTACACTGTTGCATTGGCATCCATGTTAGCTATTATTTTATGGCGTGTTTCTAATTAAATTTTATGTGTTTCAGCTTTTGCTCTTTTGTGATATTTCTATGCACTCTTTATGTGCTCTACTTGTAAGATTTTACATTTGGTTTGCTCACGCCTCTACTATTTTTATTTCGTTTTATTTTCGCTGGTTTGCCATTCTTAATTGCAAGCGGAAATTCGTTAGTACTGCAGTGTAAAAAAATATTTGCAATAGATAATTCTGATAATCAATTATTGTTTTTCTCTTATGCATTTGGACGGTTTTTTTGTGTTTTTTTGATAATTTTGGGGGTTATTTTTAGCAGCGCTGAGTTTAGAATTAAAAATATTCGAAAACATTTAAATTTACTGAAAGTATACATTATAATATTTATATAAATAATTGGCAAATATAGAAAGTATATTTTTAATGAGAAAAGTAGAAATCGAAATTAGTTTTAGGCAACAGTTAAGGCTCAGGCTTTTAGTAGATCTCGTAACCGAACCGAAAAACCATTCCCAGCCAATGTATGCATGACAAAGCCAATGTAAGTATCCTCTTCATCATTTGGTTGAGTGAAGGTGTTAAAAATAATGTGAGGAGACTTTGGGCTTTTGATTACTAAAAGCATATCGAACAAATATTTTTTTTTTTCTCTCAAGCACTGTTTCTTTCATCAAAGTGATGACGGATTATTTCCATAAATAAATTTATGGTTGTGTTGTTATCTATAGGGTATTTTAGAGGACCCCAGTAACTTTTACTTAGTATAGATCGACATCACGCCATCAAAAAACCTCAATAGGGGCTTAGTTAAAACTATTTGATTTTATTTCGAGAAAGCAGTTAATATAAATGAGAGACTGTCCCAATTTTGGAAAAAGTAATAGCCATTTTTAGAACCTATGAAAACCCATTATAAAATTCATAAAAAATTGCTAAAACATTTTTCAAATTAAATAATTGAAAGAAAACGAATTTAAACCAATTTTACCAATTTTGTTAAATACTCAGCTGAATTATGCGCTTTTAATTAGGCAATCTACAATATGTACGAATCTGGAGACCGATTTCTTTAACAAAAAATAAAAATAAACTCTAAATGCATTAATATAGCTAACAATTGCCATACAATTCATATCTTTATTTTTGGTATTATTTATAGTAAAATTTACAAATACATATATGCTTAGGCGGTATTTAAATTTATTTTGTAAAAAGCTAAACATTGTACCACAACAGTTTGTCGTAATAATATACATTCAATACAATATTTTAGTTGCACAAGTCCATACGGCAAACTCGGAATGAAAACTTTAGAACTGACGAAATTTTCTCACCACTAAAGCTCTGCAGAGCTTTTGCAACTTTTACTTCGGCTTTTAAAAGTTTTTGGAAATATTATCAATACAAAATTCGTATGCAAAAACTAGCACAAGGAGGCAAATTAAAAATGAACTGTTAGTTGAGTAAGTGCTTATTTCAAAGTAATACAAGAGCTACTGTGCTTTTGGCCAAAAAAAGCTTCACATTCTCACCTATGCTTTCTTCAAAAATAGTTTTATTATTCACTTGCCTGCGTTTATTTTGAATAACTATGCATTTTGTTTTTGGTTTTACTTAATTTATTTTCTTCTCAATTTTTTGTTTGTAATACTATGTGTTGCTGTATTTAAGTACATACTTTCGTTTGTGAGTGTAACTACTTTGAAGTGTTCTTGCTTTAACTATTTCTACGCTTTAATCAAGCTTCCTGCTTCAACTAACTTCTACAAAATATCAATTTTTCTTTGCAACTCTTTGAACGTTTTTGCTTTTCTTAGTTTCTCTTTTATCTTTTACTTATTGCATATGAAGCTACAAATTTTTACAACAGTTAATGATTTTCTTACGCAATTCGCTTTGAGTTCTCTTCAAATACGTTATAGCGAAAATTTTCGGCTCGGCGGCAACAATGTTTGTTCGCATTACGTTCGGTATGACAGAAGACAGAAACGATAAATAAATTAATGGAAGTACTGTGTTTGAGTAAAGCTTTGAAAAGTTCGAAGCGCTTGAAAGATGAAAGAGCTTTTTTTCGAATTAGCTTGAACTTAAAAAAAAACATATTGAATTTTTTACTTTTAGTGAAAGTTTATTTTTTTTTACTATGAAGCTTTTGTTTGTGCTCTTTTTTCGAGTCACATAAACCTTTTAAAAATAAAATAAATTTAAATTTTTAAACGTTTTATGTGACTCGAAGTTTTTTTTATTTATTGTGTTTGAGCAAAGCTTTGAAAAACTGGAAAGCTGAAGAAGCTTTTATAACCTAAAATTAAAAATATATGTTTATTTACTTTCTTCTAATAACGAAAAACTTTATACTTTAAACGCAATTAGTCTTTTGATTTTAATATCAAGAAAAGCTTTTAATAAACTTTTGCGATATTTTTTTTTTTACTACGGAGCTTTTGTTTATGTTTGTTTTTTTAAGTAACACAGAACTTTAGAAAAATTAACCCTCTTTCCCTTGCCAACAGGTAAAGCTTTGAATAAGCTTTTGATGAAAGCTTTTCAAAATACCTTAAAACGCAACAATTTTTACTCAAATTTCTGCTACGCGTTATGTAAAAACGGTTTAAAGAACTATACGCAATTGTAATTTATTTAGGTAAAAGCTTTTCAGAACGCCGGAAGTAAAAATTCAAAGCGTTTTCAAAACACGTTAAAACTAAACGAACTTTAATCAAAATTCTCTTGTACGTTAATTAAAATACGGTTTAGACAATATTACAAAATTGCTATTTATTTAAAAGTTTTTGTAGGTGAAAGCTTTTTATAACACATGAAGTGAGGAGTGAAAGTTTATTTCAGAATCCTTAAAAACACAAACTTTTCATAAAATTCCTCTATATGTTTGAAAATTATACAAAGTGGAAATTTTTTTTAAAGCTTTTGTATGTGAAAGCTTTTTATAAGACCTGAAGCTTTTGAAAATTTACTAACTCATCTTAACAAATCTATTTGAAACATTTACAAATGAAAGCTTAAAATTTTTTAAGCATGTGTACATATACATAATTCTGAAAGCTCCAAAAGCTTTAAAGCACATAATAACTCATTAGTTATAGGTTCACAAGCAACATAATTTCTTTTGAAGCACAGTTTTTTACAACAAAAATTTAATCAATACTTAGCAAATTCTTAGTACTTCTTACATAATTTTTTAACCTTATTTATTGTTTATTAATTTGTTTAATTTGCTATGTTACTATTGTTAAGTATAACTCGTAATTGTAAGACAGTAGTTCGATATATTTTTTGTGTATTTTTTTGTTTCTTCTTCTTGTATTATTTTATTTGTTAGTTTTGGAAAAAAATTACTTTTATATAAAAATGTAACTAAATCAGAGAAATAATTCTCATGCTATTGCACTCCCTGACATTGTTGTCGCCTGACGATCACTCTGCAATTCACGATTGCGTTCGTGCTGCTCGGTTTCTGAACTGTGATGAGAGTAGAAAATAGGTATTTACAAATCAAAATACATAATTTGATCGTTTAGGAGAGAGAAAAAGAGAGTCAATTACAATGTTTCATAAAGCTTATGTTCTCTCTTTCACTCCATCTCTCTTCTATGTAAATTCCTCTTTCTTACTTTGAGCGCACGGCTATTGGACTTGCGGGCACAATATCCGCCGGCGGTGCATTGTTATTATTTGTTGTCGATGCACGACGGCCATTGCCCGATTTGAAAACAAATATTGAGTCATTCTCAATTTCATTCTCAATCTGCTATAGAAATTGTAGAAGTTTATTCAGTTTGTGGATATAAATCTTTGCTATAAGTTTGATTGTAACTTACTTGACGTTTATAGGACAAACGTTCACTTGAGACCGAACCACACGATGAACTCTCCGAAACGGCTTGCGTAACGGTCGCCACTGTGGGTGGACTACTCGGTCCGGGAAAGCGTTTGGAGCACACTTGCGATTGTATATGCTCACAGATGCGACGGAAGCGGCGTATATTGCCTGAAAAGAAGCAAAGGTTGGGTTTTCAGTTTTTGTCGTAAAGTTCCACACATATTTAGTAAAAAGATGTGTTGTCATGATCTAATGTTCCCTACCTTTAGTTTGGTTAAAAAGATGTAACCCACCTGATAACAAAGTGAATGTCAGTGCAAACAGCATATCCGAGATATCTCCTTGTTTACAAATTGCGCTTATATCCACCTGAAAAAAAGAAAAGCTTCTTGCTTAAAGTTAGTCTAACTAAATAAAAACGGGTAGTATACCTGAAACTTGACATGCCGCTGAAACATGACCGGTCCATTGCCATTGCGTTTGTATTCTACACGGAAGGATGTGGGTGAGACTACGCTATGCGAAAGCTCTGCCATCTGAAAGGGAAAAACAGCCATTACAAATGTTAGAATTAAGTAGAAAGCGCTATCAAACTAATAATTCTATAACGCGAAGTCTAGAATATAACTCACCGACAAAAAGGCATGTATCAGATGTGCCTTCACAGTCGCTATTGGCTTGCCTTTTACTAAAATTGTAAACGTTTCGTCCTTCTCTGTGGTTATTAGATTGCCAAACCACGAACGTTTTGTCAACTCGGGCGATGATTCGGGCGTCAAATGCACCTCGTCCGCGGAAACTGTTAAAAGACAGTTATTAATAATTAAGCCTTGCGTGCGTCTCTTAACTTACCTTGCAGCTTTCTTCGATGAAAGCGTGGGCTACCCAGAAAACTATTTTTAATATTTGTAAGACGCGTCTTCCACAGCTGGCCACCGGGCGCATTACATGGTGAACCGGGCATCACTGGTGAACTGTTGTTCATTAGCGGCGATGTTGTAGGATTCATTACTGCAAGGAGTTATTATTAGAAAATAGTTATTCTACTAAAAAATCGGAGGCTTAAAATTTCGTTTGGACGTAGCACCTTCTTCTAGATCGGACTTAGTTCCTATTTGAAATAATTCCATTTCTTTTCACTCCACTTTTCTTCAAAAACTACTTTCTTTGTTTTTTAAACACAAATCTACTTACCGCTATTCGCTTCCGGATCGTGGAACATGCTAATCGCTATAGTCGGTCCCGAATTGGCACGATGATGCACGGTTGAGCCGCTACCACTATTGCTGCCACCACCAGGACTGCCGGGCACACCGCCACAGCTCGCCTGCAGCGCTGCCTGGCGTTCACTGCGTGAGTCTCGACGTTCGCGTGCTTCACGCACCGCAACAATATCACTGCTGCCACCGCTGCCCCCACTACCAACGCCACCCCTATCACCTCCACTGCCACCGCCAATAATACCCTCCACGCCGCTTTGCGAAGAATGTGAGGGCGTACGACTTACAGACGGATGATGGTGTGCCGAGCCGGAACGCTCGCGGCATTCACTCGAATAGGTAGAGTGACGGGACGAGTGTCCGGCGGATGTGGCCGCTGGCGAGGATGGACGTGAGATGGCATTGACTTGTTGTTGCGCCGAATTGATGGGCGAATTGCAGCGTGTGGGACTGTGATATGACGAGGAACGCACCGAGGACACCGTAGTGGGCGAGCGACGCTGGTGATTGCGCGAACTGCTGTAGGACCGGAAGCTGTGATTGATTCGGTTTTGTTCGAAACGTTTTGGAATTGGTAACGAATGCAAGCGCAAGCAAGGGTTCGAAATGTATTTTTGTTTTTTGCATGAAATGTTGCGCAACGCGTTTGTTCGTGTGTTTATTTTTGGAGTTTTTTGTATGGACGTAGTTAAGCAGCGGCAATGCATAACAGCGAACATGCAAGAAATATATGATAAAATGACGAAAGCGTTTAGTTTCGAATGTACATATGTGTGGTTTGCATTTTAGTTTGTAGCTCTGTGGCAACGCGTGAAAACTTACTTGAAAGCTTGCCGTCTAGGCGTTAGTGGTGAACCTTCCGATATCTGTCCATAGCTGGGCGAATTCGTACCATTTATACGACAAGTATCGAGTCGTTTTCTGGGCGGATCCACTGCATCTAATTCACTACGTGACTTTTGAGCGATTTCATCATCATCTTCCAAGGCAGGACGCCTTCGTTTACGATCCAAGAGTAGAAAATATATAACTTTCTCTGTGTTGTGACTGAAAAGGAAAGTAGTTAGAACCTCAAACGAATTATGTGATATTCACTTTCTATTTTTTATGAGATATTAAGTAAGTCTAGGTATCAAGAGACTGACTCACAGTATACTGCCAATTACCGTGTACTACATAATCGCTTAATCCATTAGAACGTTTTCTCCCTTATTATTGCTTATTATGGGGCAACAGTGTTTTACTAATCGAAAAATCTCTACCACGAACCCCGAAAAGTAGTAACGAATACTATAAAAAGGGAAGCTTGATTAATGATCTAAATAGAACATCCGCGGTCAGCGAGTACCTGGGAAATAGGGCTTAATAATAAAGACTATAGATAATAGCTTGAAAGAAAAGTGACAAAGGAAGTCATGTAGCGAAATATTTCGAAAGATTCGTTTTACTTTGATTGGCTGGTTGGAAAGGAGCCTGTAAGCGCCAGACCACAGACGACTTCCATTATGCTCCCGGAGGGTAACCAAATTCAAGTTTATCTAGCAACTCAGTGGCTTTGGTAAAAACTTATCAGCTTGCAATAACCTAACGCTTTGAAACTTGGTATAGGCGGTACGAATATTCAATTCTTCCGCTGGCTATCCACTAGAAGATTTATTAACATGCTGGTTAAAGCAGAGATCCACTTGACAATTTCTGTTATGCCTACAATTATGGCCTCAAAGACTGAATTGTAGTCATTCAATGTGCTGCTACCATTTGTGTATGAGGCAATGTGTCATCTTCAAGAGTTCCAGTTTCGAAGAACTTTGGTAGCCCTGCTCTCAACGTATTCTATCCAGCCAGGATAATTCTGAGGTGTTTGACAGATCTCAATAGTGTAGTAGTTCTACCTCTTAAATTTCGAAATTTTTGTACTTCCTCTTTACTTTAGTAACCTCATCGTTCCCAACCAACTCCTTATGGAGAAGCTTAAGTGTGGCTCTTTATGTTCTACACCTTTCCGATTTCATCATGTACTAGTTTTCAGATATCCGGAGTTTATATCTTTTCACAGCAGTGCCATACATTCGACCCGGTATTATTTATTATTTATTATACTGAATAATCAGTTCTCCCACCCACTAAACTCACTAGTCTAAGGTTTACATTGTAATTGCATTTAATTAATGTGCTTGCTAAATATGTAAGAAGAACTCCGCCGAATGTCTGTATACGACGTTGTGCCATATTAAACCGAGCTATCTACAACAAGTACCGTTAATCACTGTTTACGACGAAGTCCAAGAGAGAAGTGTTGTAACAAGCACATGAAGCACATACTTATATAACCTGACACATACGTATGGAGTACTTACTTCGAACTCAATAGCTCTTGTATGAGTTTATCCTTTTCCTTGAAGCAACCCAGCGAGCAAATCGCATTTAAAACATCCGGATCCACCGCTGAGGCGGACGGTATGACATGCGTTTGCACCACCTCCATCATCGGCAGTTCCAATTCCAATTCACCTTTGCCACCAGCCGTGACCCATGGATGGCGATTTATTTCCGACAACTGTGTGTGAGAGAAAGAGAGCGGCAGGTTAGAGCGATGGAGTTCTTGGTTGCAAGCCAAATCGAATTCGCATTAGAGTGGTGTAATTTTTGTTTTTTACGAGTGTGAAGAAAGTGGGAAGTGGGAATGTGAAAGGTGTCATTTAGGCATGTAAATGCAAATAACTGTAAATCAAATGCACGAACTCTTTGACAAACGAGCGCGTTTGGGAATTGACTGGTGACACAAGCAAACAAAAGCCGCCACAGTTTTCGCTGTGTGTATGCAATTATGCGCTGTGGCACATATGTACATGCCAATCGGACGAAAAATTGCGAGCCCAACAAGACAGCAACAATAACAATAACACAAACACATATGGCTACATGTCACTTGAATAGTAGCCGTAATGCAATCAGTGCTGTTGCCGTCAACAATTGTCGCTTTTATGACTGACTGCCTGCCGATTTACTGTTCGTTGTTATTGTTTTCGCCTCACTGGGGATGTTGCGGAATGATGTGTGAACCACCCTTGGCTTTACGCATAACTTTAGACAGCCAAACGCCATTAGACGCATATGTCTGTACATAGGTATGTTTGTATATATGAATATGTGTCTATATGTATGTGTATAGTGTGTATGTGCAGCTGATGACTCACCGTCAGTCGTCGATCCGGATTCACCTCAATCATGCCGCGCAATAAACTCTGACAGTCGGGCGGCACAAAGTGCGGTATGTGAAACACGCCACGCTTCACTTTCTCCAGCAGCTGGCGTAGGTTGTCGTCATCGAAGGGCAATGCGCCCACCAATAGCGCATACAGGATAACGCCACAGGACCAAACATCCGCTCTGCGTCCATCGTATTTTTCACCCTACAAAAGAAATCCGTAATGCAATAAAAACTGTGTGGCAGTGAAATGAAAAGAATATAAAAGCAGCTACAAAGATTTGCTGTAAACTCATCACTATTATATTTCTGTCATTGCTGGCTGGTAATATGTCGCAGTAAAAAGGAAATATATGCGAGTGTGTTGCATTGTGTATTAGGAGGGGGCGTTTTTTGAAGACAAAAATTAGGATATCATTAGCAGAGGCTTAAATCTTTAAGAGCTCAGAAGAATATTCGGTTCAGAAAAAATAGAATATGACAAAGAATTATTGTACGAATTTCGAAAATTTTAAAAAATTCGAAAGTAATGTGTTTCTTTTCTTTTAAAGTAGAGCATAACGACAAGACGAAGCTTCTTAAAAAAAATAATGTGGGAATTTCGAAATATTTCGAAAATTTGAAAATGGCGTTTCTTAACTCTAAAAGTGTTCGATAAAGACAAGACGAAATTTTTTCTAAAAAATATTGTGCAAATGTCGAAATTATCCAATTTTTCGTAAATAACTGAATGTTCACTTTAGAAGTGGTGGATAACGCATTTCGAGATCTTTCAAAAATTCTAAAATCTTATTTGTAGAAGTGGACGATAACGACAAGATGAAGCTTAAAAAAAACATATTGCGCGAATTTCGAAAGTTTTCAAAAATTTTAAAATAATATTTCTTAACTTTAAAAATGAAGGATAACGACAAGACAAATTTTTTTCGTAGAACTATTGTGCACATTTCAAAATTTTTCGAAAATTCGAAAATAGCGTATCTTAAGTGTTAAAATGGAGGAGAACGATAAAATGAAACTTAAAAAAAATATTTTGCAAATTTCGAAATTTTCCGAAAATTCGAAACTAGTAATATCCCTTAACTTTAGAAGTGAAGGATAACGCCAAGACGATCACTTTCAAACATAATTTTTTCATACATAGTTTTTATACTTACGAATTTAGTTATACGTAAAGCAATTTTCTACCGCATAACGACCCACACTAATGCTACACACCGCTTGGTTGAACTTTGTACTATTTCAATTTCGCATCGAACAATAAAATACATACTTTGCTTTGCTAAATATTATTGTGTATTGAAATGGAATTTAGTAAAGTTTATTTTGTTGTGTTTTTTGAAACGGAAATGCACAAATAATTTCACTATTTCAACTACGCAGTGTTTACGTCATCGCTGGTCGATCTTTGGAGCCAGAGTAAATAGCGAGTTTATAATCGAGGAAAGGGCGCAAGCATACAAAATGTATGTGAGTAGAAGGAGGTTTAACTAATGAAGATGTTTCCATTGCCAAAATGCAGCACTTTCACCAAAGTTGGGGTTGATAAGGCTCATAACAATGCATAAATATATTTCTGTGCGTAGGGTGTGGGGTGCAATAAGCGAGACAATTTTGGGGTGCAGTACACATCTTTATTTACTGCTTTCACAAACGAATTTGGAATCCTATAAGTTGCTAAAAGCTTAAAGGTTTGGGGTATTCCTGCCAACCTCCTTTAACCCACCACCACTTTTATGTGTGACTCATATTTCAAAGCGCATAAAATATACATAGTTATAAGAGACACATTAACACTGACGTTAATTGTTCGCGTTACAAAGGCTGGAAGTATGTGATGCTCGATTTTTGAAAGAGATTTTTACACAAATTTGGGCAAGAGTCAGTCTCTCAGTCTCCACCAAAAAACAACTACTCTAAATGGATTCTATAAATTCCAACACTTTCCGTGTTTCTTTATAGTTGGTTATCGCCTCGCTTTTGTGGGTATATCTCGCACATTAATTTATAGTCTCTAACCCATTATTTATTAACAAAGTTTATACAAAAAATTTGTGAAAATAGTTTTCTAATTGAATTGCTATGCAAGGTTTGGTAGCATGGCACATTTACTAAGATAGTGAAGGTCGTTCTTTTTCAGTGCAATTCCTTTTATTTCCATTAAAATTTAGGTTTATGTAACTGTAAATACTTGAGAATTTCATATATGGAGACCATTTTCAACTAAAAATTTAGCGCAATAATATGTCATAGAAATTTAGAATTTATTCAAAAAGAAAACTGCCCTAAATCACTTGCTTGAATCATTCTAATATGTTCTGTAAGGATTTTATGAGTTTCCTCTTCACTTCATTAATGTGTGCTCCAGAGAAAACTCTCGACACTTCACTAATGTATTCTACACTCCAAAGAAAATAAGATAATGAAACTGTCGCTATTTATATTTTGATCTTCCATAAACTAAAATTTTATCAGCGCGCCATTAACGGCATTTTTGAAGATTCCGTACGTCGCTGAACTTTGAGAAGTAAATTCTCAAGCGTTCCAGAAATAGTATTTGCAGTTTAGAATATTCCAAGAAGTGTATGTCTTGGCCGAAACAGCTTAGTATGAACATTTCACTAAATAAGTAACAGGCATTGTTGCCAAATTTCCGTTACTGTTACCATATACTATTACCCGATTGTCTCAGTTTTTCTGGTAGCATCGGTTAAGTTATACAGCCATTACTACTGACGAAGAAGTATTGCTATATGAAGATGGATCGTGAACAGCTTAGTACGAACATTTGACTAAATGAGTAAAAGACATTGAATGTTGCCAAATTTCCGTTACTGTTGCCCGTTACTACTACCCAATTGTCTCAGTTTTCCTGGTAGCATTTGACGAATAAACTTTTTCAACTTATCAATTTTAAGTCTAAATGTGTTTTATGTGATACAGTTATTTTATTAACCAATTACTAATCGAAAGATGTGTGAGTAATATTTTAGTGCTGCTAGCGCTTAAAAAGCCCAACATATTCCAGATTATAATTCAATATGAATCATGGGAATCTCTATTATCATAAAGTAAATTATAATATTTTTACATACTATTACCTACACTAAACTGCTTCTCTCCAATCACATTTTCCCCAAATCAGCAATTCTTCCAATTTCGTTGTCATTCGGAATATCATAAATGTATTTCAAGTATTTTGAACGGCTAAAAATGTACTTTATGCCAATCTCCATGCTAAAAACTAATTTTACGATATTGCCTTGACATTACATCTATGTACAGATGCGTATGTCTCCACTGTGTTTTCTCAATTTGAATACAAAAAAATCCACGCATGTCCTTCAGCGTGCCTTAAACGCCCTTGAATACACATAAAATAACATGAAAAGGCGAAAAGCAGTGAGTCCATAGAACAAAAGCAACAAGGTTCGACAGCAAGAATGCTTAAGGTTATGGTAGTTTTAAATTTTTATTGCGTGCAAAAATTAAAAATGGAAGAGAGCGCTTTCGGTTGAGAATCTTCTCTGCTTGGTCAGTGGTAGACATATTTGCAAGGAAGCGGAATATCATATAATTGAGTTCTGATTTTTTTAAAGAAGTGGGAAGCATCAAAAGTCGGAGTGCGGAACTTTAATCCGTTAAACCTAAACTACTCTCAATTCAATAGTCTTCCAGGGAGCTAGCGGTTGAGTATTATTTCGTGGGACATAATGAAGTAAAGGCTTAAATTCTGCAGAGTTAGGATATGGATAGTTGAAGTGGGGGCTTAAGTTTTGTAGAATTAGGTGATAAAACTGATGCTGGCAACGGAGTGCTACTGTACGCCGAAACTTTTACACGAATATGGAACTAAAAGTGCATGGATCAACAAAACGTTTTGCGTTCCTCGGCAAGGTGCTTAAAATCGATTTTTAATAGTAGTTCGTCAGAATTTCTAAAAATATCAGATCGAAGGTGTTTCAAGCTCAATCTTGAGCAAGCTGGTCACTTTGACAATAGCCTCCAGAGTTTCATAACTGCAGCCACGTTTTGCAAAACCTAAACTAGCCCAAATTCATAGTTTCATCTCAGTCAACCGGTAAAGTAGCTACCCATAATAGTGAATAATCCACGATAGTTCAATAAAACTTGTTTTGAACCATGACGCAGCAGCTTGCCGGCAGCGCATTCAATAAGAATCCATATCACTTAACCCAAATCTCCACTTGCAAGCCATTTTTAATAACATTTCATTTAGTATATCTAAGATTGTTCTTTCATATGCACACGAGTGTATTCTTCACCGGCTTTTTCATTATTATTTCGACATTTGTATTAGAATGTCTCCTGATAGCAATATATTCTCGTATGCCAAAAATGCTTTTGATGTTGCTTGGCCGACAAACATACATTTGCGCTCATTTGTGCATGTCCGTTCCTCAGCACGCCGCCAACGTCCATCTTTGCGCACAGTTTGGGACTGGCCTAGAATGTCGTTTACATGTTTTGTCCTGTCGTTGACGACGCAAACACACAATGGAAACCGTACATATGATAAACCAGTAAGCAAAATGCTTTAAAGTGCGAGACAGCCAAAGATGATTGGCGGAATGGCCAATGCCGGCTTACGGTATCAGGTATCACAGATTTCGAGGAAGCCGACATGTAGCCTGGAGTTGTGGAATGTTGGAAAGTTTGTTGGATCTTATCGGAACGCGTGCAGAAACTCTTTCAGAAATTTTGAAAGACTTTTGTCTTTAAATTAGGAGAACTCCGAAAGATTTTCAACCCAAATACTGTATAACTAAGTGTAAGCACTGTTCGAAATCCAGATTTTCGTTTAATTTAAGGCGTCTCTCAATCATTATTTGAAATCACGGCGAATCGTGGTAGAATAGGTTGGTTTATGAAGAAGATAAGCTGGGACCAGAGGTCGAAACTTCTTGGTTCCGGTTGTTTTTGTTATTGTTGTTGTAACAGCGGTATTCTGCCGAGTTGACAGTCCTTGGCCAGAACAAAAAGATCTGGGTACGTTCGGTTTTGAAAGACCCCACAGTCGTGGAAACGATCCAGTCGTGATAACTAGTATTCCTCTTACGAATCGCTTATTATACCCCACCATTTGTAAGCAGACTGGTTTCGTCAAATATTTCAAGCTAATCGCAAAACCGTTACTTTTCGCTGACTGGGTGCATGTGATGGCAACTGCATACACAAATCTTGGCAACACCATCTGCCAACAGCAAGCAAACCAGCAACTCAACTATTGCTACACTTGTCAGTCGCATGCCATCAATTTGGTATAGACGTATGTTGCTATTGTTTTTGTAGTTGCTTGCCTGCAGCCGTATTGTCCTCCAGCAGAAATGACCCGCTTGGCCGGCCTCAAAGCATGCGTGTGTGCGTCTTTGGCCCTCAACATATGAAATATGTGCTTGTTGTGTGCCACTTATGTGTCCTCACTTACAACGCTACGCCGATGAGCATGTTTGGCATTTTGCCGTTGCACGTCAATGTCAGCTCGCTGTATACGCTCGTCGCTGGTCCACACTTCCTGCCGCACTTCCTTCCTGCCCCGGCCTGACTTTGTAAATATTTGTGATTTTATAAATTTTTTACTCGCAACCGGCGCAAAGTGAATGCTGCAAATATACCGCTGCTTTCGTTTCGCATGCGAATGTCACATAACCGCCACACCGTCACACCGCCTGTCTACCGATTAGACTCAGTGGCAATACACTGCTGCAGCTGCGCCCTTTGTCTCCGGCGCCTGCAACACATGTTCACTCGCTCCACAGCATTCGTGCGCGCACTCGTGTTTGGTTGCTAGTTTTCGATTAGCATATTTTTGTGATCTACATATGTATATAGTAAATGCGGTGCTTTCCTAATACTCCTTCCTTTTGCTCTTAAACGCCTTGTTTGTGTCACCTTCAGCTTCTTTTATTCTTCATTCATTTTGAATTTTCTTATCTTCTTACATTTTTTGACATTTATGGAAGATTTATACGTTCGTATTATATCGAAGTTATTCAAATCTCAAAGGTATGGGGGGGGGTCGGGTAGAGGAAATGAGCTTTAAAGTGGTACTCATACAGTAAGAAAAACGAAGTAGAAATAATATATTAATGTAGTCGAAGCAAGAATTTAAGTACGAGTAGTAGAACACTGAATTAAATTTTTTTTTTAATTTTCATTATTTGTAATGCAAATTAAGCTGAAGTACCAAGTCTCGTTAGCAATGGCTTCGAGTCACTTTGTGATAATACTAGTATGGGTGTCAGGTCACAGCGCAATCTTAGGTAACTGCCAAATAAGGTAACCTAGCCGCCCTATCAGAAGAATGTTAACGGGTCGGTGCTTCCGTCTCCTCCATCTACTGCTAGATAGCTGGGCTTCACGAGAGCTTGGACAGGGCTGAACTACCATCGGTGCATGTGCTGTTGTAAGTTCTTTTTGACCTAAGATCGATCGTAAGGGATCTAGTGAGCTCTTAGCCTCCAGTAAGATTGCCCTCGTCCTACTTGTGACGGTTCTAACAGGCCTTTGACCTATCGGCGCCCATACTGTAAACTTGGAAATCGTACTGTATGCCAGCAGCAAAAGCTATATGGAAGAAGGCGTAGTGGAAACAATTACCTCGCATAATTTTATATGGAAACTGATTGTAGCCAAGTTTTTTCTCCTTCGTTCGCCCGGTTGACTCTATATACGCTAACTGATCCCGCACTTTGAGATATTGATCTGAAGATTTTCATACATTCTTTTCTCCCCAAAAATGGCGAACTTTTTAATTTGACAAGGTATCTTCTCCAAATTTGGCAGGCGTCATTATCTAAGGCACTAGTACAATCTATGAAGAAATTGTTCAGATCAAACCACTATAGCATATAGCTGCCATACAAGTTGAACGATTAAACTCAAGTACTTATAAGGAATCTTTTGTGTTTGTGATGGGTATTAAGCTTCGGTGAACACGAAGTTGGCATTTTTTCCATTTCTAAATTTTGCATTCCATTATGGGCCTTTTCAAAATTTTAATCGCTTTACGATCTCATCTTTTAATAATATCCGCGATACTTCACTTTATCCATCAGCGAGATAATTAACTAATTAACAGCCTAAATAGCAGCATAACACTTCGTATTTGCACCGTTAGTTAAGTAGGATAGTTGCCTTTGAGCGAACGTTGGCAATATTTACCGTTAACGTAGATGGGCAGCAGCAGCAGCATGGCATTAGCATCATCACCGGAATCAGTTAGAATGCGAGCGTGGAAAATGAGGCTCATTCCAGCTTATACAGGCAGATATACCTGACTCTATAGATGTATGTACATACATATGTATGTATACGCTGTAGCTGCCACTGTAACATAAACGCTGATATATACCTACATATATATCTGCTAAATCCAACGTGATGCTTATTAGCACACATTGAAGCACGCTGCCATGGCCACTTTTGCTCTCATTTGGCATGCTGCAGTGGCTCCAGCCACTTGTCCTTGCCCAAGCAGCACTGCAGTCTCACGCACACATATACACATACATCTATGTATGTATGTAGTGTGTTTGAGCGCCCGGCTAGCTGCATGTACGTATTTGCACAGCTTTCAGTGCTGCTTGCCTTTCCTGTCCGCCTGCCCGCCTGCCGACAGCTGTTGCCAATAGTGGTGCGCTTATGCGGGACAATATTTGACTTTACATAAAAACGGAAGCACCAAACTGTACGCACCGCCATACTATAAACACCAGCACACCAATTAACACTGCTGCAGCGCTGTGTGCCGTTGTTGTTGGGGTGCTGCGCTGGGTAGCTGTTGCTAATCTATATGCCTAAATCTCTGCAGCTAAATATGGCCAAACACTCAACTAGCCGAACTTTGGCGTTGGACGCACGTGTCATCATCAATGTTTACAGTTAGCTATATACATATGTACCATATGTGTCTACACTTACCCTTATGACCTCGGGACATGCATAATGCGGCGATCCACATGAGGTTTCCAGCATAGAACCGGCCGGTTGCAGTGAAGCCATACCGAAGTCGGCAATTTTGATGTTGTTCTTTTCGTCCAGCAGCAAATTTTCGGGTTTCAAATCTCGATGACTGTAATGTATGAAGTAATAAAAGAGGTGATGAAAAATTTATGCGCATTTACCATGTGTGTGTGTGTGTGTGGGGGAAGGATGCAAGTGCAGGCAAGCAAGTGTATGTATGTGTGCATATGTGTTCACTTCTGTATGTAGATGGTGCAAGAAGATTAGGCGGAAAAGTTATTTAATGCCTGACGACGCGGCAAATTGGCTAGGCATGAAAGTTTACTTGGCAACGCCAACGGGCGATAAAGTCGCACCCGCTTGGGGATTTGCTAAGCAGTGAATTTAAATGCGAGTGAAGAAAATAAAATGCAATGAAGTCAGAAATTAAATTAAATAGCTGAATTTGTTGTGTGCTAAAAAGGAAAAGTACTAAAAGCGCATACTGAAAATTTAAAATTGTCCTAAAAATTCCAAGTACCTCAAATTTAGCATTAAAGATATTAGCTTGGTCTAAAGTATTTAGAATTGTATATCAAATGTATTATATCCTAAATTAATTTAGTACTAAAAATCTAATGCTTTTTCGTACTTCGTACCAAAAAATAATTTTTGCAAAAATAAAAAATTAACCCATTTGTCATTTTTGTATTTGGTATATAGTACTAAAATTTTGTTCTAAAAAAGTATAAAAAACTAAAAATGTCTACTAAAAAATTCTAAGGGCCTCAAATTTGGTATTAAAGACATTATTTTGACATATAATATTTTAATATTATATAATCATTATTATATCCATACTAAATTTAGTACTAAAACCCTTCTTTTTTCATATTTCGTGCTAAAAATAAAATTTACTACAAACCTTAAAACTTCCATTTTTTTTCAAATTGCCAGTAAAAAAATTTCGTTCTAAAAAAGTAAAAGTACTAAAAATGCCAAGTGCCTCAAATTTAATATTAATTGCATTAGCATGGCTCAAAATATTGGAAATATTACGTCATTTGCATTATATCCGTACTAAATTTAGTACTAAAAATCGACTACACTTTCGTATTTCGTACACTAAAAATATAATTAAAGATCCAGTGTATAAAACTTGGTACCAAAGAACGTCAGGGTGGAAAGAACAAAAGATAAAAATATAATTTAGTACTAAAATGATTTAAAACCTAGTAAAAAAAGTTTACTACTAAGAAATATCTAATATACTATGTATATCTATCTATAATCTAGTACAAATCATTATTCCAAAGTACTAAAATTTTTACTGTAATTAATACTAAAACATTTCTAAAACTTTGTACTAAAAAGTTTGTTAGTACAAATTATCTCAAGTTTAGTGATAAAAAATTTACTATAATTTAGTACTAAAATTTGAAAAGAAGTTCGACTAGTAATATTTCAATATATTTTAATAAATGTCAAAACAGCCTCTCCAACAACATATCGGTTTATGCACTAAAATTAATATATAAATTTGTTTACTAGAAAGAAAAACGCTGTAAATAAGTTATTGCCGCCATTAATATAAAGATGCTTTATTTACCGAAAAGGAAATAAGCACACCAAACTACCATATATTTCAATTACCATATCGAATGTGAGTGACAAAAATCCAAAGCTGATATTATTTGACGGAAAAATTTACGCGCCTCCTTCGGCGTCAGTCGTCCCTTTTTCACCAAATAATCGAACAATTCACCACCAGAAACATGCTCTAATATTAGATATAAATACTTTTTGTTTTCATAGACATCGCTCAAGCCCAAGACATGTGGATGATCAATCAATTTCATAATAGCAATTTCACGTTCCACCTGAAAAATGAGAAAGCAGAGAGAAAGGATAAAAGTGTTATTAGCTACCGAAATTGTTTACACAGGTAGAAGGGAAGTTGTATACGAAATCAATAATAGCTAAGGACGCAAAGCAATTATATATATGTATGTATATAGAAATATATTTTTAGAAATATGTAATTAAACATATTCGATTATAATTACAGAGAGCTTCTAGTAGCAAAGTCATATATTTGCAATGAAGTATATATACAAAATATTACTCTATTAATAACTAGTGTTTTCAGCATAAGCCGTTCCTCAATTTACTCTCCCACCATCAAATTATTTTCATATACCTAATATTGCTATTTAAATATTTTCTCCTTCATTTAATATAATATTACACTGATTTTCACCAGGGATCCATTAAATTGCTTAAACTTCAATTGGCTTCTCATTTGCGTAATTTCACAAATCTCTAATGACCTCCAAATGCTGCTAATTACGAATACTTTTTGCCGCTCTTCAGGGAAGTGGCTTACTTTCCGGCTTTTTTAATTCAATAGCATTTGCTTTCAATTGTAATTAAATTGATATTACGTGCTATTGCTGGTGTGTAATAAATAAAACTAGGCTTTGGGTTCATTAGCCTTTCGACATTAAGTTCATTCAACCAGATTTGTATGAATTCAATTAGTGCATTCAGTACAACTTAACTAAATAATAAAATAATCTTCTGATATGGTTTATTAAAACTTGTGCGTAAACAAAATGAATAACAACAAACAACCCAACTTTTTCACAACAACTCAATTTTTAAATAAAAATGCCACTTACATATATAAATTCTTATGTAAACACTCAACTTTCACATTACAGCTCTACTCTTATTATAACAACTCAACTTTTACAAAAGAGCTGAACTTTTAAATAACAACTCAACTTTTTTATGCATAACAACTCAATTCTTACATAACAACTCAACTTTTACATGACAACTCAACTTTTATATTACAACTCAACTTTCATAAAACAGGTGGACTTTTTTGAAACAACCCTACTTTTACATAACAACTCAACGATTGCATAACAACTCAATTTTTAAATGACAACTCAACTTTTTTGTAACAACTCAATTCTTACATAACAACTCAACTTTTACATGACAACTCAACTTGTGCATAACAACTCAACTTTCATAAAACAGCTGAACTTTTTTGAAACAACTTAAAATTTGCATAACAACTCAACATTTGCAGAACAACTCAACATTTACATAAAAATTCAACTTTTTCATAACAACTCAATTTTCGTTTAACTACCCAATTTTTACACAACAACTCAATTTTGTATAATATAATAAAAATCTCGAGACGATATCGAACTCGAATCTTTTTTGTTAATAATAAGGACTTCTACTGAAATTCTAAATATTTAGTGAAATGAACGTTATGGTGAGGTTTTCAGTAGGATAGAGGCCATATTTGTTTAAATAAATAACGAGTAGATAATCAATTCTTTGTATTACTGTGCATATCGTATATACAACATTAAAAAAGCTTATTTCGAGACGACATCTTTGAGAAAATATTTCCCTATGCTTTGCTTTTTTCTCTACCCTTTACTCGTATTAATCGTGTATCTGAATAGCTGTGAAAACAGCTTACGTTGTATTTGTACGTACGTATATTTAACTGCATGTTGCTAATGTAAAGGGCTCCATTAATTTCCAATTTTCCTTACAGTGAAAAGCTTTTAAGTGAAATGAAGTTATCGAAAAGCTGCTTTCGGTTAGTGTGTGTGTGCAAAAAATGACTATTTTGTGACCTAAATATTCAATAATCAAAGCTGATAAGGATTTCACGACAAGCAAGGCGACACCAAGTTGAATAATGGCAACGTCGGTGAAAGGCTGGAAACACATTTAAGGTAGGACAAATTGAAGTTTTTATGACACAATTTCAAAAAAATATTTTCAAAGTGAATTTTGCTATAATTTCACATAAATGTTTTCATTGAATTTTGCTACAAAAGTGATTTATGAATTTAATTTGCTATTTACTCACTCTCCAGTCAACAAAAGAATTGCTTTTAAATGAAAAGTATCAAGCGTGAAAGGTCATTAACCACAAAGCTATGCGCAAGTAAAAAACAACGCTATTAAAGCGCCACCACCCACAACTAGTTCCATTCCGATTTTTTGTCGATTTTTTCATGTTTGTTTTCCCTGCCTTATTATCCTCAATTTCTGTTAGTCAACTATAGGAAAACACGTGTCACTAATGAAAATTTATATCCGCTTCGCACACAGGCAATCCCGCACAAACAATAGTGTGCGCATTAATAAACAGAAAAGAACGAAAAACAAAAACAAAAAATGCAGACAAAGCCAAAAACTAAAAACCGAAAACCGAAAACAAAAGCAAATATTCTTTAAAAAAACGCAGTGCCAGCAGAAATATATTGCTACCCTTGAGAATAACAACAAAAGCGCTGGGCTTACGGCCACAAATAACAATAAAAAATTTATATACACATATATACAAATATATGTATGCACATAGACATATGTGTGTTTGTTGTAGAAAAGGACACAAAAGCCTGGCATACAAGCGATAATCGAAAACTAGCCGAACTAAAAATATTTGTCGAAAGGATTTCACTGCTGAACCACAGTCAAGCGTCCATGTGTGTATGGCTACATGCCTGCGTGTGTTGGTATGTGTTGAGGGCCAAATATTTAGTTCGCGTGCGGCTGTCGATTTTTCGGCCAACATGCAGGCTAACCATTAAACAGTTAGCAAGCAAACTGGGGGAAGGACACTGCATTTTATTTTATGTTTTTTTCCTTTTTTAGTTTTTTTCAATTTATATAATGGGAAAACATCAAACAATGGAATTGGACATATGTAGTAACCAATTGAATGGCTGGTGCTGATGGTTTTGTTATTGTTATTGGTGGTGGCCTGAACCACGTTAGCGCTTAGCGGGCAAGTGTGTGTGTTTTATAAGCATAAAAGGTGGTGGGGAAGTATAAGAGTTCATATATGAAACTCTATGAAGGAAAAAGGTTTTTCTATAATGGCAAACTATTAAAAAAAGAACTTATGTAAACATGTAATTTTGCTTTAGCAATATATGTTCTTTCGAAGCCTTTATGGCTTCAAACTAAGGTTTTCTCAATACTGCACAGTTCTTAATAGCATACCGGAGACCATCACGCTATGCTGTTTCTACTTAGAGCTAGCTGAAAGAGGTCTGACAGTTCCTTAAACCTTCATATAGTGATGTAAAGTTGTGTTTCCTTAAGAGAATATGTATTATTAAGTATAAGGTAGTAAACTCAAAATCTATTTCCTTTTGTTCTGTTAATATTTCAACAAGATCTGATTCGCATCTTTCTCCTATCACTATTTTCGTCTGATGCTCAATATTTATTCTACTTTGTATAATTCATGTATAACTTAAAGGGCTCCAATTGGTATATAAAAAATAAGACTTTCACTATTTCTATTAAGACTAATTATGGTTTGAAAGTAATTTTTAGGCGAGTGCCCTATCCGGTTCCAAATGTGTTCCGAAAACAAATTCTATCCTTAAAAAATAATCTTCTTGTTTTGGTTTATAAGCCTGAGGTACAAATGAAATTGATAACAAGTAGATTTTGTAAAACAACTCATCTTTAATATCATAACTCAACTTTTATATAAAAACTTAACTTTTACACAACAACTGAACTAATAAAATATCCTCTGATTTGGTTATAAATACTTTTGCGTAGCAGCTTAACTTTTACATAACATCTTAACTTTTACATAACAACTCAACTTTTATATTACAACTCAAATTTTACATGACAACTCAACTTTTATATTACAACTCAACTTTTACATAACAACTCAACTTTTTCATAACAACTCAACTTTTGCATGACAACTTAACTTTTATCTTACAACTCAACTTGTATATTACAACTCAACTTTTAAATTACGACTCAACGTTTACATACAACTCAACTTTTATATTACAACTCAACTCTTGCATAATAACTCAACTAGTCAGATAAACTTCTGTTATAGATTTTGAAATCCTAAGCGCCAACAAAATGAATAAACACTCCACTTTCTCTTCTTATGTGCAATGAAAAGACATTAAGCTACTTGCTCACAGCATGTTTGCAACTTCTTCTAATGTATCGCGCCTTCGCACTGCATATTAAAGCAACCATTTAGCCAACATGGCGTATACGTAACATGAATTTGGCGAACAGCGCTGACTCTAACACAACAGCGCAAGCTAGAAAAAAAAACACAAAAATACTTGTTTGCAACTACTTTTGCGTGTCTGCGCTAATGACTTATATCGTTTACACTATCATTCGTGTCGCAGCCGCTCCCCCGCACCGCGCACATTCAATTTTAAATGAATGCTTACATGTCTGTCTGTCTGCTTGTCTGCAGCCGTGCTATACATTTGCTGACATTATCTATTTTTTATTACTTCTACACTTTTTTTTCGCTTCTGCTACTACCTTTATACAATTTTGAAGCTTTGAACTCACCTTCATTAACACCGATTCGCTGAGCTTCTCGCGATTGATTATTTTAATGGCCACCTTACGACCGAGCACACAGTGTACGCCCAACTTAACCAAGCCTAGAAAGAAAGCGAGTAGGAAAATTTATATAAATTTGCATATAAATGTACATATATATCGAAAACTTAGGTGCGAGTGTAAGGAAAGTGAAGTGCGCGCCACAGGAGTGTATCCCTTTTGGTGAAAAATCGAAATATATTCGTGGCTTGTTTATCAAAATAACACACAAACACACACGCGCACTTGAACAATGCACTGTGGGCAAACCAAATTTATGCGGCAACAACAAACAATTGTTGCCACAATTTTTCAAATACCCAAGCCAACGCCAATTCCACACATTCGCCGCTCATTCCGCAAGCAATTTGAATTCATGCGCCAGCGGAGAAGCTTCTGTGAAATTGGCATGGAGCTGGGTATTTTTACAGTTCAATGCATGTCTGCTTGCTCATGTATATATGTGTGTATATTCTAAGATATAAGTACATAGAAAAATTGAAGACTAGCTACATATTCTCAGTTTTCTTCGCACTCTTTAGCACCAACTCTGCTAACACTCATTTTTCCTTTAAATTTTTGTTGTTATATTTTGAACAGGGTATCTTGAGTTTGCTACGAAGGTACCCAAAAGGTAAAGTGGGAGATCCTATAAAATATAGTATATACGAGTATATAAGTACATAAAATGATCAGTAAGACGTGATTAGCTTTAGCCATGCCGGTCTGTCGTCCCTCAGTTTTTGAAGTATCGATCTGAACTTTTATACACATCACTTTCTCTTATATGTCGGAACGGCCGATACCGCAGCACTATAGCATATACCTTACAAACTGAACGATTGGAATTAATTGCTTTTATGGAAAACTTTTTTATTTCGCGAGATATTGAAAAAAAAAACTATAATCTCTGCCATACAACTACCCGACCAAAATTAAGTGCTTGTATGAAAAACTTTAACATTTGACGAGATATCGTGACGAAATTTTGCATAGATTATTTTCCAAGGGAACACTACAATCTCTGAATAAATCGCTTAGATCGGATAACTATAATATCTAGCTATCATACGAACTGACCGATAAAAATCTAGTCTTTGTACGGAAGACTTTTTTATTTAACGATATATCTGGACCAAATTTTACATAAATTGTTGATCAATAAAACGCTACAATCTTCCAAGAAATTTTTCAGATCGGACCTCTCTAACATGTAGCTGTCATACAAACTGAGCAATCGGAATTAAATGCTTCTACGGAAAACTATTTCATTTGACGAGATATCTTCATAAAATTTGGTTTGCGTTGTTGTATACAACAGTAGGGCAGTATCCGAATAAATTGTTAAGATCGGAGCACCATAGCATATAGCTGCCATACAAACTGATCATTCAAAAGCAAGTTCTTTAAGAAAATTTTTGTTTTTGTGAGGGATATGCAGATATTAAGGGTATTTTCTGGGTCTTTTTTTATTTATTAACTGTTTTTGTGTGTATTTCAATGGAACTCACCCGTCTGTCCCTTGCCCAGCGTCTTCTCCAGACGATATGGCCCCACAAATTGGCAATTTTCAGCTGTCGTATTATTTTCCTTCTGCATCTTGTTACCGTTACTTGCTGTTCGTGTTGTTGCCGATGCTGTTCTGCACTGTAATCCAGTTTTCGCTGTTGCTTTTGTTGTTGTTGTGGCTTTTGTATGCGCCTATGCCGCTTCACTGCTGCTTCTACTACACTACTCCACACACAACGAAGCGCTGCAAGTTCCATACACACACTTATGCACTACGCACAAACACACCAACAACTGCTACAGCAACTTCTTCAAACACTATATGGGCGTTTTCTAAGCACGTTAGCCGCCCTCCAGCGGCTGCTTTCTAGCGCTTTAAGCAAACTCACTGCTTTTCAAATGTTTACTTAATATTTTTTTGTTCTTGCTTTTTCGGTTTCGAGTTGTATTTGTTTCGCTTTTAAGCAAACACTTTCGCGTGTATGTGCTTGTATGCATGTATGTATGTATGCATATGTGGGTCGTATGTGTAGGTGGTGCGCCTGGGTCGGCGCAGCTGCTGCATAAACACCAGCGCTGTAGTTATGTGGGTTAAAGTTCGTTTTTAATTACTTTTTCACTGCAGCTCTCATGGATTGCTGTTGCTGTTGTTGGTATTGCATATCGTTGGCGCTTTATTGGCCTTTCCTCTTGCGCTTCCGTACTTACAGTTATACTGCAATTGCATTTGTTTTCATCACTTCTTTGAATTCTCGCTTTAGTTGCTGCAGCGTCGAGCGCTCACAATTGCTGCATTAATTGGTTTTGCGGAAAAAAATTGCTTTCGAATAAAAACTGATTTCGGCTCTTTTCATTTCTTTTTTTTCGTTGCTTTATCTGCAAAATAGAATTTAAAAATAGTTATTGATTAGTGAAATGCTGCAGTGTGTGATATATGAGCTCGTTTATTTGATTTGGTGGCGTGTTGAAATGGTTTATGTATTTATTTTCAAATATGTGTATATCTATATATTTTTGGAGAGTTTTGATTTGAGTTTTGTATGGAAGTGACTGGCATATTTTATCTACTAATCTTTCTTTACTAAATTTTGGGTCAAATTGGTTCTATTTTTTCGTTTCGTTTGTAACCTAATCTAACCTATGTGAAACTAACCAGCAACGGTTTAGAGCTGTCTAAACATTTGAAAAGTAAACAGTAGTTCCTAAAGAGATGCTATCGAACAAGCCCTTTGATTTGACTTAAACCGACCGATTTGGCTCAGAAAATGAAACATTCTTAGCTTATTTATTTGAATGAATGTATTCTATTAGCTATCCGAACGATTTTAGTTAACTTTTTTTGTAGTGAAAAAAGAAAAATCTAATAGCACTCCCGCTTCAGCAGTCCAGTTCCAAACTCCTGTCGGATTTTTGGCATGAAAATGCCTCTTAGAATCATATATTCAAGATATGAAACTATTACCATCATCTCTCATATAACATCAGGCCTCCCAACGCATATAAGGGAAAAAATGAGCTTGGAAGGTTTCATTCTCCAGAATGTACTCTAGAGTTTCACATCGCCATCTATATATGGTATCTGCCATTCTCTTCGAACAGCTGCTCTATAATCCGTCGATCGACGACTTCCTTTCAGCACTTACTGCATCGGAGGTATTGGGTTGATTTCAATGTCCGTTGGGGCATTGCATCTCACTCGTCACTTCTGAAGCCTGAGCATTATCCGCTCTGGCGTCTTTGGAAGTAGTCACAGAACCAACCTCTCAAAGCCACATTTGACGAAATAATCATAAATCAGCAAATTATATTTGAGCAAACATGTCTTCTAAAAGATACCGGCTAACGAGCACTGTCAGTATCAGTTATTACCTATATTTATGAGGCTTTGGAATAAGCGAATGAAGACTAACTTAAGTACATTCATCAGCCGTTTCTGTTCGTCGCTATAGCGTTGTAAAAAACGTGTGTCAAGCTTTAGTGGTCGGAGTCCCTGATCCCGATAGTGTAATGGCCTGTTAGAATCAGCACAACTAGGGAGATGCTAATTTTACTCAGAGAAAAGAGCTCACTGGATCTCTTGGGATCAATTGTGGGCCAAAAAGATCTTGCGACAACTCATAAATAGTTTTTAGGCCAGGACTGGCTAAGTTATCGCGAAGACCAGCAACCAGTATCCATTTCCGTTCCTTTTTTACTTACTGTGGAGTTAGGGTACCCTTTCTCGATAAATTATCAGCTTTTCAGTTGCCTGCCAACGAGGTTTGACATTCCTTAAACAGCCCGAAACGCACGTCTGGTGAGCTAAAATCCCCGCTGCAGTCAGAGTGGATAGTCACTTCTCTAAAAGAGACAAGTAAAACTACCGTTACCTTAACGGCAATAACTCGACTTGAAAAAATATTACAATAGTCAGGAAGCCTGAAACTGAAGTTATTAGGGGTTCCTGACAATATACCACTCCACCAACCTTTTCCCAAGCTTTGACCCATCTGTAAAGAAGCTTACTGCCTTTCTCCTCAAAGGTCTTCTTAACACCTACAACTTCCTCGCAGCTATATATAGACATAGAAAAAGCCACCAGTGTTTGGTTTGACGATTCCATGATCCAAAATAGCCGGTATAATGCAAAGCGTATGAGGATTTCCGAATACAAGGACATCTGTTCATTAGAAAACCCAGATTCTCTTAGTCTGATGGGAACATTTCGGGAATATCTATGAGCATTATGTATATGCGGCTCGGTGGACGCTCTTGAGCTTTTTTGCAACACACATAATGGGCTTGATTATAGTATCGCAAAACATCTGAGTCGATCTCATAATAGCTTAAGTGAGGTCGGGCGCTTTTCGCCTCTGAATTTCATTTTTTTCAACCAAGTCAAAGCATTTTGTTTTGTGGATCCAGTTTTGCTCCTGAATATATACATACATATAGTATAGTTCCTACCTTTTCCTTCTTTAAAAATAAGTTTTTTGAAAAAATCATCACGCTTCATTTGCCTGAATTCCTTCACTCAATTAAATCCACCGAATAACAATCAAAGCACAAAACAAAAAAAAAAAACAAAAACAAAAGAAAATAATTATAAATGAACATGCAACGTCTCAAAGCCGCATAATAAATGGCCTTTTTTAATAAATTTAATTAACCGAATTTAATGCGAGACGCCAAAATGAACAAGGCCACGCGGAGATCTGCCGAAAACGCGCTGACTCGCTGCGAAAGCTTAGTGTCTGCTTAAACGATTGGAAGATAAATCAAATACGGATGCAGCAAAATGAGCTGCCAAGCCAACAAGCAGACAAAAAATACAGCAGGGATTTCGCAAGCAGGGCAAACGAGCGTCAAGACGGTATTTTATTCCTACATACATACGCTCAACACATGCGCGACTCATAAGTAAGTAAGTAAGTAAGTGTGTGTGTGTGAGTTATGAAATGCGAGACGAAGCATAATGATGGCGACGGAATCGGTATAGAAAAACACCGCAAAGAGACGAGCAGCAAATTTAAGATGACGTAGACGACTTTAAGAAGTTGTGCACAAGTGCGGCACAAGTGGCGATAACGGTGAATAAAGCAGCACAAGTGCCAGAAGTGCCCGAGTAGTAACCGAAATTGTGTATGAAAATTCATATTATGGCAGAAATTTCGCTTGTGAGTAGTAAATAAAAAATGTCTGTGTATGTGTGTGTCTGTACGAAAGTATATGCACTGGCGAGTATACTGGAAAGCGTGTGTGTTGTTGTTGTTGTTGCTATTTGTTGGCGCAACTACTTGAAAGAAAGTCAATTTGCGTATATGGGGCAACTAGGTCGCATGTCATAAACACACGCACGCATACACATACATACATAGCAACAATTTAAATATATTTATTGGGAGCATGTATAAATTCCTTCCACCTCACCGAGCATGCGAGCAGACGCCGACGGCGCACTCCAGCGGAAGGAAGTTGCCAATGGCGGAAGGAAGGCGAGACGCAGCGGTGGAAGGCGAGGTGACGGAAACTCGACCGGAAAGACGGAAATAAGAAAGTAGTGGTGCGCTGTCAGAAATTAAAAAAATACGCGCATGTTTATGTGTGCGTGTGTGTGGTGAAATGAGAGCGAAAATATGCATAAATGAACTGCCAATGAAAGAATGGAAAATAAAAAATGTAAATTAGTGTAGAAGGAGTTGAATGCAGCAATTAAGTTTTGGCGGCGAAAAAATCATAGCAAGACAAGTGTGCGGTTGGGTGGGAATTAAAAGCATGTTGGCGTAATTGAAAAATAAGTGTTGGTTGTGTGAACATGAAGGAAAGGATTATGGAACGGGGGAATAATTTGTATTTTAATGAAGCAGTACGTGTGCTATTCAGCGTAATTGATAAGATTTTAAGTGAGAGTATATAAATTAATATGAATATGAGAACAAAACAAGAAAAAACGTTAACAAAAAAGAAACACTCCTTACAAGAAGTTGATTTCGAATGTTCAGTTTGTATGGCAGCTATATGCTATAGTGATCTGATCTAAGCAATCTCTTCGGAAATGGCATTAATGTCTCAAAGAATAGGCCATGCCAAATTTCGTGAAGATATATCGACAAATTAAAAAGCTTTTCATATAAGAACTAGATCGGCCAGTTTGTATGACAGCTATATGCCATAGTATTTCGAACTTAAAAATTTATTCAGATATTGTAGTATTGCTTTAAATAATAATTTATGCCAAATTTCGTTAAGATTTCATGCCTAATAAAACAGTTTTCCATACAAGAAAGGCATTTTGATGTGTCAGTTTGTATGGCAGCACATACTAAAGTGATCCGATATGAACAATTTTCTCCGAGATTGTACCTATGCTTTAGACTATAACCTGTACCAAAGTTTGTGTAGATATCTTGTCAACTAAAGAAGTTTTCTATATAGCGACATAATTTTTATAGGCCAGTTTGTATGGCAGCTATATGCTATAGTCATGCGGTATCAACGGTTTCGACAAATACTCAGTTTCTTGGGCAAACAAAGATGTTTACAAAATTTCTGATCGATATCTTAAAACCTGTGGATATCAATAGTTCGCTAATACCAGAAAATGATGGGCAACCCTTTTTTGGCAGATAGAACAATAGTCGACTTGTTCACATTAGTTTTGGCAGTGAAGTTCAGAAGCCCCACTGTTACGACTGTTTCTGTACATAAACTCCGAAGTCGTATGTTACATATTATAATATGTGGTAGACAACAAGAATATAAGTTAAAATGAGGTAGTTACCGAAATATAGGTTACCTTCACCAAACCCTCAATATTTTTCGCCAACTTTAGTCCTATTAGTTTTTAAAGTGCCTCTCAGATTTGAAATATTCCAACACTATCTTGGTAAGCACATATTAAAGTTAACCAAATAAACAAATTATTGTGTCGGTCACTTTACTTCAACAACGAAAACGAGCAAACAAACGGGATTGCATATTATAAAGAAAACAACAAAAGCAACAAGCCACAATCATCAGTGTAATAAGCGTATAACACGAGGCCGAAATCGGCAAGTGCCAACCCGCCTGAGAAATGAAAAATGTGTTGTGCGCCTAAAACGATGCTTTGAAAAATGTGAATCGGCACATGTTTACAGAAACACTTACACGACTACAACAGCTCGCGCTCGTGCGCTGCGGTTAGCTTTGAAAATGAGCGGCACATTCATAATGAAAAGCACCTGCCTGCCACGCCCCTTACAACACCGCCGCAACGGCGACGAGTGCGCGCCACACATTGCACATGACATTCAGCAATTTACGTGCCAGTAGCAACAACAAGAACAACAGCGTTAACGGTTGTGGTAGTGGCAGCATGCCACAAACATCGAAAAGGCAAAATTTCCAGTTTCCATTTTGTTAGCTGTAAATAAACAGCAACAAAGCAGGCAAGGCTTTGTGTGAGAAAGGAAAAAGGACATGCCAGCGCATGATGGTGTATGTGTGTGTGTTAAGGCAAAGGCGCTTGTATGTACGTTGCATAAATGATGGCGGCTGTGTTGTTGCGAAATTCTCGAAAATTTTCTCAATGCGTACAAAAGCCAAAGTAAACAACAAAAATGAGCACAGGCAAGCAAGCAGCCTGCCATGGAGGCAACGACGCGCTGACCGGAGGCAGACTCACGAAATGTTTAATGAAAGAAATTGAGGCAAGTAGACTAAAAGGCTGACAAAAACAACAACAACAGCAGTGGCAGCAACAACAAGAAGAAACGTAGCAATGGCAGCAACAACAAAAACAAGCACGGCAGTGCCAACAACAACAACAGTAAGTGTTGCAGTGGCAGCAGCCACGCCGGCACAGTGAGGAAGCAAGCCATTACGATTTATGCGAGTCAAGGCAAGTTGCTTACGCTCTCGTTTTGCGTAATTTTTCTTTTATCGCTGGCAATCGCCATACGCCTGCTCCTCCACCAACACTCCAACGCACCGCTTGCACATGCCGCTGCATGTGGGCTGACCTCTTTAAACACATTAATAAGCCATTTTGTTCTAATAAATATGCAGTGGTTTATGGGCGGCCGAGCAAGCAACACATGGGCTATATTTTTCTTGCTTTTTGCCAGCTCGAAAGCTTTGCTGAATGTGACTTGCGCGCATTTGCGTGTGTTTATTTGTAGGTGTATGTGTGCGATCATATATTATATGCCAGGCAGCATATGTGTGTACTCATGTAATTAAACGATGTTTTAAATGCAATTAAATTGTGCGTGAATGCTTTTTAGTGTGGCGCGCGTGCGTTATGCACTACGCTCTCTACTCTGCACTCTTAATGCCTCCAATTACACATATAGTTTAGCGTGTGCAACATGATACTAAATGCTGTGCTTTTTGATAAACTACTTTGGCTAATTGTTATGGTTTTTTTATTGACAATTATTTGTTGTGGAAATTGATTTAATTGAGCTGCAATGATGCGTGAAGTGGTTTTGCTTTGATGGCAGCGCGGTTTTTCTTGTTAATTATTTTTGTTGCAAGTACTTCGATGTATTGACTTGTATGGTGCTTTTTATGGTGTTAAGTGGAGCGATATAATTTTCATAAGCCCTGCTTTATTTTTAAAATGTCAATTCTACTGATTTTTATAGTTTAGTTTGTATGGTAGCTATAGGCTATAGTGATCCAATCTCAACAATTTCTTCAGAGACTGTATCATTGCCTTAGACAATAAATCGTAGCACGTTTTGTGAAGATATCTCTTCAAATGGAAAAGTTGTTCATAAAAACACTTAATTCCGAGCGTTCAGTTTGTATGGTAGCTATAGGCCATAGTGATCCAATGTGAACAATTTCTTCAGAAATTACACTATTGCTTTAGGCAATAATCCGTGTAAAATTTCTTGAAGATATTTTCTAAAATGTTGTTGTTAGTTGTTCATACAAGCTCTTGAATCCGATCATTCAGTTTGTATGCAAGCTATATGTTATAGTGGTTCGATATTGGTCATTCCGATAAATGTGCTGCTTCTTGGTGAAAAAACCACGAGTGCAAAATTTCGGATCGTTTTCTCAAAAACTGAGGGACTATTTCGCACATATACAGACTGCCGTTCGAATTGGCCTATCAAACTCGAGATAAAGACCTTGTTATATCCTTTTATGTAATAAAAAAGAAAAAAACATTAATTTCATATCTATGGAAGCTACTAGACCTATTGTTATACTTCGAACAGGGTATTTTAAATTTGCAATTATGTTTACAACTCGCAGAAGGAAACATCTTGTGATTCTCAAGCTGATTATGCGTTGCGGGAAGTTAGTTATTGAATTTTGTGGCATCTCGTTCACAGAAAAAAAAATATTTCTTTCAGCAGGCTTTCCACACACAAGTATACGCATACACACTTATAATAAACGAAAAAATTTTATAACTGTAACGAGTGCGGCTGCTAGCAATCAAATTGCGCTACATGCAACATGAGAGCGCCATTTACGCGAGCAGCCATCAGCATGGCAGACACACCTGAGCACCAGTTTTCCCACTCTTCCACATTTATAACGGTTAAATGTGCGCGCAAGAAAACAATTCAAAAGAGCACCGGCACCGTTATCTAGCGGCGTATTAACGGTAGCTTGCGGATTCCCAAAATGGTAATCAAACTTTAATGTAATAACGGCGCTGAAATGCGAATTTGCATAAAATCCTCGCTTCTTTTTACGAAAGCGACATTTGCTATTTTTTGCTTTCCGCGCGTTTTCGTTCAATTCGAAACGAGATTGACACGAATTCACGCGAAGTGAACAATAAGTGAGGCGTGAATGATGCAGTGGGCGGCAAGCAACGGGGCAGCGCATGTGCTGGAAATGAGTTGAGAGCCTTGAAGCAGTCAATCTATAACAAGCGTTTGCTATTGACACGGCATCGCTTTGATTGCTGCTAACCACGAACACACGCACGCATAGAAACATGCGAAAGCAAGCGTTGGGTATGAAAGCTTGCTTTCTGAATTGACAGCGGCTGACAGTGCACAAAGAGCGACCGTCCGCGGCGTGGCCATATTTCATGTTAGCAATTCTAATTTTATTTCTTCTTCATCTGCTGTGGCAGGTCTTTTGCTAAGCTGCAAAATTCATTTTTTTCACAATGGGCAGTTTGAAGCCACCGCCAGCTAAGGGAGGTCCAACGCCCTCACATACCGCTCATTTCACAGCGCGCTCAACATTGAGAGTGTCGCACAGTTGCTTGTGGCAGCTGGCAAAAGGGACGAAACACGCTTGAACACTGCATGCTTGTTGCCGCAGTCGCTTTACAATTGGCCATGTACGTGCTCTACACGGCGTATACGTAACATTTTGTACGCCCTAATGCATGCCGGCAAGTGTCTGTGTAGTGGTGTGAGTTAATCTTCGGCATAACGTTGAGTACTTTGAAGTTGCTAAAACCCAATTACTGTCTGCTGGTTAACAATAACAGCAACAACAGCATTGTTTACTTGCTGATAATGCGGAAAATAGCATGGCGGAAAAAGGAATTCATAATCAAGGATAATTCGCTCAGCGGCTGGGGTTTAGATATAACTTCATTTCTTTAATTCGCTATTCTTCTTTACCCAAATGCGTTTTTTCTTCTTACATTGAAACTCACACGCATTACACTTTAGAATTTAGCGAGATTTTTTGGAACTAAGAAAAAGATGTTTAATAAATCTATGCGAAGCATAATAATATAATTTGTTTTTAAATTTATTTTTTAGATTTTACTTACAGTTTCAGTTAAATAGTTTTGGACTGGATTTAATATTTAGAGTTGTAAACTGCTGAGAGTGCCCAGAAAATATTGCCTTGAGCACTTATTCTAATATACTTCAAAAAATGTTGCCTACATGTAGGCGTATTTTAGCAAAGCCACAAGCCATTTTTTTACGTTATTATAATCATATTTGAAAGAAATGATTTGTCTATAAAGATATTTACTATGGTGAGTCAAACATTTTTTCGCTTGATACTCTGAAAAATAGGTTCTTAGACACCTCTAAGAAAATCTCTTCAAACATGAGCTCTTAATTTAATGGGAAGGTTCTCTGCCTTACAATTTTCTACTTTTTTTCTTATTAGCAGTTCGAAAAGTTCATATCACGCATTCAAGTACTTCAAAAAAATTTCTACTTTCATAGAAATTAATTGAAATTAATTTGATTATTTTAAGGGGAAATTTTTTTTCTTCTAAATTTTATAACTCAATGAAAAAAAAAATCATTTTGAATTGCAAAGTTCTTTTAGAATGTTTTTCATTACACTAAAATCCTGAGAAAATGTTGCTCGAAGGTCATTAATTTAATTTATTCAAAAATGTTGCCTACCTGTAGGCGTATTTTAGCAAAGTCATACACCTATTTTTTAGTGAGGTTGTTATACAGAGACTATTTCGTTATTTTATTTTTCTACTACTTCATTTCATTTAAATTATTTTCGAGTTTTTGATTTAATATATTGAGAACTTGTGAAAAAATACTGCCTCTAATGGTATTCTGTTAATTTATTGTAAAATGTTGCCTTTCTTTAGGCATATTTTAGCAAAGTCACGCTCTTACTTTTAGTGAATTTATTGTGAAGTTATCATAATCATGATAGATGAGTGAGATGACGTATAACTATATACATATATGTATATATTATACTTTCTACTCCAGTTATTTAATCCGCGCAGATTTTCGCATTATTTTGTAAATTAGTTCGATAGAACTTAGAAGTAGAACTCAAAGGTGTCAAAAATATTTCTTTGTTTCCGATGTAGTACCAAGCGCCTATTAAACATAAAAAATAACGGATTCTTACATAATTTCATTACCACATCTCATTCGCATTCATTATTTCATACATTCAGAGATACAGTCTTGTTCCTTCTGTAGTTGTTGCAAATAAAATTAGATGTATAATAATTTTATTTAAAATAATAAATAAACATATTTATATACAGAACAAATGCGAGGTCAGCAAATAATTTCTTTTGACGTGCTCTAACTCAATTAGCCAGCATTTCCTCAACCACATCAACCACAGTCGCCCAACACGCCGCTTTCGTCATTTAGATTCTATTAAATAATGAGTGTGCCTTATATATATACAGAAATAGTGTACAGCTCTTAATTAATTAGCACAATATTATTGTAGATATCATATATATATGTACATGTATCCTTTCATATAAATTTTTTGAAAACTCTGTTAGTATAGGCAGGCTGTTTTGTTTCAATATGAAATAATCGTAAAGCACTAAATTCAACGGATCGTAAAAGTAAGTGAATTGAAAAGGGAAACAGCAGAGTTGCGGTTAACTTTAGGGGGGAAAGCGACGAGCGGTCAAGGTTATAATGGCAGTAATGACTGCGCTGGCGTGTCGGTGCGCTGGTGTGTGTGTTTGTGGGTGCGGTCAGCGGTTGCGAACAGGCACTGGCAGGCTATGTGGCTGCAGGGGCAATATGAAAGGGGCGACATGAATGGTTATTTAGGTGTTCAATTGGTTGAATGTGCAGCCCAGAGGGTCGCGTCGGTCGGTTAACTGCGCCGTGCTGGCCAGCTAGTTTGCCGGTTTACTGGTTAGGCACTTTGTTTTGTGTTGGCTTTTTATTTTTTTTTCAGTTGCTAACCACTAGTTCTACATATAAGTAGCCTAAATGGCAACAGGATGTGAAAGGCATAAAAAGGATGTACTCATATTTATCGACGCTTGCAGCTGGCGTGCGCAGAATATATTATGATAAGCAACCGCTTTTATTCAAACTCAGAAACAGCTTTCAATAAACAGCGGTGGAAAGTGGTCTGAAATGATAATATCTTTTTGAAATGGCGAAAATTTTGCCAAACACACAGCTGCTAACAGCAGGCAAGCGAGTTAAATCTTTATTTTGCCCGAGTCATTGCCTGAGTTAAGCAGCAATTTTGCAATCTTACTCGCATGAGCAGTGAAATTTTACCGACGTGACGGCTTACACCATAAATGGATGTCGTGATAAATTGAAAATATATGAATTAATGTTGGCTGATTGATAAGGTGGTAGATATTGCAGTTAGTGTAAGAGAATATATAAAGTCGATAATGCCTTCATGTATTTCAGAGAATATTAGTTTAAAAATTCTCATTATTCGAATTATTGTACATTTAGACCTACGGTCTAAAACCCTAAACATTGGTTATTTGAATTTTTCATCTCAATTTTGAAGTTATGAAGTACAAAAGTTTTCGCTCCTTTCATTATTCACACCTCCCCCTTATAGCTTTTTTCTATAGAACTTTAAACCCTTTTAAACCCTAAAAAAAAGTTCAATCACCTCCTTTCACTTTCTTTTCCCGACCTTAGATCGCCCGTAAATTATTTTTCCTTTAACATCTTTTATTTTACCTTTCATTTCCAATGCGTTCTAATCCACTATGAATATTTTTTTAGCTTTTTCAAAGTCTTCTAGACTAGGCTGTGTAAAAAAATTGAGATTTGTTATATATGCTCCTAAAAGTATACTATTAGAAGTTTTTAAAGTGGAAGGTTCTTAACAAATTTCATTTTGAATGTTGCTTTAGATTTTGCAATTTTTAAAATTAGACTATAAATCAGCCAAAAATTTCCAAAAGCTAGTAAGAGCGTTAAAGATGTTACACTCTATGCATTGTGCGCCCAAAACTATACTTTTCTTAGCGCTGCTAAAGAAAAGCATTTAAAGGTATACTAATGTGGAAGTCTGCTTAAAGAATACTAAGTACTTTCAGAGGTTTATAAAATGAAAAAAAGGAATTTTGCAAATAAATGTGGACTTAACAATTTTTAGAATAAAACTGTAAATCATTTAAAACTTTTAAAAAGGTACTAAAAGAGTAAAATATGCTCAGCTTAATGCACACAAAACTACAAGTATATTATTCTTAGAGCTGCTGAGAAAAAGCGAGTCTACTAGGCTGGAAGCGCGCCTAAACCTATACTCCTCTTAGGGGTGCACTAAGTGTCAAAATCAATGAAGGTAGCAAATTAAATATAGACTAAAATTAAAATATATGACACTTAACAATATGATGAAAAATGTTTATCTGGCAAATTAAATATTTTGTTGTTGTAAATTTTGTAATATACGAAATGTTTAAAAAAATTTTTAAAAATATTTCTCCATAAAGTGAATTATGTTAATATAAGTTACTGCATTGTGAGCAAGTTTTGTAAACCATTTGAGAATTATACAATTCCAGTGAATCGAACAAATATTAAAGTGCGCCTAAACTTATACTTCTTTTAGCAGTTAGCAAAGTGAAAATTCAAGGAATTTAGCAAATAAATTTAACGCATTTTGTAGCGGAAGCTCCACTAAAAGTATAATTCTCTTAGAGATTTAAAAAGTTTGAACATCAAGTCATTTTAGCAAACAAAATTAGTAAATTTTTTTTGGAAGTGTGCCTAAACGTATACTTCTCTGCCATATCGTTTCAACTGCAACTCAAAACTCATTTCTAAAAATTTAGTGAACGCAATAGGTTATGCATGACATCAGCAATGTCTGCAACTATTTTAGCTTTATTCATCCACCTTTTTTTATTCACTTTCAAGGTCACGCATTTCTGAGACAAGTCAGTATACTAAATGTAATTGTTTAATCGATAGAAAAGAAGCATGAACATATCATTAAAATGTAGAGAGTGGTCAAATAACAGTTACAAATTACTACGTAAAACTTTTGGTTTGTTATTGATTTATGTCTGTGAACTTTTCAGCGCTTGAAGTGAAGTGATGCTGGTTTTCGTTTATGTAAATCACTGATTTCTACATTATTTATATTTACAAAGTTTATAATGGAGTTTTATTACTCTTTAAGCTAATATTTAGTACCCACTAACCTGGTTTATGCCTAAAACTAAGAGTAAATTCTGCTTATTTTGCAAAATCTATAGTTCTCAAGTTGATATCCAGCTTCAAATTTCAATTTTTAATCAACAGGGGAAACACAGGGTGTCTACTGAATATATGTATAAATATAAGTATAAATGATAAGCGTGAAGAGCTGAGTCGACTTTGTCACGCGAACTAGTCTCAATATTTTTTCCTGAATTCAAAGCTTAGTTTTTGGCTCACCTTAATATACATACATATTCCTTTATTATGATATGAATCTTGTTATATGTTTGTTTGTGCTCAACAACATGCTCGTTGCATGTAAAACTTTGCTGTGATGGTCATTAAAAGTTGACGACAGCTTTCCTGCCATCCACATCCTGCTTGTCCTGTGTTGCACCTGTAATAAGGCAATTATGCCGCAGGCAAACTGAGACAATTTCATTTTATTTTGCCACACAACATCAACATCAACACTGACAACATGACAATCGCTTGCAATAAGCACAGACACACACACACAAAGTTCGGCTTTAATGGCTACTCATCGACAACGCGCTTATTGTTGCTGCACACTGCGGGCCAAATAAATATTTATGTTATGCAATGAGTGAAACTTGCCGTTGGTGTTGGTTAGCCAGCAGCTTTAACGGTGTTTCAGTGAAGGCTTAACTTAAATAAACTAGCTGATAGCAGTCAAAGTTAAAGTTATAACCGTAAACATAGCGGAAAGTGGCGGCGTAATGTTGGACGCTGCCGCTGATGGTTGTCAAAGTGAAAGCTTACGCGCTAAATTGTGAGCGGTTAAATTGAATTAAAATGTGTCGAACGTGCGGTGAACGCAACGACACTTGCAGCGAACGCCGCTGCCTGCAAAAGCTGCTGTGTTTATGGTAAAGAACCACAAATTTGTAAACAGCGCAGAAACCGCAAACGCGTAATTTCCTTGTGCACGAAAGTGACACCTACACGCTTTTGTATTTATAAGATCAACATAATTACGAGTATATGCCTTATGTACTACGGTTACGCATATATATTAATCATATATATGCTGATTATATGTATATGGGGTGTTAGAAATAAGACGCGTTTGTTTCGGACTTAAAAATGTACTCAGCTCTGGTTGCCCAGAGCTCCTTTATTTATAAAATTTCTTATCCTAATTTGTGTATGCACCACATGCAGAGTACATACACCAATCTTAATACTAATCTATTGTACATACCGAAGTATGTACACATATCTTAAGCATAAATGTTCATAACGGCATACATACGTTTTTCTTATCCTTTAATAGTTTAGCAGGCTTATCTTCGCCAGTGTTGAGGCAGTACAAAGTAAATACATAAACAAACGCATAGAGATACGTACATACATTTATATGCAATACGTTTGCACTCAACAATTAACAACCAAAGATATTTACTTACGATAACATATTGACCTAAGATATGCATTTAGGCAATTGAATACAAATGTGCATATGCACTTGAAAACAACCCCATACCATGTACCATTGCAATGGGTATTTGTACATATATATTTATATTTAGGACTATGTTTTTATATTTTAGCGATAATGCATATAAATATTTGAAATATGATATCTGTTTCTACACAGATTTACAAAAATATCTCATTTACAATTGTAGCCGTTAAGAACTGTTCAGAAATCTGAACATGGGGTATTCCATACCAAATCGACCAGTTTTGAACCCGACCCCTTTAGATTTTGCTGAAACTTATCCATCCTTTTCTACCCTTTGAAAAACATTTTTGAGAATTTTTTCAAAATTTTTTGTCCAACTTCAAAAAAAGTTATGAATTTTTCAAGAAAAGGCTTTTTTATTTTCAAATAGCCATAACTTTTGTAGACATTGACTTTTGGGGACCATTTTTTTAAATTTTTGTTTTTGAATGAATTTTTCGAAAAAATACACAAAAAAAATTTAACACGATCAATTATATAAAATAATCTGTTTTTTAAGTAAAATCGTCATTTTTTGGAAGTTCGCCATTTTTGTTTTTTCCTCAAAACAAACTACAATTAATTTGACAACTATCCCTGATAATCCCGGAGTGGGCCGTTTTTTTTATATTTTTTTTATTTATTTAAAAAAAAAAATTGTCAATTGTTAATTGATTGAAAAATGTTGCCTACATCTAGGCATAATTAGCAAAGTCACACTTCTATTTTTGGTGAAGCTGTTGTGAAATTATCAAAATCATGATAGACGAATGAGATGGCATAGGTAAGTTGATAAGTTTTTTTTAGAGTTTTGCGTCAAATATCTTGAAAATCTTGGAGAAAATATTGCCTTTACTGTCTTTATTTTAATTTATTAAAATATGTTGCCTACCTCTAGGCGTATTTTAGCCAGCTGGTACAAATAGTGTACTCAAAATTTTACCGTCTAAATGGTGATCTTCAAAAGGTGCAGGTGGGATCTTCATATGTACGAAATTCTGAAGTGGGTTGGCAGCGGGAAGGCGACTATAGTATCTAATTTTGCAGAAAAGACACCACTTTCCACTCAATTATCTAGTTTGCAACAATTCGTAAAGACGCTTAGTCCATGCGCCCTTATCTATCTCGCCCCTTGTCTCTTTCCCACTCTACTCTGGAAGGAAAGACAATAATACGGACCTTTTATATTTCAACTCCATAGGACTTCGAAAATTCGTGATAAGGGTTAGAAACGGGAATTTACTAAGCTTCGTAAAATGTCCCTTGTTACTGGCGACTAAAAGGAGGGATTCTCTTAGTCTAAAAACTGACTCTGTTCTCATTTATCTACAAAACAAGTCGGTTGGCAGTAAATGTAAAATTACGTTCGATGCTTGGCTTATCGTTGCTGTTGACTACAAATATCGGGGATATATGTATATATTAACATCCAAATTGTGAATAATTTTTCCGATTATTGGAGAGAACGAAAACCAAAGCAGTAAGTTAGTGTTAGTGAATAAACTAGGTGATGAAATAGAAACGAATGGAATAGACTAGTACTAAATTAAACGCGATTCAGTCTTAATAAAAAACAAAAATACTAATTTTAATGAAAGGAATTTTAAGCGCAAATATTTTCCAATTGGAACATTTGCAAAACAAGCACACTTTGTATGAAAAATATCAAAATATTCTTCCTTCGGCGAAGGTCAAAAGCGGAAAATTAAAGCAGAATTGCTGACAACATTGCCACATTTCCACATTAGTAAATAAATGGCAACGACAGCCAATGGAACAAGCACTTCAAAGGAATATTCACACAGGATAATAATGTCATTTACCTTTAAGCAACCTAAAGGGCATAAACAAATAACAAATGAACTGCCAGAAGACGGCGCTGGAACGCGAAGGAACAAAGAATGAAGAGGATACGTATATGTATATGTGTGGGTATGCAAATGTATGTGACTGCCAACGAGTGGGTCGGAATGTTAAGTACTTCAAACAAACATATATATACATATATTTATATATGATATGCTTGTATGTGTATACTTTAGTATGCATGTTTTTATGTGTCTTAATTTTGCCCGCAAAAGTATGCCTCGTTTTCATGTGTGCGTGTGTAAGTGCAAAAGCATTGCGAGTAAAAATATATGAGCTTGACTGCATGAACCTGAATTTCTATGCACTTAACTACACAAATACACACATGCATGCACATATATATGCAAAGTTGTATATTTTTAGACGTGCAACATTTCCATATCGGCACTTTTAACTATACATAAGCAAATACTCGGCATAGTATATAAATTATGAGCTGAAATTCCCCGTTGCACAGCGCAGCTAGACACAATTATTTAGCGCAAAAACGGCAACAACAGCAAAAACCGAACATTTATAAGTGTGTGCGTGTGTTTGTGGCAAAGGCAGTGAACAGACATCAAAGTGCAACAAACTGGAACGTCACAAGTGGCATGCAAACTAGCAAAAATCTAACGCATTAAAAACCGAAGAGGAGGCGGAGGAGGAGGCGGAAGGGGAGGGGCTAGGGGGGAAAACAAACGGTATGAGGCAAGGTGGCTGACACATAGAAGTCGCTTAATGACAGAGCGACCGTAGTAACATTATTGACAAGCTGGCGGCGGCTGAGGCAGCAGAGTTGTGGCAGTGATAAGTGTGTGTGTGTGCACACACAATATATTTGCATGTGTATGTGCGCTTGTACGCAAAGACAGCAAAAAGCGCACATTCATTTGACATGCCGACATGATGTTGCAGTTGCATGTTTCATACTTAAACGCAAGTCAAACATGCCGACGACTGCAAAAACAATAACAACACAGAACACGTACACAAGAATACGCGCTTTGACATGCCAATGGACGGACATATAGCCCGTTTTCGTCACACACATATTTTTTGTTATTGTTATTGTTGTTGTGCAGACAATTGTCAAACGCTTTATCACTGCTCGAGCCAGGCACTTTGAACAAACAAAAAGTGAAAAACGAATATGAAAAATGTTTTGAAATTCACCACTGCGCTTTTCTCCGTCGATTCCTATTAGTTTATGCTGCATATGGCACGCATGCGCGTAGGCGTCAGGCTAACAAACACGCACGTAGAGAAAATTCTATTGATATTGAGTGCTGAAAAGAGCAAACGACATGTCGAAGCACAAGAGCGCCGCTAATAAAAAGCAAACACACCCAGTGGGAGACTTCATTTACGCTCAAACGTGATAAAGTGCAGTCACACACACACGCGCGCGCTCTCATAAACGCACAAATACAGCGCGCTCGCACACACTCTTCGCCTAGCTACAAGTATTTCACATGCTCATCCATATGCGCGCAAAAACCCACCTATACACACACACACACACACGTATACAAGTAAACCACGGCCATTGCAAGGCGCCTCGCCCAGCGCTTCCTTCCACTACCGCCGCCGTCGCAGCCACACGCGCGCTCTCCATAAGCGCTCAAACAATGCGAGCGCGCGCGCTTGTTCACCTTGAAATGGCAGCCAAATAGTTTGAAGAAAGCGTCGCTCACTCACAAACAATATGAGGCCCGCGCGCGCCGCCCTCGCATTCGCGCTATCACAGCCGCTCACTTGAAACAGAATTAAATGAAATTAAAGTTAACAATGCGTGTGTGTGTGTGGGTGTTTGAGTGCACGCGTTTGTTTGCTCTGCTTGGAGCGTAGCTTTTATTCCGCGCTGTATAGAAATTGCAGCGTGTGAAGGATTGCAGAGGTGTCTGCGTTGTGTGTGTATTGCTGTTGCTGTTCGCTGTTGCTGCGCTGCGCTGCTTTGGACTGGGATCAAAGTTGAATTGTTTCTATTTATAGTCGCATATGTTCTTGATATTGCCAGCGCAATGCTTGGCTATTTATAATTTTTATATTTTATTGCTTTTTGTTTTTTGTTGTTATAAAATTAATATCGAGCTAGTGTTTATTGACTTATTGTGCGCTCAAGCGATGCACACTGAAAATAAAGAAGGCTTACTGATAATGGCATCGACAGCCTATAGAGTGTTAATAAAGCCGAAGCAGTTTTTCATCAAGAAAAGCTAGTTGGCGCTTAATCATTGTGGATACTTCTAATTATTCGAGCAATATATGCAGTTTAAATTTTCATTTTCAAAGTGCTTTCGAAACTCATAATTTCAAACATTATTTTAAGCTAATAAATAGCTTACATAATTTCCATACATGTGTGTATGTAAAAATGATCCATTTCGTGGCTCCCTACTTTTCTAAAGAATAAGCACAGAATTTCAAATCTAAGGCGGAATGATTATTTATCATTCGAAAGAACATTCTTTGCCATTTAGTTTTTGAGGGTTATCTCTTTCAAATGTTGGCCGCGGCTACCTGTCTCAAAGTTTATCCCTTGAGTCCAATTTTCGAATGCTCATTCGAGCATTTCAACTGGTTGGTGGCGTATGACACGTGCGATGTTTCCGGCTTTACATATTCCCACAGGAAAAATTCTAAAGGTGTGATATCACACGATCTTGATGGCCGATTCGCCGCCAAAAATGTGAAATTATCTGCTCACCGAAGTGTTCTCTCAATAAATCCATTTATTGATGCGATGTGTGGGAAGTGGCGCCGTCTTGTTGAAACCAAGTGTCGCCGATATCACGAGCTTGAATTGCAGATATCAAATAGTCGGTTATCATGGGGTGATAACGATTCCGTCCACACCGGCATCATTATTTTCTCGATGAAATGACAGATCTTGAATACCTTCAGGTTTTTCTTCGTCCCAAATGCGGCAATTCTGCTTGTTTACATAGCCATTGAAATGGGCTTCAACGCTGAACAAAATTTGGCTCGAAAACGTCGGATCTTCTTGGAACTTTTCAAGATGGATCAAAGCGGTGTCGCTTGGGAAGGCTGAGCGGCTTCATTTCTTGCACAACCTATTTTTTGTATGCTTTCAAATTAAGATGTCGACGTTAAATGCGCCAAGTCGTTCCATACGTTAGTCCGAGTTGCTGCGAACGGCGCCGAATCGACTCTTCACGGTGCACGGTCTCAGCTAAGGCTGTTATATTTTTTCCCCGCATGCTGGACGTGGTCTACTCGGGCGAATATTATCCAATAATGAATGGGTATCAGGATGAGTGATGGTGTTGCACTTGGTGTGTTACTTTAATCACCCATTACTTAAATTCAATTAAATTCCATTATTCTCCTCTAATTTTGCAGTTCGTATCATATTTTACTACATTATTTGATATAGCTCGTTTGGAAATGGAAAAAGGTGGCAACCTATGCGTATGTAGGCTTAAGCTCAACTTTAAGACTTCAAATGTATTCTAGCAGTGTTTAAACTAAATATATTTTTTTTTTATTTGATATTTTCCAAGCAAATTTCTGCTCACTCTGCTCTACACAACCTTAACACCAACGAAACCCGAAATAATTAAAGAATTGTCGCTTCAAATTGAAATCTACAAGTAATCTAACACCAGCTGTTTCAACCAATTTCAACAAAGCCGATAATAAATCAAAATGCAAACAGCGGAACCGGTGTTTTTCAACGCCAACGCCACACGGCGCCTGCAGCTATGCTACAAATATGTGAAAAGTGTTTGAGAGAGCAGAGCAGCTGAGCAAATGTACGAGTATTTGTGGGTAACAAAGAGTCAAATGAAGCTCAGAGTATAGAAACATAAAAAAAAAAAATTTTTTTTAAATAATAATTTTATATTAAATACTATTTTTTTGGTATTCTTTAGTAAACTAGTTATTTTATGAATTCATTTTTTTTATTAAATAATGATATTTTTAATTATTAATTTTTTTATAAAACAAAATTTCTTTAGAAAATATATTTATTTTTATTTTATTTTAACAAATTTTTTATTAATCAATATTTTTTTGTTAAATGATTTTTTTAATTACAATTTTTTTATATACATATGTATGTATGTACATATGACAATAATTTTTTTTACAAAATAATATTTTTTTATTAATTAGTGGTTTTTTCTTAAATAATGATTTTGTTTTTTATTTGGTAGTTTTTTGTTAAATAATAATTTTTTTTAATATTTTTTAATAAAATAGTAATAATTTCCTTTATAAAATATTTTTTTTTTTAATAAAAATAATTTTTGAAATTTTTACAAATAGCTATGACGCCAAATTTCATGCAATTAAGGAATGTGGCAATTAGACGCTTAGTATGCCAACGAAAGCTTGAGTGGAAGGGTGCGAAATGCAACACTGGCGCTCTTGAGCCACTGACACACACGCACACAAACACAAACGCGTCTGTATTAGTGAGCGAGCGCTCTTCTGCTGTCTGTCCGCTTATGCACAACAGTCTGCAACAACAACTGGCGCTCACGATTTGCGTTTGTTTGTGTCTGCTGCCTGTTTGCTGCTTGCTATAACATTGTGGTAAGCTCACGCTGGCGTTATTGTTGTTATTGATGTTGCCACAGTTAGCGGTGTATCGTGTTGAGTTTTCTACTCGCGTACATTTCGGCTTTTGTCTATGAAAGAGGCTGACTGGCTTGGGCCGAAAGGTTGCCTGGCCTGTATGGGTCGGCCCAACCACTTCGCCTCGCTTTAGTTTTGGTTTGGTTGAAAATCGATATGTACAATATGCCTGTGTATGTGTGTTCGTATGTGTGTTTATGTGCAGCAGGAGTGCTGCTAACTATGTCTGTATGTCTGTAGCTAGTTAGTTGGCTAGTCAGTTTGGGTTAGTAGTTGAGTATTTAGACGGTTTTTGAGGCTTATTGTACCTACTTTATATATGTTTACCAAATAGCTGCTGCATACGGCTGCCACAGAAGTTAAGCGAGTGTTCTTTTGCACAAAGATATTTTATTTATTATTTTTTATTTTTTTTGTGTTAATACTGTTGCGTTAAATTTTGTTGCACAAGCTAGATATATTTTTTTGCTTTTTCACCACACTCGGCCACTGCTAAGTAATATTTAATATTTTTTGCAATTTTTTTTTGGTAATTTTTCACTAACGGACTTGCTGGCTGACCATGTGTAGTGTCAGTCGCACTCACCGCACAAACATATGTATTGTATGTTTGTTGTTGTATATGTGTATGTATGTTGCATATTTTCCAACATTTGCGGCGGCTGGTTATACAATGACTTTCAGCTTTTACCCACTGGTGAGCGTCGACGCTACCGTTTTCACATGCACCGGAAATTGTCGCATAATTTTAAACGGATTTTTTCTTTGCCTTTTTCCTTAAACCACTCGCACTTAATTGCGTTACGTTACATTTGCTTTTCACACGCGTAATTGCTTTTACTACAAAAGACTAAGCACAGTGTTGGGCGAATTAAAAAAAATCTAAATTGGAAATTTTCAGCTTTTCCATACACCTTTTTTCGCTGCCTTCGCTTCTTCTGCTGCTTATTCGCACTGCTTACTACAACACAGCAGCAGAAAAGAACACTTTGACACAAACGCGTATGCTGTACGGCGCACACACGCACACACGCACACACACTAGCACTAGCACTAACACACCCAGCACTCTCTGCTACTAAACCGTTATAGCCATTCAAGCGTTCGACAGTTGCTTCATGCCACACTACAAAAAGCTCCGGCTTAATGCTGATGTCTTGCTCAGCTCGACGCGTAACTGCAACTGGCCAGTGGTGAGCGAGCGCCAATGCGCCAGAGCAAGCAGTCGTGGCAACGGATTAAGCTGGCTACATGGAAGCGTGGTAGAAACTAAGCGAGCACACACACCCTTCTTCCCACGCACCCTCCACCCCACTCACCACTTACAAACACAAACACACTTCAAAGCAAACATTCCTTCTCTCATTCTCTCTGCACTTGCGCCGTTTTTGTATGGCCATAAGGACACTCTGCTTGCAACCAGCCGTTTCACTGAGTCACTGAGCGCCCTCGTACTTGGTCGCGTTCACGCTTTGCATTGACATTTCCGTGAAGTGGCTTTACGTCAAAGTCGCGCAGTGTTGTTGTTGTTGCTGCAGCCACTGTTGACCGACGCAAGTGTCTGTCGTTGCTGTTGTTGTTGTTGTGCGCGCATATGTATGCGTGTTGTTTGTTGCACTTAGTAGCAGGAATTCCCTCAATCAATTCATCACACACACACACACTCACACCGTTGCAAGGTCCATGCCACCCTCATGTAACCCTTGCCAAACACGTATATTTTCATGAGCACCCCTCAAGTGAGCGAGTTGCGCGCTCTCGTGCGCGCTCAGTACTAAATATAGCAATTTCTGAAAGTTGCAGCGGCAAAAAACAATTCATTGAGGAGCAGCGCGCTGAGCAGATTTGCTGAGTGAGAAAGTGGGAGAGAGAGAGAGTATTGAAATAACAGTATTATAAAAGTAAAATGGCAATAATATTGTTTTTTAATGAAATGTAGTTTAATTAGTAAACAATTTGGGTTGGGAAAGAGAAAATTTGGTACTAAAATTTTTTGAGAGTTCGATCCTATGCGGGCCACTTGGACAGCTCAGAACGCCGGTAGTACCTAAAAACTTATATATGATGATACATAAGATAAAATGCATCGAGCTTATCACAGTTTTTTTGAGTTGCAGTTAAGTCCTATGGCTCAGCGAAGATAAGATAAGAGATACTTCAGCCTCAGTCTTGCAACGGCTGGACAATTGAGGAGAAAGTACATCGAACATCAGTGCTAGAACGCAAATGTAATGGAGATCCAACGGTCCCATTCATATATGAGCGGGTCAATAGTCCCTTTCCTGGCTAACGCATGAGCTTTCCAGTTGCCAACGAATCTGCTGTGACCAGGCACCAAAACGAGAAACGAGTCTATTTTCAAGTGGGGATCAACTTTGACCGCACAGCTCGCACACCCAGCGCTAATATTGCCGCTGTGGTGACGAAATGAATGGTAAATCTCTGAAAGTGGCAGCACTTCGTAGCAGTATGTCTACTGCCATCTTGATATCCGCCACTTCTGCCTGCAAAACACTATAGTAGTCCGGTAGTCTAAAGCTAAGATTGGCGAAGAGCTTCTTTCAGAAACTCACCCAATATAAGGTAACCAAAGTATCGGTTACTCTCCTCAATATTTAGTCTCCATGAAAGCAATTTATCAAAGATAAGCACGATCAGTGATACTATAATTATTGTGGGCATTGATCAGCACAATTTTCTCAAAATCAAGGGTAATCGGTGCGAAGACAATGTTACTTCCTGCACTACTGTCTCTAATCAAAAGTAAAAGAATTTGGAGAGAGGGAAAATTGGTAAATGCAAAAGAGGGGCAGACGCTTGATAATAGACTGTTTGTATTGTATAGAATTGGAAAGAAGACAAAAGAAAATATGACGGGACAGAATGTGCGAGATATGCATAGATTCCAATATCCAAGTCTCCGATTAACAATAATTATATTTATTGATCTTACATCTTGGATATCAAACGTTCTTATACTGATACTTTATCACTTTTCGGATCAAGGAACCAAACAGTAGTTAGAACTTTGTTTTAAAATCGCATGACATAGACGAAAACTGATTATTCTAATTTATAGCGTCTACTTCAAGGCCCCGGATTTTCAAAGCACTTTAAGGTAGGAGCGTAAATAAAACAATAGAATGGTCCCCACTGGATTCTTTCTCATTCCAGTTAGATCAGTATCGATCGCATTATATATTCTTCAAGCCATGTTCCTTCCATTCTATAGATTTCCATTGGAGAAACACTATAAGAAGCTCAGGAGCAGCCTTGAATTTGTACTTTCCATGTAAATTTTAACTTAAAAGTCAGACTAACTAACATATGCACTGCTTTTTCATCGAGTCTTTCATAAACAACAACCTTTCCCTTTTGCTTTGACTGTAAATGTCAATTAAGTTTGCCAGAGTAAATAAAATTACAATTAAACAGCGCATCAAAAGTAATTTGCGCTTAAAAGGGCTTTAAAAGCAAACAATAAACAAAGTCACCATGCACACCTACAAACACACGTGACATTCCCCCGCCCCGCCACCTTTTAGTGGCGCTGCTGAATTACCAAAGCATGGACTGGTGGCGGCAATTACCGAAAAAAGCCTTGACTCGTGCTTAGCGCTGCCGTCTTACGCCGAAAGATATTTATTACATTTGCGCGCCGGTGTAACGGGTCAGACTTCCTCATGTGTCACCTCAATGGCAGTCGTGCCATTTTTATTGTCACCTGCTGGTGCTGCTGCTACTGCTGACGACAACAACAAGCGCGCTTAGGCACACAAACCTACATGTCGCATATGCCTTAACGGTACAATGCATTTGCTGTGACTACGCAAGTGTGCGTTAGTGTGTTTATAGTGCAAATGAAATCAACAATAACAACAATACAAATGACAACATCGACAGCAAAAAACTATGCATATTTACTGTTGTTGTTGTTTGTGGTTTCGGTTTGTGTGACAAATAATGGCAAACCGCAAAAGGTGGCAATGTTTGCATTTTCCTTCTATGTGTGCGTGTGTGTATGTGTGTGCATGTAGACCAAACGAATATATTTGTTTACTAGTAGTAAGTATTTTGGTGACAGTGCCTCACTTTAAGCTTTCGGTCAGTAGAATTTCCTCTTTGCCACGCCGTCTTACACAAAAGGTCCAAAAGGCGACAAAAACATGCATACATACATATGCGTACCTGAGTGTGTGTGTGTATGTGCCTTTACTGCTGCTCGTCAAAGGGAAATGCATAATTAGTTGCATGACAGCGCATTAATGAATGAAAGCAATTTCAATCAGCAAAGAAAATAAAAAAATGTAGGATTCTTCATCTAACACTAGTGCTGTAACTAGTTCGTTAGTATAACCAAAATATTTCCTATGAAATAAAAAATATTTTTTATTAACCATACAAAGGGAATTACTAAAGATAGAGAATTAAATTTTTCATACGTTACTAGTGCTATAACTAGTTCATTGGTAACCAGTTCCAAAATTTTGCCTCTAATATGAAATGCATTAACAATAACTACACAAAGCGAATTAATAATTTAAAAAAGGTGTACTTTTCATTCATCACTAGTGCTGTAACTGGTCCCTTAGTAACTAGTTGCACAATTTTTCTTATAATACCAAATTTAATTACATTAACTAGACAAAGTGTGTTAAAAATGTTATTAAAATGTATTTTTTACTCATACCTAGTACTGTAACTAGTGCATTAGTAACCAGTTCCATAATTTTTGTACTAATATACAGAATCTTCGATAATATGTATTTATTTCATTTTGAACAGTAAAGACTTAAAAATGTATAAAAATTATAGTTTTAATAAAGCAATAGGACTTGGTTGTTCGCAAGGGGTATATATTATGTCTAGTCCACCATATTCGATTTTGCAAACTTCTAACTTATTTTTGTTAGATTACAGTGAAAATATACCTATTTTTTCTAAATGCCAATAGTCTTAGGAATCTATGGTGTTCTCTATTTGGTTGAGCTTCTCTAGAGAGTTTTTGTTTTAGCTCCACAAACGATTATCGATTTTTATTAAAAATACTTCAGATTGCAAACAGTTTAAGGAGAATTTGAGGTTTATATCTCAATTTAGTCTCCATTTGGCTTGTTTCATCAGACTCAGCGATGCTACAACTTCTTTAAACCGTAGAACGAATACGATTACTTTAGGTCTATTAACAAGGCATCGTTTTCGGCGATGTCAGCTCTTTCAACTTAAATTTTTTCGCGATGAGAGAATTTTTCGAGTTTGACAAAAGTCGTATGGGGCCAAATCTGAGCAGTACGACCCCTCTGACCACGTCATCATGGCAAAATAACTCTTTTTCCTTCGAATATTGGAATAATTGAATGGAATAATTGAAGGCGAAGTTCAATTCGTCGCCGAACCGACATTATAAACCAGCATAGTGGACCCCTTGGCCTTTCTAAGGTGCTTGTGAATCCCAGAAAACGGTGGTTATCATCTCTCTTTCACTTCTGGAGCTGGTTTGTCGGGTTAAGTGGAGTCTTTCGACTGTTCTCTGATCTCTAGAATGTACTAGTGTATTCATATTTTATTGTCTGCCACGAAATCACTTAGAAAATTCTTCAGATTGCAGGATGTGGCTTACAGGATTAAGTACTGATCGGATCGCCCCAGACACATATGAATGTGTATATATGGTATTATCTTCCTAGGAACACCTTCTAACCACAGGAAAGCTGTAGCTTTAAGAATTTACCGTAACTATACCTGCAGACAAGCGTCCGATAACATACATATATGAAATTTGGACATATTTATCTAATACATATATACAAACATATATTCAGCCTCATACACAACTGTAAATATGAGCCCATATTTACACAAAGCACAAAGCATAAGTACATATTTATGCATATAATTATATTTTATTTAGCTACCCTCCTCTCCTCCTATTCCACCATTTGTTTACAAAACTCAAATTCAGCTTTTCCATGCCTGAGTTCCTCGTGAATAAGCCGTGGTACGCTTTGCGGTTCGGTTCGTGGTTGCTCAAAGTAGCCAATGCGTCAGGATGACGTCAGCAAGCGTCAAAATCACGTTTTCACACACGCTGTGTTTAACTCTGTGGCATTTAGCAAGTAGCCGTCGCCTCCAACCACCGACTCATACATATCGCATTACATGTTGTTTGACTGTTTCGCTGCCTTAACGGTTCGACGCGTGTGCGGCGCGGCGGGCGGCAAACAACCCCCTTCCAGCGCAAACAAATATTCGTTGGTAGCAGTCACCGGCGTTTGCGACGAGCGGTGGTTGTTTTTTTGTTTTTTTGGTGCTGTTTACATTTGCAGTTAGGCTATTCATTAACATAATGACTGAAATCTAGCGAGCGTATGCTAAGTTCTTTAGCCGTTAGCAACTTTAAGCCCCTCCGATAATATTTTTGTACGCCACCACTGCTCACAGTACGTTTTCGGAGTATCTAAAAGTATGCAACTTGTCAGCGGCACGTTTGTTTTTGCTTGTGGCTGCGCGGTACCAAACTTTTGTGGATTGTAAAGAGCTTTGAAAGCTTGGCATATGAATGGTCTACTTTTTAACGGCTAAAAGTTCAAAACTCATACAGCATTTTATATAAAATGGAAAAGGCAAATTTGTACATGCATTTGTACCAATTTTCGGGAAAGTTTATTCAGAAGTTTTAATAGAATGGGAGTATGAAAGCCTGCATTCTTTAGTGATACGTCTTTTGCGATTGGTTTCCACTGTTTCTCCGTGCATTTTTAGGAAGTATAACTAAAATGTAATCGCTCCTGAGTAAAGCTGTTGGAATATATCTACAAAGATTCATATGTATATGAAAAGCAAGAGTCTCTGAAAGATCTTCCAATTGCTTTGTCCACTAAAAAATGTGTTTTTTTAAACAAGTTTAGTTCGACGGCTGCGTCAACTTAACTTCTAGTAGGAACAGAGAAGAAATTTTATAGGGAAGCTTAAAATATACAAATCAGTTAGCTGATTATCGACCAGATCTCTTTTAAACCAAAGCTCTATTTACCTAGAGTTCATATATGAAACGAGCTTCTCAGTACCTAAGCATAAGTTTCCGTCGTCTTTATGGGTGTCAAAAGAACAATGTTTGGTGGTAAAAATCGTCAATACTTTGATCAGCGGTTACGAAGAACTGAACAGCTGAAGCTTGATTCATAAAGTGAATCTGCGCAGTTTTGTCCCAGAATATCGAGACCAAGCGTGTTTTAAACTAGAGTTCAAGTGAAACCCAACTTCACCACTATCTCCCTTACTAAGCGAGAAGACACTGAAGGCCTTTTTTGAGCATTTGAGGGGGTGGAAGAAGTGACATCTTATGTGTTTTTTTAAGCTACTACAGCTTTGTATGCAGATGGCAAACTGGGATCACCTTTTCGCGTACTGATTAGGAACAGCCGTAGTTTTTTCCAGAGTTCTGGGCACATTTCGGTTTCGAGGCAAGCTTTGTACATAATCAAATGTACTGCCGGGCACTTTGCGGTACTTATCTTAAAAGATTTCTGTTGGAAGGCTCTCCGGGAGGGTGATTTTTTAGTTTTTTTAGGAGCCAGCGCAGCTCCTTCAAGATGAACTGAGGTATTTGCGAAGCCTTATAGTCTGCTGTGGACTACTAGCCTTTTTTTCGTGTGTGAGAAATATTGCCCTTTCGATCTATTGATCAGTGATTAGTGATCCATATTGGCAGCGGTTAAGTCTGTTGACTTTTCTTGAACTCCGATTTTTCGATTACTATTTTATACCCGTGTCCTCAGTGGTCTTTTTTAAACTCTCACGCAGTGCCCCCCATTTTTTCTTTTTGCTCTCAGCGGTAGCATGCTCAAGCTGCTTTTTCGCCGCTTGTTATTGCTATGCTTCCTGGACTGCGGCTTCTCTGCACCTGGATTTCGTATGAAATTTGGAAAGTGAAGACAAAGTTGCACGATATTTTATGTGGGATGAACCTGACGAACTTGGCACCTTCTATTTTGTTTAATCATTTAATTTTTTCGTAAATATTATACTCGTCTTTGCGAAATTTTTAGAAGCATACTATACGATTGCAAATTCGCCACAGCTGACGCCAGTCCATCAAAGAAAACACGCCCATAAACAATATTAGATGCTCGTACTAAAGTATATTTTATTTGACATTTAATGGTATTTTATTTTATTATTTTTTTCTTTTGTTTTTTTTATTTTTTTCCTAGTAGTTTCTGTTTTACTTTTTTTTGGTTTCACTGATATCAAAAGAAACAAATCTGCTGTGTTTCATATTTTTATGCTAATTTATTTTTATATTTCATTATTTTATTTAATTAATTTAATTATCATTAGTAGGTAGGTAATAAATAAATACAGACTACAAAACTTAGGCAACTAAATATTTTAGAAATCATTAAACAACTGCAAATCTCTTTGGTCTACTGCTCTGGCGGGTTTCCAATCCTTTTCGGGATAATCGTCGAAATTGCTCGTGTCACCATCGGAGCTGACTTCGGGAATTATTGGTGGCTGCAAAGCAGAAAGAAAATAAACAAAATAAATTTATTAGTCGATAATTTTAGCATACGAGTGAGAACTAAAAATAAATGAAAGGAAATAAGTGTTTTCCTCAAAATGCGAAAAATAGAAAAACAACGGAATGAGTGCTAACACAAAAAATGTTGCATATGTTGCATTAATTAGGTTATGTACATAGTGTGGGAGCGGTGAAATGTTGCAAGATGCGCGAAATTTCGCAGCTCTTTTGCTTAATTTTTTTTTTTGCATTTTGTTGTAATTTTCAGTTTTTTCTTTTTTGATAAATTTGCTTCTTTTTTCTTGTGATTTTCATGTTTTTATGCCCTAACCAGGTTAATATACCCTGTTAACCACAATGTTTGTAACAACCAAAACGAATCGTTGGCGATCTTGCAAAATACATACATATCCAAATAATGATAATGATAAGCTGAGCCGATTTAGCCCTCTCTGTCTTCTGTTTCTCTGTATATAAGCCCCAACCAGTCCTTTAGTTTATAAGACATCGTTCAAAACTTTTGTGTATGTCCTCTCCTGCACAAGAAGTGCTCATAAGTCGGAATCGTCGATATCGGACCACTATAACACATAGGTGGCATACAAACTGAATGATCGGAGTCAAGTCTTTGTATGGAAAACTTTTTGATTTTACGAGGTATCCTCACGAAATTTCGTATGACTAATTTTCTAATAAATTGCTATAATCTTCGAACAAATTATTCAGATCGGACCACTCTAGTATATAGCTGCCATATAAAAGAAACCATCGGATTCAAGTCTTTGAATGGAAAAATTTTGTATTTGGCAAGGTATCCTTGGCAGAGATTATTTTCTAAGACAACCCTACAATATTTGAAGAAATTGTTTAGATCGGACTACTATAGCATATAGCTGTCATATAAACTGAACGATGAAAATGAGACTCTTGTATGGAAATTTCCTTATTTGTAAAGGGTATTTTAGCTTCGGTACAACCAGATTAAACGGGTTTTCTTGTTTTTGTTATTTTCGCGCTTTTTTGTTGTAAATGCCAGTTTTTATTTTCTTGTCTTTTTTTATAATTTTCTTGTTTTTACTGTAATTTTTATGTACTTTTTATGATCTTTCTATTTTTGTTGTATTTTTCATATTTTGCCAATTCGATGTGCATGTTTTTCTTGTGATTTTCATGTTTTTTTGTTGTAATTTTCATTGTTTCGCCGGCTTTGTAATGTCAGCCAACTATGTGCGAATGAAATTTGCCCCCAACGAGCAACTAAAATCGCCATTCATGAAAAAAAGCAAAGTCATAACTAGTGTTGACGCACGTGCGCTGCTTCTACTGACGCCAACAACAACAACTAATAAGAATTAAACATTAATTTGCAAGTTTAGCCAAGCAGCAACAACAATAACGGGCAAACACATATAATATTTTCCGCGCGCCACTCAACAAATTATGGAAATAAATAAATTTTGTATTTTTCTACAAACAAAAAAATTTTTTTTTTTTTTTAAATTTATTTTTGCCAAAAATTGTACAAAACATTAAAAATTTAGAAAATACATTGAAAAGCCAATACTAAGTAGATTTATTTTGCTTTCGTTGCGCCGTTGGCAGTGATTTATTGCAGTTGCATTAACAACAGCTTAGCCGCTAATAAACAACAAACAGTAGCCAGTGTACAGCAGTGGGCAAGTGAGTAGTCGAAGAGACCAAACAGTGCAGTGCCATTTGCCACAACTGACAATCAGAAAGCTGAGCGAGTGATACAACGCGCTCTGACGAACCCAATAGGAAAAATGAGATTCGAGAAGAGATAGTGGGAACAGGGGGAATGCGGACAATGAAGAAAGAGTATGATTTGTTTATTTTCTTTAAAAAACGTGTACTAATTCATCTTGTATATTTTTTTTGCATTTTATATATTTTTTCGAACTGTAGTTTTGCGCTCTCTGCCATTTAACGCCTTGACAAATAGCAAAAGTTGCCAAAAACTCCCCGCTGTGCGTGGTGCGAGCGAAAAATTGCGTTTAATTAACAGATGTTAACTAAAAACATGTGTTTTTAAATTTTTATTTATTTTCAAAATTGATATTGAACTTTTGAACTGAGAAGGTTAGTTTCGGCTAGAAATAGATTGGAGCACATTTGTATTATTTTGGAAGTAAAAATGAAACTTTGAGTGATTTTCATTTCAATCGGTGCTAAAGAGCAAAAGTGCCTAACGTATGGTCAACAACTAACTGTCAGTTAAGTTATTGTTAACTTTACCGACAGAAGGAGCTTTAGCAACTATCGGTCTGTTGAATCCTGGTTAACTTTACCAAAGGAAGGAATCTTGGTTAACTAACCAAAACTAAACTGACAGATGTTTTATAACCAGACATTGAGAAAACAGTCTTACTTGGTTAACTTTACCAAAAGGAAGTAAAGCGAAGTAAGAGTTTAGAACAGAATCACACATCAAAGCGTTTTTGAAACAAATCTGTTATTTATTACTTAAAATTAATTCTTTCTAAAGCACATCCATAAATTGAATAAAGATTAATTTCCTAAACGAAGGATTGATTAGTGCTTTGCAAACAAATTAATCACAGTGCAGCAGTCAGTGAAGCGTGTGGAAAATTTTTCAAAATTTCCTCAACAAACTATGAAAAAAGCAATGCGTAAGACACTTAAATGATTTGCAATTAATTAGCGGCACAGCCGGATATATTTATAGGAAAAATATTTTTACTAATTACACATTTAGACGCCTCATGAATTGCGCTACGGTTTCGTATAAATTATGAATTTAGAAAAATGGTATTTTCAATGTCAAATCTGGTGATTTATAGGAATTTAATTTGCCTACATTACGGCTGCGTTATAATTCTTATTGAAAGTGGGCATGTCGACAACGCAAATGTAAAAATATTTATCATTAGAGGGTTGGGCGTTTTGAACATTTGCAAAGCTAAGTACAGTGACGTTAAAAGCACGATAAATTGTTTATAAATAAGTGAAAATGAAAAGTGTTGAAATAAATTTAAGTAATTGCGCTGGGTGACTAAGTGGCTTGATGCTTAATGTAATGAATTCAATAAATTATTTACGGTATAGACGCCACACCAATACGGAGAGTATTGAGGTGGTAATTGGCTAAATTACATGGACACAATTTAGAGAGCAAAAACACCCGTTAAAATTGAAATGAAATATTTTTTTTGGAGTTAGTGAAGCTCTCTTTAGCACTAGACCCAGATCAATTTAGTTAATTTATTCAATTTAAAACCTTTTGAAATTGAAGCGAAATATTTGTTATACTGTGAATGTAGCTCTCTTTAACTCTAGACCTTGATCATCATCAATAATTTTTCGCAATTGACTGATTTACATTTGTTGGCTAAATTAAGCTGATGGAGTCAATTTAGAGTGCCGGAAAACCCTGTTCAAATTGAAGGGAAATATTTTTTTTTTGAAGTTGGTGTCACTCTCTTTAGCTTTAGACCCAAATCAACATAAATAATGTTTGGCAATTGACTAATTTACATTTTTCAGCTAAATTAAGCTAATTGAGTCAATTTAAAGTGCTGTAAAATCTTATTGTAATTGAAACGAAATATTTGTTACATTGTTAGTGTAGCTCTCTTAACTCTAGACCCAGATCAACATCAATAATTTTCGGCAATTGACTGAATTACATTTATTGAGTAAATTAAGTCAATTGACTCAATTTAGAGTACGAGAAACACCTGCAAACACGTGAAATAGTGATTTAAAATTTCAGCACAAAAGCTTTTTTGGCCCTTTTTTAAGCTGTGCCCAATTCTAGTACCATCACGATAATATACATACATACATATATATATTTAGGCAACATTAGCTGCTGTGACGTCGTTCCGTGTGAAAATTATGTAGCGCGCGTACCCAAGTATTTTGTAATGAATTCGGCTAGAGGCGTGTACGTCAGCGCGCTGATTGTGTGGGCTTTGACCAAAAATGAGGTTTTTTTTGCTTAAAAACGTGCTTTTTTCTGTACTCAACTGCAACATTAGAATTTTATGGCAGACATTTGTGCTAAAATTTTTCTCAATTAATTTTTGTTCCGTCCGATATATGTATATATTTTCCGGAGCCAAGTTTGCAAATTTGTATTTAACAACTTATTTGTGTTTATTTTATATAAAGTCTTATAATTAAATAGAACTAAATTTATTTTTCTTTCGCTTTGGCAATTTTAAGTAACAACCTTGCTACGCTTGCTTTGGCGCAAAAGATTTATGAAAGTTTCTTTGAGCAGAAAACAGAAAACAGAAAAAAGTGCCAAATTCGTGCAGCTTAAATGAATGAAAATAAAGATTAGGGCGCGTGTGGGTGAAAGAGCCGGTGCGGCAGCAATGAAAGCAAATCTTTTTCAATTTATACATGTGTATTTGTTGTAGTGGGTAATTTGCTGCTTGTGCTTACCTTTAGTTTTTTGTTGTAGACGTCATTCCAATTCAAATTCTTAAACCATCGATGTCGCTTCACGTCATCGGCACCGTTCTAATGTGCCAGGCAGCAGCAACAACCACAACAGGCACATGTGTTTAACACAGCGCAACAACAAGAATCATAATAACCGCACGTACCGTTGGCAGCAACAAAGATTTTTTTTAAATTTTTTTCAAAATATATGTGTGTATTTTTAGTTATTTTTGCATATTGTCAATAAATCGTTTTGAACGCGCACACAATTTGGCAGCCGCATACGCCGTGTCGTACATTGAGCGCAAATCCAATACAAAAGTGGCACAGTTGAAAATGAAAGAAGAAAAAGGAAAAATTTCATTTTATTAGCGCAAATTCACTTTCAATGTTAGGCGAATTAAAGAACTAAATTTTATGCACTTATATATTTACATACGTACATATTTATATATACAAATATACACCTATATACATACATGCATAACTACCTGTAATAGCTTAAATGAAAGATTCGTAATAAATATACACACTAATTACCAAATAAACTTAAAATTTCCAATTTAGTTATAGAAATGTGAAATTCTAATTTTCTCAAAAAAATATTTATTGATTTAGCTTAAATAAATTTAAAATTATGTGTTTGCAATATTTATTATTATTTTCTCTCAAAGCATATAATTTTAATATTTTCTGCTTATACATAGTTTCTTTTTAACGATTTTATGAGATTTTTGCTGAAACAACAATTTCAATATCATTTGCTGAGAAATTAACATCTAATTTTTTAAAAATAAATAAACGTTCATAATTGATGAACACAAGTGCATAGTGGGGTGCCATCAATCATTAATCAGTATTTAAGATTTGGTGTTTAATAAACTCGAGTTTAATATTTGGTGTTTAACAAATTCGGGATTAAATTTTGGTGTTTAATAAACTCGAGTTTAAGTTTTGGCATTTGATTAACTTTGAGTTTAAAATTTGGTATTTAATAAATTCGAGGGTTTGGTGTTTACCAAACTTGAGTTTGGGTGTTGGTGTTTTCCAAACTCGGGTTTAAGATTTGGTGTTTCATAAACTCGAATTTAGGGTTTGGGTTTCTGAGTTTAAGATTTCATAATTAATAAACTCGAGTCTGAGTTTTGGTGTTTATTAAACTCGAGTTTAGGATATGGTGTTTTATGAACTCGAGTTTAAGTTTTGTTGTTTAATAAACTCGAGTTTAAGATTTGGTGTTTTATGAACTCGAGTTTAAATTATGGTGTTTAGTAAACCCGAACTTAAGTTTTGGTGCTTAATAAACTCAAGATTAAGTTTTAGTGTTAATAAGCACTAGTTTAAATTTTAGTGTTTAATAAACTGACATGTAAATGTTGCACATTCAACTCAAATTAAAGGTTTGGTGCTTACTAAACTCGAGTTTAAGTTATGTCCAATTATCCTGATAAAAGAACTGATATTTGACAGTGAATGCGCTCTCAATTTAGTAACAATTTCAGTTGTAGGAAAAATGAGATTTTGATTTATGATAATTGTTATAGAGAGTATACATAGGCTAATTTAATTTACAACGAAGAAATGGCAGCATAGTAAACAAGTTCATGGAATGAAAAACAAAACATAAGGCCAGCGTTAGTTCTGCTATGATAGAATTAGCTCAAAAAAAAAAAAAAAATAAGGTCGATAATGCTCAGTCGAAGGATATGTCAGATGACCTGTTTGGGACTATAATTAACGAAATAATTTCTATGAATGAAAGAGACGCTGGAACACAGCCTCTGCTAATGTACAGCTTCTTTTACTTGGATAACTAGGAGTTCAAAAGAGTGGTTAAAGTATTATCCTTTCCACGATCAAACTATTAGTAAAATCACTGGAGAAATTTCATTGTCACAGCTAACACCAGCTGTACTAAGCCTTTATTATGTATAATGCCCACATCATTTGAAATAATTAAATGTTTATTCCTATTTGCTTGCCACCTTTTTCCAATGCGCATATCTCGATCGTGTAAACAAATCGGTAGGCCACCAACAGCTCGCCTAGCGGCAATACAATTTTACGAGCAAATATTATAATAAATATGAATATTTTTTTGGTATTCAAATTTATTTTTAGTGCTTTTATATTAAAATCGAGCGTCATGCCTGCTGCTCACCAACTGTTCCTGCTTGTCTAGCGAGCCACCGCCACGTTTCGCATACTTTTTTATAGGAGACCACACTGGTGCAATTCCAAAAAATTTTCATTTATCATTTTGCCGCTAAACGTGAGCTGCATGCTGTCGCATATGCAAAATATACAGTTATATTATATATACATATATGTATATGCATAACATACATAGCAGCGCATAAGACCAATGTTTACTTGCAAGTGAAAATATTTGAAATTTGCATATTTTTTGCTAATTGTTTGGTGTGATAAAAATAAACTAAAAATATTTTCATGTTTGTGTGTAGTCTTACAACATTGGCAATATGTTGCCTATTAATACCGCTTGCTAATAACACCGAAAAAAATTGCTCTCAAATTAGTTTGCCGCTGCACAGTTTATTTTCGTATTATTGTTGGAAAATTGGCAAATAAATTTTGAAATTTTCTTATGATGCTCAACACAAAAGCACGAATCTACAAAAAAAAAAGCAGCAAACACCGCAAAGCTTCAAATGCAATGCTAATTTTGGTTTCAATTAATTTTTATAATTTAAATAAAAAAATATTTGTTTATAAAAATTTCTATTAAAAGAAAAATATTTGTTTATAATTTTTTTTAATATTTGTTTATAAAAAATAAAAAAAATTGCGTGAAAACAAATTTTATTTTTGCAATTATCGTGAAATGTTTAAAAAAGCCAAACAAATTAGATGCAAGTTTTTAAACAATGCAAATGAATTGCATAACTCGCCTGTATTTGCTTTCTTCAACGTTATTCCACACAATTTTTGAGAATAAAAAAAAAAACAGTTTTATAAATATTCTTTTGTGAGGTAATTAGAAGCATAATTAAAAAGTGACGCAATCGCATTTATTGATTTTTATGAGCACGCTCGACAATATAGATTGAGGTTAGGTGCAAGAAGTGCAGAAAGAGTGAAGAAAGCGTTGAAATATTTATTTATTTATAATTAAAAAACCAGCAAAAATAATTTGTTCGTACGAAAGTTAAAAAAAATGTATGATAAAGCATGCAAAAGCTACTTGAGTCATAATAAGATCTGAAAAAAACTTTTGGACCGAACAAAATGAAATGTATCACTGCTTGCAAACGATTCTAAATATACGAACTGCACCCGGAGTTACAAAAATACGACCAAACGTTGCCAGTCATCTCAAGTGAACTCAAAACAAGTTCCTTATTATACAAAAACAAGAAGAAACGTTACCTCGGTTAACAAAAAGTTGCTTTAATCGTTCAGTTTGTATGGCAGCTATATACTACAGTGATCTGAGCTGAATAATTTCTTCGGAGATTTCACCGTTGGCTTAGACAATAACCCATACCAAATTACGCGAAGATATCTCGACAAAAGAACAAGTTTCCCATATAAGCACTTTAAGATCGATATTCCAAAAACTGAGGGACTAGTTCGTATAAATAAGACATATAATGTATGGACGACATGCATGTTCGGGTTAATGAATGCAAATGTTCTAATATATAAAATGTTTCTTTGTGAGATTTTACTATAACCAATCAACCCTTTATCCTTAACTTAACCTTTTTGACACGTTTTCTAAAATGCTCGGAAGAACTATACGAAACTTGAAATAAACTTATGATATACTTCATTCCAGCACAATTTTATCACTAGTTTAAGATTAGTAAACGTTTCGAAGGAGTTAGCTATAACCTTGAACACAGAATCACACATATTTATACTCCATATGTTATATATTTTTCATTTCGAACTATGGCATATGCATGAGTATATACACAGTACATTGCACGCGTCTATATAAATAAACACATGGTTGTATTTTTATAAGAAATCATTCAATTGTCCATCAACTGTCAGTCAGTTGGTATAACCATATCAGTTTGACAGCAGAATCAAATGGTATTTTCAATACCTCATGCTGTATGTGAATATATTCAAAGGTTTCCTTAATACCTATATATACTGCTGTGTTTATTTTTGTTGTATAATATTATGGAATAGAAGCATACAAAAACCAGAAATACAAGAATGATCGAGAAGAATGTGTGAGCTGTTGCTGGTAATTTACAATAGATTCGTGGTATAAGAATTAGAATATATCGATATAATGAACCTAATAGTCTTTTCGCACAGCAGTTAATTCAACAATTAACCGGCCTATGCGCGATTAAAGCGTTAATTTAGATGTTGCCTCGGCTGTAAATTTGGTTGTGTGCATTGATAAAAAAGCAATCAGGTGTTGAATTTTAATAATTAGAAAAAATACGTAATGAATAATACAAACAAGTATAACAGCTGACCGTTAATCAAGCCTATGGTTGGTCGTAGCCAGCTATACTAAATAAATTAGACTGCGCGAAAAGTCTGAAGTTCCTTATCACCTCATTTAAATATAAAGATTAGTAATTCCTTCAACACTATTTATTCGATTACAGCATTTTGCTTCATAGCACAATTTTTCTTCATTCGTGGGTTAAAGCTATTAAAGTAAACGAAATAGCAATAAAAATGTATTAAAAAAATAAATAAGACGCGAGAAATAAATGTTTTTTGGTGATTGAGAAAATTAGAGAAATTCTTTAATAATAAATTAGGGAAAGGCTAAAGCTGTATGCTTAATTAGAATACCATTTGTTTTTAAAAATTGCATAAACAATTAAAAAAAAATAAATTTCATTTTAGTTGCTTTCATATGGATTTAAAAATCAATAAGCAATCAAAGGTGTTGAGAAGACTGATGGGTGAGATCGGTGGATCATAAATTCATATATGAAATACAAACAAAAAAAAATACATTTAAAGAATGAAAAGCAAATATCTGAAAACTGATTTATTTGGATAATTATTTTATTGTTTAAATTTGGTATATAAAAATGTAGCAGCGTAGATAATTTTTGAAAAAAAGTCGTAATATGTAGAGTGCAACCGATCGAAAACGAAATATAGAATAACAAACATTCAGGGAAAATAATTTACGGGCGAACTGAAGACTGGAAAGGGAAGGGGAGGGCGTAGTACGTTATCATTATAATTTAAAAAATTAAAGAAAATATTAAAAGTTTTGATTAAATATTTTTTTAGAATATTTTTTTTTAAATTAAAGATTATTTTTTTTTTGTAAATTAAAGAAAATATTAAAATTTTGATTAAACATTTTTTTTTAATTTAAATTTTTAATTAAATTAATTTAAAAATTTTTTTTTTGTTAAATTAAAGAAAATATTAAAAGTTTTGATAAAGTTTTTTTTAATTAAGTTTTATTTAATTAAAGGATTTTTTTAGTTATTTTTGAAATTAAAGATTAAATTTTTTTTGTAAATTTATAAAAAAAAATCATAATTAAAAAAAAATAAAGAAAATATTGAAAAGTTTTGATAAAATGTATATTAAATTAAATATTTTTTTAAATTAAATTTTAAATAATTTTTTTTTAATTAAAAGTTAATTTTTTTCTAGTTTTGAAGGTAAAAATCTTAAGTCTTTAATGTAATAAATAAAATTTAAGCCAATTTTATGTAAATTTTTTGCTATAAAAGATTTCATTATATTTTTTTAATTTTATTTTTAAGATGCCCATAAACTTAAAATTCGTTACGAAATTGGCGCACATTAAAATTGACTTTGCGCAAACAAGTTCATATTCATTATTAGCATCTAAGTCGCTCTAAAAACTATCATAAATAAACTTAATATATTTAGCTTAAACATAACCTAATTTTCTTTTTCTTTTATTTTTAATTTTTATTTTTATTTTTATTTTTTTAATTTATTTTTTTTTTTCTGTTTTTGTTTGCGACTCACCTTCATATTGCCCAAGCGCTTGGTGCGATCATTTGTCAGCAATTTCTTAACTAAGTCTTTCGCAATTGGATCCATATGCCGCGGCCATTCGATTTTGCCACTCAGAATTTTCTCATAAATACCAAATGGATTCTCGTCGTAAAACGGCGGATAGCCCACGAGCATCTCATAAATGAGCACACCTGCAAATACGCACACACACACCCAAGCAGAGACACATTAGATCTGCATAAATACATATAAACATTGGACTTAACAATAAAAGCGCACTAAAAATAATTATGTTTGCTATAAAAATAAAATAAATATTTGTCTTGCAATAACAACAACAACTAAAATGATTAGCAAGTAAAATTTCCACAATTGTTTTGGTGGTGTTTAGTAAAATTTAAATTTTAATTTATTTACACTTATTTATGTTGGGTGCCACCTACCTAACGCCCACCAGTCCACCGCCTTATTGTGACCCTTTGACTGTATGATTTCGGGTGCCAAGTATTCGGGGGTGCCGCACAGCGTCCAAGTGCGATCGCGCAATTTCTTAGCGAAGCCAAAATCCGTAATCTTCAAATGGCCGTCGCGATTTATCAGCAAATTCTCCGGCTTCAGATCGCGGTAAACAATTTGCAGCGAATGCAAGTATTCTAAGGCGGAGACGATTTCAGCAGCGTAGAAATTGGCTATTATTAAAATATGAAATTAATTATTTCAATATTGTTTGTTTGTTTTATTGTTTAATTTTGCTTCTCTAATTGCTGCAATTAATGATTTGTTTACCTATATTATTTATGTATTTATGTGAGTGTGTGTGTGTAAGCGCCATAAAAACTGATTATTTACAACACGTGTATTATTTATTGCCGATTTACTTAGGACAATAGGCGCATGTACTTAAATATATACACACAAAAAAAGAGAAAGAATTGTCTACCAACCAATTTTTCAGAGTACGAAGTGAAAAAGATCATTCGGTTTTTTACCCACCCTAATAAAACTACTGTATATACTTATATATTATCTAATACTTACAAGTTTGACTGTTGAAGCGTCCCGCATTTCGCAGATATGTGAACAATTCACCACCACACACATACTCGAAGATCATGTACAAACAGCAGTCGTCCTTTGTCGACCATTCTCTGAAAAAAGCAGAAGAAGAATGCTTAACCTTGGAATTTTATTCTAAAACAGTTCAAGAGTTCGGTAGAAAACACTAAAAAGAAGTTCGTGACACCGTTGAATATGAGCAATTGAAAGACCTTTCACTAATACTAGATATATGCTCTGCTACTCGAAAAGATGCAGAATTCCAGAAAAAGGTCTCAAAGGTGCATTTGAAGCCATTTTTTCGAGGACCTGAGACATAATTAGGCTTTTATTTTCAGCACATATCTGAACTATAGAACGTTACGAGACATACTGGTATCAAAAACTAAACAAATGAGTCAAGGGACAGTCTTAGCAAGAAAGAGCTCTTCAAACAGACATTTTGATTAGTTGTTTCATTTTTTGACTAACTATCGTCGAACAGATGGCTTTAGGACATAGTAAATACTGCAAATAGATAGAAATCTTGTCGAATGTTCGGAATTCAGTAGAAAGACAGATATTGACTTGATCCTCCACAGAATGTCTACTCTATTTCTAAAATGATAAGACAACTATGAAATTCTACAAATAGAGATGAGAGGAAAATTTAATTTCTAAAGCGGGTTAGATTAGTTTAGATTAAGAGGTTGATTTTTTAAATGCTGAACAATGGCGGGAAAAGTGCCTGGATTCTATCTTACCTTGCTTCATACAACTTAGGCTTCTAGTAAGATTTTTAGCATGAATACTTATTGAACAGTGTCCGGTAAGGACTTGTACGATTGCGCCAAGATGTAGTTCAGGAGAGCTGCGTTCTATTCTAAATCAAAGGATTTCGCAGTAGTCTAGAAGCTGGTCGTTGACCATTTGGCCTCTATGAAAGCTTTCTATCAAGGTTAAGCCCTATCCCTTGTGAAGTTATTATGCAGAGGGAAGCGATAATGGAATGTTTCTACTCTTGAACTGAGAATATTAAATTGCATGCATCGTATCGAACTGAGAGATGATAATTCTACTAACTATAAAAATTGCTCTACATCTATTATTTCCATATGTAAATTAATTGTATCTTAGCAAAAAAAAATGTTTTCTTAGAATTCCACAATTATCTGTTTCACCCCAAGGCATTCGGTATGCAGACAGCATGGAATCCAAGCAATTTTGTAGTAACGGCTGCACGTCACGCCTATACGCTTACATACATTTGTTTACAGACACTCAAATACTTGATTTTCATTTAAATATTTTCATAATTTTTCTTTTACTTACAAACTGATCACAAATGGATGTCGAATTTCACGTAGAATATTTCGCTCATTCTTCACATGCTCGGTTTGCTTTAAGCGTATCACATCGGTCATTGCCAACAATTTCATGGCACAGTATTTCTCCGACACGCGATCGCGGCATAAACAAACGCGACCAAATGTGCCAGTACCTGTGAAGAGAATTTAGAAGAAGAGATATGTGAATAATGAGTGGATATACGTATATATTTTACAGGAAGAAACAAGCAACCTCGTGTATCTCGAGCTTACACTAGTTCACAACCCAAACAACCAAGACTGAGATTAAAAAGGCTTAGTAAATACTAAGTTTTTGAGAAGTCGATCTGCAACTATACGCACGTTCGTTTCTCTCCCAAAAGCTGCTCATTTGTCGGAATCGCCGATATCGGACGACTGTGCCATATAGCTGACATACAAACTGAACGCTCAAAATCAAGTTTTGGTATGGAAAAATGTTTTATTTGACAATATATCTTCATGAAACTCGACATAGATTATTATCCTAGTTTGCACTATAATCTCCAAAAATATTGTTTCGATCAGACTACTATAGCATATAGCTGCCGTACAAACTAACCGCCGAAAATCAAGATAAATATTTAATATACTCTTTTATGCTACAAAAAATGCACGCGTGAAGGGTATAGAGTGTACTGGCTTAAGTGCAGCCAAAATTACAGTTTTTCATTAATTAAACAATTTTTATTGATTTGCTATATAAATTTCCCGCAGTAATTTCCATTCTTTGGTAGTAAAATAATCACTTTTTTGCATTGTGGCGTGAGCATCAGTTTACATTAACGATTTTTATTTAAATTTTCTTTATTACTTGCTTCAACTTGAAATTTGATATTTATTTGCCCATAAAACGCCGCACTTTTGCATGCAAAGCAAATGAGGACTAAACGCGATCAACATGAAATTTAAGCTGAAACACGCAAACAATATACAATATGTGGGAGGAGGGGGAGAAGAGCAGTGAGGTGCTTACATATGTTGTAAAGCAAGGCAGCGTTGATTTCATTTTGTTTTACTGTCTGCTTTTTCTTTTGCTTTTAGCACGAGTGATCGCTCACTCGATCAGCAAGCACATCAGTTGCCGAGTATCGTTTGTTGTTGTGAATAGAGGTTTGTGGGAAACGGGGCATATGTCTGTATGTTTTTTCTACATATAAGCACATGTGCTCTGCACTTATGCAGCGCTAAATGGCTTTAACGCACAAAAACAACAAATGCTACTATTAATATGTTGCAAGCTGCGGTGCGGTGAGTTTGGTGAAATTTCCATTTCGCTTTTGGGCACGTTTTGCGGTCTGCAGTTTAGCATATGTGAATGCCGCTTCAGCTAAGTATAGCGGTTATACACATAAGCCACATCTCTGACACTTTCGAATTCTCACACACTCCCACACACATACATAATCTCGCTGCCACTCGCTGGCTATACTTCATCGTAATTGATTTTCTTCATGGCATTTGTTTTTGCACACTTGACTTAACCTTGAGTGAATGTACATTAGCGCTTATTAATTTGCCATTATCCAGCCACCGACCACTAGCTAAAAGCTTTAGCCTGGAAATATGCAGATTTTGGGTACAAAGTTTCGCACTTGCCACACGCCACGCCAAAATTTTTGAAATATTATTTTTGATAAAGTGGCAGAAATTTTTAGCACACCTACAGCCATGTGAATATCTGTACAATGTGTGCGCCTAATGTTCACATGACTTGGCGCGTTTTATTTTCATATTTGTACGTTTATGATTTGCAGATGAAAGTCTTAGACATTTGATTACATTCTTTGTCTAATTGCCATTAACTGCGTGGGCTAATTGGCTTGCTTGCTGGCATGCCGCTGGCATATGGTTTGTGTTATGCCACATTTATATTAAAATTATAGAAATGTAACTGTAAAATATTTATTTAAAAACGCGAGTGGTGCGCACTTTGTAATTAGACGGACGGCATGGTGGTTGCGAGCGGTCTTATGGGAAGATAACGTAATGCTGAAAGACCAGAAGTTTCGCTATGCCACAAACTCGAGCTTACTTTATTCAATACTGATCTTGATTCAACGAGTTAAAGGCTAGGTTGCACTTTCTGGCTGTCAAGCCATACATAGATAACATATACATAACCTACAGGTCCTTTGTAATGACAAATGGAGGTTCATTACTTCTAAAACGAGCTGTAAGTTACGTCGTGGGGAACGTCAACTCCTTTTGCGAAGTTTAAAAAAGGCTTGATATCTAATTCTGAACTTCATCTAGTCTTTTGAACTGCGAAGCTCCTATATATATCTAAGCTAAATTCTATATAAAACCGAACATAAGCACAGGGAGTGTTCCATTTTCTCCCTCATGTCTACTTCCCTGCCCTTCCAACAACCGTCCTGCAGTCGTTTTTGAGACCGTGTGAACAGAAGGTTTGCATGGTTTCCTTCCGCACACTTGCACGTGATATTGGCTTTTCTGCATGCCCCTAAGGCATTCTATCTCAACTTGAACCCTCTGTCAGCTCTTTCGAAAATTTCTATAATTTTTCTGTACTTGTTCGGTAGCTAGACGGTTCACCATTTTGGCAATCTCAGCAGCTATTCCCAGAACACACTTGAGCGCTGGATCGCAGTATATATGAAGCTGTTTTCTGGCAGCGACTATATTTACGTCTCTTCTACTAAGGGCATTCTCCGACGCAATACGATGTGAGATTATTGCTTTAACTACCGCTTAGCTATCGACTTACATACTATAATATACTCGTATACATATGTATGTATGTATGTATATTGAGATTCATTATGTCATTTCCTTGCGTTGTTAGCAGCTTTCCTAACCGCAAAGACTTTTGTCTGGAAGATAATACAGTTTTCCAGCAGCTCGAAGGATCGCCTGAGATCTAGCTCCGCGTCATATATCCCGACGCACACGCATTATTTGATCCGTCCATGCATATGTTAAGAGTTAAGCTGGTGGTTCGCGTCCAGCTGTGCCATCCACCTTCTTTAAGCGTGACTTGAAACCTCCTAGATAAAGTGTCTCCCTTTTTAATGAGCTATGTTCGAAGGTTTTTGTGAAAAAATCACATAGCACCAGCACCTACCGCCGCTAATCATGCAACTGATTTCGTTGCCGAGAAATATGTCTTTCTGATAATTTTTGGTTGCGAAACTTTATTTGCAGTTAAGTGTGGTTTGCGTCATTGCTAAGCTTTACAAAGATCATCGCAGAGTTGAAAAACATGATTTCGAAAATTTTCGAACATTCACATTCATAAATAATTTATGTTTGTATAATAATATTTTCCTGTATGTTTATAATGTAAAGCGATATTTCCGATTTTATTTCTAAATCGATTTCCGTTCGACAGCGTAAACAACAATACTACAACAAACACAGCGCTGAAGAGAGTCTACGTGCAACTTCATATATGTGTGTGTATACCACAATTATTGTAATAAAAATTATTGAAATTTCCTGTACAATTATTGTTTAAGAATTATTGCAATTTTATTGTGCGAATAAACAATTCGCCTAACGGAACTGCGGTCAAATTACCGGCAATACTAAAGTAGAACAAGCTGAACGTGGCTGCGCGCCAATTAGTACCCGCGTAAAATTTGTTAAAATTTCAGATGCATATTTACGTATAAATACATTAGGGTGGGCAAAAAAAGAATTTTTTTTGTTAAAAAAAAATAAAAAATAAAATATTTTGTAATATAAAATTTAAATACTTTTTTAAGTTTGAAAAAAAATAAAACATTTTTATATTAAAAAAATTCTATTTATAAAAATTTTCTATTTAAAAAAAATGTTTAATTAAAAAACAATTGTATTTAAAAATATTTTATTTTTATTTTATTTATTTTATTTTATTTTATTTTTTTTTTTTTTTTTTGTTTCACATAAAAAAAATATTTAATTTTTTTATAATAAAATTGTATTAAAAATATATTTTATTTTATTTTTTTTATTTAAAATTTTTTAATTAAAACAAAATTTAATATTATTGTTTTATTATTATGATGGGTCAAACATTTTTTTTAACTACTTCCCTGATTTTTTTCAATTAAATATATTTTTTTACTCACCCTAATGAAATAAAAAAATGCTTAAGCGTTTAACTTAATTGAAAAACTATACAAGACCATTGTGCAGATTAGTAAATTTACTGCGAGCGAGCTGTATATTTTTCTATCTGATAATATTATACATAAGAAAAGACTAGAAAACGATAAAACCGAAGACCTTTCCGTGACAATTAAGGCGTCATATTTGGGGAGATTTTCTTAGAATTGTCTAAGAATCTATTTCTCAGAACTGCAAGCGAACAGAAATATTACTTTTTTTTGACACATCCTAATAACCCTAATACACGTACATATGCATCTATATACTCCTCCGCTTTCATTCCATGCAAATAAAGTCTCACAGCGCATTGACCATTCCAGCCGAAAAATTATTGCCGCCATTAAGCGATTTTACTGTCCGCCATAAAACCAAATATGCACTAATTTCGCGGCTGAATGAGCTTAAAGCGGGCGCTGCACGGTGAAAAGCTGGAAAACCAACGCAAAACAATGCGTTTGCCGCCGTGCGCGTCAACGGCCAAGTCGCCATTAAATGGCCATAATTTAATATGCATTTAATTTTATGCAACAGCAGTGAAGGGAAAAATACAAAAAACATAAGGAAAATAAATTTTAAGTAATGAATCTGCAATATTGGCGGCCAACGAATGCATGGCACTCGAAACTGATGCGCAAGAATACTTGTAGATATACATAGTATGTATGTATGTAAATACGCGCCTAATTGCTACAAGTTGCAGTTGCAAGTAGAATGCGGCCAAATTAATTAATGGATTTCCAGTGAATTTCTGGCGGCCAAAATATTATATCTGCGGGTTAAATAGCAAATGCCAATTCGCGAAGGGAAATGACTTTCAACATATGCTGCATTAAAATGTTTATATATATATGAATATATATATCCAAATATATAAGTATGTATGTATATTCATGCATTTGGAATTACATTTGTATGCTGTCAAAGTTGTGTGGATGAGACTGAGGTAAAAACATTCAGACATTTTTTACTCCATTTTCCAGCATTTGCAAGACTGAGGCTAAAACACCTTGGTAATCTTACCTTCCGCGAACCTGACAGCCGAAACAACACCAGGCACAGGTGAAACTGATATCAGCCGCCTCGCCGTCGATCTATAAGGGTCTTATGATTAAGTTTATAATTACCACGACGGACCGACGCTCAAAGCTGTCCAAGTGAGATAAGTACCTCTTATGATCGACCTCCTAATCCCAAACCCAACAGCAAAGCCACATCTGTGGAGAAAGTTTCGTAGATCATATTTATAGCATATATCAAGCGCTAGCTCTAAATCAGATGCCGCTTGCAGCCCCATCTCCTGGTGGACAGACTCTGCAACATCGGTGAGCCCTTAAACCGGAGTTGCACGTTCTGTCTTAGCCGTGACGCTGAGCTTTTCACTCAAATTTGTTGACGTTGCTCGGGGTGTTCGACGCGGACGCATTAGTAGGGTTTTGGTATGGTAGCTCAATGTGGTTGTGCAGCCAGTGTAACTATCACCCGATGGGAAGAGAGAGGTTTTTTCAATAAAAAGAAGAGAGAGGCAGAAAGACGTGATTACGCTAAACTTAAGACGCTGGCTAGCGTGAGTTCGGCACGAACATTTTAACAGAAGTTAAGGTGACCACAAATGGTTTCAAGTCCGAGTTCTTCGGTAAAGGCAGAAGTCGAAATTTTAACATTGCCTATAAGGTTCTTTCGACAGTATTGCGTGCAAGACTTAAGCTCATTGGAACTTAACAGTGTGGCTTGAGATCTGGCAAATCTACCGCATAGACCATATTAAGACAATCCTGGAGAAACGGAGGAGTTTGGTCTAGCGACAGATGCTACTTTGGGATCGGTAACTTAATTGAGAAGCAGTTAACTCTCTCGCCGAACAAAATTAAGTCCGTTAATATTGCCGCCCCACTATACGGCACAAAAACATGGAAAATGACGAACTGAGTTGAGAAAGCATTGGATCATTCGAGAGCACTGTTCTTCGCAAGGTCTTTGGTTCGTCCACGTGATCGATGAATATGGAACAAGATGGCAAAACGCATAGATATTGTTAAGCGCGTAAAATCCAACGAAAGCGCTGGTTATATAAACTCCTCAACAGTCAGTGACGGGTTAATGCAGCAACAGATATTTATTTTTTATTGGCACTTTCTTTCCACGAAAGATGAACACATTGCCACAGCGTGATTTTTATTATAAGTACACATACAGCATACACGCACATAAACGCTTACAAAACCATTTCTTTCGATTCACAACTCACTTTACCTTTATTTGACTTTTCGCTTGCAACAACGACGGCCACGAAGAAAGTTGTCAATATTATGTAAAGTATGCTGAAGTAAATAGTTGTCGCAACTTGTTGGCACTTTTGCGCAAAGCAAAAACTATAACGCCAACAACAATGACAAACACAACTGACCAGTTAGCAGCAAGAGAGCGTTGCGTCTGGCGAGATGATTTGCCGCCGGCAACAGTTTGTGGCAGATGCAGCGCCAACTTGCCGTATGCTTTTAAGTTAAGCTGCGCATTTGTTGTAGTTGTTGTTGGTGCCTGATACCAGTGGTCTTCTTTTTCGCGTGCTATTGCTTAACCAGTTTTCGTTTACTCATTTTCGCCACCCGCCCGCCGCCTCCCTTCAGCTTCTCTTTGGTTTCTGTTGTTACAGCCGCTCGCCTGTTGACAATGCACGTAGACGGTGAAAAAGCAAACAACGCAGGTAACTTGTTTTTCTACCATACGTCTGTACACTCTGACCGCCAGCGGGACGTTCGCTCAATGCACGTCAATCAAATATCTATTTATTAATTTCTGTAAACGTTTTAAAATATTTAATGTGTGAATACATGCCTTCCTCCGGTGGTGTGCTTGTCATGCATTACGGTAAAATGCATGGTTAACTGTAAGTCAGAATTACAAGGGCTGGCATGAGAGTTTATGAAATTGGAGCTTTTTGAGTTTATAATCATGGCTTCACAACGCTTTTTATAAGCATAATATCGACATTAGGTAGTCCAAATCCTCGCAAACCCGAAAGATGAGTCTACATGGGGTTTAGGCTCCCACGTAGCTATCGAGCTCGCTGTCCTTTGTTCAGGGTTCAGGTTATAAATCGTCTATCCCAGCTTTACCGGGCATCGCATTGACTCGAACTAGCTCGGGCTAAATTGCCAATGCGACCGAGAAAAGGAGATGCGTGAGGAATTAAACACAGTGCTTTCATTTTCCAGTAGAGAAGAATGAACCAATGATTCTGTGTTCGGCAGTTCCAATGTTAATATCTACATATTCAACGAACGATCAAGGCGTGAAACACGAACGGAAGCCTAGTTATTCATACTCGGAAGATAGCTTCAAAATAAATGACTTTAATTCAGTCTTTCAGGTCGAAATTATTAGCAGAATAGAAGGTGCCAAGTGGAGCTTTTGCTCTAAATAACAAGTTCATAAAACATCTAGTGTATAACCAAGCGTCAATTAAGGCTATCCAGTACTTAGCCTCATTGCGTTAGGTTATGCATTGACTAGACTCTCTGTAGATAACTCTCTTAATCTCACCTGTATACGCGGTTATATAGGAATAGAAAGAAATGAAAAGTCAGACGAGGCAGCCCAATAGGGCAACCGGATACGACTTCAAGGGTTTGAAGCAATGAACCTTAAAATAACAGATCAAGTCTTGGAACACCAGCAACACAGGGCATACCACAAAGCTCCTACATCTAGGCAAAAGGAGCTTAGTAACGTTGTAGGGGTCACGGTCAGGCAACTAACCTTAACATCCCACCTTCAGAAAATTGGAAAAGTTTTATCTTTACGAATGCCCAGCCTTTGATAAAATAGATCGTCTGTCATTTGGTTATATAAAAAGATAGTCTCACATTCTTTCCTTTAGCTCTATCTAGATTCAGCTTTTCTCAACTTCTTTTTAACCCTCGTGCTATATGTAATTTATTCTAATGTTTATATTTTGAAATCGCTTATAAATCTTGAGCTGCATAATTTATAAATAGTTTTACCTTTGTTTGTTAATGCTTTTATTTGCTACATGACATGTGAGTGCTCGCATGACAGCTGTGATAGGTAAGCTAGATTTACATATGTACTTACGAGATATGTAAATAATTTCTATTATAGTTGATAATTTCATTGAGAAGTCAAATTTATATATTTCAAGACAATTTCAAAACGGTACATTCAGATTTTCAAGCATATATACCCAAAACTCAAGCTAAAAAAACATATTTATCACAGTGAAATAATTTTTGGACCACAAGTCCTCGACATAAAACGATTTCATTGACCCAAGACGGATACCAGTATTTATATGCATAAAATAATTTTTACGCATACACACTTAATGCCATGTGACATCTACTACACGCACATTTCTACACACGCTCCACGCTTTCGCGGAAAATGATCAAAGCTGACGCGCAAATGGGTTAACATTGTTGCTGCCTATAATAAATGTCATATTTATTTATTTGTGTACTCTTTTAAACAGCATTCATATCACGCTAGTTAATCGCATATACTACAAATATGTATGTATGTATACATTATATGAACTGACACCGTGAGCGGATGACAAGACAAATTAGTGTCGTCGCAATGTCTGGATTGTGCGACTAATGATGTGATGGCTGCCCCCGAAATCATATTTTTTAGCCAAGATCTAATCACATTACACACTTACTTATAGATGTGTACATACTACATAGGTATGTGTATATAGCAAAGAAAAGTGTATATGTTTTTGTATGTGTGCATTGAACTACGCAACTCTTGGCAACCGAATCGCTATTGCAGAATCACTTACCGCACAAAAAATCATCAAAATTTATGTGAGATTAGATAATTTGTATTGGCTGTAAAAAATACTATACATAGAGATCTTTTCTAGTCTATATAATTAAATTGTATGCGTGGAACGGTTGAAATACATCATATTGTTTGAATACTGTGCGAAAAACACAGTGGTGGCAGTAATTTGGTATCTTCAGATTCAAGCCAACATTTAACTCTTCAATGAAAATGTCAATCTCTGGAGAAACAGATTAGATTTCTGATATACTTTAGAAACTGACTGACTACATATTACTATGTAAATACGTCCCTGACTTTATCAGATTCCAAATCCGAGTGATGTATAGAAATGTTTACTTTGTAACCAAATCTGTCAAAAGATCACGGTTTTTCAAAGTTTGATAACTGTTCGTAAGGTCCACAGTCTCTACTTTCATCTAGTAATTTTACGTTCCGATGCAGACTTATTCTAGTTTTTTCTAAATGAAAATTATCCTCAAACTTCTAATAATTTCCCATTTTGCAAAGCTGCTTTAAACTTTTGGGGAGGCGCCTGAGCGCTAGACTGAAACAGTGAGCTTCAGGGAGGTAACCAATTTAAGCGTTATCTAGCAACTTAGTGGATTTAGTAAAAAAACTGATTATTTTTTCACCCAGCTTCCCAATGTCTCTGCAGTTGGAGCATGTGTCCCGTCTCATACGGCTAAAGGCTCAGCATTCGCATAGATAATGTTCCAGTGTCTCCTTATTCCCGGCGCATGCTTTGCACACTCCAAATCCAATTTTCCTCATTTTCTGAAGGTTGTATCTTAAGTGTAGGTGCCTTGTGATGACCCCTGCAATATAACTAAGTTTCCTTTTACCTTGTAGGAGCCTTTACCTTAAAGTAACTTTGTAGTATGCCCACAGTTTCGGAGTAAAAGGCTGAAAAAATGTGTAGGGTACCAAAGTGTAAATGCCTTTGTAATCAAAAAATCAATAGCGTCAGATTTTCATGAATTTTTTTCCTTCAAAGTTTAAGCTTTTTTCCATTTTTCCAAGTTCACTAAAATATTCGTCAGCAATTGGCGCGGTGCCCAGAGCTGCCTTCGCGAAATGTGAACGCCGATCTAATTTGGAAGTGATCTGATTTTTGCCCCCATGCAGAGTATAATGTGTACAAAATATGGTGTTAAATATGAAACAGGATTGGAAAAATTTTTAAATATGTGGGAAATAATAATTAAAAATTTTAGAAGGTATAAACAATAAATAAGAGAAAAAATATATGCACCATATACATAAATATTGTTAACATATTTTTTCGATTTCTGTATTAAATTGCATTAGAACTGGAAGACAGCGCGTCAGACAGAAATATATAAATATGACGACCCAAAAATGCGTATTTCACTCGCCATAAATAAAGGCGCCTCTTCATACACATTACATATGCACAATGTATTATTATGAGTGCACAATATTAAAAATGATTTTTGTATATGTAACGAGCCGCCCACTTGGCAATGATAATTTTTCAAATTAATGTTTTCATGCGAAAACCACCAAACTTATCATCGTGGTGATGGCAATGGCGTTGGTGTCTGTCAGAAATGTCGTTCAGCTGTGGTTCACGTGAGCACTTTTTGCTTTCGCGCCAGCAAATGGAAATTTTCAAAAAGGAAGCTAGCCGGGCAGAACTTAGAACTGTTGAAATACAGACATATGCTATAAAAAATGCTAGGATTAGTAAATTAAATTAAATTTTTGTTTTTTTTGTAATAAAAAAGTATTTTTGTTTTATTACGTATGTTCAGTGGAATATTCCGCATTTTTGATTTATTTATTTTTAGAGCGTAAGTGCTTTTATGTTGACCGCTAGAAACAAGTATACTTGATGTACGACTTTTTTTGTCGGAATTTTTCCAAAATGTATAAACTGCCTGCTTTTCAGAGATGTTTCTATATAAAATGCATTCAGGCTTTGGCTAATAAACAGATTGAGCTCTCACCGATTGAAGTTTTTCCAAAAATATCTATTAAAATCCAAGCTTTACTCAAATACAACTTTTGGGATTACTCCAGCAGACTCGATCTCTTAACCCAAATGTGATTTTACCCTCAAAGCAGAGCTTTCACAAATTAACGAATTTCCACCTCATAAATTCAAATAAAACGGACTAAACAGGACATTTCGAAAAACAGCGAAGCAATGTTTAAATTCAAGCTTTCACAAAATAGTCGAACTTTCACTAATAAAAAAAGCTTTCACCAAGTGCAAGCTTTCCATTTTACAACTATTGCATACAAATTTTTTAAGATTAATAAAAAGCTGTGAAGAATAAACAATGTTCGTATAGAAAGTTGACTATCAAATTGAGCTTTAAACAAATAAAAGCACTTTCACCGATTAAGGAAGCTTTAAAAAATTGTTTTAAAAGCAAAAAAATATATGCAGAAAGTGCCCTTGCCCATAGGCCTTGCACTTACATTCAAGATTTCCCAAAATGGACGAGCTTTCACTAATAAAAAGAGCTTTTAACAAGTGAAAACTTTTCATTTTGCAGGAAAAAATATTTGTAGAAAGCTAATGCCTATAATTCAAGCTTACACAAAAAGGAAGAGCTTTTATAAAGTGAAAGCTTGCTATTTCACAACTAACGCATAAAGATTTTTTGAAGATAATCTAAATTACTAAAGTGCTCTCCTGAAAGCTGCATTAAACTATTTTATAATTTTTATTTACCTCAAAGTTTATATACATAATATCGTTAAAAATCTCAGAAACTTGTTTTAGATAAAGTTTTTTCTCATAAACTGCTGTAACCACAAGCTATAACATGTACTATATACAGGGTTACCCACTCGAAGTGTTACCAAATTCAAACTGCTATAACTACCACACTATTAATGACAGCGCGCTTAAATTTACACCAATAACAAATCATTCCATTGTTTACAAGCGTACAAAAACATTTTAGTCTGTGTCGTGTGACAAAAAAAGTTATACGTGATGGAATTTAAACGTAATAGTGTGATTGCTTTATATTTGGCTGGAAAATCACAAGCAGCAATTGTTCGTCAGCTAAAACATCTCGAAGTGAACAAAATGTTTGTGTATCGCACTATAAATCGTTACAATGATACTGGGAGCATCGCAAAACGCCATGGAGGTGGTCATAAGAAAACAGCAACATCACTTGAGATGATTCGAAAAGTGAAGGCTCGACTTGAACGAAATCCACGTCGAAGTGGCAATCAAATGGCTAAAGAGCTGAAAATTTCGCAAAGTTCAATGCAACGACTGTTGAAAAATGAGCTAAAGGTCAAGCCTCACAAGTTCCAAAAAGGACACAATCTTACACCGCAGCAAAAAAAAGTTAAACTCGAAAGAGCGAAGGAGTTGTTACACTTGCACGAACGTGGCGAATTTCCGAACATTGTGTTTTCTGATGAGAAGAATTTCCCTATTGAGCAATTCATAAACTCTCAAAATGACCGTGTTTACTTGACCGAACGCACGTACGAGAATTTAAGCCTACGAATGGCCATCCGAAGTAATTTCCCATCGCAAGTGATGGTATGGGCTGCCGTGACCGCTGATGGGCGCTCTCCAGTCGTTTTCATCGAGCCTGGTGTCAAAGTAAATGCGACTTATTATCGTGAAAATATTTTGGAAGGTGCTTTAGAGCCGTGGGCACGTAAACACTTCGGCCGGAAAGAATGGATGTTCCAACAAGACTCGGCGCCGTCACATAAAGCGAGAATTAACCAAGAGTGGTTAAAAAATCATGTTCCACGCTTCATTTCGTCGACACAATGGCTTTCGAATTCACCAGACGCAAATCCGATGGACTTTTCCATCTGGTCCATTTTAGAGAGCAAGGTGCGGACTAAAAAATACACCAGTATGGATGCGCTCAAGAAAGCGATTGTACGTGAATGGGCCAAAATACCACAAGCTCACATTCGTGCAGCATGCAACTCGTTTTTTGACCGTTTGAGGGCCATAGTCAAGGCAAAAGGTGGCCATATCGAGCTAAAGTGAATGGATTCTAAATTTTTGATTATTTTCATACATTTTTGTCATTGGAATCAATAAAAATATTATCAAACTAAAAAATTATAGTCGTTTGAATAGGTAACACTTCGAGTGGGTAACCCTGTATGTAGTACATATGTATGCTCTAATTAATTCTTTATTTCTTACGCAAATTCAACTAAAATCTAGTTCATTGACGTCTGATTGCCGCCGAAAAGACGCTTTAATGAGCCTTTTTTGGCAGACGTTAAATTGAGTAATCGCTTTTCGTGTGCTTTCTGCGGACACGCGCGTATTTTAAAATAAAATAATAATACATTTGTACTTGCAGCCGAATCACTTTGTTTGCGTATTGATTTCATTGAATCCAAGTCATAAAATTTAATGATATTTTCTCCACAAAAATCAAACAAATTAAAAGCAATAAAAGTTTTTGGTTTTATGGAGCAAATTTTGCTTTGAAAACATTGATCGTGAACTAATTATGATGTAGTAGTAAAATCAGCGGAAGTAGTAATATTTTTATGTCTAGATATAGTAACTACATTAGTGGAAAAAACATGAAGACTTTATGGTTTTTCTGTTTTTAAAAATATGCTTTTTCGAGGTTGTCATATGGTCGGTTTGCCAGCGTTGTAATTTTTTTTCGTTAAATTGCTTGATCTATTTATGAGATCATTATTACAAAGTTACTCCAACAGAACATAGTCAACCTCGTGCGTCTTCGAGCTTTTGATCTGCGCCACTTTGCGGCTGATGATTGAGCATATGAATATAACGAATTTTCCAAAGGACAATGAGGAAAATCTTGTTATGAGATCAGCCCAGTTGATCTTACTCTAGCTTACCAAGGTACCATTAAAGATCGCTTCAATAGCGGTTTGTGAAGCGTATTAGCCTAAGTTCTAAATGGTACTTCCAAGGAGAAAAGTATTATATCCATTGATATCTTCTCCCTACTTTACAAAGCATTTTGTTATCAATTTATATTCCATTCCACTAAAGGAAAGTAAATAAGTTTAGACTAGAGTAACCTTTCAGATTACAATTCTATGCTCTCAAGTACCGTTAGTGAATTAAAATATGATAACTAAAGCTTTTCGGTCGATTTTTACTAAAGGATTGAGAGTAATGTGGCCCTATATTCAAGTTCTATATACTTAAAAGTGATCTATCTCTCTCTATATATGTATTCCAAAAGTTTTGAAATATTGAATAAATTGTTCGGTCCGAGATACTTAGAGATTGATATTCGCTTCAAATATGTATATGTGTAGATATACATATGAAAATGTCTATAGATATGTACATACATATATGAATACGATATAACTGTATCAGTGTAATAAAAATCTCAAATTGCTGATTTGTTTTGAAATTGTTTACATTTCGCCTTTGTTTTGTTGAAATATTTTGTTTGTTTTTGTTTAATTATTTATTTTTTTTTTATTGGGTTTCACAACATTTGTTGATATTCAACTTTGTGATAGGGCGTTTCGTGGAAGCTGTTTTGGAAAATAGCAAATATGAGTATCATTTTAATGAGAGCACAGCGAGAACGAAAATAATAATAATGGATCTCGGGAATATTGAAGAGTTTTATGTGAAAATACCGAAGTTATTTGTAACTGATATCAGCAGTTATACGATTTTGATAACTTCTCTGTAACTCTCTTACTGAATTTCACTCGATAACTTTTAGCTGATTCCTTTTTCACAAGAGACTGTACATAGCTCGGATACAAGCCTAAATTAAGCTCTTCTAAGACATTCCTTCTCAGGTGTTTGCTTTTTTTATAAGAGACCGTACGTAGCTGGTATACAAATGGCGAATCGAACGCGTCGGTTATGATCTAAGTATCAGTTACGCTATATTAAGCTCCTTTAAGGCATTTCATCATCAAAGCTCTCTTCAGCGGAACACCGATTATTGTTTATGAAGCCGAACACATCAATTATCAAAGCATGTTTAACATTTTGAATGATTTCCTGCTTAAGTCCAGCCATAAAATTGTTTTTTAGGTTGCTTGTTTATCAGACATTTTGGCTTGTTTACGCTTCGGGTGTTTGTTTTCAGCGTGACCGCTTATGATATCTAATAAATCTTGCACAAAAACAAATGAATCGTATAAACAAAGTATCACCCAAAACAATTTTATGTCTTTACTTGTTTGTGTGCTTGGTTACTGCAATATTCTGGAATTTTTATACGCACTAAGGGGATTTCCTTTTACATGTTTTGGCGTTGTTGGATGTTTTCGAAAAATGCTCATTCACTAATATACACACAAAGCTTCGAGGTATTTTCTTGTTATTACTATCTATGCTTCAAGTTGGTTCCTGGAAATGCAAGTTCACGATTTGTTTTGCAATTTGAGGCGATGAATCGCTTGAGGCATACATACACACACATAAGATTGCATATGTATGTAGATGAAAATACCATTGTACTTGTAAACATATTGATATATGGAGATAAGCACAGCAATGCAGCACAAAATACAAAAGCCCCTACCCCCCACCTAACCTTCATCATTGCTAATCTCATTATATTGTCCCATAAATCACATAAAATGGCTAATTTCTGCCGCCGGCATTGCCAACCAGCCCAAAACGCATAGGACATAATAGCAACAATAATAACACCACCACGCTTAAGTGCAATTACAGCCGTGACAAACGCCTCAAAATAATTTTAAAAATAAAAATTATTGACAACAACATTTTCATTTAACAACAACAGCGACAGGCGTCACAGCAATTGAAAAATTAAATGAAATATTTGATTGTCTGCGGCGAAACTTTTCGTCCCGATCGGGTCTCTTAATGGCATCAAATAAAATAGTTTTGCGCATTTAGAGAAAGTGCAATGCGGAGAAATCTACTTGGTGGTGGGCCTGAAGACGAGCGGCTAGACAACCACGAGTAGCCCTGTCACTACAACGCACGGCGATGCTTTATTGCCGCACAACAACAACTACTTAACTCGGTTATATTTAAGCGAGTTCAAATGAGTATATGTACATTAGGGTATAACGCTTCTTACGCCAAAAAAGATTAAAAACTTTTTTCCGTTGGAAATCGTAAAATTTACTTTTATGTAAGGTTATTTAGGGACTATAAACACAATGAACCTATCAAAAGTCTAGATGCATTGTTAGACAGCCTATCTAAAGTTCAGAGGTTAAAATTTCGATTCCTTTCTCTTACTCTCTAAAAAAATAAGATTTTTGTGTGGAAATTTGGGCGTCTAGCCTGGCAAAAGGCTACAGGAGACTTAATAGCATACATATAGCTGCCATACAAACTGATCGATCAAAGTTAGATTTTTGTAAGAAAAACTTTTTGATTTCACTAGATATCTTCCCGAAATTCGGCATGGATTATTGCAAAATGTAATGCTACATTCTCAATCTCACATTGTCGAAATTGGACCACTATAGCATCTAGCTGCCACACAAACTGAACGATTGGAAGCAAGTGCTTGTATGGAAAACTTTTTTACTTAACAAGGTATCGTCACGAAATTTGGCACGGATAACTGTCTAAGTAATTAGTGCAATCTCCGAAGAAACTGTTCAGATCGAATCACTATAGCATATAGCTGCCATACAAACTGATCGCTCAAAATCAAGCTAGAGATCTTCTTAAAAGCTTCTGTGCTAAAAGAATTGCACCAGTGAAGGCTGTTATGGCTTTAGTGCAGCTAGGGTGAACGTTTTTTCTTTTTTTTAATTGCTATTACTATTTTTTTACATGAACCAGTCTAATGTGCATAAAGTTTTGCTTATATGTACATCATACAACATCAAAACGCCCCAAGTAAGACCCCGTGGCGACAGTGGTTGACATCAACAGCTGCCACATTCGCAGTTTATCACCACATATACACTGACATACATACATATAAACGCTTTTCCTCAACTGATTGAATGTCTGCCTGTTGCGTTTCCATTTATCTGCCACTGCAGCATCACTTAAATGTGGTTGTTTATCCACCACATGTATGCGATTGTCTCTTACAAACTGCCATTAAAGCTTGGCGCTTGGCTAATAACAAGAAAACAACAACAACAACTGTAATTTTCGCCAACAGCTAACTGCATTCGCACAGTTGTCATTTGTGGTCTATTAAAATTGCCCGTCGCAGTGATTGCATTTTATAGTGATTTCATTTCATCTGCAACTTTTTTGTTTTTGTTGCTAAGTGAGGCGACAAATCTGCGCGTTTCTGCTGCTGTTGTGATGAGATCGCAGCTGCAGGCGAGTTAATTAAAAGTGTTTAACTGCCGGGCGATTTCAATGGCGATATTTCACAAGTGAGTGGTTGCAATTATGGTGAAGTACACACACTTTCATTAGACTTGGTGGAATAAATGTGGCTGAGAAATGGGTCACAATCTATATGCACTTACTTACATAGAGAAACCTGGAAATCTGGAAGTTTTTATTTTAACTTTTGGAGAATCTGCGTTATTAGAGTAATTTTGTGAGGCTAGCATTTTCTGAGACTTAGAAGAAACCGGCGGCTTACTTACTAGGCTTTATAAGATCAGGATCGATACCGGTTTGATATCCTATATAACAACAGAGGACTTGGGTAGAACAAACAATGGAATGGATTATAGAAAAGTCTTTACAACCATTCATACTCCACCCACTTTTTTCCACAGGGATCTGGTTTTTCGTTATGTTCTACGCATCTAAGGTTTACAGTTAGCACCAACCTCAAAAAAGACTTGAGAAATTTCAATGTTTACGACTAAGAACACATTATGCTGTATGGAACTGAGAACTAAAGTTAGAACCCCACTAAAAATATCTGGTATTATATTATGCTCTATAGATCTGAGGCTTAAAGGCGGGACCGACCTCAAAAAAGAGATCAATCATTTTAAGCTTTTTTTAAAAGATCTGTGACTGCATTATTTTCTACGGATCTGAGTGCAAAAATTTCGACCGATCTGGACCAAGAAGAGTTTATCAATTTCAACTTCTTCTATAAATATCTAGTATTATGTTATATTCTTTCTAATACATAGAATCCGATTTCGTCCGATTTCGAAAAAGAGATCAAAAGCTTCTATTTCTTCAATAAATTAGGTTCTGATGTCTTATTATATTCTAATCAAAGGTAATCTAAAAGAAGAGATAAAAGTTGAAGAAACTCTCAACACTCTCTTAAAAATAATGTGTCAAGTGATCAAGAGTTTTACACAGAACTTGCTAAGATGGACCTTTTGTAGTATTCTAGTATTAGTCGGAAGCATACGAAAAAAAAACCAAACCGAGCTTGATATTTCCTACGATGCTCAAAGTCAAAGACAACTTGTGGAACCCCTTTATAAAACACGGAGCTATACATAAGTTGAAGACTGTAAAGGATCAAAATGGAAATCTTTTGGGTTTGATAGTTGGTTTCTAAAGGCTGTAAAGTTCCTCTCAGTGTCAGAAGGGAGTAAATTGCTCAAAGTCTCAGTTTCGGGAGCTAGAACCTCCTGGAACCCCGCAGCTATAAATCGAAGACTACAACGATCCTCTTAGCGTTAGAATAAAGACCTTTTGTTTTTTCTAGGTTTCTCCGCGCAGTAAAGTAAGCGACTCAGAAGCTTCACTGCTTTTTAAGGAACTTTTCCGCTACAGTTTATCAACAATTTTCACATAAACCCCGTTATTTATGCGTTTTACCAATACTTTATACCAATTCTATTGCATTTAATTGTTTACGCTTTTCATTTATCAACGAATTTCACAATAAATACGTGTAAAGCCAACTGAGAAGCCAACAACACCGCCAGTAGGTCAGTGCCCAAGCGCTACGTGACGGTCAAAAAGCCACAACGACCGCAATACGATTTGCACAATTGCGACTGCCGCGTCGGCCGCGGATGTAGCGTCGCCAAACGACCGTACAATCATTGTGACGTCTCGCTAGCCGGCGGGTCTAAGCAAACGACCGACAAACTAACTAACTGTCCAGCCGCACAAAAACACAACGAAAAAGAAAATTATATAAACAAAGCTGCAGCTACTACAAATATTTACAAATTGCGCTAGAAACGGTGTTTTCCCAGCAAAAACGGTCAAAAAAGAACTAAAGAGAATATCAGGAAGGTAGGAGAGCAAGGCAGGTACAACAATGGCGACTGTAGCGCAGTTGCTTGCAACACAGTTTGTATATACACATGTATGTATAAATTTGTGCCGCGCCGCTGTACTATCAGCGTTGTATATTTCATAAATTCACAAGCGTCGATTGATAAAAATCAGCAAGCGAATGTTGCCGAAACATGAACGTTCTCCAGACTACCGTTGGGGAAGCAACAGCAAACACATACAAAACAAGAAAACAACAAAAGCGCCACGCGCCCGTGTGCCTATGCCTTGCTGATCAATGAACGCGTAAGCCGAGGCTGCAACATAACGGCAAAGGCAGCAAAGGCAGGAAAGACGTCTGATGAGTTAGTGTACTGACTAAGCATATCATTAAACGGTAAAAATAACAAAAAACAGATCGATTGTTTTGCAAGACTTGGCAGTGAATTTCGGTTGTTTAGAAAAAAAGATTTATTGCATAAATTGTTGATTTTTCCGATTTTTTGCGATTATTTTTCATTTACGCTTGCTATCAATCCTAGCCGAAATTCAAGCGCGTTCGATTTGCTTCTTTTCTGCTCACTAAAAGCGAAACGGTTTGCACTCCCGCCATGAACGCCGCTCGCTGTCCGCCGCACGTCAGTTGATCAAAGCTCATGAGTCATGTTGCGTTTAGGGTTCGTTCACTATTAGTTGGGCCAATCAGCCGGTTCAACACACGCCACCAATCCGAAACAAATAAACACCAGAAAAACTTTTCAAACAAAAAAGCGCAAACGAAATGGAAAAAGTGGAAGAAAAAAAAAATAAAACACTTTATTGTTGCTACTTGCGACTGAGCAGCAACGGCGTGGCGTCCGTAGCGTCCGCAGCGTGTGCGCCCGCTGTGTATACAGCGTTTATTTGCTTTCATCTTCGGCAACGGTGATTCATGCTAATTTGCCGCAACAAAAAATTAAATTTGTTGTCTGACGCTACCAATAAACATTGCGCCGTTAAATGGCAGCCGCACATGTGTCGGCGCAGACCAAACATATCAGTCAGTTCTTAAATTGGCTTTTATAGGCGACAATCACCACATACATACAAACCATATATACAAGCCAATCATTATTATGGACTAAAATTATATTTGTTTACTCACCCACAGTCTTGATTATTTGAAAATCATCCAGATGATATTTGCGTACACCTTTCGCGGTTTCCACGCTGCTGCTGTCATCTGTCTCATCATCATCACCCTCATCGTCAGTCTCATTGCCATCGTCTTCCTCATCGGGCTCATCCTCTTCCTCCTCTTCGGGATCATCGTCCTCCTCGTCGAGCTCCTCATCATCATCATCCTCCTCTTCGTCGTCATCTTCCGCCTCGTGCACGCCGTTATTTGAGCGCGCTTTTCGTCGCGCTTCATCGTCCACCACACGTTGTGGCGTCTCTTCCTCCTCCTCTTCACTGCAGTCGGATTCTAGTGGATCTGAGGATTCGCTGGAGCCGACGCTGTGACTGCCAGTGGTTTTACCATTGGTCGTGCCGTTGTGGCGTGCGCCAGCACCGACTTTCAATGTGTATGTGGCATCGTTATTGCTGGATTTTTTATCGAAGAATAATGCGGTGTTGGGTGCCATTTTGTTGCTCGTGCTCGGGCCCAAGTTGCGCAGGCGTGTGTATGTGGTAGCCGCGGACATTCTGCACTGATTGTGCGGGCTTTTTTTTATTAGTTACGGAAATTGAGATTTACTAGTGGTTTTGTTAGACGTTCTTCAGTACCTGGAATATAGAAAAGAGGCTAATGAATTGAGTTATGCAAACTAAGAATCATTTTCACAAAGGACTGCAGATAACAGTCTAATATGCTAATTGGGGATCAGCCCAAGATCTTAATCTATCCTAACCTAACTTCCTCCGAATAGAAATCCAGGTCCATACCATTCCCAGTCAAGGGAATGCCAGGTCCCAATGTGTTATTTGCAATACTTTGTCTCTTCAGTGGCTACCTACTGGATTTCGGATTGCTTGGGGATCGGAGATTGCACTTGAATAATGCATAGAATCTAGAATAAAAATTTACTGAACTAAGTCGAAGTTGTCATGAAATTTTTTCTTTCGAACGCTCTGCTCATCATCATCTTACTCTGATATTGTAGTAGATTAACAAAATTAGGTCATAGAGAGCTGCTCCTGCACCCATCTTGTGAGAATACCTCGTGTGGTATCCAATGATCAACTTATCAACGTAAAAAGCTTAGTTCATCCAATATTCGTTCGTTTTTTTTAATTTTTCGCCGACTTTCAGTTAATGGCGCATAGGTTAGGTTAGGTTATGAGATCGATCCCAACACTGATCTAACTTGTATCGATCCGTTGTGGTACCTAAAAACTAGGCGATGTAGAGTAGGTTTGTCTCCCAACGTTGCAGATTGAAACATTTAATCCTACTGATTGGGCATGTTGTGTTGTTGAGGAGGGTTCTCAGAGAGAGAAAGAGTGAAAAATAGTTTTGACGTTGGCTACACCGGAGATTTTGAGAAATCTTCGTACACTATAGTTTGTTGCAATACCCCGAGCTGAAGTCTCTCACCCACCAAATATGTGCAATCAATTTGGTTCCTTTACATTTCGTTTTATAGCTCGTGGCTCAGGATGAGGGCCTGCTTTTTTTATCAAAAACGATTTCCAGGGTTTCAAAGAATATTTGTATAATATATATATATCAGGGCCGCTTAAACTTTCCCTAGACACTTGGCCGAGCTTTGTCAAACGATAAATGCTAATAAAGTCACATTAAAACTATGCCACTTCTGAAAAGCTGTAACGAAATTACGAAAATAATCACAATTTCATATGCCATTTCCAATTTAAATTCTATTTTCGATAACTGTACACTTGTAACAAAGAAGTGTCAAACTAAATTTAGGTTACTATGAGAGGCATTATGGACAAAAGCCTGCCAAGCCTGCAATTGTGTGTATTTGACAAGCCATTCTACGTCGCAAACACATTGAGAGCTCGTGTGCTATGATTTCGACACTTTCAATGCCCAACGAAGCAGATGGCTTTTATGCCACATAGACTCAGGCTTTGTGCCCTGCTTGCAGTGCTCATTGACACTCAGCACATTACAATTTTTATTTTTTTTTCTTTTTTTTGTTGGTGTTGCATTTCACCATCGATACTAAATTTCCAATTGTCTGCTTGTGACCTATTGACATAATAATTTCGTTTTCAATTAACCCCAGCGTTGGCACTCAACGGTCCAAGGCACATGCCAACGCTCCCCTCTTGGCTGCCAACCGATTCGTGCCATTTGCATGTGTCTGCTTCATTGTCGCCATTTTTCATGCTCCAAATGAGTTTTCTTTTCTTTCTTGTGTTTATGTAGACAATATTGTAAATGGTATAAGTATGTGTGCGTGTAATTTGCATTTAAAAGTGCATATGTGTTGGCTTGGGGATGATGTGTGTCAACGGCACTTGAATGTTGCCACCCACATCGATCAAATTGCATGGGCGACCGAGGAAATTTCCAATGCACACTACAGTCGGTCGAGTGGAAAATGTAGAAATTAGTGGAAGATAAGAGGAACAAAAGCTAAAAAACAATTTAAAAAATAAGAAAAGTGTTTCCCATGAAACTGAGTTTAAAGCCTAGTTTAATTGACCAATTCTCTTAACACAGTCTAGCCAAGAACTAACATACACGCAACTACAAACTCTACTGTAGAGTATCTATGAAGCATAGAAATAAATTGAGGTACCTAAGGTCTAATAAATGCTCCTTTCTATCCGAGGAATCACGAGGGCCCAGCACATTGATAGATTCCAGTATCCTGCTTAGTGCTATTGAGTCGATGGGCACACTAATCGTATACATAGATCCAATGGCCTTCATCCAGCGTATACAAACTGCACTGCAGTCTTGCAACAGCTGCTCAAAGTTTTCGGCTTCATGTCACAGAACCGTCAGTTGGCACAAGAAGTTATACCCAGTTGAATAGGTGCTGATTGAGCCTACAGTGCAAAATGTCACAAGTAGCCGAATTTTTTCCACGGAACGTTTATTACACTTTCCAAGCTCGTGTGGTAAGCAACTTTACCTGGCGCATTGTTACCAATAATTTTCTGCGCCATTTCACTACTTCTTGCGGAGCTGCTGCTTTGCAGTATGGAGACCAACCGCAACGCAACCTTCCGGTCTTACCATCCTGCAGGCAACTGCGAAGTGGGCAAACTCATCAGCCAGTTCATTTCCGGCTACACCATTACGACCAGTCACACAGATGAGGTGCCCTTTTTTGTGTTTTAAGATACAATTCAGCCGTGCAGTCACTACACAAAGATTTTCGGGTCACAACTCTAGAGATTTTAAGAAACGCAAAATGTTTGAAAACGTTCATAACAAGAGGTTGCTGGACTGTTATCCGAAGTCGAACTTGGTCCTAGCACCGTCCGTCCTTTGTGAAGTCAATAAAATAATATGTGAAAGACGACATAAAACCACCAAAACAATTCCTAGTTTGATGTCAGAAAGGGATTAGGGAAATGTCAGAGACCCCGTCCGTATGTTGGTCTGCATATACGCGAACTAGTCCATCAGTTTTTGCGATATCGATCTGAAATTTTGCATGTCCTTTTTTCCTCAAGAAGCCGTCTATATCGGACCACTACAGCATATCGCTGTCTTACAAACTGAACGACTTATATGGACAGCTTGTTCATTTGACGAGATATCTTCAAGAAATTTGGCGTGGATTATTGTTTTAGACAATTATGCAATCTGCGTAGAAATCGGATAACTATAGCATATAGCTGCTATACAAACTGAACGATGGGAATCTAGTGCTGGTGTGGAAAACTTTTGCATCTGACAAGATATATTCACGAAATTTGGTATGAATTATTATCGAAATCAGTAATGCATTCTCCGAAGAAATTGTTCAGATCGGATAAGTATAGCATATAGCTACCGAACAAACAAAAGAATCAAAATCTAGTTTTTGTAAGAGAAACCTGCATCTGTGAAAGATATTATGGCTACGTTGCAGCCGAAGTGAGCTATTTTTCTTGTTTGCACCCTTTAGTTTACTTTCTAGGCCGCTAAAGCACTGACCTTGGTCGCTAAGTGCTCAAAGCATATTATATAAATGCAGTTATATAATTGCTCGATTGCTCAGCGCTGACAATCAAATAAACTGTAATAAACATCCCTGCTGTCGGCAAACAACCTAATCATTTAATGCTTGCCTGTGGTGCCTACACTTTGCAACACTAGCCACCAAATGCCGCCTGTAGCATGTCCTGCCTGCATTTTTGCCTTACCCACAACGCCCTCGTAAAAGTAGGATATGCGCTAATGCAGTTTGCTAGTTAATTGGTACAAGACCAACTATGTCAACATTAAAAATGAAATAAAATAAGAACGCGTTGTAATAAAAATCGATAAACGAATCAAACAAATGTGGGTGCATGCGAAATGGTGGCAAATGAAGTGCAAAAAACATAATGAAATTATATGAAGTGGAAGCGAGCGCATTCATACTGGCTACTGGCTGTGGGTATGAAGATGTGCAACTAAATATGTGAATAGCTGGTTTGAATGTGTGTTGTTGTATGAAAATCAATCAGTGAAAATGCATTTATTAAATTTCATTGCGGCTCACAACTCAATTTAAGAATTTTCAAAGCACAATGAAGTTTTTCTTTTGTTTTTGTCTACTCTTTCAACTTTTGCCTTTTATCTCAATATTTATTTCAGCAATTCACTATTTACTATTTCATTTATTAACAGCAATTTCATTATTTATTTTACTTAAGTGAAATTCTCCATACATTTGAATAAATATTTTTTGCTTTCATTTCGATCTTTGCATGCACATTTGCTTTATTTTTCATTTTCGCACTTTCACTTATCCACACAAGATCACCAATTTCGGGCGATTTGCAACACTTTTGCGGTGTTTTACCTTTTTTTCGACGTTTTGTGTTGCGCTTTTCCTTTTTATTCGCTGCTTGCGCAAATGGAAAGACTGCAAAGAATTCTGCAAAGATTTTCAATGGAAAATTCTAATTTCTGAACGCGTTACCAATGCCGAAAGTGGGCGTGTATTTCGGTGGTTATCAATTTTCACCTAACAAATAAATCGACACCATTTCGCTTTTGAAGAACGTAGCGCGTAATAAAAGCAAGGGCACGTAGAAGAGAAAAAGAGAGAAAGACAGAGAGCGAGAGCAGAAAACTGAATGGAAGATTCAGAAATAACACAAAATTTTGTTTTAATTATAGATTTTTACGTATGTACATGCGTATATAAACACTGTAAAATAGAATGTTTACGGTTAAAATCTAAAATAAAACGAAACCAATGAAAAAATGTCGAAACGGAAGCAAATCTGCATGCTGCCGGTTTAGAAGGGAGGTTGGAATAGGTTGATAGCACGGTGATACGCGCCAAGACACAGAATTGCTTGTGATTCACAAGCTTATGTTTTAATCAGCTTGTTATCTATAATGGATAAATTTACTAAGATTCTGTAATGTCAAAAAATCTGAGGGAAGATTCAAATTTGTAGTCAGTTAACAGTATTATTAGTAAGAACTAATACTTGCTGAAACTCGTCCAATTTTGTGACAGCGTATGATCAACTTCACCAGTTTTCAATACCGTTATAAATTAATGCAGGCATAACAAGTGTTAACTGTTAATTGAAGTCTTGAATAAATTTAGTTTATGGCAGTTACATAACTGCTATGATTGTTAATTCATAGTAGATATGAGTGCGAAAAGTACTGCCCTCTCAAAATATATGATACATATAATCAAACTGTAAGGACTATGTAGATTCCTCTGCTACTTTTCTTATATAACGATTTCATTCCGTTCCCCCGACAGTCGTGTCTAAGTAGCAAACAACGGGCACGGATTTTTATCCGGCCAAGGATTCTCAACTCGGCAAAGAGGGCAGTATTGTCATCATTATTGATATATTTCTCCGCACTATCCAATAGCCTAACCAAAATTTTTCTACAAAAATATATTTTCAACCAATTTTTGTTGACTGAGTCATCTCATCATAATATTAACCCGCTGTGAAATTTTATGGTAGACGCATGTACCATGTAGGGGTCTTCATTTGTATAAACACAAATGGGCATTTCATATATATTCATATTCAAATATAAATATAGAAATAAACATATTGAAATTGCATTTAAAGTAATTAGATCAGCTGTCATTAACGCTTCAATACAAATGCTTGCTACACAGAGAGAAGCAATTTTAAATTTATTTTTATTTATTTTATTTTTTATTATTGCTTTTACTATTATTATTTTATATTTATTTATGGATTTTTAATTTTTTTTTGCTAAGTTAACTTTGTACTTCTCTTACTTAGGGCGCCTATTGAGAGAAATATGGCCTATTTTACAACGTTTTAAATATTTTGTTCAGTGCCTGAAGTACAAGAACAAAATACTGATTTTTTTTCAATTCATTTATTTTTTATTTATATATCTATTTTTTGATTTTTATTAAAGTTAACAACGAACATACATATATGTATGTAAGTTCCGCCAATTACTTGAACTCATTTCAAATGTTCAAATAATCCATATGGTTTCAAGTCAAGACAAAAAAATTTTATGAATGGCATTGTTATTTCAATATTTGTGACGTAAGCAATTTCGGAAAAGGGATTTTGAGGTCAATTGCATGCCATTATAATTTTTAGAATTTATTGCCAATATTTTTAGAATATCATTAGAATGAATAAATTCTCCCTCGATATAAGTCTACCATTGCCGCCCACCAGCGGTAAGGTCTGTTAGAAACTACATTGAGGTAATAACACTAGAAACTAACAGTCAACTCTGTTTCGGAAGCACGAGTCTTTAGAATACAATATTTTGGTATTTTTCCCTGTTCCAGTAACGCAATGAAAGAAAGTGTCTTCTCCTCCGAAAAAGGTCAAGATAGAACTAACAGTCGACTCCACTTTGTAAAGACGATTCTTTGGCATATGCTCATTAGTGTTTTGCCGTGTTCCAGAAGTCCAAAATTAGCAAACTTAAATCAAAGGGGTCGTCACTGCAATATACCATAAATCTGCCAGAAAAACTTGAAATTATATGTTTTTGAAAAATTTTGGTTAGAACAATTTATTAGAGATTTTTTAATTTATATTTTTTTGGTAAAATTTTAATTAGAACTATTATTTTTCTTTCTGATTATGAGATAATTACTCATTATCTAATTTTAATGATTATTTTTTTCTTTTTGTAATTTAGTTCTTGACTTCGTCTGCTAAATTTTCGCACAATTCGCAATGATTTATATATTTATTGTTGTAGATTATACTTTGTTGCCTTGCTTATTTGTATTTAACAAATTTATAGTGTTTATTATATAGTTTGTTTTTGCAAGATACACATGAATCGCTTTATATTTTTTTTCTGTTTTTGCTGTCGTCTAATCCTCCCACCCGTTCTTTATTTATTCCAAGTTTATTTTTGTCAAAAACGTGTCATGTTTCCAGTGAAAATTTCGCAAATAACTATGTGGTGCTTGCTAGTTTCGGCGTGACGCAGTGAAAACAAATATATGTGTATAAAAAAATTTTGAAAAACGAAAATAATATCGAGGAATCAAGGCTACTTTTTTTTCTATAACTAGTCTTGAAACATTTTTCTTTGCTTGGCTGAAGATGAGTTTAGGAATATGAGCTTATTAAGCACATTTTAGTAATTTTGGTTTTCGTCGTAAAGGTTAGGTTGGGTTATGTAAGGTTTGATTAGATTAGGTTAGGTTAAGTTAAGTTAAGTTATATTATTCTGACAGGCTCCTGAGCTACGCGTAGACAAATTTTTCATAGAGGAAAAACTTGATGTAGAAATTAAATAATGTTTACAGAGTTTGCTGCAAGATCTTCATATTTTGTTAGAAACAGAAAATGTTCTAACTATAGATTATTTTACGGATTTTTATCTTTCGAATTTCTGTTTCAAATGAGTTCACTTTCAACCAGTATAGATTAGAATGTTGTTTTACCCAGTGACCGAATACGGTAGCTCTATAATATACATTGCTTATCTGCTTTTTGTCAAACATCTAATAATGTTGAATCGAACATACCTGTACATCATATAAATGAAACAGCAATGCTAGTAGAATCCGGTACTGTTAGACCAGAAAGAGTTTATAGTCTATACCACTTCATTTTCACGTGGCATACGTAGTACTATAACCTCTTGACCTGCAGACCTTATAAGTTAGTAAGAGGTTATTTGACTTGAAAAAGGTATCGAGATACTATCTTGTATTGCTTTCAAGTGGAAAATGGTCACAAGAGCGCAAAGCTCGATAGCAACTCGGCGACTACTCTAGCCTTAACTTCAATTGTATATCAATAGAGCTCAAAAATTCTTGCCTAAATAAAATTTAAGTTTTTTTTCTCGGCTATCAACGCGTAAGCGGTATGTACGCCAATAAAGAAGAATTTTTTCTTTATATTGGACACTGACCTACTTTTTTCAGGCATAATTCCAAAGCTAAAGGGAAAAATAAAAAATTCGAATACTAAATCTTTTATCAAGAACATTAATTATAGAAAGAATCACATTTTTTATTAAAAAAATGTGTTTTTTCGCTTTGAAGTTATAAGCAAATAAAGCAGAGATATAGAAAAGAAAAAAAATTAGTAATTATTTTTTCTTACATTTAAGCAGAAACAACACTACTTATAGACAATTAAAAAAATCTAAAAATATCCAAAGAAAAAAAGTACCAGATAAAAAACTTTGAAGAGAACATAAAAATTTGAAGAGTCCAAAAACTTATTGTAATCAAAAATTGATTTCAAAAACAAAACTTTTAGCGTTTTTCATAAGAAAATTTTCTGAAAAAATTTTTGAAAATTAAAAAAAATTATTTAGTTAATTCTCCATAAAAAGATGACGGCAAAGTGCGAAGAATGAGTTTAATGTATTTTTTAATGTCGCTTATCAAGAAAGGCGGCTGAAATACATACATGAAAATATTATACATACATACATACATACAAACAAAGCATGTGCCATACAATCGTATTTACATAAACACAATGCCACACGCAATACCAATTTCGAAACAAACTCACCAAAAGTTGTTCGAAAAGCGAAAATGATTCCAAAAACCGCCGTGAAGTGTGGAAAAAAACAAAGAGTCTCTGCTGGAATACGAATGTACGAATGCTGTGCTTGCGGTATTAACAAATCTTTGGCTTATTAAATTTTTTGATATTTTTTTTCGAAAACTTTTTTCAAACCTTTTTGCAATGTTTTCTTTGGTTTTCTAATTTTTTAATCTTTTTTTAAAATTTTCAAAAACTTATTTTTTAATGTTTTTTAACTGTTTTTTCTATTTTCTGGCGTAGTTTTTGCTGCCACAAATGAGTTTTTGACTTTTTACCGCTCAATTCTATATTCTGCTTTCTTTGCTTATATTTTATTTTTGTTTTTTTTCTGCTTCTTCTTTGCTTGTTAGCAGATTTTGTTGTTGCTTACTGTTTTATTAGTATATCATTACGTATGTACATATGTGTATATTTTGTTTTCAAATCGAATGTGCACTTTCCACGCTTGTTTAGTTGTTGTTGTACACCTTTTCTTGTTTTTGTATTATTTGCTCTCGTTTCTCGGCGCTGTAGCGACGCGCTTGCGAAATTTTTAAAAATAAATTTTTGTACGAAAATTTTCACGATTTTCAAAAATCAAAAGCAGCAATTTTCCGCGCACAATAAACGAGACAAAGAGTTGTATATACATATGTATGTATGTGTGTGTGCATGTGTGTTCATGTATGCAATAGCGCGCGGTTGGCAAATGCGCCTGCAAGCCGTGCCGCACGGCAGACGTTGCGTCTATGCATACACATGCATATACTTGGATAAATGCCTAATTGTGTGTTGTTATTGTTGTTGCGCTTGTGAATTAGCGGCAGTATAGCTTGCGCCTTTGCTTTGACTTGTACTTGAAGAATTTATCACTTCGGGTGGGATGTGATAATGATTTCTTCCTCACCTAATATACTTTTTCCCTCCCGCTCCCGTTCCCAACCCTTCTTCTTGCTTGCCTGCCTGCGAGCAAATTTTGCTCATATACTCTGAAGCTTCTAGCTCGTGGTTTATATATGTATTTATTTATTTTTTTTTTACTTTCTTTACTTTTTTGCTTCCAAAATGAGCAGCAAAAGCCGCATTGAAATTTGAAAATCTTTTTCAGCTGATTTGCCTTGCCTTTCATTGCGTTTTTGTAATAAAATTTCAAGCGAAAAATTCGAAAATTTCAAAATTTCACACGCTCTGCATTTACAATTTGCTAGCGCTAATAGCGCGCTAATGTTGGAACATGGCGAAAAACATAAAGCGAAAATTGAGGAAAAAATATTAAAAAAAAACAAGAAAAAACTGTAGTTGTACTCAATTTTAATTTTTTTTATACTTTTGGTTAAATTTTGCTTACTTTTGGTTAATTTTTATATTCTTTCTGTCTGTCTGTCTGTATATATGCGAAGTTTTTGAAATATCGATCTTAAATTTTTCGCACGCAGTTTTCTCCTTAAGAAGCTGATCATTTGTCTCAACCGCTCATGTCGGACCACTATAGCATATGGCTGCCATACAAACTGAATGATCGGAATCAAGTACTTCTATGAAAAACTTTTTTATTTTAAAAGATATCTTCACGAAATTTGGCGCAAATAATTATTTATGACAATATTGTAATGTCCGAAGAAATTATTCAGATCGAATGACTGTATCATATTGCTGTCATACAAACTAATCGATTAAAATGAAGTCCTTGTATGGAAAACTTGTTAATTTGATGAGATATCTTTCCAAAAATATACATGATTTATTGTCCAATGCAAGGGTCTAATGTCAGAAGGAATTGTTCAGATCAGACCACTCTAGCTATATGCTGCCATACAAACTGACCGAGCAAAATCCAGTGCTTGTCTTAAGCCATTTGTATTTATGAAGAATATTGCAGCTTGACGTTTTTTCTTTGTTTTTCTCTCATTTATTTATTTTTTTTTTCTCTTATCTCTTTATCTATAATTTTTCTTTCATTTATTTTTTTTCTTCTTAAATCTGTTTCTTTTATTTCTCTTATTATAATTTTTTTGGTTGTCAGCAGTGCTCGTTTTTCCAATTTTCCACAGAACAACAGGCCAGGCAATCTTTCGGCGCACAAAAAGTGCGCTTAATGATCTAGAATTTCCGGTTTATTTTTCTTATTTTGTTTGCGAAATGTTCGAATTTGAGCTGAATGAACAAAATACATGTTTTTTTGTGTGTTTTCTGGTCCAAAGATTTTGCGCAACTACTGTATGTGTGTGTGTGTATGGTAGCACTGACATACAAATCTCCATATGAGCTTGGAAATCTAACTATTGCATCTAACTTCGGCCAACACTCAGCACAAGCAGCAAGTGACGGCTAGAAAACTGCAGCACAAGTTAATTACGGCAGTTATTGAAAGCAGGGGCGGATTCAATGCGCTTAAGTGGTTAGTAATATATGTATGTATATCGTCACCTAAAATGAAAATCACATAACATCACTTTTCATGAGTTTACAAGTGCAGGAAAAAAGATATATGTAATAAAAACCACTGATATTGAATCAAGACGTGTTTTGGTTATAAAATGGTTATATTTTGGATATATTGGTCAACGGAAGCTTAAAAGTTTATGATACATATGTATGTATATGCACAATGATGTAGTGAACCGAATGCAATAAAAACTCACTTTGGATTTTTTGATGATAATACGATTGATACGATATGTAAATATGTTTGTAGAGTGCCAGAAAAATCAAGAACACGATATTGTCAAGGCAGCCTTGTTTCGCTGCAAAAGCTAAAGTATGAGAAAACAGCAACAATATGTGAAAATATTGAGTTTCTATCCACAATTTGACTGTTCGAGTCTCGAAATAAATCAGCGCTGATAAACTCCAGCATAAAGGGCAACTTTCTTTCGTTGGGGAGACTACAATGAGTATGCCAAAATCCTTGGCAATTTTCATTTAGCAAATTGTTGGTAGTATCTCATATTAACTATTCGAGTCTCGAAAGTGATCGCTGTTACAACCAAAAATCTCGACACTTCAACCATTTCTGTTTTTATTTATAAAACAAACATAACTAAAATGTTTTTTTGTTTTTGAAATTTTTTTTTAACTCATTTGTTTTTTTTGCGATTCTGAGTTCCTGCTTGTTATTATTATTTCATATAAATATTTAAATAAAAAAAAATTGAAATAAATAATTATTTCTTTCTTTTCTTTTTCTTTCAGAACCCAATTTCAAATGTAAGTAAATATTTTTTCTTAACTCAGACTGCCATTTTCATAAATTTTTATATTAACTTTTCAAAAATCTAAATAAAATACTTTTCTTCCCATTCAGAACCCAATTTTTAAAATTTGTTTTTTAAGTTTTCAAAAATGTAAGTAATTTTTTTTAATTCAGAGTTCCATTTTCATAAATTTTATTTCTCTTGTTTCATTCAGAACCTAATTTTAAAAATTTTTATATTATTTTTTTTAAAAAATGTAAATTATATATAATTTTTCTTCACTCAGAGTTCCATTTTCATAAATTTTTATACTAACTTTTCAAAAATCAAAAATTTTCAAATAAATGTTATTTTTGTTTTTTCATTCAGAACCCAGTTTTCAAAATTTGTATATTAATGTTTCTAAAATGTAAGACTTTTTTTTCTTAACTTAAAGTTCCATTTACATAAATTTATATACTAACTTTTCAAAAGTCAAACATTTTCGAATAAAATATTATTTTTTTTCATTCAGAACCCAATTTTCCAAATTTGTATATTCTTTTTCTAAAATCTAAATAAAATAATTCTAACACATTATAGCAATAATATTTAATAAAAAATAGTTAACTGTTATATAAACATTATTACACACAAATAACTGTCAAAAATTCAAAAATTTTCTAAAAAAAAAAACATTTCTGAACACTGTTTTTCCTAAAACATTTCACTAACTCGAATTTTACGCTGCACTGAAATTTCTTTTATATATAGTTTGTCTATATGTAAACACAAACAAAAATAAGTTCTGGAAACTAGTCACGTAGCTAATTAGTAAACATACATACGCTAGAGCTAAAGTAACTGTATTGCAGAAGAGTAAGCAAAACTTCCGTTATTTATTTAAGAAATCTTGCAAAAATTTTGTTTTAACTTATTTTATTTACCTTTCCTGTTATATTTTTCAAAAACTCATATTATTTATAATTAATTTTTTGTTTAAGGTTTTTTAACTTTCTTCACTTTTTTGTTTTCAAAAGTTTTCAAATCACTTTCAAGAGTTGTTTTTTTTTTAATTCACTACAACTACACAGTTTTTGCAGTACTTGTGCACTTTCAATTCTACTTTCAAAAATTATATTTTTTTCAAAAATAAACTTTTTCTTTGCTTCACTCGCTTTTGTTCAGCCGCTATTGTGACCCGTTTGCCTCCAAGTTTTGTACGTAACTGAATCAGAAAGCTACGCGAAGGCGTATAATAAACACACAGCAGCCAAACAAACTGCAGACGCTCGACTAGCCGCTAAACAGCCAGTTAGCTCGAATACTGCGCGCTAATGCTGAAGATTGGCAGACAACAGTCGGCCGGTCAGTCGTTTAGACGACAAGCAAGCCGGCAGCACGATACTCATACGCCCCGCAAACCGCGCTGACGTCCACTAACTGGCGTTGATGAGCTACACTAGCGTTCAAGAAAATGGCACCACTATGTATTTGAAACTTAAGCATATGAGTTGTCTTGAGGATATATAAAATATTTTGTTCTCAATTTTCTTCATAAATGTTTATATAATCTGAAAATTGCTTAAGAAATCATCTTAGAAGCTCTCTTGAGTCGCTTGAAAGCCATAAACCTATGCTTTTAGCATGCTTCTCGAGCTTTGAACAAAACTTTTTAAGCTCTTTACTCTTAAAATGTCATCATTATTGCCAATAAAGCTTTGTGATACTAAAATTTCTCATGAAATTTCATGAAATTTAGCTTTTAGCCTACTTTTTGGACTCCTAACAAAGTTTTTCAGCATCTGAAATGCACAAACTCCCATCCTTATGGTCAATAAAGTTTTATAATATGATATTTTCTCTCTTTGCTTTTAGTTAGGTCAACTCCCGAGCTTTTAACAAAGCTTTTTAAGCTTTTAAAGTGCTAAAACTGGCATCATTATTGCCGAAGAAGCTTTATAATCTGAAAATATTTTACGAAATCATCCTTGAAGCTCATCTAAGCCGCTTCAAATCCTTGTAACTATGCCATCAGCAGACTTCGAAAACTATAAGCAAAGCTTTTTAAGCCCTTGAAGCTTCAAATATCATCATTATCGTCAATGAAACTTTATAATCTGAAAATTTATCATGAAATGATGTTTGAAACTATCTTAAGTCGCTTGAAATCCATGAAATTAAGCTTTAAGCTGACTTTTCGATGAAATTTTCGTATGATATACTCTATATAACTCTACTTCAAAATCAACTCAGCCGAAAATGAAGCTTCTCCTCAGTTGTTGCCAAACTTATGAACGACAGTGTTCATGTACTTCACGTCTGCGCCTACAATCGGCAAGCTTTATAAGTGGCAGCAGCAACAGCAGCCGCAAGCATGCTTTGCCGATTGTGTTTGTGTTTTGATGCCGCTTGCCGCTATCGCTTCTTGAATTTTTTTCTTTTTATTTCTTGTAATTTGTTTATTTTTGCTCGTGTTTAGCGCTGCACTTATATACATATGTATGTATATGCTTTTGTGTTTTATGTTTGTAGTTCTTCTTTCCTCTACTTTATTTGGCAGCGTTGTCGTTGTTGCCGGCGCCTCGTTTCGAATGCATCAGCTGTGCGTGCGACGTTGAGCGCAGTGCTGCCAGCTCATTGGAACTTGAAATTTACAAGATTTAACAAATGCTCTGTTCATATAAATATATATACTCTATATATGTATAATATATATGTGCGGGTTTGTTTCTGCCGCTTGTAGCGTTTACCTGCTGCATTGTTTGCTTAGCTGGAAAGTGCCATTCGCCACAAATAGCGCGTGCGTCAAGCTCAAGTACAAGTATTTATTTTTCAAGTAGCCGCTGCCTGCTGTTACCGTTAACTTTGTACAAGTTGTACGCTCCACAGATGTGCAGCACCTGCACGTAATGCCGCTGCCACTTGCTGTGACATCCACTGGCGCTTGCTCTGCGGCATGCAAATGGGCTTGCTAATTGTCTGCTGTCGTCTTGTTTGCTGTTATTATTATTATTTTATTCTGTTTCAAATAATATGGTTTTGTAATGTTGAGCAAGGTCAAGAACCACAGCCGCACCTGGGATGAAAACACCATTTTTATTGTTGTTGGATAAGAAGGTCAAGTGTCTGCTTGAAATTCCTGCTTGGTCTGCTCGTAAGACGTCATTTAGGGATCTTGTTCTTAAGCTTTAATTTTGAACCAATATTTCTTTTGCATATAGAAATTCGTTGAATATGGGTACCTAATACTGGGTCTTCAAATGTGCCGTCATTTTTATATAATGTTCTTACTCGAAGTTTATATATTGAACCGAAATTGTTGGAAGATTTCAGATTTACCTTGGAACGGAGACTATCAACTTTATGTCCACTTTTTCTGCCGGACGCTAGTTGTCAAAGTTGTTTGGAGAACGGTGAGGAGAAATTTTTGACTATGGAGGAGTCCTGTCTTTGTAAGACTGAGGCTAAAGCATCTCGGTAATCTCACCTTCGGCAACCCAGAAGAGATAGCTGAAACTGATATTAGTCGTTTTAACAAATCTGTGATAGGCTCAAAGCGCCTTGCCGATTTGTTCTTATGATGGTTTGAGTCTATTCAGAGTTGTATTTGCGTAAACTTATTTTAGTATGGAGGCTTCGTACTTATTTGTCTGTCGATTATTGATCAAAAACTGGCTTCGAACCCAAGTCCATTAGAATGGACTTATGTTGCTCTATAAGCATTATATCGGACTAGTATATTAAGTATGTGTATGCATTTAAGGAAAATTGCTTGATCCCTCCCTCTCGAATAAATCGCTACTATTTTAAAGAAGATTCTCCATTTAAAAATAAATTGTTTCTAAAAATATATAAATAAATTAGATATTATATTTTCCAAAACAAATTCGTAGCTTTACAGAAAATTTATAGCTTTTACACTACGACCTAAATAATTACATACAAATAGACTAATACTAAGCAAAAGTTCGCTTCCTTGTAGCTTCTCTCTAGCTTGTACTCCGCCTCCCTATACTAAGTGCACACATTTCAGCAGTTCGTAATGTTTATTCGCCTCCCTGGTATATGTACATACATATATCTCCGATTTTCCAATAAAAACGATCGTAAAATGCATGAATCAGCCAACGCAAGCGGCAGCTTGCCAGGCACCCAATTGGCTGCGCCAGAACACGTAATTTGTGCAAAAACAATTACTCATGCGTTGGATAAATAGTATGTACATACATACAAATAAATACATATGTACATTTATGTAATTTAAGAATAGTTCTAGCACGCAAGGAACTTGCACAGCTGTTGCTCGTTCGATATTCCAAAGGAGAATGTCCTCATTTCGAATGTGGGAAAGGATTATTTATTAATGATGGCCGCGTTGTTGTTGGTATACTATATACTATACTCGTATATACTTATATTTGTAATATGAGCCAAAAATTCCCATACACATTCTACAACTAATTTAAGTCATTATTTCCCACGGTGTATTTAGTCTTACAATTACTGACGCTGAAGTCAAGGTAATCCCAGGTATTTTACAAAACAAAACTTTTCCTATTTAAAGAAAAATATATTGTGCCAGCGAGTTTGTTACTTTACAAACAGCTACTTCTGCAGAAATGCCGGTCATTGTCGATTTACAATAATGTTTATAAGCCAGCTGATTAATGCCTTCACATATGTACATATACATTACATACATACATACATATGTAAATATTTGTGTTTTGATTACGATTTCATATATGTTTGTACATATATTTACGATCTATAGTACGTATGTATGTAATATACATATAGGTAAATGCTTATAAATGCGTAATGATGTACATAATTACTCTGTTGTGGTAATCATTCAACAGCGTCTGTGGAATATTGTAAACTTTAACAAGGCTCCTGTCTCTCACCCATTTCGTGGATGGATGGGATCATTCGAAGGCTAAATAAATAAACTGCTTTTGATTTAAACACTTGCATCTTAATATGTTTATTTTTGCATTAATGACCTCCATTAAACTCTCAGACGGCTGCCGCTGGTGGTCAATAAAGTTCTGTGTACTGTATATTGGCTATAATGCCTTTGATTGGATTTGATACTTCATTACGCGGCAAATATGTAATTCTTAATATAGTTGTCATTGAAACTTATTAATAAAATATACAAATTTTCTTAAACCTTTCGCAGTTATAAAATGTACAGCTGTGAGTAGTATTATAAGTTCGATGCAGCCACAGTTAATGTTTTTCTTCCTTTTCCTAAAGCAATTGTTATTGATTATTATTATAAGATTTTGATAGCTCTTCTACAGAAGATCCTCACTTCCGTTTGCATGAAATTCAATTCCTTCGTCGACCTTTAAATGGAAATGTTCATTAATAGCGATCTCCAAGTGAGCTCCCGAACTATCTGCTGATTGGCGCTTAATTTTTTCACAAATATATGAATTTATATGCACTTTTCAATCACATAAGCGTCTTTGTTATATATTCAATACAAATTTCAATTTGGTTGCAACAAATTTTTACAAATTATAAGCTAAAATGAAATTTTATTGACGCTTGCTTCCGGCGTCACTGAATTTTCAAATGACAAGAAGTTTTGCAGCCACTGAACAAAGCAACGCGGCGCACACAAAACTGTTAGAACTATGAACAGCTGTGTTAGAAGCAATGCCACCTCGCATGCACAAAATGCAAACGGCGTACATATAATATAAAAACAAAGAAAATTATGAAAAGATTTTCTAGCGGTTTCATTGCAAATTATTTAAGAACTAATTATATTTCTATTATGACAAACTACATCGCTGGTAAAGCGAAAAATGCAAAATATTGATAAAATAAACAACAAGAATTTTACTGTTATGTTATGAAAAAACGTGGTATGGCAAGACTGTGTTACTTTGCTTTCATCAGTATTTTCGTACGCATTTCAATAGTTTCTTAGTGCAAATTGTAGCAATGAAATTTTAATTTATACAAAAGTTTCTGGAAAAGTTCTGAAGCTGCAAGATGCATTTTCCATACATGAAAATTGCCATCTACGTGCTAACCTTTCTCACATACGCGTACTCCGGCTATGGCTCCAGCACTTTAGTGCATTTGCGGGACGCCATCATCGCGGCGGAGGCAATTTTCGGTGATGTGTTTAAGAATTTAGTGACGGTAGTTAAGAAGTTTCGTACCGTGCATGAAGTATTCGATGCCGCAGTGGATGAGAATTGTATATACAAATGTCTGGGAGCAGATGGCCAGCCAACAGGTCAGTACCGCAATGGTTAATATAAAACTGCATGGAATGCCGGCTGGCCGGGCAAGACAGGAAATTACGTAAAAGTAATGTGTTATTGCAATATGAAAATGGTAAAAAGAAAATAGTGTACAATGCTGAAGACATACATATAAGTGGATTGTGCCTAGTTGGTGAAGTGCGTCAGATTTGCCTACAAAAACGTAAATGCAAAATTTCGCTTTGTTTTGATTATAATTTTACACCGCAAACAGCTGTTAAGAAAAGCTTACGGCTGGAGATTTCCAGCGAATGGAAAGTTGGTGTTGTTAGTAGTGTGAAACTTGGTGAGAACAATTTAAAAATAACTTACAAGTACACGTGGACCAATGCTAACAAGGAAATTAAACTTTTCTCTTCACTAGTTAAAGAATTTATGTTTAGGTTGATGTGAAATCATTCACGATTAAAATAATCAAAAATGAGCTTTTTGGAAGTTATTACAGCCACTCACAAACAGATGGCGCTGCGAACTGTGCAAGCTCGCAGCAAAATTTAGATTTCCTTTTTAAATGCATTTCCTTAGAGCACATTTATTGAAACAATTCACTTTCAGACGTGCGTCCAGTGCAAAATAAGCTGTATACACCAACGGCCAATGGCTGTGGTTCCCTTGGTCTGCACATCAACACCGAATACTTGCCCGCGGTCGAAATGGAGAACTGCTGCAATGAGCACGACATATGCTATGACACTTGTAATAGCAACAAAGATCTTTGCGATTTGGATTTCAAGCGTTGCCTCTACAAATACTGCGAAACCATTGATAAATCGATTGGCAGTGAATATCTTATAACCGGCTGTAAGGCAGCAGCTAAGGTGCTATTCACCGGCACGTTAACGCTGGGCTGCAAGTCGTATTTGGACTCGCAGAAACGTTCCTGCTACTGTGCGCCACCGAAGCAATCTAAGGAGGAAGAGCGACGTAGTCGTAACGGTTATAAAAACGCCAACGGCGATAAATACAAGCAGGGCAAAAAGCAGAAATATGGTTGGAAGGATGCGGGCGACATTTAGTGTGAATTATCTTATTAATAATCGCATTAAGTTATATGTTTTCTTGTTAATTGTCGAACGCACAGTTTATACAACATTCATGTATTATATGTAATTTGTGGATATGTATGGATATTCACAGCAATATTATTTAATAGTATTTTGAATGTTGCATCCCTAGCCAAATGCAGTTTTTAGACTTATAAGATTTCGATGAATTTATTATTTTTAATATAAAGTTGCTTGTACATACACACGTACATAAACACTATGTAAACTGTTTTAACCAACGAACTTATACAAAACGGAGATTTTGTAGAATTCAATACAAAATAAAGGTAAAATGTAATTAAATTGGAGCGTTTAGATAATTTTCTTATTGGAATAGTTTTAACTTCTATTTTAATATTATTATATTGATTATATTGCACTTTTTATATAATGCATCCGTCCATTATTTTTTTTACGCAAATATTGACCGCTTTCAACCGTAAAATGGTCACTTAGACTAGCTTTGTATATTATTATCTAATCTATCTAAAGCAGCTTTAAATGAGTGATATTTTGTAATTATTATAATTGTTTGTTGTCAGTGTCAAAAAAATAGCCTTGAAAAATCCCCGGAATAAAAGCAGTAATTGTGTGTGAAGAACAATTATAACAATATCGCTGTTTGGAAGATTTAAGAGTCGATTATAGGGCCATTCTCTCACCTGCCGCACTAAAAAACAAAAACTTTAAGCTTTATGACTTCCTTCCTTCCAATAGCTCTAGTAGTTTTCCAAGGTTGGCTGCTATGGAAATTAGTTTGGAAAATTACTTTACTATCACAGTCGGTTCTACGCAAGCAGAACAGTCAAGGATTTATATGCGGCCAAGGATTTATTACCGGTCAAGTACTGAAAAAGCGGCAGCATTTCTAAAATTTTTATATTTTGCCACTATAGCAACAACAACCACAGCATAAAAATGCGTATGTGTAACACTAAATGTAAACAACATTTTATTTTTTACCTCCACTGTATTTGCTGCATTTCTTTTGTTTTTATTTTCTTTGAAGTTAGACGATTGGAAGGCGCGAAATTTACAGTTTTAAGATCGCGTTAGGTGCAATTTGCATTCATATTGAAATCATTAAGAATTAAAAGTGAAAATTTATTTTAAATATGCGTAGAGTTAATAAACGGTGAGTGCGCGTGTGAAATTAGTGATTACTTTGTTCGTTTGCATTATAAAAAGAATGTGTGTAATAGTGAAAAGTGAATAGTGTAAAAGTAGTGAAAAGTGCGTTGTGAAAACTAATAGTGTGGAAAAATGTGCAGTTGTGTCTTGCTAAAAATAGTAAAATAATTACCAAACCAAAGTGTAATGCGTAGTCTATCGACGTTTAATAAATTCATTTGAATTTTTGCTTGTATTAAAACAAATTTATTGAAATCGGTGGGCGCTTAGGCACTATAGGCAAAGCAACTGGCTTACCGTACTAAAACTAACCATGAGAATGAAAGAACAACATGGTTTAATGCATGATATAACAACTTTTTACAAACTAAATTAGCTTAACTTATGCTAAACGATAACATTAACAATTGGAAGTGTGCATTTTGTACTTCTGCAACGAAGCTAGCGTTATGCGCGTTTGCAGCCACTCTGCTCATTAACCAAAGTAGCCGATACCACTGCTAGCCGATGCGCTGGCCATGCCACCACCACTACTGCTGGCGAATGCGGTATCTGTAAGAGATCAAATAAAGAGACACGTCCAGAACACTACAAAATTTTATTTGGTTGAAGTGTGCTATGACTCTAAATTGCTATTCTAAATTTGCCAACCAATACGTTTAGACTTACTCATGCCATTGCCGTAAGATGGATAACCTCCAAAACTAGGATAGCCACCGAGACAATAGTAGCTACTGTAACACGGATACGTATTGCCATAACCGCCACCATAGTAGGCGGGATATTGCTGATTGCCGCCGTAGCCGGGGTAGCCACCATAAGCGTTGCCGCCGCCAAAGCCATAGCCACTTCCATACCCAAGACCACTGTAACCACCGCCATAACCGCCACCGTAACCGCCATAACCGCCCGGATAGAAACCGTATTGTGCGTTCGTATGACAAGTGTGCGATAAAGCGAGGATGAGCAGCAGTAGGATGCGCGAGTTGAGCGAGGAAGCGAAGCGTGCGTTATACATAATGTAAGTTTGAAAGCGAATTCTTTTCTTTTTTTAATATTATAAATATTATATGATGATTTTTGTATTTGCGTTTTTTAAATAATTCAGTTTTTTCGTTTAACTTTGCCACAACCGTCAAAATTCACAACTGAATTTATAATTGCCTTGCTTTTTACTTTTATACAAATTTCGTTCAGTGCCAGAACGAGTAAAAAAATATGCGTCTAGTTTTAAAAAATCCCACTACATTAAATATCAATTTAGAACTGATGATATTCTGATAGCATTGAATAGGTTGTTTACCTTTTTTGTGTGACCACCAAATTTCGTACCACAAAATGGGTTTATTACTTTCTATTGTTGTTTAATTAACTACATTTTTAGTTTTTGTAACTTTTTTATTTTATTATTATTTTTGTTTTTTTAATTTTGAAGTGAGTTTATCAAGGAAGAAAAATGTATTTTATCAAGCTCTTTAGCTTGATTTCGATTCGTCAGAGTAAATTGCAGATATGTTATAGTAGTCCCGCCGCATCTTATGTTAATTATAGGTTAGGTTAAGAGGCCGAATCTAAGAGGGATCCCACTTGTACAACTTAGGACGCCGGTATGTTCTACTATTTTAAATAATGCTATAGTTGATACGATCAGTTAGGGGATAAATATGGGAAATTATAAAGAGGATGGTAATCAATAATTTATATTTTTTCTCAAAATTGTTTCTGAAGCAATATAAACATAAGTATGTATTTCTTGATGGGTGGTCAGGAAAAGAGGCTATGTTGTTGTTTTAAGCATACAATTACTAAATTTGAACAACACGGAGGATTTATGCCTCTGCGTTGTTTATCATCTCAATCTTGTAGTGTCAGATCTTTCTTAAAACATTAAGTCTAAGCAGACCCCGGAAGTCCAAACTTAATACCTAAATGTGCGCCTCTATGTTCATACATTATAATAACCGTTAGAGTTCATGGGGAATCTCATCAACCAATAAAGTGATATCATTAAATTAGCTGGCTCAATAGCAACCGCTGTAAATGCGCTTTACTAGCATTGTTATTGTTGCATGACCATTAGAGACCCTCGGTGCACAACGCGGCGTGCTGACGTGCTACTGTCGTTACCGTTGTTTCAATGTGTCGCCATTGGCGTTTTCGGGTGACTATCATAGATTTCGTCCATTGCTAGACAGACACACTTGTACAGCTTTGTTTGTATGTATGCATGAAACCCGCGCAATAAATTTGTTATTGTAGGCTATTAAAAAGATGGTTGCATGCTGATTTCGACTGTTCGCAAGTACAACAACAACAA